>NC_081205.1:25609074-26814074 GCF_902713425.1 Acipenser ruthenus
TGTATGGATGTTTGTACGCATGTTTGTTTGTTTTTTATGGATGCCTGGGACTCTTATAACTTGTATACACCTTCATAATTGTAGGGGAGCGAAACAGGTATACTCTTGTAACAAAGCGTTCCAACCAACACTAAAATATTGGTCTATGAACATAATCATTTGCAAGCGCAGAATGGTTTTATATGTCATGTTAGACAAAACCTGTCAGAGTCATAGAATACAGCTGAGAATGGAATTGGAAAGCAATATCAGTTAATATGGCAATAATATTAGGTGAAGTTAATTCCATTACCTTATATAATGCTACAAGTTGAATACTTTTAATAGATAAAGTACATAGTATGGCCTGATGCTGCAACAAATGTGGCTGCAATAGGATTACATTTTTTTTTTGGACAACAACCATTATGAAACTGAATTTAGAATACAGCTGTGCATCAAATGTGAAGACACTATCTCAAAGCTTATGCTCTCCAAGATATGAAGTCACATATTCGTAGTCAACTGTGAATACTGTCCGTTTCATCCAGGTTTTCAGACTTGCTGTTTTAGAAAATGATGTGATGTACCATTCTCTGTACAAAAGGTGGCTTTGGGGAGATCTCTGCGATAGATGATATCTGTCTTTGCGGAGTAGACAGCTGAAAAGGATGACAGATGGAAATGACAGCAGGGCTGCAGATGGAAATGACAGCAGTCTTATGGAAAATGAACATAGCTAGGATGTGCAATAAATATTTATAAAACAGTAATTGTTTCATGCTTCATACTATGTATTCAAATTTGTATTAAATAATAATAAAAAAAAAAACCTTGGACAGACCTTAAGGGTAAATCAAAAAATATATATTTTGATTAAAAAAAAAAAAAAAATGCCAGATTTCTGAGTAAACCAATAGACATCGTTGATTTCATGATGTAGCTATTTGTTTGTATGTATTTGTATGTATAGCTCTGAACACCTGTTAACAGCATGAAGCCATGTTTCTCCAGGCAAAGCTGATAACTAACGCATGTCTAGAAGGGCCAGGTGTGAAGCAGAAGCTGTTTAGTCACTTCCAGGCACACTTTGTCACCCCCCTGTAAAGATCATTGCGCTCACTAGTCACTTCCTATTGTGAAGCAAACACCTTCATTGTTTCTTTCATCGTCAATCTCTGTTTATAAACAAGGTAAGCCCTTGCCTGAGGCGAATGCTTTCCTCATCCAAAGTACAATGGAAATACTGTAAACTACATACCAACAGGAAATCAAGTAAAGGGTAACTTTTTCTTCTTCTCTCAAATGATCTGGCTGATTTCTAATTCCTTTTTTCTTCAGTGTATATATGTATTATTATTAATATTAATACGTTTCTTTAAGAGGGAATTTTCAGTACCAAATATTAAAAAAGAAATAAAATAATAGTCTCCATGTAAAGGTTATGTGTACTGTCTGTAATACAGTCTATGTGCGTCACACTTTGCATCGTGAGTTTATGGGTGAATATAAGTGTATAGTATGTCATTGTTAAGAACCAAAAGGTTTCCGTGGGTGGTGGAGTGGGGGCTGCATAATATACACACTCACACATTCATTTATAATTAATTGATTCTCCCAGAACAATGACAATCCTTGCTCTGACAGGAGATGTTGACATGACTGGCACACACTAGAATAAGTGGATTGCGTTATATGTCATTTGACCTATGTCAATATACAATGGCAGATCAAATATTCTGGTGGACTCCCAATTGTAGCAACAATAACAGCTTCAGATAAACAAAACATAAAATAACATGTCCAAGTCCCTCATCACAATGATTTATGACACCCTAAAAGATTTAGAAATTGTGAACTGGAAGAAATTCTCAAGTCAGTCCAGGTACTTCAGGAAACAGTCCAGTTTGAAATCCATAACAAACACATTAAAAAATAAATATGGAATAAGGTTTATACTGGCAATGGATGGCTGTGTCAGAATTAAAAATAATAATAATAAATAAATAAATAAACCTTTATCTGTCTGCTACTGTCAATAACACTCCGAATTATTATTCAAGGTCAAAATATTGCTTGCATCGGAACTTACTTCTAAGGTACAAGATTAAAAATGGTTCAGGGTGTCATAACACATCATTTGTAGGATGTTAGTTTCTGCGACTCCTACACGCTTCACATGGTATCTTAAATAACATTTCACAAGCTAACACACCTAATTGTTCTGATCATAATGAATTGTATAGGGGTATAATGTGATTCTGTTTAACTTGTGCATTGCTCCCCTGTGACTGATAAATAAAATCACTTTGAAGTCAAGGGGGCTTTGAGGTAACACGATATAGTAGTTCTGTTAAGTACTCAGGCTTGTCAACTGGTTTCCAAATAAAAAAAAAAAGATTATACTGAAACGATAGGGAAATAACCTTTTTTTTTGTGACAATCAAACACACTACAGTAGTTTTACCCGCATTGATGAAACTCTCCTGTATATTTAACTTGATTCTCAAAGTACCAGTATTTGTAAATTATGTTCCCACTTAAAACACAATGTTAAGGTAGCCCAAGGTTAATTGCATTTGGTAAATTTGTGCTGGCCTCCAAAAAGACTTGAACTTCAATAGAATGGAAGCCTAATAATACAGAACAACATACGGCCACCCATAGCCTACATACATATAATACAGAACAATATACAGCCATCCATAGCCTACACACATATAATACAGAACAACATACGGCCACCCATAGCCTACATACATATAATACAGAACAATATACAGCCATCCATAGCCTACATACATATAATACAGAACAATATACAACCATCCATAGCCTACACACATATAATACAGAACAACATACAGCCATCCATAGCCTACACACATATAATACAGAACAACATACAGCCATCCATAGCCTACATACATATAATAGAGAACAATATACAACCATCCATAGCCTACACACATATAATACAGAACAACATACAGCCATCCATAGCCTACACACATATAATACAGAACAACATACAGCCACCCATAGCCTACACACATATAATACAGAACAACATACAGCCACCCATAGCCTACACACATATAATACAGAACAACATACAGCCATCCATAGCCTACACACATATAATACAGAACAACATATAGCCATCCATAGCCTACACACATTATTATTTATTATTATTATTATTTATTTCTTAGCAGACGCCCTTATCCAGGGTGACTTACAATTGTTACAAGATATCACATTATTTTTTACATACAATTACCCATTTATACAGTTGGGATTTTACTGGAGCAATCTAGGTAAAGTACCTTACTCAAGGGTACAGTGGCAGTGTCCCCTACCAGGGATTGAACCCAAGACCCTCCGGTCAAGAGTCCAGAGCCCTAACCACTACTCCACACTGCTGCCCTACACATATAATACAGAACAACATACAGCCATTTCTAACATATCTTATATGGACAAGGGCTTGGCTTTTATCATATACTGTCCAATAAAGCTTTCATTATGTGTCGATATGGTTACGTCCCTTCTTTTATTCAGCAATGTATTTACAAGGTAGGTCCCATTCATTAGTTTCAAAGGGATTACATAAGCGGCTACTAAGAAAGTGAGCATGTCAAGGTTTAAATACATGTTGACATACTGTACAAGACTCCTGCTGTGTCTTAAACAGTAAACTGTTAAACAGTAGCTACTATATAAATGCACCAGGTGTTATCTAGTAGTGAAATATCACACATGCACGCACACACACACACTATATACAGACAGGTGTGCTGCAAGTTAATGGTTAGCACACTTAGGGCAGCATGTTATAAATAGAAAGGTAATATATAATTAACAGTATTTTCTAAAAACAAACATTTACGCAATTGATATTAAAAGTAACAACTATGAGATTATTCCTATATAGTAGAATAGTGTTTTCAAGTATACCATTTAGGAGTCACATATTAAATTATGATTATCATGATTAATAATAATAATAATAATAATAATAATAATATGTGAATTTAAAACTATTTTCTGCCTTTTTAATCTGAATGAAAAAATATCCTATGTGAATTCTTAATTCTTATACTTGCTTGCAATTTGAAACAATGTCAATTATCTTTATGTCTTAATCTTTTTTCTTATTAATAGCTTAAAATGCTGTGTTATTTGTTCAATTGCCAACAAATTAGTACAAATTGTTTCCCTACTTAGTCATTACTTAACCTGCTAAATACTTGTTAATCTCTTTCCGAGTGAGAACCTGTCAGGTAAATAGCTGAATTTCCCTCCAAGCTAAGATTTAAAACAAAGCAGTCCTGGTAAGGGGAGGAGGAAACGGTTCCCATGGATTTGCATGACAGTTTGGATTACTAAACTACAAACCCCTGGAAAAGCCATTGTTCAGCAAAGTGAGAAAGCTCTTTGTGCGGTGCCCCTGGAAATCATTGTCAAGTAGTTGGCACCTTGGTAAATGTAACACATTTATGCATTACAATGGTGCATACTGTTTTTTGTCAATCAACTTTGCCCCAAAGGCTATTCTCGCCTATAGGCAGTTTTGCCGGCCTGATATTGAATGCATACTAATGACATCACACAGGCAGCACTTAATGGTTTTAATATTAAGGGAAATAACATTCCAGAGACTTCTTGGGAGGTCTCAAAACCTCTCCTGAATGTCATTATATTATTAAACATTGCTTTCTAAAAATATTTGATTTACTTGTATTCACAAACACATCAACATGGTATTTTATATTTAATATTTGATTATAAACATGTATTGCTTATTCAGGGTCTGAATTCAGTTACTTTTATTAAATGAACAGATCTAAATTAAAACAAGATATTATATATTAAGTGACTTTAGGTTCATATTAGGGGGGTAGAAAAAGCCAGTTATTATGTATACATTATATCAAAAAGCTTGAAGGGCAAGTTGGTATGAGCCTGAAATGTGAGTTATGTTAGCATGTATTCTACTTATTCTCTTCAATACTCTTGCCACACTCTGCCCCTAGTGGATGTAAGTAATATCGCACTCGTTCTTCATTTTATTTCTTACTACCATAATGTATTTTTTACATTATCCACGAGAGGAAGTGTTGCAGGGGAACAGTTTAATGGTTACACTATGATGTACCATCTGTACTTTGTTAGACATGATTCTGAGAGCTCTATTGTGTCCACAGGGGGCTTCACGTGATGACTGAAACAGAAATTCTGCAAAGCTAATCCATTATTTAATATAACAAATATTTGCTTTTTAAAATGAAATTTTAATTGTAAGGTTCAATAATATAATTATATAATGAATGCTAAAAGAACATATATTGCAAGAGGAAAATCATTGTATCATTATCAACTATTCCGGCATCAAAAACAACCTTGACATATGTGGTTACAATCTTGTTATTTTTGCTTAACAAGAAACTTAGGTACTTTTGTACTCGTAGTTGTTGTTATTCTTCTTCTTCTTCTTCTTCTTCTTCTTCTTCTTCTTCTTCTTCTTCTTCTTCTTCTTCTTCTTCATTATTATTATTAATTAATTAATTTATTAGCAGAGACCTTTACCCAGGGAGACTTACAGTTGTATACAAAACATAAATATCAAGAATTACAGTACAATTAAGAGTAAGACACAAAACACAATGACTTCAGTCCTAATAAGAGCAAAGACAAAACACAGTACAATTTGATATCGGGCCAGTTCAAGAGCAGATAACATTGTTGATAGTTACATCAGGGTTAGATATGAGTGCAAGTGAAATACAAAATACTACAGGTTGGGTTAAGTGCAGGATTAAATACAATAAAAGAGGAAGTAGATAAGTGCAAGTTAAAGTGCATTAAAGGCAGAGTGCTATATAGTCCAGAAGGGAAGAGTTGAGTTTTACAGGTGTTGTCTGAAGAGGTGTGTCTTGAGGAGGCGCCGGAAGGTGGGCAATCCTGACATCAATAGGAAGGTCATTCCACCACTGCGGGGCGAGGGTGGAGAAGGAGTGGGCTCTGGAGGCACGGGCGCGTAGAGGAGGTGCATGCAGTCTTCTAGTGCAGGCGGAGTAGAGAGGTCGGGTTGGGGTGTAGGGAGAGATGAGGGTCTGGAGGTAGCTGGGTGCAGTCTGGTCAAGGCATCGGTAGGCGAGTACAAGAGTCTTGAAATGGATGCGAGCGGTGATCGGTAGGCAGTGGAGTGCGCGGAGCAGTGGAGTAGCCTGGGAGAAGCGAGGCAGAGAACACCAGGTGAGCAGCGGAGTTGTTGCAGAAGATTAAAGATCATCTCATATCTTCTAAAAGAAGATATTTTGACTCAGTTGACCATGTGTAAATTACCCCCCTTCTTGATAGAACTTGAAAAGCCTTACTCAAAATATTGTGCACCCTTCTACATTTCTGCACACATTACACAGGATCAAAGACATGTTTTCGGAATAATCAAGTAAAAACAAGCTGCATTCTACCACTACACTGTAATGGCAACTGAAAGAACCTGTTCACACGTCATGCTTCCATCTGGCAGGTTTACAACAGACAGCCCTGATGGAAATTACTTTGTTACAGAAAATAAATCCCAAACTGCAAATGGTCTAATGAGAAACATGCTACAATTGTCCTCTGTTGACATATATTATCAACATCAGCTTGGAAAATACCAGAATTTTACACAAAGTATAGTATGAATTATTGACTCTCTGACAAATATTTTGCTTATTTTAATTCTAAAGTCACATTTGAACAGATGCCAAGAGATGGTTAAGAAAAAAATAAATTGTGGTCTTTTACCATTTATACCAGTAGTACTAATGAATCATCTGGTAGTGGCAATACAAACAATTGTCAATACACATGTAGCACTCCTCTTTGTTATACATACTAAAACTGTCCATTGGTAAAAATGTAAATTGGTTCATCAACAACGAATCTACACTATTAAGAACACATCACTTAAGGTACCATCAATTTCTATGGCAACACACATTAAAACAGAAATTAAGTTCACCTTTTACTTACAACAAACCAAAAGAGAACCTCACTGGAAATGTGACAAAACTTAGATTTTACAAATGACTAAATCCTTTTACCCGACGTTAAATGAGACAAAATCAACTGGAGCAATCTAATGAAAATCAATCCTGCATTTTACTACTGTGGGGGCACACTTAAGTTCAAATCACTGGTATTTTATACCGAATTTAGATCTTTGTTTTTCGCTGTCATGTTGAAGGTTATCTCAGTGGCCACTATGAAAATCAAGTGACATCCATTTCCCATGATGCTTTAGAAACCGTCAAGCTGTCCATCCAACTGTCACCTGACCAATGGTTCCCATGGTTCCCTAAGGCCTCCAGTATGATAAATTGAAAGCCACTATTATCTGCCTGTGGTGAAGAGGAACTGTTTAGGCTTTGATAAGCTATCACTGGTCCCAGGTGAGACGAGACTAACAGCACATCATGGAAAAACAACACTTGGCAACACTTGAAGCATAGGCTTTATCATCTGTTGTCAATACACTGTAGTCTAGCCTCTATTTCAAACTATATGTATGCATTTGTGTGTTTTTATGTATTTTTTTATTTGTATCCCGCAAAAGGACTATTGAAATGTTTAAGGACGCAGGCCAACATAGGCTGTGTATGTGTATATATATATATATATATATATATATATATATATATATATATATAATTTTTAAAAGGAAAACTGCTGTGTACCAGAAGGTGCAAAATCAAAAAGAAAAAGGTAATGTAGTGTGACAAGGTTTGCAGGTGGTGACGTCAGGCCAGGAAATGAATGTTGACAACAATAGCAGACTGCGGCGCATTTATTAACAAATAAAAAGTTTAACAAAACAAAACAAAACACTTTCTCAAAACAAAAGGCACGAGGGCCAAACTAAACAGACTAACATACAGACGGCCAGAACAAACAAGTATCATGCTGGTGTTTAACCAGCACGCGTAGCAATTTTTTTCTTTTGATTTATTTGACCTCCTCTCTCTACTCCCTCTCTATACAAAATACGCACAGGGGCGGGGCACCCTGCCACATATCTCCCCCCTTGTGCGCAGCATACATGGCCCAAAAGTCCCGCTCAAAGTCCTGGGCCATTACAAAGAACAGAGGCTTTAAGAGGCCCATGTGCGGCAATGTTGTCTGTGGCAATGCTGTCAGTAGTAATGCTGACAGCGAGGTGGCACGCTCCTGTCACTGATCGACCGCTGTCATTGGTGGAAATGCTGTCAGCAGAGCCATCAACGGCTCCCAAGCTGGCTCCTCCAGCCCCAGAAAATCCCCAGAGGTCAGCAGCAAATGACCTCCAGGGCAGGCATCTCCAGGCAATAGTGCACCAGCAACCCCAGGCGATGGCGAGCTGGCCGCCCTAGACAACGGCGACTGGGCAGCCCTAGGCGGTGCATGCTCGGCAGCTCCAGGCGGTGCGGGACAGACAACCCCAGGCGGTGGAGGTGTGAGCAGCAGGTAGTCGCCCCCTGGCGGTGAAGGTGGGAGCAGCGGGCAGTCTCCTGGTGGCGGTGTACAGGTGTGCAGGTGTACCGAGACTTGATTGCTAATCAATCATTCAATTGGAATCTGGGTGCATCTGCATGTGAACTAATTGTGCTCCCTGTGCTTCCATACTAATACCCACTTTAATCTGCACATGGAGTATTTGTGAAATCCCTGTGCCTAAATACAAATGTATATTTTAAATCACTCATGATATACAAGTATCAAGTGCAACCAGTTGCATGGAAATGAGCCTTTAAATTGGTCACAACTAGGATTTATGTTACTATGGACTAAATATTTTCTTAGATTTGTGTCTCTTTTGTAAGACATCAATTCAAAATAGGAGCTGTAGAGGGATCTTTTTGGAGAATACTACATTTTTTTGTATGATATATTGTATTTTTTAGGTAAGAACTAGGGGGATATGATTATTAGTATTATATATATATATATATATATATATATATATATATATACCAGTATCTCCAGGCACATGTGACCTTTACAAACAGTAAGAAATAGAATAATTTGATAACAATGGGATGGGAAGGTAATTGAATTATACTTTAGAGCAACAATTTATTACAATGGGAATCTTAACTATAGGTTGGAGTAAAAGTATTATCAAAGGTTAACAAGCAAAGAATTTATTTTAAGACAAAATTTTTGTTGCTCCATATTTAAAAACATATATGTTTGTATAAGGTACAGTAAATGACAACCATCTTATAATTTTATTGTATATATCCTATTTTCTGCATAAATTCATAACAGTTATATTAAATATTTTGAATATAGTCTATTGTTGAACATACATAAACAGAGTATATTACATTTCTTGTGTAATTACTGGGAAAAAATAGTGTTACTACCACCACCTTGTGTACAGACATTTATTTGCACTGTTTTATCATACTTTAAACTGATTTCTTTTTTATTCTAAAACAATAAGATTTTAACGATGACAAACAGGAAATAGGGTTTAAAACCAAACTGAACACAGTTTTGTATATAAATGTAGAAATGTAGGATGTATATAAATACGTCACAACAACTTAAAATAGATTCTGTTCAGTGACTCCGTTTCCTGTGATTTCTTATTTTTCTTCGTCGAATACACCATTTCATTAACTGAGCACAGATTACTGATGACCATTTATTCACATTTATGGTAAAAGGTCTGGATGTTAAATCACTGCTGATGTTTTCACAATTTTTATTTACTTGACATTTTTTTTTAACAGTTCCCTGCAGTCTGAAAAGGTGTATTTTTTCTAAGAAGTGACGGCATACAGATTGGTTTTACAAATTCCATAACAAACCATGCTGAACTGAATACCTGTACCAGCAGCAGGAATGACAGGAAACAAATGAGTTTCAACAAAGAACAGAAAAGACTGAAAAGCAAAGCAAAGACAAGACGGAAATAAAGTTTCATATTTTTCCATGTTCTTTGCCAAAGAAATAAAATACGAAAAAAAAGAAAAGAAGGGAATAATTGATTCTTCTCTGTTTTCCTCCTCTGTTGCTATCATCTCATCTAGTCATATCTTTCCTCAGTTTGAATTACACTCTTTTCCCATTCTGGTACAGCAGTGAAAGGTTGTTTGTTCTGCTAATTAACTTTATTACCCTGATAGCTCCCCGCAGCCTTTGACGAAAACAATTACCATTCCTTTTTTCACTGGCAAAATGACTATTAATTAGAAATGGGGCCCGGTCTTTGCCATGTTAGCCTGCCACGTTCCCAGGCCCTCAAGCAGGGTAGCATTACATTGTCAGTAGTAATTTAGCTCTCATCTGTCTCTGCTAATTATTGTCACATTCATCAAATTCATCAAGGAAAGTGCTCTCAGAAGGATTGCATATTTGCAGTTAATATAGCATAAACTGGTATTACCCATCACCACATTTGTGATGATGAGAGGGACACAACTTATTCATCCCTAATTAGAGCAAGCTGGGTAATTAATTATACATTCCGCCTTATTACTTCTGAGTCCCAGATATTGTTTGTTGAAAACTAGAGCGAGATAGAGAGAGAAAGAGAGAGAGAGAGACTGGAACTGCAGTAAGGATGATGTGTTTTGTCACATGTGCTATACCATAATTCCCACCTGACACACTAGCTGAATCAGTGGAAAATTACAACTTGTCAGCCTCCAAATAAACTATGATCAACACCTGTGACAGGTGTTGTACAGGGCGGTGAACTTGGTTTGATTAACAGTCGCACAATTAATACATGATGGCAGCATAACCGTAACCTGTTCCATTTCATGAGTAAACACACTAAATATTCTCTGCAGATATGTTATTTTGGGTTTCCTTCAATCAATCGTTTTCTTTAGACAGAGTCTAGGGAGGAGGTCACCCAGGTAGCCAAGAAATGTTTAGAATAACTGAATAGGACATTTGCTCATAATTTTTTCACCAAAATTTGGATTTTTATTTTTATAAAGATGACAAATAAGACTGGTGGAGCATTCAAATTGCAATTTGGTACTAGTAATAAATCAATGTTTTTGAGAAAAAAATGATGAACACTCCAGTTGTTATGCATTGTACAGTTATGGTACTACAAGTTAATGGCTATAAGAAATTGCCCTTGAGTGTTAGTGTTCCAAGTGAGCCAAAATAATGGCAGCTCATTCTGAGAAAGCACACTTAAGTCAGCAATGACATTCAAGGTTGGTTTCTGAATACTGAGTGTTGAATTCTCGGAAACAGGCATTGCATTTCCATCAAACAGTGCACAATTCAGAAACATTAACGCATGCATCATGGTCCCCTATGGGTTTTCACTGGGACACCTCATTGTGTTTTAACACTTCAGCAGTAGCATGTTTTTTTAGAGTGGATAGTAATTTGGGATGCTAATCCAGCTCACTTGTTTGTGACAACAATGATAAGCCAAAAGTATTGATTACTAAAGAGGAAAAGAAGCAATTACATGACTTCATATAATACAATCTGTATCAGAAAATGTCATTCTATATTCTAAAATGAATATGTCATTCTATATTCAGTGGGGTCCTACTCATCCAATGTCCCTGTATACAAAGTGCCCACAGCCTCAGGAAACTGCTCACCTCATTCATACAATTCAAATGCATGCTAATACACACCCAAAACTTAACTAAATTGAATACATAATTCACAGTTTATGTGAAATACCACCTCCCAGAATTTGAAGAGTTTTACAGTTCCTGTATCGTTTACTTTGGCCTTGAGTAGCAGAAAACAAGAAGTTCTGTGTGCAAAATGCAATTGAATTCCTGACAAGACCTATTGAAGGTCTGTTGCTTAGCAATTATTACAAGTAGCAATGTTTTACAATGAAGCTGTGATAAACATGTCCATATATATATATATATATATATATATATATATATATATATATATATATATATATATATATATATATATATATATATGCTTTGGTGATGTTACAAATTATATTCCCTTTTTTATTTTAGGTGTATTAAATCATGGAGGGTACTGGATGTTAGTGAAATTAAATTGCTTGAAACAATAAACCCCATGCATGCATGTGTGTGTGTGTATATATATATGTACAGTATGTACAGTACGTATGTATTAATGTATATATGTACTTCCTTTACAGAGTAAACATTATACACAAGCTGTGTGTTATATTCTAAAAATTATTGTAACTTAAGGGAAAAAATAAGTTTAGACATAACTAAAACATAAACGTTTGAAAATGATAAAAGTGGGTATTATAGTTTTGTAAATTTACTCATAATCCCAAACTGTAATGTACAAATATAAGGACAAACTTCATCTACTATGTATTTAGTAAAATAAATGGAAGCTTAATACTGTATACAGTTGTTTTAAATGTATAATGGTTTTATACACGAAACTGAAGAAGAAAGGGGAGCATGGGTAGTTAACCTAGCTCATGTAAACAATGAAACATCGCCATTTTGTATAAACGTTAATTGTCTTATTTTTATATATATATATATAATTCTCATAACATGTGAAAAAAGTTTCCCTCAAAATGCTGACACAGTAGAAAAGAGTTAAAGTAGTTAAAAGTGCATTTAAATACAGAAGAAAATGCTGACAAAGAGCCCAGATCAGCTCAAGAACTCTACAAGAAGAGAGTGTACATTCCTTTAGCATGTCAGATTAAACTAACATGTGCCAGTCAATATTGGTACACTGTGACCCACGATACCTCTAAAGCAAAACTATTAAGTCAAACATTTTCCCCTGTAAGTGTTTATCTGTAAGGATGGCTTACATGTCCTCTGAAGAAGATATTGAAACTGATTGGACAATGGTAAGATACCAGACAGGGGACCACAAGGCCGACCTCTGGAAATAGGGGAAGAAAATCTTAATCTGCAACACAATGGTGCTCTCTTGAAACCCTATCATTTTCACTTCCAGTGTGTCTGCTGGCTGACTGTGAATGAAGTGAAAGGAATGGTTAGTGCCGAAATTGGATCAGAGCTAACATTCTCTCATTTTTATCAGCAGCTGCCAAAGGTCATCTGACATAATAGCTGACGAATTTAAGCCCGGCGGATTTCATTTGCAATTTTCAATTTAGCGAGGCCTCCAAACCCCATGATGATAAGAGCTTTCCCCTATCGTGGCCTGTCACAAGCATCAAGAATCTGTACAAACCCACAGGAAAGAAAAAAGGAGAACGCTGCATATCATCAGAATTGAAGATAAGGCGAAAACAGGGACAAATAGCGTCATGCAAAAGTTGTGGAGCATCATGTGTGTTCTCTAAATGTCATTCCTAATGAAAAGCGACCATGAAGACTAATCAAATGACATGAGTGAAATAAATGGCAGCTTTTTAAAAAAAAATTATATATCTACCAGAAACTATGCTTTTACTATTGAAAAACGACAAGGGAAAGCTGTGCAGCTAATGCCTTGAATATAATAAAAACACCAAGCTTAGCTTAAACTGCTGTGCCACACTTTCTAATTCCATGTATAGTACATATACTGTTGTACTGTGTCTGCAATACGAAATATGATTTATATAACTGCAAGTGGGAACTGTATAATAGATTTGAAAGTATATACTTTATCAAAGCTTAGGCTGTTTTGTTGAAAATATGCTTTAAATTGGTTATGTGGAGTTTAGTGTCCTTACCTACACACATTTTTACAGTACTACTACAGTACAGTCACCTGACAAACATGTAACGATTATGATTTGATACTAAAGAAAGAAAGAAAGAAAGAAAGAAAGAAAGAAAGAAAGTAGAACTCTTTCCATTGTATTGTAGTTCTACTCAGGAATCTACCTCAAACATGAAAACAGTCTTCCGCTTTCTGTAATTCTTTGAGTTAAATAACATAAAAAACACACATTTTAAAGCCAGGCACAGGGCAGCTGTCAGCCGTAACAATGCTATGTAACTACTAAGGTACAATAGCCAAATGTATTATTATTATTATTTTTTTAATCTGTGTTATGACCCAAAAGCACTTTAATGTCAATATATTTGTTAAAACTGAAACAAGCACACTAGTTGTTGCTAGATGTCATTAAACTGCTGGGGAAATGTATACTGGCAATAGGATACAGGTCCTTTCACTCTTTCCAGCCCCTATTGGAAGTCCCAGTCTGTTGACAGCTCATGTGAAGTGAGCTCTATTCACACAGTGGAAAGAAATCCATGCTAATGTACAGCCAGCAGGGCCGGATTGAGCCAGTAAAGGGAATCTCATACACCACATGGCTTTCTGTGGATAAGGCTTCCCAGTCCAGTGTAGTCAATCTAGAGAGCCGCTTAATTCATTTTAAAAAGGCACAGATTAGACAAGCGTGTCGGATCTCTCTTTGGTCACTGATGGGTGACAATGGATGTCCCAGTTCTTGTGATTTTTTTATTTTTTCAGTCATTTATTGTATTACAATATTAAAAAATGAAATGTTGTTACCACTGATTGTTTCTGTATGTCCGTCTGTCTGTCTGTTACAGTTAATATAGTGAACACGATCTTCACCAAACTTTTATTATACACTCCTAGCCTTAGACGTTTCAGATTGCATTTGGGCTATAATCCGCTAAATTCTATATATATTCTATCATATTTTTAACTATTCATATATTGTACGATTTTTACTTGTTTATGAGGACCCTCTGTATGTGCACACTGTTTATCAATAATTATAAATAAGCCTAAATGCTTAGCATCATAGGCCATTAACAAGTTTGTAATTGACACATGGCCAATTAAAAATATGTATTTTCAGTGTCAGAGTCTATAAGTTAGCTGTGCCTATGAAATTATCTCATCAACACTGAGTTATGGCTCTGCCAGGGAATCTAAATAACATATCAAGTACAATTCAAACCCTACATGGAACAGCTGACTGTGCCAGAAATATGGAACTGCTTTGGCAAAAAGCTAAGTGACTACTAACAGCACTTAGAGGCACTTGGCAAAGATGTGGGCCCAAGAAGAAATAGAAATTGCACAGAACAGCTGTGACTAAGTGAACAATGCATAGAATGGAAAAAAATCATACAGAATAGATTTCCTCATAAACTAAAAGATGAAATACTCACCTGCTTTACGAATACTTAAATTCAAAACATATTTCCCCCGCAACATTTTCATTGGGGGGCAAGTGCCCCCCCTGCCCCCGCCAGTGCTATTTAGATTACCTAAATAGCTGCTTCTGCTATATTGCTACATTGGCTATATGCTATGATTACCCACATATTTTCTTCCAAAACAATATTCGTATACTTTACATAAAACTTGACCAAGACCAAAAATAAATTAATAAAAATCATCAAAAATCGCCTTAGGCCAATTTTGCTTTAAGTGTACCATTAATAATATTTCAATGAACTGTGCTAATGTGTTTTGCGTGAAAATTAAAAGCAAGGCGCCTATTACAACTTAATGTGCAGTTCCGCGCCAGAATATGCCTTGAATCCTACCAGCAACAAACAATAAGCCTGGAAGCAGCTAACCCTGGGAAACATGACAAAGTAAGTATCTTCATCTTGCATTAATTGCTCAAATTGAAGCTATGCCACATCTCTCCAAGCTAGATGTTGCTTCGTATCCTTTTGATATGATAATGGCATGCTTCTTAGCAGATGAATATGCAAATTGCAGGCAGTAATTTAGTGGCATGCACCTGCCGACACTGCACTCCTACGCTTCTACTCCACTGTAACTCCAAGCACACAAAAGCATCACAGTGGTAACATTACATTCAAATGTCCTACATTTTAAACAGATGCGTCCTCTCTTCATTGTAAAGCCATTCTTCCAGAATTTGCCAGTGGAATCTATTTAGTTCTCACTCCATGTTAATAATTGGTCAAGACTTACATTGCACATGGAGGACTGAATTATAAATGCACTTCATTGGTCCATTTAAAATTTCCAACAAAGCATACTACCTATGTGTGTATATATATGTAAATATGTTATTATCCTTATCCTGCTTTGTTTCCTCTTTTAAACATAGATTTATAATGTAAACAGCTACTAGAGGCCACTCAGAGAATCAAATTGCTATTTAGACTGAAATTATATCAAAGAATCCTTACTGGTTCGAAAACTGATTACCAGTATGTCGACATGCAGCCTTATATTGAAAAATAAATTAGAATATTCAATATTCTGAATATATATTTGCAATACCAGTAGTTTTTTGGGATGTGAGTCAGAGTACTCTGATTGAGCATAATCCTGAATGTGTAATGTGTTGAATATGACTAAAATATTTAGAATATTGAGAATACTTATGTATGGTACTGTGTACTATGCATTTTGACTATGAATTCTGATGTCTTTTATGCATGGTATGGGTCTAACCCTGTGACCTGTCTTTCAAACATGCACAGAAGTTTGCTTTTGCATTGTTGAGGAACATGCAGAGAACTGTAATATCTGAAAGATTATATTTAAAGCAAAAAAAAACCCCAAAACTAAGGATAAGCAGGTTAGTTCAAATAATAAGACGATAAATTAACCATGTTAAAGAACCATTAATTGCGTGCAATTCAATGATCCCCGTTCTCAATTTTCGACAGCAGTATTTTGATTTATTCAACAAAAAGTTATGTTTTTAAAAAAAGCTTTGTTGAATTAAATGTTTAATTAAAAATATAATTATTGAATGAGTATATTTTCAGAACTTTCTGTATGTCTGCTAAGAAATAAATAATAATAATGACCAATATTACTGTATTGGGAATACTGAGCCACAGGCATTCATTTTTGATTGACAGTTAAATCTTTGTGGCCATGGCAAGATGCAAGACATACCAAACGGTCGCCATGGCAGTCCTGTTCCATTGTGTTTGGGTCTTGCTTCACAAGCACACAATCACCTTCATGACACCTCAGGGAAAGGGCAACTGCTTTGCTAATTACTAATTAAAAATGTCACCTATCACAAAAAGACAACTCTTATTGTGCAGAAAAGAAATAGATGTGTCCTTGGATGAAGCAGCAGCATAAAAAGAAACAGAAAATCAGCCAGAGTACAAGAGTAAGTAGATTCAAATGTTAGTTTAATTGCAATCCTTCTGAGTGGTCCTGGGTTTTAGGCCAATGTTGAGTTACTGTATTATCATTTGCCAAAGCCAGGTAAAGGATGATTTATAGAAAAATTATAACGCAATATTAGAGACACATTACCCAGAACACCTCAGAATAATTGCACACACCGTCAAATAAAAATACCAAAAGAATAATAAAGGACATTTTAGCTACCTAATCTTAATCTTTAATAATAAATCTAATGTTGTTTTTTTTGTTGTTTTTGTTTTTTTTTTTTGTTTTGAAAATCTTTTTGAGAATTTGTTATTTTAACCTTTTGGTTAAAGGAAATGAAAGTGAAAGGAAATGCCAGATTTTCTGAAAGGAATATAATAAATAAACATCTAGAATAATTTTTTAAAGTACAATAATTCGGCTCCTCCTTCAGACTAAGCTGTTTCTTGCTGGTTTGATTCTCAGAAAATTGCCATTTGCCTTCCCACTTAATTCAAAATGAAGTACAGAAGGGCAGAGGGGTAACAAAGTGGTAGCTCTGGACTGACAGCCAAGACATCCTGGGCAGTTGATATGGAGGAACACCTTTTCTTAACTTAAAAAACACCCCCTTCATGACAATTCCAAAGCATCCCTTTCCCATTCTTGTCAGACTGGGCTGTTTTACATACACAAGTAATTACTGGCTGTGAGCAACATATATGTAAGTTAAGACTTTATTTGACGTCTGAAGAAATCTTAAATCTAAAAGTTTAGAGCAGAAGTCTAAGTGCTGCTAGCACCACCTTCAAACGAAGCAAAATCTCACGGTATGATATAGTTCCAGTTTAAATATACCACTCTGCAACGAATGTGTTTTCAAAAGCAAACATGCTCCCATTTACACAGGCATACATAAAAGTGAGGTATTTCAAACCAAACTACAAAAACCTGAAAGGTTGCTAGCATTTTATAAAGAAGAAGATATTGGGGATGTGAAGTGCAAACCAGATTTTTTTTTTCCCCCTTTTCTCTGATATTCCGGGTATTTACAGTCAATCTTGTATTTTTAACTTAGAATGTGGAATGTTCTGTATTGTACTGTATCTATTTAGTTGCAGAGAATTCAGGCAACAGTAACATTCCATCAAAAAATTACTGTCACTTGACCGGAAACATTCTTTTCACAGTTGCCATAGTCAAAGCAGGGGGTGCTTACTAACCACAAAAACAAAACAAAAAAAAAATAAACACTGTTTTAAAGAAAGCTAATCTCCTTTGTAGCTTTACATTTACTGTTATTTGTATTGGTATTAATCCTGTATACTGTTACTCTGATTACTTATGCTGATTTTAATGATCATTTAAAATTAATAATTTTAATTGACTAAGCAACATCACATTTGTTCAAAATACTACTATTTAATTTAATGAATTAATGTATTTACTGTAAGAGTAACATAGATAAGGAGAATGCATTGCAATAACATTTCTTAACCCTTGATTTGTTGAACACTCAAAAGCACAGTCTACCTTACTGGTTCTTGGTTTTGGTCACTTTAAAAAGTTTTTACTGATAACTGCCAAGCAAACACAAAGCACATTGTCGGAAACTGTAGTAAAGAATAGTAAAAACACAGTGAAGCACAGCACAGCAAGATAAAGCAACACTCTGCTTGTAAAGGGTTATGTCCGAGTGTAATGCTGTTTGCATCACATTAACAATGTATAACTGTATTTTGTCTTTCAGAGCAGAAAAAGAAAAGTAAAGCCACAAATGCTTGTTGGAAGGTCAACCTGCTTTTATTAAAACATAACCAATGCAGCAGCAGCAATCTCCGGCTGTAACTATACCCTTTATGTACATTTAATATTGTAGCATTGTGATCCCTTTTCTTGCTTGACTCGTATGTGCTTTAGGTGCCTAGAAAACTGAGCAAAACGTATGCACATTGTTATACTGCTATACTACCACTACTAATTGATTGCAATTACTATACAAGGTCAGACCTTTTGAGTGATGCTGAAGGCCATGTTAGGAGCGGGATACAAAACTGAAGGGCTGATTCATTTTTGTGTTTGGATATTGCAGACCGGCGCTTTTGAGAGATGCTGAAGATGAATAAACAGTGTTGCTACTGACCTACTTTCCGTGGATCATTACCCTGTACAATACAAAACAAGGTACAACCTCTAAAATGGGGCAATCAATAAGAAATGATATATGTTTTAATTATTCAATACAAATAATTAAAACAGAAAACGGAGCAAAACGGTACAAACCAATTGTCATGCCATGTTTTCTCACAATCACTTTCTCACAATGTGGTGAATGCTGGAGTCAAGGCTGAGTTAACAGGTTAATTCCCCAGCTCAGTTGAGTGCAAAACAGAGGTAGTGTATATCTTAATGCACCAAAGCACCATGGTAAGCTTCCATTACCCACTCCCAGTGTGAAATGGTGACAGTCCCATAACAGGTCCAGGAGCCTACAATACACTATATTAATCCACTGGTGTTACTGATACCCTCTTTGCATTACAAAATGCTCCAATTCACGCTGATATTATTACCAGTTAGGACATGTGGATCTCTCTGTACTACATATGAAAATTCTCCTCAAAAAACAGGAGATTTATAGTTCTAAAAAAATAGCAATACATGAAAGAAAAATCTAAATGTTTTTAAAAGCCATAGTACTATTATTCTATAATTGTTTTAATATATGCATACAAGAACTCTACAAGTGATATGAAGAGTTTTTACATACAGCACATACATTACAAGTTTCTCAGCGTTAAACCAATCAGAATCAGAAAAGCACAAAAGGGCGTTCAACCACTCGTAATTGATAATAACAATCAAATGTGAGTAAGGGCTTTGTTACTTTTCATAGCACAACAGGCCGATTGCTAAATTATTTCTATGCTCTTTGCAGGCAAAAAAAAAAAAAAAGTGTTTCAAGCTGACTAGTGTTGCCTCCATGTGCCTGTCACAGCCTCGTGATTCCCTTTCATTGCTCCAAGCCCTGCTGACCTCATCCTGCTTTTGTGCCTTCTCCTGTTTTCTTTTTTCTTTAAAACACAATTTTTTCTAGATTTTGCCCTCCCACATGTTACTGAACCAGCAATACGTTACTCTGTGGTTCACCACACACAGGCTACAACTGACTGCTGCCTACCTGGAGTGTGACCCTACAATAACAATCCTCGCAGCGTGTCATCTGTCTTTGGCAAAAGAGGTGCAATTATGCCAGCTGCCAGACGTCTTCATTTTTAAATGTATTTGGCACAGCTCCTAAAGTATCTGCCAAAGTGAAAAAAAATGAACTTCCTAATTAGAAAAGATCAAGTTGAAACACATTGCACTCTTCTTATCTCTCCATCTGCAGGGGCCTGTTCTCATTTACTGTACATGTACCATGTACAGCATGGTTTCTCAGATGATACAAGTGTTCTTACTTATAAACCCACAGGCATTTTTGTGGTCAATATTGCACACTTATTGATTGTTATTAATGCTGCAAATCTAACATTTTAAACTTTTGTCGTTTCAACATTCATATTCCAATGAAAAATTAGATTTGATTTAGTATATACACCTTTCTATTTTACTTTTGTGTTTGGTTTGTAGAATTAGAATAGTATAATTTGACATTTTGCAAAAATACATAAAAAATTGTTAGTCAGGGCTCCCGAGTGGTGCATCCGGTAAAGGAGCTCCACGTGGAGTGGAGGATGAGCCCTATAGCTGGACGTTGCTGGTTCGAGTCCAGGCTATTCCATTGCCGACCGTGGACGGGAGTCCCCAGGGGGCGGCACACAATTGACCAAGCACCCCCCGGGGGGGGGGGGTATTAGGTCGGCCAGGGTGTCCTCGGCTCACCGCGCACCAGCGACCCCTGTAGTCTGGCCGGGCGCCTGCGGACTTGCCTGTAAGCTGCCCGGAGCTGCTTTGTCCTCCGACGCTGTAGCTCTGAGGTGGCTGCATGGTGAGTCTACAGTGTGAAAAGAAGCGGTTGGCTGATGGCACACACTTCGGAGGACATCATGCGCTCTTTGCCGCTCCCGAGTCAGCGCAGGGGTGGTAGCAGTGAGCCGATTTAAAAAAAAAAAAAAATTGGATTTTCTAAATTGGGAGAAAATAATAAAAATAATTGCCGACTACTAAATTAAAAAAAAAAAAAAAAAGATGGTTAGCCTTCTTTACGGTGCTTCTCAAATCGTATCAGTATGAAAGGAAGTTATTGTCTTACATTCTTATCAAAATCTAACAAGGCTTGTAACATACATATCCCTTGAAAAGAATAAACACAACACAGTACTCAGTACAGTACAAGGCCCCTGTTGAGATTTGTCAAGTTTCTAAACTATACTTACGAAAGTATGTGAAGGAATATTCATATTAAGTTTTATGACAATGGATATGAGGTCAACATCGTATAGGTCAAATTGTAACTGTATAGTAGTAAATACTTTTTTATTACAAGTATGATTCTTCACTAAAATCTGAAGAAAATCCTGTCCTTTGTCTTCTTGAAACATTTGGAAAAGAAGTCAAGAAATCAAGAAGTTGATTACCATAAGTTTTAAAGTTAAAGCAACATAAACAATTCATTTTAAAGCTAGATAAAACTATTTATGCGGCACAATTTAACCTAGAAAAAGTGGTCAAGTGAACCAAAACTACTGTCATGAACTATTAATAGAGGAAGGGGATTAATGAAGGATTATGTCATAATGAGTCTGCCTGCAGAGTGTTCTCAGCTCGGGTGCTTTTTCTGCCAAAATACTGTTCTCAACTCCAACAAACAATGTCCATCACAGAGCGCAGCACAGAGCCTCTTCACAAACAGAGAGCTGGATGCATATTAATGAATGTCTAACTATGTCATAGGTCAAAGAAGTGATTCAGACCTGGCTTCATCATTATCTAAGCTTTCGCAATCAGATGAGATAGCTGTGTAGTCTCATTAAAGAAACATTTGTTCCAGCAGAAATAGTGACTCAAACAAGTGGCTCAATGACCGGCTAGAAATATGATTCTTAGATTCAGATTCACAGCAGTAAGGATTTGCATATGTATGTTTCTTGTTTTAATTGTGTTGTCGTTGCTTTTGAATACAGCAACTACTCTTTCTCTCCATTGCCAGATGCCATTTTTTGTAACAATTTGCATCAATATAAATGCAGACAATCCGATTTCTGTTTTTCAAAAACACTGTTTATCTTCAAACTCATACTCTTATTTCCATTTGTTACTCACCTGTGTAATATGCACTCACCTGTGAAGGTATGTCATAAATGATACACTTAAAATAATGGCAGTTCTCTAAGATGGAGTACAGGCCATGTATGCATTCCTTTAAAAAAATCTTCAAGATACTCATTTTAAAAGTTCTCATTTCAATAAACCACATATTGCCCTTATTTTCACATATTTGGTTGTTATTTTAAAAGACCAGTGACACTGATAGTTTTGCTGTTGCTGTTGAAAACACATGACATGAAAACTATTGAAAACAAAATCTCCCTGATAAACAAATCTGGTGTCCACATGATTTGGCTCTTTTTTTTAAAATCTCGGCAACAGTGGCAAACAATTCTGGCAGCTCTGTGTGACATTTAGTGAAGTCATTGCTTGACTCAGTTTAATAGTCTGTGTGATAAAGCCTGGTACCAGACGGATGCTGCTGGCAGGGTGCCCTTGCCTGCCCACATATGCTGCAGGGTAATTTTTTTGTCCCACTACCCTGAATGAAAGAGGCCCTTTTACTTGACTGCAATGGCTGGCACATTGCCCTTTTCAGGGACCAAACTGACTGTCATTTTGGATGTAACAAATTAGTACATTCACGGAATAATAATTAGTGCAGGCATGAACATTCCATTGTTTCAGCTGTATAATGAAGGAACTGCCTTTTGGCCATGTGACTTTTTCATCTTTTCCACCACAAACAAAATAATTCACAGAAAATAACTGTTTGCTCACATAAAGCTACATGTTTCTATATAAAGAGAATTAGAAAGTCACATATAATTTTTAGCAGTACAATACCGTTTTATTAGCAAACCAGGAATGCAGACTGGCTTAAGTTAATTTTTAAATTGGAACATTATACATTATACTGATAACCAAACCAAGGTTTCCTGCAAGAGCTCTCCAAAAAATCAAACAGGCATCATCCTATTTTATTATTTAAATAGATGTCCAGCAAAATGCCTACATCACTTTAACAACAATCTGCATTCTACTGCTGTCAAAAACGAAACAGTATGTTCACAGTCAATTAAACTTGCTCGTCAGACAATTTGGCAAGTATATTTAGTTCTCAGATTGCATTCTTATCTTCTGTTGAATGTTTAATTATCTGGATGTTTTCCCCTTAAAAAAGCCTAGAGTCACTAGATTTAAATATGTAAGTCACTAAAATAGATAAAACATAAACAATAAAATAACAGATAACGCTCTGTTACAATTAAAAAGCTCTGCCATTATTGCACAGTTTTGATTCTTTCATTCAATTACCAAGGCCTAGCTTACACAATCAGTTTAGCTTCATGTAATACCAAGTTTCCTTTCTCCTAATTAGAATTGTTTAAGGTGATAACTTAAAGGGATAAACGCTACTGAAGCAGACACAGGCTTCTCTGCACTTCAATGCTTGACCTGGCCCTGCCCTGACCACAGCACTTACTGACAAACAGAAATCACTTATATAAGCAAGCAGTCAGAAAAAAACTGTTTAATACTTCACTTGGTCCAAACTATATATGCAACAATTAATCAATTGCTGAAGGCCACGACTTTTATTTTGCAAGCTTTAATTAAACACATTCAGGTGTGCTATTTCATGTTAGATACAGTAGCTACCCAGTAACACATGCATTCCTTGCACTTTGCTAGACTAAAGCTCCTGTTTGTATTTGAATCTAATGAAGAAAAAAAAAGTTTTAATAAATGCCATTTTCTGGTTGCAGATTGCCACGACTAAAATGAAATCTCAGCTGCAATCTCAGTGCTTTATAAATACAGCAGCACACAAATTGCTGTTTTTTATGGAAAATGGATATTGTTCAATGGAAATCCATGCTGATGTAATAATAATAATAATAATAATAATAATAATCTTTATTTTATATGTAGACTGTACCTCATTCCATATGGGTGTCCCAGACCGAAAATGAACCTACAAGTGACACTACCCACCTAGCTTTTGTCAGCCCTATTGTCTAGGTCCCAATTGTAAATGAGAACTGATTCTCAATGGTTTCTCACCCGGTTAAACAAAGGAATGGACTGATTTGAAACAGCCAACAGCAATCCACTCCAGTCATTCAAACTATGTGTACAAACATGACAAGGGAAATCAAGTGTCCGACTCAATAATCAGTACTAATAATCAATACTTTAAAACAGTTAACTGTCATCAGATGTGTTTCAAGCTTGCAAATGTGTGTGTACAGTGTCCTAGGGGTAGATTGGATCTAAATTCTGTGCTCTGCCAGGATGCATGTTGGTATTACAACAACATGATACAACACAACACACTCAAATAAATTCAGAATTACAACTTGCAGTAGGCCTGTGAGGTAATTTCTTTGTAAACATACATACATTATATATATATATATATATATATATATATATATATATATATATATATATATATATATATATATATATATATATATATATATATATATATATGTGTGTGTGTATTTCATTAACCTTGGTAAACTGAATTAATTACATCCGCCCGGAAACAAGTTGCAGACATTGGTTTACAACAGAATCCAATTTTTTCAAAACTGTGGGTGTTCCTATTCAAAGAATGCTACCATTTCCATTCAGAAATCAACAGCATCCATTCATTAACTCATATGTGAAACAATAACCTGTGTGTTGAGCAAACAAAAAAAAAAACTTTTTCTCTCTACATTAACCAGTAAAAATAATAATTGAAAAATGAAAACCACCAGTAAAGTGTTCAGTACGGCTACATCTTGTTCAAATGGCCTTTATAATACCAGTTAACAATAGCTCTACTATCAATCAATGTAAATATCTAGCTCCCATAAACTGAAAATGACTACTTTAAACAAACTGAAGCTGGTATTCTCTCTTTCTGAAACCACAATCTTAAATGCTCCAGGTTGATGTTTATTTGTCCAAAGGATGGTCAATTGAGCATCACAATGTGTCTCTTTGGATTTAGAGATCAAGGCTGGACAATCTGTTATGTTATGTTTGTGTAAACATGAAACAAAAATACTGAAGTAGTGTATAGAGGACAACAATCCGGAAGCAGTGTATAGTTTGGTTAAATAGCGTTTTTATTTTTGTTTGAGATTTCTTATTTAGTTTTTATGGCTCTTCCTTTAAGGCCTTCCTTATCATCAGTATTGCTTTTAGACAAAAAAAACTTATTTAAGGCATCTTATACATTGTGGTCTATTTTATACCGGTGGTGGATCTAATTACCACTACCCTAACATTTCTAACCCTGCTTTTATACAGACCTTAAACCACTGTGTTTTTATCGTGTGTATTCATGTTAGTAAGTAAGTCAATAAATCAGTCCTGCTGGAAAACTCCAGCCAGGTTAACAGGTATTAAGACTACAAACCAGTTGCCTGGGGATTTTAGGTTGACAACTTGGCATTATAAAACCTTGGCTACTGGTGTGGTATTGTTTTTTGAATACTGGGCTCCATGTTCTTTCTTTCACAGGCTCAAGGATAACACATTGTGCATTTGAATTTTATAGTGGTAGTGTCGCTGTTAGTGTTTGAACTTAAGGCTGAGGATATGCACTCGACTAATTTAAACTGAACGGACTCCTTAGAACAGAAAGTATATGTTCTGTGCCAATTTTTTTTTTGCACTGTCTAGAATCTTATGATTTGTGAATTTTGTTACGCTCCATTCAAAGCACACCAAACAATGCAAGTTAAAGGCAGTTATCACAAATGGACATTAATATGACACTTGTATAATAATATCACTACAACACTAAATGGCAAAATTGTGCACATCAACAACTAGCAAGCAAGTAAATTAATAAATGAATAAATGAATGAACCTTCACGAAGCGCTTCCGCTTACTTCAAACCCCGGAATACATTTTGTAGAGCCATTCAATAGACGCAGTGTCAGTCACACACAATGAAATGTACGCATGTAGATAGCTAATTACTTTCTGCCTTGCCAAGATGAAACTGAACCTGTTACCATGGAAATACATAACATTTTTTTTTGTTAGACCCCTGAATATTGGCTAGAATATGCTTCACATACTGTCTGCACGTCATTTTATAACTTTCAAAGCAGTAATATGAATCCATTAATACACTATCTCTCACATCTAAAAAAAGATGATCTGCATATTGAGGTCTACTGAGGTGCAATTCCAGTCCTCAGATGGTGCTTATACATTTCTATTAACCAAACAAATTCATAGCTTGGCATGTTTTGTTAATGGGGGATCACACAAAAACAGAAAGCCATTTAGATTCCCATCTCAATTTATAAATCCATAATATAGTTTTTTTTTTAGTTCTATTCACTTTCTTTCAAATGTGTTCACATTGACACTATTGTTTAATACTTAAAAGATAAGTACCATGTTAGTGAAAGCTATTTAAAATATTCTCTAAATATTACCTGTCGTGCTTCCAGTCACACAGCAATTCTGAAAAAAACCCACCATTTCTATCAGTTTGCATGTCTTAATTTCAGGTAGTTTGTTCTACTTAAAGAGTAAGTAGCGGGGTTCCTGAAAAAATATAGTGTTACATGTCCCCACGTGTTGCTACAACTGTTTAAATAACATACCTGTAATTTTTCTTCTCATTGTTAATATCCTGACAACTTTTTACCCTTGTAACTTTAAAGTCTGTTTCAAAGGTCTTTTAAAAAATGGCCACTCTAGTGCACTGGGGTTTGAGATCTGTCCTCTAAATCACTGCAGGAAGAGAGATTAAAAAAAAAAAACACATAAGTGCTCTGGCTTTTCTTTTCCGTACCACATCATGGATCGTTATTGCTGTGTTACATGTTTGACAATGTGGTCAATAATCCTTACACTATCAGTGCACTAGTGTGGACATTTTGAAAACACCTTTGAAACAGACTTTAAAAGGTATAAGTGTAAAAAGTTGTCAGGATGTTAACAATGAAAAGAAACATTACCGGTACATTATTTAAACAGTTAAACTCCATTGTTAACCAACCAGCTGCCAGTGACCTGCTTTGACCCCGAATATACCATTTAAATTGATGTGGTTCAAGTTTTGCAGACTACCTGAAAGTAAGGCATGTAAACTGGGTTTACTTTAACATATTACAGTATCAGATATTTATAGCTGCTGAGTTTCTGAGGCAATGTGTCCCATCTGATTTTGTTTGGACTAGTGAAAATAAAGTAGAAATAACAACAGAGAATAAAATCAAGCATACATAAAAGAAAAAAAAAAATGATAAGAAATTGATTATTCTGAAAATGTATGTGGTATAATGTATTGCTTTAAGCTGTTCAAATTATATATATATATATATATATATATATATATATATATATATATATATATATATATATATATATATATATATATATATATATATATATAAATAGATAGATAGATAGATAGATAGATAGATAGATAGATAGATAGATAAAATTCAAATACAGCCTAACTCAATCCTTTAATAAAAACATAAATACATTCAGATACATAAAATGCTTTATACACTATCTGCATAAAGATAAAAAGCAAGCACTAAACTATATGTTTTTCCTCTCAATATATTTTTTTAATATATTAGCATTTTCACGCTATTGCAAAAATTAATAAATAATTGAACCTGATGTAAAAAAAAGCATGTATGACCTCACATAAAAAAAACACATTTAAAGAAACCGAGTTTATAGGTCAAAGATCAAAAATAAGTGGTGCTCTACAACACTCTGAGCTTAGAAAAAATAATTAATTTCACATTCTTTAATTTTCAGAATAAAATGGGTCGAATAATTGTTTGAAGCAAGGATTTTATTATTAATCCGTGAAGGCTGCTGAATCTGGGGTCACAGTAAGGGTTGATTAGGTACGAGGAGCACAAAGCTCTTCTCTGTTGATGCCATTGAAAAGAAGCAAGTAATTTAGATTCAGAATTGGTCTAGGATTGAAGCTCACTCCATTACCAACCATTTTCAATTTCAGCTTCACAATAAACATCAAGCCCAGCAAGGAAATTAGTGCATTTGATAATGTACTAGAAGAGATGGGTGGGTCTTGACAAGATGACACTTATAACCAAAGCTCCAGTTAATGAAATCCTTGAGAGGTGCCCGTGTTTGACATATTTTGACATTTTTTTGAAATCATATCCTCCCCCCTCTCCCTACAATGTTCATATATATGTTCATAAATATAAAAGCAACTACACTTAGACTAGGGCATTATATGGAAACCTAACAAAGAAGAATTTAAGGACACACAGTCATCATACTATTTATTTCAAGGGCCAAATGCAGATTAGTTAATGTTACAACCTCTTTTAAGATTATTTAGTCCTGTTTGTTTAAAAGAAACACCATGCATCGTTTGTATTGCTGAAAAGGCAGCTAATACATGAGGTATGAATAGATCTGTGTTCACGACATAGATGCTGATTTCCTTTTTTTTTCTATTTAATATAAATCTGTAGAAAAGTGGAAATTTGATCTAATTTCCAAATTACTATTTAATCTTTTTAAAACATTTTTGTAATTATTGAAATACGATGTTCAGTGTATTCCATTAAATTGAATTGCAATTAATAATGGGCAATGTTCAAGTTAAATCCTTTTAACAGAAAGTTTCTTACACCCAAAAAGCATTTTTCCATGTTGTTTTATATATCTACAAACCAATAATATGCAACTCTTATTCCAATAGAAAGCAGGATTCAAAGTAACAAATAAAATAAAAACTTGTATTTTCAGCCTTTAAATAAAAATGTAAAAATGCTACTCACCTTATTTATTTGACTTGGAGTCAGTTACCAATCATAGGGAAGACATCATGCTTTAGTTCATAGAGCAGAAGAGTGAGGTGTGTCATGAAATACTTTTTCTCCATAAATAAATGACCTATATTCAACTATCCTGTTTTCAATATCATTATAATTTTTTTTAAATATATGAATTACAGAAAGGAGGGAATTACATTCCAATAATACATTTGTCAGCCAACATAAACTGTTTTACTTCTGTAACTCTATACTACAACTGATAGAGATTACACATGAGTAAGAATTACTGTAAATATTGGGATATGCCTGTGCTGCCATATTTGTTACGTTGGCAATATTCGACATTGTATTGCCCCAGTGTTGCCCCAGTGTTGCAGCACATTATAATTGTGTTAAAATGAAGGAATACGTTATTACTTTTTAGAGCACTTTACAGCACCAGGGATTCCCCCTTCATTGCATCAACCACTTATTTTTAGGGCTAAGAACTGGTTAATGGAAACCAGGGTGATTCCCCAGTGCTGTAAAATACTCCTGTGGCTTATCCTGGCAGGCTATTGGTTGATCATGCCCCTCTTATTCAAGTATACATGTCTACTTCACTTTTGCATCTATACGTTTAAATATTTACAATATATGGATTAATAAGGTCGCCTGTATATTTTTTCCTTTGGGGCTGTCTCTGAGCACGCCTGAACAAGGTGGAATTTCGGTAACAAAGCCAGTATAACATTTACCGCAAGGGGTGTGCACCAGTAATTTCTTCCCCCACTGAAACAACTGGAACGTGTAGAATCTGAATCAAAGCAACAGCTTAATAGTTAGATCAGTTAAAAACAATACTGAAGAGAACAAAATAGCAAAGTGAGTGTGTCTCCCTTTCCTCTCTCTTGTACAGGCTTTTTGTCAGTCACTCCAGAAAAGAAAAACAGATAGGAATATTTTCTTGCCCTAAAATAAAAGCTACCACCATGAAAAGAAAGTGACTGCCAGATCAACATGCATTTTACACCCTCACATCAATAGAACTGATCCCTGAAGCATATCATATATTTGCAGCAATCTAAATGTTATAGGAAGCATGGAAAATGTCTCTTTTTCTCACATAGAAAAATTCACAATATTTTCCATGGCCTTGGACATACTTTTATATCCCTGTTAGTTATGACAATCTGCCAAGATTTTAAAACCCAATGCATTTCCTGAACTTATATTAGCATTAGTACTTGGATTCACCTCTATTTGTTGCTCCAAATTAAGACAATTTTGTCAATTTAGCCTTTTCTATGTGTTTTGGGAATTGAATTGATATTTCCTGTTTTACAGTATTTAAGTATCAAAGGTTTATCCATGGACTCTCTGAGGAATACTTATATTCATAACAATGTACTACAGTGGCAAGCAAGACCTTTTTCTGTGCTTGTTTTTGGCTGCCAACATCGAGTATAGAGGTTTAAAAGGAGGAGTAAGAGCAGAAGGAAATACAGGCTGCAATACAACAACGCCCCCTGGGAAATCACCTGCCCCAGATGGCTTTCACCATGGCTTCTATACATGAGTGCTCCACTATCTTCTCTTTCTAGAATCACATGATGAATCTATTGATCTTTTAAGCTTAGTAGCCAACATCCCAATCATGTTGACAATTCATTTCATATCTAAGAAAACAGAGTTGTGTCACACCTTCCCAACTGAAAAGTCATACACAGTGGTGCTAAAGTTATCTGTTTGTTTACAACCTTGTGCGTTCGGTAAAGACCTTTATATCCCCAACCTTTTATTCCCCCTAAGAAACTCAACATTAGTTGCTATATATTTTACCAATGAAGGACAAACAGTGTATTGTCTGAGTATGCTGCACATTACACATTTAAGTTTCAAATTATAAGGACATCCTGAAATGACTTGAAATGAATGGCATGTGAGTTTTACAGTACTGAAGACACTGGTGTTGAAGCAGTGGGGCCGTAAAGAATGGCTTTTAACAATGTAAGTAATAGACCTGCCATGGCTACAACATAATACAGTATACTAAGGGAAATTCCAGATGAGTCAGAATTTAATAAAATAACAAAAAACCTATACTCAACAGGGTGGACACACATGCTGGAGGCTTCACTTGAATTCCTGTAGAATGAGTATTTCTGTCATTATTCAACAATGTACAGTAAAGACTTCTTCTGGTTATCTTCACCTCAAGATAGTTACAACATGAAGATCACTTTCTGCCAGTCCCTCAATTTGGAATCAATCTGACCATCTTACTCTGTATTCAATATTGGTCACAAAAGGAGACATTGTTTATTGCAGTCTTTTGTTTCACTGTGCACTGTTCTCCAGGCTTGCTAGGAAGCATCTTGTTACTAGGATGTTATGTAGCTCCTGTTATTATCATTAAGAACATGTATATTGTGAAAATGTAAAAACCCAGGTCATAATAACCTGTATAAATAACAGCAGCTGGGTTAAACACCTTATTAACGTTCACCAGCTGTAGTCAAGCTTTCCTTTACAAACTGATAAAACCCACACATTAAACCCTTTTGCCAAAACATTTAGAAATACAGTGCCTTGTTGTGTTGTTGTTGTTATTTAATTCCAGTCTTTTCAATTGGGGTTATGTGATATTGGTTCTGGAAACTTAATGTTGAACATGTTGTATTAACACATTGTCTGGTTGTATATATGGGCTATCTCCATTTACAAACATATGTAAACACGAACACTACAGTAACGGCAGTAAACGGAACCCAACCATTTACACTTAGACACTTATTAATTGTGACAAATTCACAAGCAGCACAATCTACAAACTAATTCACACAATGAAAAAATAAGATCAACACATTGTGTAATTCAACTCTGCATTGCTAAAACACCCATTTAGCTCATACCCCAAGTGCCTCTGTTATAAGACAAGCATGGCAGTTTTCTGGCAATTAAAAGCTACACCCCGCACTATCACTATACTAGCAACTGAACAGTGCTCTGAATTATTGGAACCATATATTTCTTTCACCGTTTTTATGACACACAGACTTTCAGTGGAAAGTATAGGAGAAATTTTACAGCCTTTTTTAGTAGTCATTCAAAATCCACAGAAACACCAATGTCTGTGCTAATTGTTTTTATAGCTGCCTGGGAATTTGCATACGAGGTCAAACTCCCAGGTGCACCTATTCAAGAGAGAAGAAAAGCAGCAGCGTGCTTGAGGGTGGACTTTTCATTCAGACAAACACACCTGGAGGTTCAGCACCATGAGTACATCTTTAAGGCAGCAACGAATTGGAGCCACACAGGTGCAATCATAGAGCTTGTACTGTGCCATAGCACTCAAATATATTCTACATAAATATCAAAACGATCACAATTTCACTTTGAAGTGAAATAACAGCGATAAGTGGAGCAACAACTGGAAGTAACACAATAAAAAAAAAAAAACTCTGTATTCTGAGACATTTCGATTTCCATTTCTTGCAAAGTAATAGCTTGTCCCAACACCCAAAGCTATGGGAACGCTGCTACATGAGTACACAATCTGCTACTCACCAAGAAGAAACCAAGGGAGGTTGGGATTAGGTTGTATTTAACCTGGTGAGACCACACTTAAAAAAATGCTCAGTTTTAATTACCATACTACAAAAAGACACTGCAGCTTTAGAGAGAGTCAAAAATAGTCTAATCCCAGAGCTCAGTGAGTTTTGAGGATAGGTCAATGGAAATGAACCACGAAAATTGAAGGGTTAGGAGAGACTTGATCTATTTAATCCAGGACCAGAAGACACATTTAGAAGATTCAGAACAGGGCCACTTTTCACACAGTGATGGATATATGCTGCTCATTCATTGGGATCCTTCAAAAGCTGTTTGGATATGGTCCTTGAATATTTTAGATATTAGTAACTGGACAATCACGGATGTGCCAAATGACCACCTCTCGTTAGTAACTTTTCTTATGTTCTTTCATTGCCAATGTACCATATGACCCAATGACCAACAAAAGTCAATACATTTGCCCTGGCTTAAAAATTAAAAAATTAAAAAATTAAAAAAAAAAAACTTTACACCTTCTAATTAATGCATTTGTTACATATCACATATTCTATTACTATAACGCATCTATTTATCTTATATCATGGTTGAAATGTGTTACGTTGCTCTATAAAACCATACCTAGAAGCATTCAACAGATCTTAAGTACACATTTCATGAGTTTCTTTAAAAAGCTGTCAACCTACACAAAGACAAAAACAAACTGGAGATAATATTTGGAACAGATGGTCTTTTTTCTTATGAAATTATCTATAATTGTCCCTTTCCTTTTTAAAATTATTTAGATTTTGCATCTCACAAGATATACATCTGTGTGGTAAAAACAGGTGTTCAGTAAAAAGAGACAGCAAACAGATATAATAGTCAGGACTTGGATCCTAGCCTGCACCAAGTGATGATGGACGATTTAGCAACAAAGATCTACCGAGCTTCTAAGTACTTTAGGAGAAGATTATGCCTTTTTTAAATAGCAAAGAAAATATGGTTCAATTACTTATTGTCTAGGCATGTGGATCTGATGAAAGTTGTTTCTAACATCAATAAAGCAAACTAATGTCCCTGAGAGAGAGAGAGAGAGAGAGAGAGAGAGAGAGAGAGAGAGAGAGAGAGAGAGAGAGAGGCCCACGTGCACTTACAAAAGTAGCAATTTCCTCAAACACAAAATAAGACATTCAAAATGATATAAAACCAGTGTGAATAGGAAATCATATTGCATTTTATTATCTGTTCACATGTCTATTAATTAAACAAATGACTACATTATATTATTTTACATGCAGCAGCAATTACATAAAACTATACTGTAAAATCCCCTTATTCTGTAATGACCATTTATTTTCTAATTTAAACTGCTGCTAATTGTGCCTTGTAATCTTCCTATGCATACGTAGGTAAGTGCAAAAAATATATTCATGTAAAATATGAAAATATGGCATTCTACATATATAGACAAAGTAAAAGTCCAATTTAAACGCATATGAAAAATGTAAATAAATAAATAAACCATTTTTTAAATTAAAATGTATTTGATAGTAGCTCTAAAAGTGCCTGCAGCAGTCAACAAAACTTAAGAAATGTGACAGGTTATGGTCTAATATCTGCAAACATTGGGCATAAGAAGCTTAGGTGTGTGGGTATTGGACCATATTTGAACACCATAGAGTGTGTTATTGTGCTTATAAAATGGCACCCCCATCCTATCCCACCCCTATCACAGTGAGTTACTTGTGAAGTGAATCAGGCAGAGTAGTTCTACAAGTTCCATGGCGTGCTGCACAAGTTGTAACACTTGTTAGTCAATGTGATTCCTCTATTTTTACTTGCCATTATATAATTACAAATATGTAAGATTCTTCTTTTTTTTCTCCAGTGCATCAAGTTTTCTAAATTATAAAGAATTATATGGGATTACCCAAAGGGTTAAATAATAAATACAAACATGTATGCCCAGTAAGAAGCCTGAGTTATTCTCACTTGTGCTAAAACTAAAACATTTAATTAGCTGATATCGTAGTAAAACATATGCTAAACACACCACATGTGAAATAATGTGATGGTTTTAGACCAGTTTGGAAGTTCCAAACTCTTTAGGGCGCAAATCAATCATTTTCAAAGTGGCGTTTTTCTTTTAATGTACTCACTAACAATTTTTATCAACAATTCTTATGATAATAGTTCCTATTTTTATCCTTGAGTGGCTCACCTCGTAAAAGCAGGGCCTGGCAGGGTGAGTCACAGTCAGGAGAACGCAGGTTTGTGTCCTGGCTGTGCGTAGTCGCCGGTTTTTGCTGGGGATTCCGAAAGAAGCGTTGCATTGGCTCTGGCGCTCCTGTGATTAGAATTGTTTCTCTTTATCGTGCTACAGAGGACCCTATCGACCAGGCACCCGGTGAGCTCAGAAGCACACCTGGAGGTCGTTTGCTCACTGACATCCGCTTTCGAGTTCCTGGGTGTAAAGTAGGCCTACGCAAGATATCAGAACTAATCGTTTAGCTATATTAGTATGGGATACCTCAAGTCTGGGGTTTAATAGACAACGTACCGTTCATTAACTATGAAAAACTCGAGAATCGAAGCTTTGTGAACCATAATGAGAGCAGTGTGGTGTTGTCAGAATTATGTGAACAATACGGATCCAAATACAATTTAAACTACTTAAATTGACCGTTACATTTATTAACAAACACACAGCCACATAGAACACAATTAATTACCAAAATATATACTGGCAACTGTAACACCATCACTGCTTTCAAATTATTTGTTTTGTACATAAATGCTTTAGTGATCTCATTATTATTCATAACCACTGTCTTAGCATTGCAGGTTACACTAACAATATGCACTTGCAGATTAAGTTAAGTAACCTTTCATTATCAAGCTATATTCGAGTTGCATAATTTGGATGCGATTCAGACTGTGGTTGCGTAGAACAGATTTTGCTTCAGCCAAGACACGATAGAGGAAGACTATTAAAGACTAACCATGTGAACACTATCCTTTCACTGGCAGCCCATTGTTCAAAGCAAGGTAAGTGGAAAACCTTTAGACTATAATCACTGCAGCGCATGGGATATATTGATTTGAAAAAGAAAGAAAAAAATTGAGAAAATGTTAGTTACAGAGACTGCTTTTTCAGCATGTTAGACCAATAATACACAGAAGCAAGCCTGCTACTTATCCTTCAAAACAGAATTAGAAAGCCTATGAAGCAAACCATGTAACCCTATTCAGGCTTGTAGATGCATGCAAGCAACTACAGCATATCCTCTCTATTGTCAGAAGAGGCCAACGGTCTGTTGGTAGTCATTGAAACCCTATAGGTGAAAAAATAAAGGAAAATACAAACAAACCTCAAAGACTATACATGTGAAATCTGCTCTGCTATCAACTATTGTGATTAGGTACAGGACCAAATGGCGCTCAGCAAACATTAATTAATCTTACAAAATGAGCATGCACAATAGCAATCAGTTTTAGTATTAAGTTATGCGTGTCTAAGAAACAACCTTGTGTGTTTCAGGCAAAAGGAGTTATCCATTTAAAACTAATAGGTACATATACACAGATTTGTTAATCCAGTTTGTATCTCCACTGGCAATGAACAGTGCTGCTTATCCAATGGTAAATGACCCATTTAATGATTCCATGTGGTAGGAGATCATTATTATGCTATAAAATTAACTTGGTATTTAAGAAGTCATTGGTTTGTAATTTATCTGTATTTATAATGGTCAGACAAAGCCCCTAGCACAGTTCAACAAACAGCTGGTACATTGAAGGCACTGTTTTGGCAGGGTTGCATTTGCTACATTTTAATTGAAAGTATAAAAGTACAATTATTATTTATGGAAATAAAATGTACATTTCCCAAAGAGTATATATATATATATATATATATATATATATATATATATATATATATATATATATATATATATATATACATTAAACTGCAAGCATATGGTTTGGGATTGTTTAGAAAAAACAAACAAACAGCAACAACAACAAAAAAAGCATATTGTCTCTTAGCATTCTTCAGCATTGTGGGCCTTACATAAAAATAACACATGAGATAATGAGGAAATCCTGCAATAATTACAAAGACAAAAATACAAAAGTATAACAAATGTCTTCAAAAAACTGAAGCACATGTCTTGTACTGTGTGTACATTTGTAAGCACATGAAACGTACAGTACCAAACCACTTGTAAATGCTGGGGAAAACCATTCTTTAGGTCTGCATACCTCTTGCACTGTATATCGTTCATCTATCTTTAACTAAATAGCACACTATAACAGATACTGCACACCTTTCATATAACATGCAGCTCGTATAGAGCACATATATGGAAATGAGTGTATGTTATATTTGAACAATTACAGTACTATATGCATACAATATAAATTATATAAATATATTTCTATTATTCTACATGTTTTCAGTAGACATAGTCATGCTCTGGAATTAGGTACAATTACACACAAGAAAATACAATGAACTGAAAGCAGTCCAGCCAAACCAAAGGTAAGTGACTACAGCAGATCGCTGGGCTAATTTTACTCGTGGATCTTCGAACAGATAATGGGCCATTTTCAATCAAATTGTCCAAAAAGAATAAAACAAATCAAAAAGGTATAAAGTGAAAAAGATAACGCTTTTAGTTTCAGTTATTGCACTGCCGTTTCTTGCTTATATGGGTAAATAATATTAGATTGCTCACTGAAAATGTGTCTTTGCACTTGCTTTAAGGCAAAACACAAGTTATTAGCCTTAAAGGGTTAGCCTCTTTTATTTACAGAAAGCATTGCATTTTAATCTTGAAGGGTTTTCATCTTGTAGCACGAGAGGCATCATGAAAAGCAGAGGAGGCAGCTTCAAAGGCTTTTTATGGTGCCATGTATAGTACATGGATAACAGAAATCTCCCCAGAAGATAGATGAAAAATATATGAGGATAACATAGCTAAGGACACCTGATAAAAATAAATAAAAGATAGGCTTATTTAGAATCCAACCCAACTGAATGCCTTTCTTAGCTCTCTCACCTGGCTTTAATTGAAAATGTGTAAAGGGGAAATTGAGAAAGAAGATGAATGAGCACTAATGCCACAGAGCAGAAAGATGAAACAGCTAATTATGCAAAAGGTGAAATAACAGGTCTGCTAGATTTATTTCAATTTCTAGGTCAAGCAAAAAAAAAAAAAAAAAAAAAGTGGGCACCTTGCCTAATACTGAGGGAAATGAAATTTTGGAAAAACAATGTGCTAATGGAGAGCTACAATGATAACCGCACAGTGCTGTGCAAACATTGACTTTGTATGTTTCCGGCCATTTAGTCTATGCAGGCATATGCTGTCAAAAAGGCTGTTTTATTATTTTAGTTTGATCTGAAATATATGTGAATGCAAAAAATACAAAAACATAACATTTAAAAGATGAAAACATATATTTGTAAAATTATAATAAAATATAATTTTAAAAAAATAGATTTTGTTCTTCCTGAAAGTGATGTGTTTATGTGTATTTTACAAGGGAAATTGTTTTATGGTGTTTCATGGCTGATATAATTAGTGGTAATCCTTTAGAGGCATTCGGGTGGAAATGAATGAAGTGAAAGTGAGGGCAGATTAGCATATCCTAAATCCATTTACAAGCAGGCTATGTTTTTTTTTCATTAAAAGGTTATAATACAAATTTGAAACATATCGCATATTATTAACATTGTCATTATAAGAATGCTGACGCAATGATTTGTTACACGATTAATATATATATATATATATAATGTGGCAAAATTGAAAAGAAGTAAGACAGAAACACAGTCACAGCACATCTACATTGTGGAACTCGCACACATCCATGAGTGGTTACAATAAAATTCAAACAGTAGAAGCTTAAAAGAAGGATACTTATTTAGTGCAGCCCTTGTGTGATTTTGCAGTCAAAAGTAATCAGCTGTATCCCCAGACTGCTCTTTTTCTGAGGCCAGCAGCCAGTGAAAACATATTTCCATTTTAACGCCTTTAGATGATCAAAGCATCAGCTTAATATAATCAGCTCAAACCCATTTACCAGTGAGACTACCGCTGTGCCTGGGGACTGTTTCCCTTCCCAGCCCTATCTATTCTGAAACAGGTGTTATCATAGTAAATTAATTAGTCTGAGAAGATGCACCTTGTTCTCCAGCTCCGCAAGCCCCTTGTGGGTCACAGCCTTCAGGAAAATGCCATCTGGGCTGAGTTTTCCCCAGAGAAACAATAAAAAAACAGTAGCAGACTTCAGTCTACAGTGGAGGTTTTACATGACAATTAACCCTATTAGCCTACGTTTTTAGAGAAGTTATAGCACCTCAACACGCTGCCCCAGCAAATATTTATAGATCATGCAATAAATTAAGATGCTGCACAGAGCCGTGGCAGGGCACAGATTTATACGGTATAGCTGACAGCTGTCATGTCACCACCAGTCATTCATTTAGTCATTCCTGACAAGCTGCAGTGCAGTACTAAATTCTGTACATGGAGTCACTCACGCTGAGGTAGAAGGTAATCTCCCGTGAATTTACTTTGTCTTTGAGTATGAATTTAAGAGCTGTAGCAGGGAGTCAAATCGGATTTAGTGTATAGAAACGGGAGTCATTTCAGTGTAGTTCAGGTGTTTTTGAGAACTGCAAAACAAATAGTATGAAGCAGTGGTAAAGGTGAGGCAGAATTTAACTTCAAGCCTTGAAATCTTAAGAGTCAGTTCAGTAGAAAAGCACAATTTTGCCACAAAAAGGGGAGAAAATGGAAGCCCTGGGTTAATGAGTTAAAAACGTTACTTAAAATGTACGCTTACTGGATTGTTGGCTCACCTTTTTGTATAATTACAGACCCGCTGAGGGAATCCGACAAAGAAAACTGACAGCAATATGAAACTGGGAGATTGTGGAAATTAGAAAAAGAAAATTACTAATAGTCTATAAAGATGCGTGATTAGCATGTATTATTTGGCCTAACATTTAAAATGCACTAAACTGATTAGCTATGCATTTCCTACCTATCCATATTATTTTGTGCCACACAGACTTAGTGATTAATCAAACTGGTGTGGACTGTAAACTGTACAGCGCTGATACCAGGCTGCCTCAGAGTCTAAAACCTCCTTGCTGAACCTCTTGGGCCTGGAGATCAGCCTTCCACAAATATTGTGATTTGACAGAGTCAAAACTAAGCTCTGAGCAGATGGTTAAGAATGTTCTGTTAACACTGCAATTGATTACTTGAAACAGAGACCCTTGTTAAGTTGACAGCTCCACTGGGACCACTCTGAAATGCTTTCTAACCTCTCGTGAGAAATACACACAGGATATGACTAATAAAAACCTGCAATCAACCTACAACCTTTCAAAATCTTAACAGTTTAGAGACAGGTCATTACATTTTCGACAAACATTTCTGAATAAATAATTATGCAGTCTCTAAAGCCAAACAGTAACACAAAACTAACCAAACGACACCTCTTTTATTTATTTAGAATTACGCATCTGTTAATAAAGGATTGTTGGTTTTTGTAATTCATTAATCAGAATTCAAAGCATTAAAAAGACAGGACAGGACATATAACACATTGTCAGAAGTTTTACATTTAGGGTAAACCAATAACAAAAACATAATCCTACATTTTTAAACTACAAAGGAAAGTATTTATTTTAGAACTACAAAAAAGGGGGCTCCCGAGTGGCCTGGAGATCGCAGGTTAGAATCCAGGCTATGTCACAGCCGACCGTGACCGGGGGTTCCTAGGGGGCAGTGCAATGGAGCCGAGCGCCGCCCGGTTAGGGAGGGCTTAGGTCGGCAGGGGAATCCACGGTTCACTGTGCATCAGCGACCCGTGTGGCTGATAGAGCACCTGTGGTTCTGCAGTGAAGCCACCAGATCTGTGTTGTCCTCTGGCACTATAGGTCTGGTCATTTCAGAGGATGAGTGTTCCAGACACCGTTTCCCGAGTCAGTCGGGGGGGGGGGGGTTGCAAGCGGTGAGCAGATGATACAGATAATAATTGGGCATACAAAATTGGGGAGAAAAACCGGGGTAAAAAATTGGCAACGACTAAATTTATATATAAAAAATAAATTAAAAAAAAAGACAAAGACATTCAAACATAGACGCAATGGCTTTATCGCTTTTGTAACACTGATGAAGGCATCAGACTTAAGGTCTGTCAAACTTGTTTTTATGATTGAGTTTTTTAAGTTATGGATGGGTTCTAAAATATAATATGCATCTTAAGTTTGGAACATTTGGAGATTAAAGCATTATAAACCCATGCTTCCTGCATCTTAATATTTACAAAAGTACATGTTCATACAGGGTGAATATACTTTTTCAAAAGAATATGGGAGCCAAGCTTTATTTCTTTCAACATTCATTTTTTTCAACATTATTTTAACATATGTTTGCATTGATAATTTGGTCCCTTAGCAAGATTGAGTTTTTATAGGAAGCCTGCCATCTCCCCACAGGGCATACAGAACCCTGCTCATCTCCACTGTCTCACCACCTACAGGAGAGGAGTTCATTCTCCAGTCTCCATGCATGTTGAGCCAGGGTACAACAAAGACTGCTAATTGTACTATCAGTCTGGAGTTTTGGGGCTTTGAAGATTTGTTTGGTCTGGAGCTTTAGAGAAAATCTACACTTAAAATGAATAAAACAGATTCTGACTCAAAAACATTTACATGCACACCCCATGGTTTCAAATATTGTTTAATAACTTATCTTTCAATAAAAATACTCTTGAGTGTATATTTATTAAAATACACTGCATTTACTACAGCTTTTAGATGATGTGTAGTAAAAAAAAAATATATATATATATATATATATATATATATATATATATATATATATATATATATATATCAATCATCTTCAGCCTTTTTCAATCCACTGCTGGATGAAGGCCTCCTCAAGATTCTTCCACAAAAGCCTGTCTCCTGCGTCCCTCATCCACGTTGCTCCGGCGTGTTTCCTAATTTCATCTTGCCATCTTCCTGGAGGTCTTCTTCTTGGTTGCTTTATATCTCTTGGGATCCAGTCTAGTGTCTCCTTGGTCCAGCGATGGTCTGTTCTTCTTGCTACATGTCCGTCCCGCTGCCATTTCAGTTTTTTCGTTCTTATAATAACATTGCATACTTTTTGTTTGTGCACTTTTACTGTCTCTCTTTTAATTCCCAGCATGCATCTTTCCATACTCCGTTGAGTCGTTTGTAATTTCTGAGTCATTTTAGCATTGAGGGTCCAGGTTTCACATCCATAAGTTAGCACTGTCAGCTCGCATTGGTCGAAGACTTTCCTCTTGAGGCATAAGGATAGTTTTCCTTTCAGAACCATGCTTAATCTTCCAAAGGCACTCCAGCCCATTTTTGCTCTTATTATTATTATTATTTTGTTTATTTAGCAGACGCCTTTATCCAAGGTGACTTACAGAGACCAGGGTGTGTGAACTATGCATCAGCAGCAGAGTCACTTACAACTACATCTCACCCGAAAGACGGAGCACAAGGAGGTTAAGTGACTTGCTCAGGGTCACACTATGAGCCAGTGGCTGAGGTGGGATTTGAACCAGGCATCTCCTGGTTACAAGCCCTTTTCTTAACCACGTTCTTACCTTTGTATAAGTTAGTGATCAGCAGATGTGTCAGCTGCACAAAGAGTACAGCCTGTGGTTTTCATACTCTAGTGTGCAGCATGCATATATATTATATGAGTAAATATCGGGACTTTCTTATATCGAGACCTATGCATCGGGACGCTGGACATTTGTTAGGAAATCGGGACTGTCCCAACAATATAGGGGCTGTTGGCATGTAGGCCTATGTGTTTACACTGGAAATCTGTCAGATTTTAACAAAACAAGGCAAAGGCTAGTGACAGCAGGAATATGAAAATTGGAGAGTACTATATTTAATGCCAATGTATTTATCAAACGTATCTTAAAACATCAGGATTTGTCTGAATTAGTTTTTTTATACCATGCTCTATTAAGCATTTTAACTCGATAATGAACGATAATCGATGTCAACGCCCGATTTACAACACTAGTTACATAGATATAAAAAATGAAAGGCAGTTTACCATCATATTCTATAGTGGGGGCCCAACCTTCACCCACAAAAAGCTTTTCATAATCATACAGTAGCCCCTCGCTAAACCAGACATGTTTGTCCCAAGTGTCTTAAAAACAATACAATAAAATCGCACACACATACATTTACAGTTCTCGATGTATTTTAAATATAAATCATTGCGCTGAAATAACACTAATGAGTTTTGGGTAGGCTACACATTACATTATGTAAAAATATAACTCTGTACAGTAGGCCTATACAGTATACAGTACAGTAGTAAAATCAAATGAATACCTAGCACACTTTTTTTGTACTTAGCCTACTGGTAACACAAATAAATCATGCTGCTGCATTGTACACATTGGTATTAAAAATAATAAAAATATTATTTTAAATTGAAAATAAATGATTTTAGGGTTCCCAACACGCTGGGAAAACTAGAAATGTCATAGAAATTTGTTTTGAAGGCTTGTAAGTACACCCTGACTTTAGTGAAAATTAGGTACTTGTGTGTTCGACACAAAAATACATTGAGGACAACTGGCAACACGAGAAAAAGCGGACTGGGGAATGCATTTAAAAGTTCTTAACAAATTGATGCAATTGTGTTGCAATTGCCCGCGGCTTTAGTACGTCTTATTACAATATTTTTGATCCCTCCACCCTGTTTTTGTGAATTTCTGCAGGAACGCCCAGAATTACATATTCATTTAAGGCTAAAGTGCAAATAAGATCTGCGGCTGCAAAGCATTCGTTAAAATGATGCTAACAGCGTTGCGTTTGTTTAGTACATTTCACGCTACACTTCCGACTGGTTTGCATGTGGTTTGCAACGATTGCAACAGACACGACACTTTAGTACATCTACCTCTAAATTGTGTCATTTCTCAATGTTTAAAAGGGCTAATTTCGTGAGCCCAGATTTGTCCATAATCAATTTTCTTCTTGGGAGCACAAATTAATTGCTTCAAATGATAGGCTTCCATCAATACATCCTTGAAATTAAAAAGCTTGATGCAGTTTATTTTTTTCTTTCTTTCAGTCAACTCATCTCCACAATTGCCCTGCTTCAGTAAGATAATATATAAGGCCTTTGTATTTTAATATTAAAAGTAAGATGTAGTACCAAATTCTAATGGAAGTGCTAACATTTAAGAACCAGGCTGATGGCTTTCATTATGCTTAATACTGCTTGAAGATTACTGAGCAAAGTTCGAGGTTTCAAAAGGCAGAAATGAATCTGGTGCTTTTAAATCATGTGCAGCTCTGTTGTCTGCATCAGCACATTTCTGACTGAAGGTATACAGAAGCTATCTGCCACACAAGCTGTTTATTTTGAATATTTCGGTCAAAAATGAACCTCTCCAGCTTTTTATAATAATGTTTATTATTTTGAAAAGCAAGTATAACAATATGACAGACCTGTTGAAGATAATGTAATCAATATTCTACTACTGGCAATAATAATAATAATAATAATAATAATAATAATAATAATAATAATAATAATAATAATAATATGCTGGAGGGAATATATAGAATTAAAAAAAGCAACAGAGCCTATCAGTCTATTTAACTCAAGTTGTATACCTATTTATCCAAAAGATATGTGCTGGCAGTAGTCAGATTAAAATTGAGCCCAATATCTACTAAGTAGAACACATAGATGTGCCAAAAATCCAATAAGACTGCAAGTAGAAATTTGAAAATCTGGGTACACTGCCTTTCTAGTAACCTGGAGTAACAGACTAAAAGGGCCAGTTAACACAGATAAGAGATGGAAATTGCCACTGGAGCAAATTAGGGTTATTCAGCGCCCTGATAAGCACATATTTGCTTTTTCACATAATGCTCTCACACACTTTAAAATTATCATTTAATTATGCTGTCAAATAAAGCTCAGGCAAGCACATCCTACATATGACAGAATCTGGGTTGCTTCTCATAAGAAACCATTTCCTTTGTTTTCAACTTACCGGTCAAGTAACCCCCTTATGTACCACAAAACAAATCAACAAAAAAACTAAAAACAAGATAACAAAACCTCTAAATGCAACATAACAATGAAACACCAAACACAGTTCTACAGTACTAGTATTTATCTGATTATATATTATATATATATATATATATATATATATATATATATATATATATATATATATATATATATATATATATATATATATATATATACCAAATTCACAAACCCTTAACAATTTTTTTTTTTTTTAAATAATAAAATAATTTTTGTATCCATTACATTCTATAGAATTGCTAAGAAACTGATAGCAGTATCCAGAATGGAATATTAAACTCTATTTTGGAAATTACTATATATATATATAATGAAAACAGCCAACAAAGGAATCACTTTTAGTTTTTGTATTGAATCGTTTACAAACATCTGCTGGTTTTTTCTGTTACTTTAACATTTGGAAAGTAAACACTGTCTGATCAGAATCACAAGTATTTGATTCCTAAGAGCAGCTCAAGAACACTGGCCAGCAGACAGTTTTCATATCTTAGGCATTTTTTTCCCAATGAGGTTGACATAAAACAAACAGCAACACATAGGGAAGCAGACCAGTAAACTAGTAGCCTCATTTCATAGATGCTCAGTCTGAATATACACATTTAAATGTTTTACATTCAATAAACTGTAAAACATTTTTTACCCCTAAATCATTTTAAAAAGCTCACTTTTAACTCAAAACAAGTGATTTGTATCTCAATTTATACCAAAATATTCGATCATAATTAATTAATTAGTCCGATTGTGTAAATACTGCAAATTAAATAAAGCAGAAATATGAAATACAGTAGTGATGCTGCTGTCCCCTCAAAAATCTTCCTTTGTGGCATTTCATTTGCTAAGTAGAAAAACTTTTTTACAATAATTCCCAAACCATCTATTTTTTTTATTTAACATCTTGATCTGATTAATCTTGCTCATCCCCTAACTTCAAATTCCATTATGGTGCATCACTTTTGCTCCAGTAGGTTAGGAAATAAAATATACACGCATAAAGTTGGTTTTGAAAGAGCCAATCTAACGACTGACCTGTCCTGAACAATAGGCTCTCTATTGAGAGCAGGATTAGTGTGCATCGATGAGGTCATCATGCATTTTATGTGGCCAGTGTGCTCACATCCTGCTGACAGGGAGTCCAGCAGTCCATTTTGCTTCTAGGAAATGCACAAAGCCATACAGTCATTCATTTAAACTATAAATATGCATACTTGATAACAACAGACAGAATATACTGATTTAAAACAATCATGCTTGCTTAACTTCTTGTTTAAAGTTCTGTTTGATCACATTGCCTGTTAACTTTTTGCATTTAGGATTACATTTTAATTATGTCGCTCTACCCTTTAGCGGCTTTTAAAACTACCAGGTAACAAAACAAACAGCAAATGCATATTTTAGGCATTTATGCAGTGATAGCATTATATGTATAGCAGAAAGTATTCATAGTTGTGCTATTTGGCACTTTTAATTATTATTATTATTATTATTATTTATTTCTTAGCAGACGCCCTTATCCAGGGCGACTTACAATTGTTACAACATATCACATTATACATTATTTCACATTATACAGATATCACATTATTTTTACATACAATTACCCATTTATACAGTTGGGTTATTACTGGAGCAATCTAGGTAAAGCACCTTGCTCAAGGGTACAACAGCAGTGTCCCCCACTGGGGATTGAACCCACAACCCTCCGGTCAAGAGTCGAGAGCCCTAACCACTACTCCACACTGCTGCTCTAGCTACTATAGGGATAGCAGTGACAACCACAGACAACCACAAAGGGCAGTATGGATTATTTTATTTTATTTAGCAGGGAAACCATTTTTTAAAAATATATATTTAGACACAAAACAGTAAAATACCCTTGTTAAAAAGTTTGTCTACTGTACTCTTTCTTTGTTTTACGTCAGTGTAAGGGGTGACTAATATATTTGCAACTAAGTCAATGTTACACATAGTTAATGTGGGGAGACTATTGCACTGTCACAAGGGAAACATGAAGGCAATGTATGAGCCTGATCTCCACTGCGCTCAGCTAGAGTTTGCTGAGAGCTGATCAGTGTGCACTTTAGACCAGTGTTTTGATGCCATCTATTGGAATAATTGCTCAGGTTATCCTGGAGAAATTCAGACTGACTGAATACAGAGTAACATGAATCATATTAAATCCTCTGAATTTAAACACTGTCTAATAAAGTAAATGGGAGGAACTACCTAATGTGATTTAAAATGTATACATTTTTATAAAAAACAAAATAATTCTTACAATTTAAAAGCTGTCAAGACAATTGAATCTGTTATTATAATCTGCTAACTGTAGCATACAAAATCGACATACATAAAAAAAATAAAAAATAAAATAAATAATGTATTTATGTCTTTAAGAAGAAGTGTTTTAATGACTTTCATGCCCGGTGCATCAGAGCATTAAATTATGCTTTGCGGCTTTAAACATTTGTAATTAAAAATGGTATTAAAATATTTTGACCCCCATGTGCTTATATATAATTATTATTATTATATAACACATGTACATAATTCTACAAAAATAATAATTCTAGAAAGTAAATACATTATGAAAAAATCTATAATAAAAAATACAAATAAGCATATCTGAGTCACCAAAGACACTAATGAAATAAATAAAAAGAACACAACTGAAAAAAAAGTTTAACTCTGCCTTCTCGCATCATGCAGTAGGGGGCGCTGCAAGCATATACATGTGTTGAATGTCCAATACAGTTATATTATGTTTGCTTTTTTTTTTTTTTTGTAATTGTTGTCTCGCACAGAACACAAATTCAGTTGCTGTAATCTTTAATTATGTTTACAAGCCACTCTGTAAGCACTTGAGCTGAATTCCACATTTAAAAAACATTCATTTATCATCCCCAATAAAAAAGATTGTCAAGTACCCAACAACACTTCAACATCATCAGCGCAATATTGAATCATAAAACTATAACATGGAAAAAAAAAGAGCAGCATGTACATCCATTGATATAGTGGGGTGTGCTTAAATTCACAGATTTCCAATTTATGTATTGTAGAGTACATGAATAATTATAGGCTCAGCTGATAATACAAAGTGTAAATAAATTGAATACATACATTAATAAATAACTATTAATTTAAGAATCCATTCTGACGGAACACTCTCACAGGCATAATAGTATTTGCAGCCATTGCAGTGCTTAATTCCTTGCTGTGCAAAGGTGCAATAGAGAAAGACAATGTAGGTCTAGTCTTGAAAAGACTTATTCCAGAAATACAGCACAATGTTCTATGAAAAGGCCAGTTGAGAAGTGAATTGTGAAAAACTGTATTCTTCCTGCTTTTTTAATGAAATCAGTAGTCTTTGGGGCCAATTTTTAATACTATATACTGTAGGCAGTGATGGGTCTGGAATACCGCAAACCTGTAACTAAATCCACTATAAGGAGGACTTTATTTTCATTGTATTTAGTGATGGTAGAAGTGGAGTTAATAAATCACCCGAGGGAAAACATCAGTAGGACTAATACAGAGTTTAAGGGCAACGGTAGATCAGTCGCTGTTCATATCATTGCAATAGACCTCTTTGTCCAGCCTGAGGCCAAATATAGATTCAATTAGGAAGACATCTGGTAAAAATCTGTTTGGTTATACTGTATATATTATTGTTTTCAATCAGTCAGTCAGTGAGTAGGTGTAGATATTGTGATCAGCCGTGGAGAATAAGGGACCATCGTAAATACAGCAAACGGAAGGTTCAGTGAGTGTCCTCCAATCCCATGACCAAGCCAGCTTCCTCTTTCACACCCAGGAACTCTACAGCACATGTCAGCGAGCTACCAACCTCCAGAGGACAAAGGCCACCCTACAGGTGTCCGCCTGACCTCACTAGCCGCCTGGCTGGCAGATTCTGCTGGAGCACGATGAGGAGAAACAATCCCTGCTGGTTTGGGCTCCATAACCCGCGAAAGCGCCAGCCAATGAGACACTTCTTCTGGAATCCCCAGAGAAGACCACTGACTTCGCATAGCCAGGACGCAAACCTGAGCTTTTACCAGGTGAGCCACTCAAGGACCCTCCCTACTGATCTAGGGTTACTATATTTTTAATGTATGTAGTTATTGAGGGGGTCGGTAAATCTGCCCTGGAGGAAAACCACAATTGAATTATTACAGCGTTAGAGGGGAGCGGTATTAAGATGCACCATTATTAGATCATTAAAATAGCCCCTTATCAATTGATGAACTGATGAATTAAGAAAATAAAAATAACAAATGCACCAGTGCTACAGTAAATCAAACATTTAAGAAAGCGCTTGATTAAAAGGTTTGTTGCAATACAGTTTTTTTTTTTTAAAGCTGCATTGAAATGCAATGAAAAAGCGCTGTAACACTTTTTTGTTCAGTCAGACATGCTTGAGAGTAAAGAGTAAATCAGATAAAGAAGGGACAGGCTATTCTCAGCCTTGATTCACTCATGACAACTTTTAAAAAAGGTGGCAAAATCAATACAAAATAATATTAACTTCACATTTAAGGCACCGATGTGAATGGCTCTCCAAAATATTGAGACACGTCCAAGTACATTTCAGCAGAGCAGATATTTATCAGAAGTCATTTGCCCTCAAACAGATGGCTTCTTTCATTGTGCTCCTGTCACACATGACTTAAGATTTATGACAGACAATTACAGTGTCTGCAGTTAGCAGCCTTATAATCAGCACTATTAAAGATTGGAGCAATACATTGACCTGCTTTTGTTTATCAGATATCAAACATTTTTTGACAAATTTGCTTTCCTCTCACAGTATGGCGCAACCAGTACTTCTTAATGGATTGGCAGTGCTGCCTCTTTTAGCAAAAAAATAAATAAATAAATAGGACAAGTGAAAGCACCCAATTATTGAGAGTGATGTCTTCCCATTTGGAGCTGTCTGTTGCATATACCTTCTCAATCCATTCTGGATTTCTCCGAATAATAGCTTTCAATGTTTTAGATAAGACGGTTTGTCAATCCCAGCATGCAAAGAACATATTGACTACCCGCAATCATCCATGACCTTTTAACACCAGTTTGTATTTGAAATAAACTAAAAGGCTGTCGTGTTTTTTTTCCCTCAAATGTTTAAAAGCTTGCATTTAGAAATATGAAAAAAATGTTTTTTTACGTAAAACAGCATATACAAAAAAAAAAAAGGATATTAAAAAATAAATGAGGCTTTACAGTTTTATGGAGCTACAGAAGGCCTATTTGCATTTTAAAGATAGTGAAAATGTAGCGTTTTAATCCCCTTGGCTGTCCACTTCTACTGAACAGCTCTGCAGAGTCAAAAGTAGAAACTGATTAAAACCTGGGATTTTAATTTCACTCAAGCAAGCTACTGTATAGTGCAGCACACATTTTTCACATTACAGTTTAGAGGTACTGAAACACTACATGTTTTTTTTTCCATAAATTGTAAAATTAAGTAACAATGAAGTAGTGCACTGAAGTAAACATTCTATTAAATCTCTTTTGAATTCGATCTGTTTATGATTACATGATATGAGTTATTAATCATTATGTACTCATGGATATTTGGCATATGTAACAAGCCTATTTTACCTCTGGTGCAGTCTCTATGATGAGGCCAGTACACATATGACCACTAGGAGTTTGCAATTGAAATCTGTTTCAGCAGTAGAAAGTTCTCCCCCAGTGTTCATTTTTAGATTGGCCTCATTACAGAAATTCAAACCTGAGCAGAGACTGCACTAAAGGTAATAAATGGTGATTAAGAACACATATGATGGGATAATACATAGATACAAATTCATACTATATATGACATCATAAAGATCCACATATACGTATGACAGAAATAAAGGCATCTCCGTTACTCATGCAGAGGAGCTGGATGAAAGACTCTTCTCACAGAAGTAATCTAAGAAGTAATCTAATCACAATTCTCCTTAAATGCCAACTTTTTGTTTTTGGGGCTGGAAAATACTGTATCCTCAAAGAAGTTCTCGTTGATATATCTTCGTCAAACACTTGAGGTCTTTCACAGATGGTTTGTGGAGCCATTTGGAACAATGGTCAACCAAAGCTTCTTATCTACAAAGCCCCTATCACACAATTCACAACACAGTGCCCATTTTTTAGCCAACCAGCAGTTCCAACACAACTCTGTTCAATGGATGATGATGCTCCAGCACACAAGTCAATTCCCCGACACATGTGGTACTTGAGAGACATGAACCACTACAGGCAATCTCCCCTGATAATGTTGAGACTGAATGAAATTGAGACTCTAGTCATTGAGCAATGGAGCAACATTTCTCTAGAACACAGAAGATAAGATGCTGTTGTCTGTATAAAAGATGCAGTAGGCTATGTTTAAAACAATTAAAATTGAAATTAGATCAATACCAATTTATGTTTACAGCCATAACAAAACATATAAGAAAACAATGCAATTGTTACCCGTTTTATAACACAAACTATTCGGTGATAGTGACTGTGGTCACCAACATTAAAAGCATGAAGAACAGAGATGTTTTTCACTTTTAAATGTATACACTTTATACTATTTAAACAGTAGGGGATGCAACAGCAATAACAGGCAACACCAGTGCTGGTAAAACCACTGCTTTAATTTATACTGAAAAGATGCAATTTGGCAGGGATTTAGAGAAAAAAAGGCACATCAAACTATTCAGACCCCCTGTGCTCTTTTTAAAATACAGCCCAAAGTGTTTTAAAATAAGGTCTATAATTTACCCAACACTGAACTACATGCTGAGAGCATCATGCAATTCAAGATACAAGTAGATGTAAACGCGCTTTCCTTGTAATAAGCACTCCTTCAACTTATTGGCTACACAATTATTTACACAGAATTACAACCAGCTGCTTCCTGTTTGGTTTTTGACAAGGAGCTTCAATTAATAATCATCAAGCCAATTTTAAATAATCTATATCTTAAAAAAAAAAAAAAAAAACATTTACCCTGCAGCCAGTTTCACCAAGGACCTGTTCAATTAGGCTTTGATGTGTTCATGCATTCAGCATAATGAATGGTCGTTGCTTTAGGATGCTGCACATAGTAAAGGGTAAAGACCTTTTCGCAGTTGCCCATTATGCTCTATGTGTGGCAGGGCTCTGGTACAAAGTTGCCAGTCTCCCTGTTTGCTGTCTGAGGTGAAATCTAAGTGAACTACTGAGGGAGAGACAAGTGTGTGGTTCGCCGTTTGAAAACTAAGTGAACTGAGGGAGAGACAAGTGTGTGGTTCGCCGGTTGAAACCTTAACAAAATCGACCTAATTTACGGCATAACTATTTTCTGAGCGTCTGACTTCCCTATTTATTTATTTTTTTTCAGAGCAACAGTTTTAGATGAACTATTTCTCTCAACTCATATAACCAGTCCCATTCCTTATTTCACTGAAGCTTTCTTGTTGTCATGACCATTTCTTTACACTGGACCCCTGTATCATTTCAGAAGCCCCTATTTTTAAGTTTGATGCTGTATAGAGTCACAGTAGTTTTTATTCTTTTATTTTTGTTCTGAAAATAACAACACTATAACGTACTGTTAATTTGATGGACAATGACACCTGTGCCTTCTGTCAGTTCTGTTGTCAGTTCAATACTTGTTTTCTTTCTATTCCTTAAGGATTGCTCATTGTTGTTAGACAGCTTTTATGGGTCTTCCAGCCCTGGATTTGTCAATTACAGATGATGTTTCTCTGTACTTGTTGATTATGCTTCGGACACCACACCTTGAAAATCGAGTGTTGCCAGCTATTTCACTCAATGTTGTTCCTTCTTTATGCAAGTCAAGGTTGTTATAATTGTAGAAAACACTAGTGGAGGCTTTGAGTAAATTGTTGATTCCCATAATGCACAGCAGTGTATGTATGTATGTATGTATATATGTATGTATGTGTGTATATATATATATATTGTAAGATAGCGGGTTGTGAGAGACAGCAGGGAGGGGGTTAAAACCTCCCTGCGAGAGAAATGCACCTGTTTGTTAATTGTTTTGATGGATTGCTTTATTGTTTCATTTAATTTGCTTATTGTTTAGTTTACTTGTTTTATTATTAATGATCATCCGCACCTGGGCGTTATTGGGGAATTAGACCCAGGTGCGGGGTTTAAAAGGAGAGCAGGCAGTCTGCTCGAGGCTGCTGAGTAGAAGGAGGCAGAAGAGGTGCTCTGTCTCCGAGTAGCCAGAGAAAAAGTAAGTGCGTTGTCAAACCAGTGTGTTTAAGTTTGAGGTTTTTTGAAAAGTCGGGAAAACAGCTTAGCTGTCCCGTGTTAGGAAGGGTGTTCCCGTGTGTTAGTTAGTGCTCGTACAGAGCTAGGTGTTTATTTTGTGTATTTGTTTTATTTTTGTGTTTATTAAAAAATTAGCGCAACCGCGCAAGAAAATCCATTTCTGTGTGCTGGGTCGTATTTTTAAAGGGGCACGAACCCGAGTGAGTGCGAATCGTGTTACAATATATATATATATATACAGTATATATTATTATGTCTCAATCCTAAAAGCTGAACATTAGCTGTAGGTATGTGAACTTATATGATTTTTACTTTATCATTGGGCTTTGAAATCTTAAGCACGTCAAAATGCCCTGAAAAAATACTACATGCCAGTTACTATTTTCTGCATCTTTGATCAAGCACAAATCGATGACTCTTCCCTAGACTTTTGTGTATGCAGTTCTCAAGCTCAGAACGCTCCAATATGATTACAATTGCAGTCACAGAGTCCTAAGTAGAAGACACAGTGAAAGTCAGCTGCAAGAAGATTGAGGTCTTAATTTGGAAGGATCTGATTCAGGACATTCTGCAATATCTCTTAAAGACGTTTAATTTGCATTTTAAGATTTGGATGGGCCTGACTCTGCAGGGTCTTTGTTTGCATTAACGGCAGCTTTACAGGTGGAAAGTGGTTTGCTGACTATAGCATGTTGGGTGAGGTCTGCTTTGCTGGGGCTTTCTGTAAACCATTTTAATTTGATGTATCAAGGCAAGTAGAGTCAAGCCAAGCTTTTAGGAAGACCAAGTACCAAGGGCAGCAGTGTGGAGTAGTGGTTAGGGCTCTGGACTCTTGACCGGAGGGTTGTGGGTTCAATCCCCGGTGGGGACACTGCTGCTGTACCCTTGAGCAAGGTACTTTACCTAAAATTGCTCCAGTAAAAACCCAACTGTATAAATGGGTAATTGTATGGTAAAATAATGTGTAAAAAAAAATAATGTAATTGCATGTAAAAAATAATGTGATATCTTGTAACAATTGTAAGTCGCCCTGGATAAGGGCGTCTGCTAAGAAATAAAGAATAAGTAGCATTAGATTAGGCCAACATGTGCTTTCTTTTTACATTAGGGCATAGAACAAGTTCCAACCCACATAATACAGATAGATACTTGTAACAAGAATGAACTCGTGCCCATCACAGTTTTAGGTCATTATTTTGGATTTTGAATTGCAGAGGAATGTCCCTAAAACCACCACCAAAACACAGACACGCAACTGCAGGTATTCAACGATCCCTCATGTGACTGATATTGAATGTTATGTTGTGTTTTTGATCATTTTAAACTCTGTTCATGCCACCATAATAAACAAGACATCCCAATGGGTTACAGGCAGTGCTGGTCCTATAAATAACCATGCTTTACTAAACTTGAAGAAGCCGATGTGAGCTATTGCAGTACAAATTAATTAATGGAACTTCTTAACCCATGCGGACAGGGAGGTTTCTTAAATCTTCTGGGGAAATCACATTTAGGGTTCATAAAGCTGATTTTCAATGAAAATTAAAAACTCTTTATTAATTTAACACTTCATTCTTTAGTAACTTGGCAAAAGACAACCATACTATACCTAACTAAATAGTTTCAGTGTCTTAACAGAAAGAAAAAAAAAATGTATACCAGTCGGGGAACACCCCAGACCAGGACTGGTTAACTGGTCTACTGTGTTAAGCGTTATTTTTTCTCAGACTGCACTCACACTCAGATTTTTGGAGTTACAAAATAGGCTTTAACATGGTGTGGAAGCCATGTGGGTTTTATATATAAAAAAGTGTATTACCGCTAAATGAATACCCAATTCACTACCATTCTTTGAAAGGCAGATAGTGCAGTAGATAGTACACATTTAAGTTCACATTTTAATTCAAATGGGTATAAAACATACTTAAAACATTCAATGGTTTGTTTCTAGGTTTGTTTGTAGTGCCTCTAGTTGTCAAGGGTCAGAACCTAACCATACACTTAAAGAAATCAGCTATTAATCACTGCATCAGAGAGCATCCAAGTGGAAGACAGTATGATCACAGGCTGACAGTTCAGTAGGTACTAATTGTAGGTCACCACTTCCCTGCAGCATCTTGTTCTACCTCCACCCCCACTTTAACAGTCAATTTGATCATATAGATCAAATGCCAGTAACAGATGTTTCAGTAAATTCTGTTTAAAAGATGCCTTCTCCCGTTTTCTTTTTTCCCTTTTGAAATCTACACCAAGTTCTTGTTGTCCAGTATCCAACATTAAGGACAACTACAGTATGCTGAACTCATTTGATTGATCTGGCAACAAATCCATGTAAGAGAATGGTTAACTAGACAGCTACTACTTTTCTCAGTTTGGAAGAGAGATATAGTGTACAATATTTACTGCAGTAAGCAATGGTGAAAGCATGGCAATGTATTGTAAAGCAAAGCATCAGGAATGTGGTACAACATGGTATTACAGGCTGTAACAAAGCTGCAGTTAACCTTCTAACTAATTTAGTATGTAGTTAATCTCAATTGATACCAGGGAAATAAGGAATAGGTGTAAGGGTACCTTTAATACAGGGCCTCTGATTCAGCAGCACAATGGGCAATGACAATAATTTATTTGTCTTTGTTGCCTAGATCTTTCTATTCCGCCTTTACTGGTCATTATTACTCAGTCCTGTAATTAAAGCACAATGGTACCTGCCACAGCTCTGAATAAATCATGGAGGGGAACAAGATAGAGAGACATTCCTGCCCACAGCAAACAGTGAAAAAGCCCTGGAAACTGCCAGACAGCGCTGGAGTCTGCCAGGAATACAATAAAAATGAAGCTGTACAAAAATAGAAGGAAGCTAGTGTGTTCTGCTACCTCTGCATGCTTTTAACTCTTCCAGGAAAGTTCTAGATTAGAGTAGTTCTATTGTGCTATTTTATATCTTAAATTATTTTGCGCGGTAATGCATTCAATACAGACAGGTGTATCTATATTTCATGAATACCTTAAAAATCATAACAAATAATAACCTTAATCACACTTATGTTTGCAAATGAAGATGCAACATAAGCTAAAAGTAACTATGTGTATAGCTAGTAAATAAAACCTGAATGAACAATTTGAGTATCATCCCAGTCAATCATTTTAGTCAATATATGTTTGCTGAATTTCTAACAAAAAGGTATGTTTTAATTGATTCATAATGGTTGACATTTAAAGTAGTATACTATAGTACAACTTGCCTATTGTTCTTAATGTTTAAAAGGCTAGTTCCATATTAATCTATTATTGTTGCACATGTGAATACTTTGATTCTTCAAGGTCTGCATCAGTTCAACTAATCCCTCTTCACAAATAGACTGCATTTTAAAATGTCTCCCCTGTAGATAGACATTCTAGTTCTCTACAGTCCTATTCTTCACAGAAGTAAAGGTATCTTGGAAAATGTTTAATTGTGTTCCTTAAGTATTACCATTGTTTCCCTAGTCTGCCCATATTAATACCACACAAGTAACTATGTAATTAAGCTTCAATGGGTTTATGGCCTTCATATGTTATACTTGACATTATTGTTTATTCATGTTATAGCTATCCATACCCAATCTGAATTAAAATGCTTCCAACTCAATATCTTTTCAATTTATCTGCTTTCTCCAATAACATTTAATTGTATTGACCTAATAAATGGATTCACATTTTGAGCATCCTATATACTCCCTGGCTGGATCAGAAGAAGGATAACACTTAACTACAAGAAATACACAAAACTGAGCCAATTCAGCAGGTCACTAGAAACTATAAAGTGTGTACTGCTGCAGTTGAATTATTTTCTAAATTAAATTGAACTAATTGCATTAAATTACATGAATAACACATTGAAAACCTTAAAGATTATCTCTACAACTGCAACCTCACTTAACAGTCAAGTGGATCCCTTTAAATCTCATTAGTAAAGCATCACAATGGGAAACTCTGCCGTGAAGTCAGTTCTCTCATGTGACAAGAAAAGAGGCAATAATCACAAACTTCATTAGAAATTCCATCTTAGCTCTTTATATTAACATACCAGCAGCTTTATTCTCCAGTCACCTACAATGAAGTTAGAAGATGTACAAAGCAGATGAACACATGATTCAAAGTTTAATGTTTTTTTTTTCTTCTTCTTTCTGGTAAATGTCTTATATGCTCTGTATCACCTGCCAGATGCAATCAAAGAAATAAATAAAACTACTCACTGACAACTCACTTGTAGATGGATATTCCACTTCCAGTCCATTACCAAGTGTCAAGGAACCTCATTCTGGGTCAAAAACTGCTTGGATCACACATCGTTCTCGTTTTCTCAGACTGCATCTTCTGAAACTGGAGATCAAGAAATGGTTCCACAAGGCTGGGGACTGATTCATGTGGGATTGATTCCTTAGAATGACAACATTCAAAGCCCACACAACTGAAATGAAGCATGTTAACACATGTGATAGGCTCCTGATAAACAAGAGCCGCTGAATTACAACTGCTTCTGCCTTGAACATTTTTCTTTCCAAATTCAGATGGATCTTAGCTCTCACTAAACAAACACACAGGTTTTGTCAACGCTGTAACCCCCGAGTCAGGCTTGCCTTTTATGCTTTCCACCCCTCGACACAGACTGCTTTCATTATCTTCAACATCCCAGCAAGGCCCAACTTTAAAAGCTGTTGATTTCTTTTTTTTCCTTTAGCCTCTCTCACAAAGGAAGGGCATTTTGTAAATTACTTGCTCGTTTCAGATCAACAAAAGGTACTTTCACAGAAAACCCAGTTTGATTTTGCGCAAATTTGATTACAAGGATTGAAAAGAAAAAAAGAAAAGAAAAAGAAATTAAAAAAAAAAAGATGGCGTTTTCATTCAACTAAGTGAATGAGCTTTATCTGTGCCTTTGTAAACTGTAGCAGTGCAGAAGCATTTCAGTTGGCTATAAAACAAAAACACATTATTGGTTTGCCATTTCTCATATAACTGCCACTGCAAATAAAAGGCATGTTTTCAAGGAATCGCCTGCCTGGATCAAAATAATGGAGATTAGGTATTGCATTATAAACTACTGTGGGGATATAGAGTAGGCGGTCATATTAATAGCAACCTGCCCATGGCCTTCAATCCTAGCTATTCACCTAAACAATAGACCAAGGGGGGGGGGGGGGGGTATTTATTGAACTTGTGCTTCAGGCTTGATCAATTTTCTATCATCAAGGCAAAAGAAGAGTAACAAAGACATTTACACATGACTGACCTCTTAAACCTCCTGTAAATCAAATGATCTAAACACATATTCTGAGATACAAAAAAACCCCAAAAAACACCCATTTTATCTGGAAGGATGGAAACTGAAAGAGACAACGGCTATAATTCTGTTTCTACGGCCCAATGGGCATTTTAGCTACTTGTTTTCAGCTGTGGATAATTACAGTGTTGTTCTAGACAAAAAAAAAAAAAAAAACGGCTTTGAAAACCTGAACAATGCCTGGTCCTTCTGTTCCTAACCACACTATCAGAGTGCCACTGAATTTTAAGCATGGAAATACACCAACTGTATTTTAACCCTGCAGGCGCAGAGCATAGGACGCAAATAAAATGCTGTGTAGATATGAATTCTATTGAAAACATCCTTTGCACAAGTATACTTTAAACAGCTCTTTACTGCAGTTGACCTGGTGATATCATTCCACTTTAAACAAATGGGTCATTTTCTAGCACAGGATAATAGCTGGTGACAGCAGATTCAGGAATCCTGCCTGGAAAACAGCTATCTGTAACTACATTAGTAAACTTAATGACTGTCTTCAGGACTCACAGCAGGAGTCTATATACACATAACAATTTAACTACCGATATTAAATACACACGCACAGTGAACCCAGAAACTGAACTACATCAGCTGACAATTATAAAGGTACAAAGTTACAACTAAAATGGTAGAGCAGAGTTAGAAACCAACTGTGACCAGTCTACATTTTGTATACAATTGCAGCTACAATGTACATATTATATAATGCAAAGCATATTTGTTAAACAAACAAAACAACAATCTAACATTTGCTTTATGTTTTTGAGCACTCTTTTGGAGGACTTTATTATAAGGTTGATAATTAATTTCTGGTGAATGCAGTGATTATTAATAGATTTGGCCATATGTGCTATTCGTATTTGATACTAATGTCCTGATAGACAAGCAACCAATTCAGGATGAACCCTTATTGGGTTAAAACTCTTTAATTGGAGGTATGCAGTTGTAAATGCATAGCATAGTTTAATAAAGAATGGTAAAGTCGTACAGGTATGGTACAACTAAGGTTAGCATTGGTAAAGCCAGGGAAATATTTAGCATATGCACAGGGAAATCACGTATTGTAAACTTACATAAGACTGCTGATTTTATGCGATCCCTCAAAGCAGTACTTATGGTACCAAGGTTTGATCTGACCTACCGATACTCTGCCAGAATACACCACATCTTGATTTTTTCAGATAATTAATAGCACCAGGGAAATCGCCTTGGATTGTATCAACCACCTATAAGTAGTTATCCTGGGATTATCCCTTAAAATATTGATGAAATCCAGATGGATTTCCTGGTGCTGTAAAATGCTCTAAAATGCACCCAGTTGTGGCTTATCCAAACGGGATATAGGCTGACCAAATTTTTATTGCATCAAATGATATAAAATTCTGCATCCAACAAACTACAGTATTAAATATGTGCACCATTATAAACACCTACAGTAATATGCAACTGGACTAAAATATACCAGAAATGCTGTATGCATTAAGGGTTGTGCACCTTAGAGTATTTTTCACAAGCCTTAATCAACCAGACCTCTGTGCCACAAACCAGCTGTAATTATTCAGTCCTTGAGATAAAAAAGACTAAGCTATTTCAAAATAAACTAGTGATAGAATGGCCTCGAAACTACTCTTTGCTCTGGTTACATATGGACCACTTATTCTGGGCATTTGATAAAGGGATTACTGAATTACATTATGCAGCACCAGTCAAATCTGGATGTGGAAGTACCAATTTGATTAAATAATTCTTGTTTCCCTTTTGCACACCTTGCAGTCTTTGTGAAAACTCAAATGCAGCATAATGCTAGGTTTATGCAAGTTTAGAGAATTGATGGGTTATTATAACTTCCACATTCCATGGAACATTGCAGAAGTTTTGGAGGCATTGCATGATTTAAAATAAATAAATAAATACATTGAGAACAATAGTATCTGTACATACATTCACAATTTGCATGCATTTACCCCATTGAGAAGTTTGTAGACTGACAGGTCTGTTACTAAAGTTTCCCACAGTAAAAGCGTAGCAAAGTACAGTAATAAAGTATAATAGAAACATGGTTTTTGGTATATGTAAGCACTGTATAGCCCAGAGAGTGCAAAGTATAGCATATGAATATGGCAAAGCATGGTAAACTGTGTATAATCCCTGGATAAGCATCAGAACACTGCAAAATTACTGTGTAAATTTAGTGTGGTAAACATTTATATTTGGATACTTAAGAATGCTGTTGTTTTGTTTTTCCCTTGTCCATATGAATGTCCATTTTAAAACTTTGACACCACCCATCTAAATAAATAAAAAGGTCAGTCACATTTTTCACTGAATTAACTAATACAATAAGAATAATATTGCAGCCTGTGATGTTATTCTATTGTATTGTATCTTGCTACTCTATGTAGCCACATGATTCTTTGAATGGCAGGAGCCCTACAGCATGACGATCCCTGCTGTGTTACACCAAATCATGCTAGTGTCTGAAGTAAGGACCCCACAGATTGCTACAACACTACCTGCCACAAAACAGGATCTCCAACAATACCACTTCAGTTTCCAAAGGCTGCCAGTGATCACTACAGACAGCAAGACAGCCACACATCTTTAAAAGGATCAAATAAACAGATTGTTTCAGACACTTCATTCAGTATTACGCAACAAGCTGCATATACAGTATTGTTGTCCAACATCACTGCATGTCAACAATAGCCTGTGGAAGCTGGTGTCATACCAGTTAAACTGGAGTTACATAGAGCATAATTAAGCCACAGGGTCAGAAACTGGTTTGACGACCAGATGGGGATTCAGCCCGATTGTTGATTCCCAAGCAAGCTGAGGCCCTGTGGAATAAACATATGAAATTCTGTACCTTCTTCTAGCAAGGCTACCCCACAACTCAGCACACTCCTTCCACGAAAATGTAACGTTTGTTTAATTGGCATCACTATCAGGTTGGAGACTTTTTAATGCTCAAACTTCCCATCACTGCATTCCATCTTGGGCTTCCATTAGTCCTGTGACTAAGGTTTATTTTATAGTAATTTCATTTCAATTGACATATTTTGTAATTGGCATACAGTATCATCTGATTATTTCTTTCCCAAATTATTTAAGTCATGGTAACTTTTTATTTACAATTATACTTCTATATAAAATATTGAATTGGAAAAATATGAATGATGTTATTTATTTATTTTTGAAGGAGAAGATGAGCTTTTAGTCATGTGATACCCTCCAGACTTCTCATTTACAATTAACTCCTTATGCCCTTTATTACCTCTTGTCTGCATGATGTAGTAAAATAATCTTTATTAAATCTTCTTCATTAATTCAAATAAGAAAATGTTATTTCACTTTTATTTATCTGCTAAGTGGGCAGCAGTGTGGAGTAGTGGTTAGGGCTCTGGACTCCTGACCAGAGGGTTGTGGGTTCAGTCCCCAGTGGGGGACACTGCTGTTGTACCCTTGAGCAAGGTACTTTACCTAGATTGCTCCAGTAAAAAAAAAAAAAAAAAAAAAACCAACTGTATAAATGGGTAATTGTATGTAAAAATAATGTGATATCTTGTAACAATTGTAAGTCGCCCTGGATAAGGGCGTCTGCTAAGAAATAAAATAATAATAATAATAAGTGACAGCTGGTGCATTAAACAGGTTGGTTATGCCCTTCAAAAACTTAAAGCTGTTGCAATAATGATGATCTGCAAGTATTTCAAAATGCACTCATTATGACATGACTTACCAAGCTCACTGTTTCAAAATCACAGCTACCTATTGTCACCTGTAAATGGATTATTATTGGGTTCAAAATTTAGTCAAATATGCTTTATGTAAATGATTTTCATTATGCATATATAATGCATATTGACTTACAGTCATAACTATTGAAAAGATAAAAAGTATGCATGTATATATGTTTTGTGTAAATATAACATTCCATTTTAAAAACACGGTAAAATGGGCTTAAGTTGTAATGGTGTACTTAATAAATGTATTTTGAAGTTATATATAAATACATTCGAAACAATATATATTGTACATAGTGGTATTAAATCTATTTTAAGCTTGATATCTGAGCAAAATTGTTCCACGTCATTTAATATAAAGAAACACAACAGACCATTCAATAATAAAAGTGCAAAGTGCAAGTGAATACCAGGTTCATATGAATTAAGTACTAATAAATACAAAAAAAGTTTTCAAGACAATTGCATTGAAAGAAATAAAGCCACATAAATAAGTAACATCAATCAAAAGTTTAAGACATTGGAATATGATAATATCCCAATAAATCATTAAAACAAATCTTATTGTCCTCAGTTAGGATGATAAATAAGTTCTAAACTTTTACTGTGTTATTGTAGTAATGCATCTCCCAGTAGGTATCACCTTTCACATTGTCAAAAACAAATAATTACCAAAACAAAAATTCTGAAATACCTTGAGATGCCCAAAGGAAGCCCGTGGACACACAGATGATGTGATCTATTTCTTCCTTACATTTGTAGGCAGCTTCCTCTCTCTGCGGCTGAAAGCAAATGCTTTGAGACTCAGTGGCATATTTAATTAGAAGCAAGCTGCTTGCACTATCACTGTGTGAATCTACCTCTCCAATCTCTCGTGAGTCAATCTTCCCCATCTCTGATTTTCTTTTATATTTATGCTGGAATATTTAATTGTAGACAAAAGGTTACTCTGGCTGTATTCAATGCACATAGGCAGAATAATCTGCTTTAAAAGGCTTGACATTTCAGGCTTTTCAAAAAGGCTGAAAAAATTATATCCCTGCTTTTGTTAATCAATGAAGTAGAACTCTCCTGAACAAAAGAATTAAATTGCTTGGTTGGTTTAATAAAACCAAAAGAAATAGCTGCTTCCTCTGGGCTTTTTTTGTGTAGGCATGGCACATGCATCCAGCACTGTAATTCCATATGATTCAGGGGGCAACACTCTCATTTCTGCACACAGTTGGTTTTTGAAATCCTATTGAAACACCAGCCAGCCTTGCTCTCTAAGGACAGACTTATCATTAAACTTGACTTTTACTGACTGAAGCGAGTCCACTACAATTTACAATTTGCATACTATCCTTGCACACTATAAAACATTATAATTATGCAAATGCATTAGCCAGTTATTACAACCTTTTAAGCATTTTATTGTGTAAGCAATTGTGAGTGTTGTCTTTCAGGAAGAAAAGCGCTATACTGGTACAGTCTGTTTTTAACGAAGGTTTTACTTTATAAGCTACATTTCTTTATCGACAAACCATGCCATAAATGTTTTGCTCTATATTGAAATAAATATTTAACCTTGTCATACATTAATATTCAGTATGTACAATTAGGGTTAGCAGAACATGTCTGCAGTGACTTAACAGGTAAACATATTGATGAAGCATTTACTCGTAGGAGGCAGTGTGGTCCAGTGGTTAAAGTCCAGGGCTTGTAACCAGAAGGTCACCAGTTCAAATCCCACCTCTGCCACTGACTGACTCACTGTGTGTGACCCTGAGCAAGTCACTTAACCTCCTTGTGCTCCAACCTGCGGAAGAGATGTTAAATAAATGTCTTATTGTAAGTGACTCTCCATATAATGCACAGTTGACAGCCTACCTCTGTAAAGCGCTTTGTGATGGTGGTCCACTATGAAAGGCGCTATATAAAAATAAAGATATTATTACTCTGACCACTTTTATTTTGGATAGAAAATGAACTTTTCCCCCTAAAAAACAAACATCCCAATTACAAAGGTATTGATGAAACCAGAAAATCTAATATAGCTGTACCATTGTACATGGTGTCTACATCCAAACTAAGCCCTCAGCCTGTAGGTGCTATTGCATCGATGGAATCAATGAATATAATCAGTATTTGAAAGCAAACTTTGTGTCTGATTAAAAAAATACAAAACCTGCAACACTTTTTGTTTCAACTTTGTTGTTTGTTTTGTTGATAAAGTGATTTGTATACGAACCACAAAAGTTTAGCAACATGTTTTAACTTGGTTCAGGGATGGAAATAAGACTCCTTTTGCTTAGCGGTTCACCAGTTCCAGGTTTTACTACAAGCTTGATTAGCCAGTGTATAGGTAACAAGCTCAGGTGTTTCTTATTAAACTTATAGTAAAACTATGAATGGATCAAACTGCCATGCAATACATAATAATACATTCACAAATAACTGTAATGATTAAAAAACAAATTAGTTTTTATCTTACCTCTTTGGTTGAAAAATAGGTAGGCAATTGGGATTTGAATGAGAACACTTTACTGTGGGAAAGTTGTGTCAAGCAGGTCAGACTGTCAATTTCATTTAAAGGAGTGGTTTGCTTTAGCCCACCAGTGATGGAAAGATGAACTGCTGCATAAATTGTTAAAACCATGTGCAGTACAGCAGTTACAAATCATTTGGTGAAACATATGCTACATCAAACTGCATTATAGTACTCTATTCGGTAACCATTCTTCCTTTCAGCTCTTATACATTCTGCAATGTTTACAGCTAATTCTGCCTAAACTGGTCCGACAATTCATAGTTATGATAGGAGATTCAGTTCAAGGACCATGCAAGTCTGCTACTGTACCTGCCGTTTGTGATATTTTAATACAGATTGTGCAGTCTGAACTGAAACAGGTGTGTTTACAGATTCGTGCATTTACACATGCGTGCCTGTATGCACCTTCAATCTTGCACAATATGTTATTAGTGCTTCTCCCGTACAGGGATCTAGCGTTTCAGGTTGTGATGAGTTTGATAATACAGTAATACGCTTGAAACATTGCTGCAGTATTCCTGCGAGTTCAATACAATGCTCTATACTTGGATCAGAGCATCTGTGACTCCTTGGTTCCGCTTCCAATCATCTCATAGTTTTGTATTAAATACTTGATCTGTTTTTTGCATGTCTCTGGTCTTATACAACAGTCTTTCATACCTAATAAAATCTATTCTAGCACTCGCAGTAAAGCGTGCAGACCTATCTATCGCCTCGTTAGTTGTGTTTAAATAATGCTCGCTGAATAGTAAAAAACGAGCTGCAATTTTTTTGTAATAATTAGATAGTTACAAACCATAAACTACTGCAGTACTTGGTTTAGTGAATTCGGGTTTGCACGCCTGTACCGATTCACGAACAAGCCGTGCTTTTTCGTTGTTAACCAACTGTAGCTTTTGTAAAGTGATAGCATAGCATACCTATCGTGAACTACTGGAGTGGCAGCCTGTATGGGGCTAACACAAAAGTTGCGTCATAAGCGCACATTTTTACTTACGACAAATCAACTCACTTTCTGGCAGTGTGCAAAAGTGACCTTACATGTAAAAACATCCAGCTGTTTTGTTGCTAGACAATTACGATTTAAATATAGTAATGCGAACATTAGAGAGGTAAAGGAAAACATAGTCAAAAGATGGTAAGTTGAACAACTGGCACTATTTGATCATCTTAAGCGATTATAGCAGCTCTAGTACTAGTCGGAGACCAGTAACAATTATTGAGTACAACGTTATACACAATTCAAACGAAATGGAATATGTAATTTTTGTATTTGTTTCATTTGAAAACGTAGTCTTTAGTGTGTGAGACATACAAAAAAACGAATCCTTAGTCTACAACGATGCAGTGTCTGGATGTGTGACCTGCTGTGTACTGTACTACTAATGTAGTACTACGTCTACTTTGTTCTTCAACACAAGCTGTTTCTAATCTTTATATAATGTAGGGATAAAATATGTCAATGTTTTACAATAACTACACGCTTTTTTTTGGTGTCTTGACTGAGTGATACTATATATAAATAAGTTGAAGCCCACAACAGAGCATGATACACAGTAGGTTCATACTTTTAATCATACAAATTACTTTGAAGATGATTGAATATCATTAATGTCTGTTTATTTTTTTCAAAATGTAAAGCTCTTTTTTTTAATACAGGTGATTGGACTATGTGTGTTGGATTTGTAAGATCACCCTTGTCTCACCTCCACCTGTTTTTCTTAACCAGTTGTATACTTTTGTGCCCTTGTATCGGAAGCACTTTATGTTTTTTTTTTGAAAGAACAACACTGTATAGTATATTACTATTATTCCCAGTTGTAGGTTAATGGTTTGGAAGTGTGATGTTGGCTTTCATTTCTAGAGCACATGCAGTAATTTGTGGCACCCTATACTGTACATTTAAGTTGTTAAGGTGCTCTACATTGTTCAGTGCAGTATGCATGTCAGATGCCAGAAAGCAGCTAGCTTGCCAGTTTGTTTACATTGCCTAAGGTACCTGTGGTGCCTCTACATTAGCTTCCTCTCCTCCTTTCTGGACACTGTGAACTTTACTGAAGGGGGCATGAATGACACGTGTACTGTAAGCCTGTTTTAATTTATGGGAGTAAATTAATATATATATATATATATATATATATATATATATATATATATATATATATATAGGCTCAAATTGTATGGAAATTTAGCAGTGATGATGTACAGTACGAATGATTATTGTTGCTGAAAATCTACATCGTTACAAGTTTTTCCAGAAGAAACTGTAATTATTTTTTGATCTATCCATTAAAGCTACTATGTAATCAAGGATTATTGTCTTTTGCTTTTATTTGTAGGCAAGTACTATGATTGCGGTTGGCCTGACAATAGCAGCGGCAGGATTTGCAGGTTTGTAATTTTGAAGAGAAAATTAAGTTGGATCTATAAATAGCTAAACCTGTAAACGAAACAAGTTTTTTAAAAATTGTACTAAGCTTATAGAGTTGATACAAAGTTACAAGTTTCACATTTTACAAAGGAACAGACATTCTCATAGTGATCCTTAGTACTGATGAGTTTCCATAACTGCTGTGTTGTCAAATTACGTGATAGTTGCACAGTTACTCATATATAGCTTTCACACTCCAAAAATACTGTTTACTGTGTTTGTGAAGAGAATGCACATTACATCTGCATTCCTGTACAAAATAAATGCTGGCATGACATAACAACCTAAAAATAAGACCAATACAAGGTCTCAAGCCTCTTCATTCAGGGATATTATAAATTAATTAATTACCAATTCAGCATGGCGTAGTAAGTAATATGAATGTGCAACTTGTTGGATACAGTACAGGTAAGTTGGGAAGTCACATTCTCAGGATGGTATAAAAGAAGCACACAGTACCAATGTCAGTAGTGGATTTTGAACAATTAGTGCCTGCCTAACCACTCTCTCTACCATTGTTTTAATATAAATGTAGGCCGGTATGCTGTTCAGGCAATGAAACACATGGAACCTCAGGTGAAACAAGCACTGGAGAGTCTGCCAAAATCTGTAAGCTTATTCTTTCATTCTGTCTTGCTAATTAGTTGCCTACCTTTGTCAGGTAGACTGTTGGGTTTCGTAGTCTTGCAGTGAAGTGCTGACTCACTTTAATACAGTTAATTTTTATGTACTGCACAACACTAATTAATATGACTCTACAGCTACAGTGCAGAAAAAGGTTTACACATGCAGTTACACCATTAACCCACATTATATGTGAATGACAGAGTTGTCCAGTGTAGGCAACTTACCAAATCCCGCTATTGCAGTATTTCAGCAATATCAGCTAAATGGATGCATGCATTTTTATAAATGTAAGTGAAATGCGTGTGGTACCTTTTCTATGGCCTGTACTTTTCACCACTCTACTTTCGATTTAACTTAGTAGTGAACCATGCAGTCAATGATCATGTTCTCACCACGATAGAATACTGGAATGAATAGACTTTTTCCCCACTACCTGCCAGATAGGACTGTATTAAATTAGTTCTCATATATCTGTGTGTATTGTAGGCAAAAAGTGTTGCATATTTGTCTGTTTTTATATGCTCATTATTTGATATGTATCTAAAACTGCAGGCCTTTAGTCGATACTACAAAGGTGGATTTGAGCCGAAAATGTCCAAGAGAGAGGCGAGTCTAATTTTGGGAGTAAGGTACATCCCATTATTTTCCTGTCTCGTGTGTGTAAACTGATTATTTGGGTTTAAATATATTGAATGTAATCTTTGTATTTTAAGTTCTAAAAAGAAAAAAAAGATAGCTTGTATGTGCTCCATATTGATTTTATATAAGCTACACCTTGTATTTATCTCGAGTTTTACTTTAAATACTGTTTTCTATATTAATGTATAACCGTTTATTTTGATTGCTTTTTAGCCCAACTGCTAATAAAAGTAAGATCAGAGATGCTCATAGAAAGATAATGGTGCTCAACCATCCAGACAGAGGTACAGTATGACCACTTTTTTTCAACCTTTATGTCAGCTGGCTCTTCCTTAGCAAATGTAAAGTGTTACTGAACTGGCTGTGGGGTTTAAAATGCAATGCATTACTTTTCCAAGTTTCCAGCTTTGATGTATATATTCTTGCAACATCTTTTTCAACATAATTGTGACTGTTTTGATATTTTTACTAACGAATCCCTGGTCATAAATAAGTTTTGACTATTTATTTCACATTGGTTATGTATCGGGTCTTTCTGTCAAAATACCTTTTGAATTTATGACACCAGCTGTTAATATCCAACCTGTTCAATCAGAAACCTTCAATAATGAAAACCTTTTACCTACAGTTAAACATGGAGGTGGTTAGTTTATGATATGGGGTTGTTTTAGCAGGTCAGGGACTAGAGACATTAATGTGATTTGAAGGTTGAATGAATGCAGTCATATCAAAACATTCTACAAAGTACAATGATACCATCTGTTTGTAGTCTAATTGGCAGTTTATTTTCCAACAACACAATGATCCAAAGCTTACGGCTAAGTCAACTCTGAAAACAAAGACATAAGTTCTGGAATGGCCTTCGCATTCACCGGATAGAAATACTTTGGACTGATCTGAAAAAAAGAGATGTATCCATTCAAGGAAATATACAAGACAGAATGGCTACTTATCCACATTTGTTAATTTCTCTTTGGCACAAGTCAGTTGCAGCATGTTAACAGTACAAAACATTTAAATACAAGTTTTTTTTTTTTAAACTGACATTGCCTGTGTTTTTGTTCAGATATTTAAAGCAGTTTTCTTGTGTAACTTTTATTGTATAGGTATGATTGTTAGGTCCTGTACACACCTTTCCATCTAATCTAGCTCCTTCAATTTTTCTTTTGTAGGTGGATCCCCTTATCTTGCAGCCAAAATTAATGAAGCTAAAGATTTACTTGACAATCAAGCCAAGAAATAGAAAAGCATAACTTAATTTGATATTGTACATAGAATGGCAGGGATGAATGTGTTTTTTGATTATTCAATTTTAGTAAAAAATTATACAGGTTGCTTTTTTTTATTACATTTGAGATAAATCCTTGTCATTTCTAGACATTGCATTAAAGGTATACTTGAATGGTGTGTTTTCCTGTTTTGTTTGGGTACACCTATTGATGGTCAATGTACTTCTCTGCCCAATACATTTAAGTCCTAGTCTTTCTAATGAAGACAAAAAAGGAATATGAATGCAAGTCAATTTTGTGCTAGAAAAGTAACAGGCAAATACTGTTCAAATCAAAAGACGGAAGATCAAAGTTTATTTCAGAACTACCTGCATACAAAACATATTGCACATCAAAATAACCAATTTAAAAAAAAAAAAAAAAACTCATTAGGACTAGAAACAACATTGTTTTCCATAAAAGAAACCTACCTTCTGGAAATTGATCTTTCAGTAGCTCAGATTGTCTGCTTTTTGAAATACATTTAGCCAGCTTAGTATATGAACAGAAGCTATGCTTTATTTTTTAAATACTGTACAGTTTTAAAATAAATTAACCAAAACAAAGCCTGTGCAAAACAGTTGTCAATATTGCTCCAGTGTTCCTACAGACAAATCTTCCAGTTTTCTGCACATACAGCATTTAAAATATAAACATTTAAAAAAAAATTGACAGTTTCAAGACTTAACATTTTAAATGGAGAAAAAATACAATTCAGTGCAATTTTTTTTTGACTGCATTTACTAAGAAGTGGTTGCATATTACAACTTAACAAAAGCAGCTAATGCTTTTCATAAAAAATATTAGGATGTCCAGGATCTTCCCATCAACAACTTATCCAACAAAAGTTATGTTTTACAGCCAGCAAACTTATTTTATGTTGAATCTACTCTCTGAAGGCACAACATCTGATAATGTACTGAGAACATACTTGGTGCAACTTTTAAAAAAAAACTTCATCCCCGTTTTGTGTTCTATAATGGAGGAGGAACTGAAAAGTGCGATTAAAAAAAAAAAATTATTTCAGACAGTCCATATTTCTATCTTTGGCAAGCTTGTACAAGCACTACTGTAAAATGTAAAAGCTACTGTAAATTGGGAGAAAGTGTTTAAGAGATGCCATTAAGGACAGCTTGTGGTGGATTTCCATCTCCTTGATAATTCACTTTCTGGGTTCCTTCCGTGGGAGTGTGTTGTGGCTTTCTCGGTTCGTCACCAGAAGCTTTGCTGGGACCATTCACAGCCACAGCTGCAGTGCTTTGTTCTTCAATTAAATCAACTTGACCCTGAAGGGAAGGAAAAAAAATAATGTTAAACCGCATGGCTACCTTATTTTACAAACAAACTGTATCTGCCATGTATGTGGATGGCAATTTCCATTTACTGTAGTCACTTCAAAAAGCTGACACTTTTGATTCATTTTAATTTACAATGATAAAACATTAAACAGAAATGGGGATAAATAATTTTTCACTTTCACCAAAAGTTTTGAATAGTTTTAGTTTGCACTGTCAACTGGCACTTGTACTGCATGTATATCAGTAATACAATGAACAAAATGTATATTTTATAGGAGACTAGTACACATGAATAATGCGATAAATAATGTAATAAAACATTTGTTAAAAAAAGCAAATCTTACCATTTTTGTCAAATTATCCCTTGCTGGGGTTCTCTGTCTGCTCTGTGATTCGGTACGGGATATGTAATCTGCTACTGTAACTAGAACACAAAAAAGTTTAAAGCAGCCGTTTAACTCTTTCAACATTGCAGACTTAAGTAGATCTAAGAAAAATAACTGGCAGACTGCTACTTAGTGCTGAAAGAGTTAAGTTACTAGAGATAAATTAAAGCCAACAGCTCATGTGGTTTAGTAATCTGGGAATCTGCATGGGATTCCTTTGTTTTTTAATTAAAAAAAATAATAATTAGGTCACATTTCTGAATATGCTGTACCAGGGGCGGCTGGTTAACAGTGTTCGCTTGCTCGCCGAACCCCAGTCTCTTATTAATTAATTGTGCTTCCCTTCTTCTGGTTGATGTGCATTTCATTTCCTCCCCTCTCACGTGACTCTGGCAGATAAACAATGCCGTTCATCTCAACTGCTTAATGGGCTGAAGCCAGGCTGTGCTCGCTCAGAAATGCAAGCGCCCAAACCTGCCATGCACATGTGGAGTAGCAGCCAGCCATCAGCCAGGACTTGCTGTGATTGGCTTAAAAATGTATGGATAGAGCGCAGCCAGTTAGCGAATACGGTGATCATTGCACATGTGCCAAGACATCAAAGGCTATAAATATGAGCAGCACGACTTTGTCCCTTCTCAGTCTTGCATGGTGTGTTACTTTGCAGAAAGACAGAAAATGTTTCAGCTGTTTAAATATTAAAATAAAATTCTAAGTCTAATTACCTTTATCTAACTTTGAATTAATGTTACTTATCTTATCTGTTCAACTTCAGTAGTGCTTTAACTTAAGCGCAGTAATATCTTGCTGTGTTCGGAAGTTTTTTTTTCCGTTAATTTACCGACCACTACTGCCTGTTTGGGGTAATCGGTTATTAAATATAACATATAGTATATTTGTATTTTAATATTTATATAATATTATATATTGTGGTTTTTTTTACTGTTTGTAGCTGATCAGTCTTTTATTAGGGTGATACAAAATTATCTACTTAATTGTTAAACACCCACAAATTTTGGCCACCAGCCGCCACTATACTGTACCCTTAATTACCACTTAGTTATGTATACAGTCGTTTATTTGTTATAAGTTATACAGGCTAATAAATCATACTGATATTTACAATACAGAAGTTGTTTTTTTAGGAAGAAAGTCAATACTAGTTAATTACAATAAGGCAATGGCAGAAAACGTGAAATATAGAACTAATTTCCCCATTGCTTCATCTCGTAACTAGATGCAAACATATGTCATGCTTGTAGTTTAAAAAACACTCTTGGCTACTTCCCTTTACTATTTCATTGCACTCCATGAACCACAAAACTAAAAAGATACCAATGGAGCTTTACAGCTTTTACGTGCTTAGGATGAGACTTAAAACCGAGGTCCTATTGCAAGTGCCACTGCAGCAGCAATTGTGCTGTACAGATCGCCCCCTAGTCTGTGCAAGTAGCTGGATAAAAGCATTTGCTAAATGACTAAATGACATCATGCAACAGCTATAGAAGATACCATACTTTAGGCTTTTTAGAATGAAAGGAAACTAAAAAGAAAACTGTAAATTAAACTCATAACAAAACCACTTATTTCCAAAAAAAATAAATAAATACATTTAAAAATAATCCCAAGCAGCTTTATTAAGTATATTTGTGCATTTACACATTTTACTGACATCATATAGTTGTCAGCACCCGCTTAACCGCCTCTCATTAATCAGTCAGTCAGCGCTGTAACAGATTGATCTATTATAAAATACTACATATAACTGTCACACACATTTTTCACCTATTTTTTGTTACAGTTGCACTATATTGCTTATTATTAACATTCATTTATCCGTCTCAAGACATGCGCCTGGATTAAAAACAGAACAGGAAGTGGCAGGAATGTGCATAAATAGCCTACTGATATTTTTATTTGTTGCTTTATTATCTAGGTTTTACCGGCCATTCAAAAGCATTTTTTTATTTAACTGAGCAGTTAAAAAGTTGCCAATGTTGGATTTTATAAAGTAACAGCAAGTACTAGCGAACAGTACTGCTCGTATCACTCTTTATATTGTATCGCAGTCTTCATGTTTTTAAGTTTTTTTCATTGCTGTAGGTTTCAGTGTTGCAAGCAGTGTACAGAACTGTACAGTGAATGTTGTTTTCCAGTACTTTAACTTACATTGCAGTATAAACTATATGCCTGTTATTTTAACTATATGCCTGCAATTTTGTTTTGAAATCACATTTTTATACAAAAAGTGTTTTAGTGATTATTTCTGGTATATTGGTGTTTGGTTCTTTTTTTTTTTGTATTTTTTTTTTCTGGATCAGTATCATAATCTAACAGACTTTTACCATCTCTTCTCATGTATCCATCAGGAGAAACTGTGACAGGAGCAGTCAGATAAACAAGTGCTGACTATTTAGTTCAATTAGAAATGTTAGTTTACATTAAGCAGGCACATATGTCACATACTAAAGTATTAGAGCGTTCAAAATCCATATGTACAATTATTTAAAAAAGCAACCTTTAGTACACTCTGGCATGCTGGTTTGGGAATATACTTTATACTCCCATTACCTGGCTGCCTGTCTTCTGCCTGACTGCAAAAACGGCGCCTACGGCTACGATTACGTCGCTGGGATTTACCCTCCAAATCATCTACAAAAAGAAATGTGTGAAGACCCAATTTTTATAAAACAGTTTAGACTGCTGCAAATTCTTCCTTACAATCTTTAAAATAAAATACAGAGATGAGAAAATAAAATAATGAACACAGATTCAGTTAGTATAGTCCATAAACCCCTACCTTGGTGGTCTACGATTTTTTTGATTTTTGTATAGTTTACCAAAACCTGAGGACATATCACCTGCTGGTTCAATGGGTTATAATTTGTTTTAGTTTTTTTGATCAGATAATTAGCAAAATTGGTGATGTAAATGATCCTTAAATTTAGACGTCTTTGTTAAGTTCACTTACCTACACCATTTTCGTTAACTGAAGCATTATCAGACTCAGTCAATCCATCAATGAGGGTAGCATCTTCATCAGTCCTACGCCTACGTGACCGCCTGCGTCGGCTGATGTTGTGGTGAGAATCACTGGCGTCAGTGTCAGCAGTCTGGTCTGTTTCAGTGTTATCTAGTAAACTGTAGGGATTGCTGTCCGGATCCTGAAGCACTGAGGGGAATAATGGAATGATTTGGTTTCCAAGTTCATTTGTTTATTTTTTTTACAAATACAGGTAGCTTAACTCTCTCAACACTGCAGACCTGTATCCAGATTTAGGAAATATAACTCCATTGAAAATTGCAGACACTCAAGTAATACAGGACATGCTTGAAAACAAAACATCAACTACTGTATTTCAAGTGACTTTTTTTCTTTACCCTCTATTGTAAAACGCATGCAAATACTATGCATTAAGAAGCTAACAAAATTAAAGGGGTTATTCTGAACCAAGAGGTGCACAACTAAGTTTGTACCGGAGTTACTAAATGGAAAATGTCTATACAAAAATCCGGTTTCAGAAGGGAAACTAAATTAGTTACAAACCCCTATAGTTGCTCTAATAAAGCTTCAGAAATTCAGCGTTTTGAATGGTTGAAAAGCAAATTGGCTAGTAAGCCTGGTATTTAATGGACTGCAACAAAAAGAGTGATAGAGAACACAAACAGGATTTTAAAACAGACAATAAAAAGGTACTAAGAAAATGTGGAATAAAGTATCGCTTTAGGTTCTTATGGAAAGAAGGGTTTGTACCAGAGCTGATGGAGCTGCTAGCCCCTCTGCCCCCTCCACGGGCCCTGCCTCCAGGACCCCCACGCCCTCTCCCAGAGGCAGGCCGCCTCCTGCTGTCCCGTTGGTGCCTAGGTTCCCGGTCGTGATCTTCCCCTACCAATGACCAGTCACTCAGCTCGTCCTTTCTCTCCGAATCAGTTTCAGATGCAGTTGACTGTTCAGAGTTCGTACCTGGATAGAAACTTTTAATTCAATCAAATCTATAGCCTGAAAATGCATGAAAACGATACAGGACAAATGTGTTCCAATTTCTTTTTGTTAAAGAGGTAAAAACAAGTTTGTTTTCATAGCATAACAAACTCAGTTCAGTGAAAGTCCAAAATCTGAACATATGTATATTATAAAACATCATGCTAGTATAGTGATGCTTGTATATTGTTACTTCTTCACGTGAGTCTTATGTAGAGTTACCATAACCAGAGGTGTAAATAGGGCCTCTGCGACCACGACCTCTGCCACTGTAAGACCTGCTGCCATGCAGGGAGGGAACAGACGTGCTCTCATCTGTTGTGTAGCCTTTATCTTTATCAGCATTGCGGTTGGAGGAAGGCCTGAACCCCACTCCTATTTCCCTCAGCTGGTCATCAATCTGAAGCCTTTCCAGTCTCAGCTGTTCCACTTCCTGTAAATAAAAAAAATTAATATCAGAAATCACACTGAATATGTACGCAGAAAAACCTTAAATGCAAAAATCACACTCATTGCATGATTCTAGAATCAGTAAACTGTGGATTAGTATTTGCTGTAGTATTTTACTGTACTTGGCATTCCAGAATCTATGTGGGATGATGCATGGTTTAATTAAAGTGTGGGAGTCAACAACCACAGCTCAAAACTGTACAAGCAGTATAAACTTACATTTAGGTAAGCAATGTGGTATTCCAGAAGAACTTGAACATTTCCGATGTTCTCCTTTGTGCCAACAAATGTAAAAGGAACCATTCCCTGCATCAAAAAAATATAATTAAAAAGAGTTGTACTTTCCAAAACAAGTTTGTCTAAAGGCTGTTCCACTGAATTTAAAAACACTTTTAAGGATGAATACAAAATAACATATTTGAAATCTTTTTAATTACAATCATAAGAAGCCTTCCTGTGGCGACATGGTTAAACGTTAAATAGCAACATTATACAAGTTGGCAAACGCTAAATCTGTAAACTGAAATCGACTACCCTACTGTAGTTAGCCAGTACTGTACTAATACAATGTGTTATAGTAAATGGAGTGTATGATGTAAAGCTTTTTAACAATTTCAAATCAAGCACCTGCTGTACATAAAGGTTGAAATGAGTCTAGTTTTGAAAGCAGCCAAAACATTGTTAGTACAAAAGTATTTTCCCCTAGAATGTTCTACAGAATTATGCTTTCCTCTGTTCATTGAGATTTCTCGCGTATGATTTAGCATTAAGAATACAGGATACTATCAGATAGAATGCTCCTACCTCTTCTCGAGGAAGTTTATTGTCCTTATCACCTTCAATCCTTACTCGCACAACTCCAGATTTGTCCACAATCTCTTGAATGACTTTTCCATTTTTACCAATGACCTTACCTAAAGTGTATTAGAAGTGTAAAACAAAAACAGTAGAATTTGACAATTTTTACACAAAACACCTTTTCAGTATATAATACGTTAGAGAATGACTTGCCAACCAAATTTCTGGGAATCTGAACAGAGTCTTCAATAAACTCAAGGTAACTCCTTGCTTTCTGTCCTGCTTCAGCACTCTGAAAATTAAAACAAATTTGGTTTATCAGTGTTGCAATGTGAACCATCTAAAAACATAGTGTAACACATCAGGGAGGGGGTTAGTGTCCTCCCTGAAGAAAACATGTGCGAATGCACATTTTGTTTAATTGTTTTATTGTTTATTGGTTAATTATCACCCGCACCTGAGCGGTATTGTAAATTAATGCCAGGCGCGGGGTATTTGAGACGTGCAGCTTGGCTGCACGGGGCTGCTGAGTAGAAGGAGACAGAAGACGTGCTCTGTTTCCGAGCAGTCCTGAGTAAGTGCTGTGTGTAGTTGTAGGGTTTTTATGACAGGTAAACGGCTTAGCCGTCCTGCGAGCTAGTCAGGGACCTGCATAAAACGTGTAGTAAGTGCTCCAAATCGGAGTTAGGTGTTTGTTTATGTTTTGTTTATTTTTGTGTGTGTATTAAAAATTAGCGCAACCGCGCTTAAAAACTCCATTTCTTGTGTTGGGTCGTATTTTTAAAGGGGCAACGAACCCGAGTGAGTGCCGGGCCGTTACAATAGGTATATTTGACTCACTAATAAAGAATCTAATATGAAGAGTGAAGAAAGCCTAGGCATTTAAAAAACCATAATCAAACATTACACTTACCTCTCCATAAATTCTGAATGTGCCGGTATCTTCTTCCAGTTCAATTGCTGTAACTCCAGGTACTTTCCTTGCTTGCTGAATATTACTACCATGAGTTCCAATTGCCAAACCCATCAGATCCTCTCTCACAGTAAATACCTCATGGAATGCAGAAGCCAACTGCTTTGTGCTCTAGAAAGTATTTCAGAAACAGTTTCATTTTTTCAACATGTGGATCTTATTAATTAATAGTTATAACAATACATCTGAACCTATTTTGCCTAGGCTTAGGCCTGCCACATTACACAAGTATATTTCACATATTAGTCGAAAACGCTTATTTTTAAACAAAGCATGGCAAAAATATTAATTTCTTACCTCTAGGTGCTTTGTTGCTTCTTCATTTCTTGACATCAGCATTAACTTTGTACGAATACTGCGCAAATGCATGTCACTTAGTATTGTAACTCTCTTGACTGTGGCTTCATTCATTGACTAAAAGGAAGAATAATAAAATTGCAACTTGACTTTACTATAATTTTTTTGGATCGATTCCATTTACCGATATTCCGTCTGTCAGATGATAATTCTGATACTGGTTTTATTTTTATTCATTATTATTATTATTATTATTATTATTATTATTATTATTATTATTATTATTAACTACTACAATTGTAAACCATCACTTGAAAGTGTATTTAAGCTTTAACCTGATGATAACCATGGTGATTTTTTATATTTTATGTGGTCTTTGAATTTAATAATTGCAAATACAGTAGTTATAGTTTTTGCTATTTGGTAACATATGTAGTAACATATCAACAGCCACAGGTTTAAAAAAAAAAAAAAAAAAAAAAAATTGAGCTATCAGTATCATAATAAAAATAAATAAATAAATAAATAAATAAATAAATAAAAACACACACACATCACCACCATGACCAGCACCCATTGTATGTAAAAATGTAACTTTGACTTACAATAGATAAATAAGGCTTACCAGTATTATTAATTGGCTTGTGTCTGCATGGTAGAAGATGCGACAGGCCCCTATTGCTTTTTTGAAATCTTTATGTGCAAGTTCATTTTCACACCTATAATACAGCAAGGACGAACAGTTTAATATATGTTAGTAATATTCAGTAAGTAAATTGTGCCATCACATTTTAATATTACAGATTCTAACACTAGTGTTACTGAACTGGCTTTTGGGTTTAAAACACAACACATTACTTTCCCACATTGTTATACATATTCCTGCAATATCTTTGTCAACATAATCACAATGGTTTTTATATTTTTATTAACATATCATTGGTCATAAATCTGTTTCACAACGGTTATGCTTCGGGTCTTCCTGTCAAACTGTCTTCTGAAAGTGACTTCAAATCAAACCTGTTCAATAGGAAACATTTAATTCCCATCTCCTCTCACAAAGTTTAGCAGTTTGGGTCACCTGTCCTACCTGCTCGCTCTAGCACAGGTTAGAGTGAAGATGTAAGATGTACAGGGGGCTTACCTCCAACCATAGGAATATTTATATTTGTACTCAAAATGTGCATAAGACATTGTCACACAGAACACTTTATAACCTAGACGTGTAATCTGCTGTTCGTCTAAGCACTGTTGTGTTGCTTAGGATGTAGAGCTCTTGCTTAAGATTTTATTACTGGTTCTTATTCCACCCCAACCCACCAAAATGTATTTACTGCAAGAATAATAGGCTTATGCATAAGCCTGTCCCCACCCCTCTGAACCTGTGTCACAGCAAGTAGGTAGGGCAGATGAACCAATCAAAATGCTGAACTTTGTGAGGAGTCGGGAACCCATTAAATGTTTCTGATTGAACAGGTTCTATGGGAGCTGCCGATGTTGTGAATTTAGAAGACATTTTATAGAACCAATGTAAAAGCGAATAAAAACTGATTCATGACCAAGGATATGTTATTACATATCAAAGCAATCCATGTTGAAAAATATATTGTTGGAATACGAACATAGCAGAAAGCTAAGGAAAGTAATGCTGTGAAACCATCCGATAATGTTATTTGTAACAATTAAATAGTAATAATGAAAAGAAATCTGCTACTTACGCAGCTTTTAAATCATCTGGTACTGGAATTGTACACTTGAAGAAGGTATTTTTTGCCACATCCTTGTTAAGGTTCACTGGACGAAGACGCTCAAAGGTGACTATCTCATTATATGTGGCATCACATGCAGCATATTCAATTACATAAAACTGTGGACAATATAAGCATAAGATGTTGGTAAACATAAGGTGTATGCGAGGGGAATGTTCCCATAGTAAATGTATTTTAAAAGGCTGTAATTTGAGGACTTACATCACCCTTCATCATTCTCACTTTTGCAAGCCACCAACCACAAGGCTCCTGCTCATTCGCTCTTGAATAAATCTGGGGACATATAGAAAACAAAAAATCCTGTTTTTCAATACTACTAAGCAAGCTGGACAAACGTTTTTTTTTCCCTCCTTAATTGTGTTCCGATTGTGTGTAGAGTGACATCACGGATAAAGATTCCCTGTTTAGAACATAAGAACAAAGTTTACAAACGAGAGGAGGCCATTCGGCTCATCTTGCTCATTTGGTTGTTAGTAGCTTATTGATCACAGAATCTCATCAAGCAGTTTCTTGAAGGATCCCAGGGTGTCAGCTTCAACAACATTACTGGGGAGTTACACACAGAATCATTTACCAGACTGTAGCACAATAGCTTTATTTCATGAACACACGTTTGTAAGCTATTAATTAAAATAAATATAAATAAAATACAAATATAAAATAAACACAATAAATCACAAACTTACCTCAACGTCCTCACCTTCACCGATTTCCTTTTTAACATCTGCAGGAGGCGGCATGCGCACATCACTGAAAGGAACCTTACGCTCTGGTTGCCAGCTTTACAAAAATAGAGAGAGAATCATGTGAACTGAATTTCAATGCAATATTTCAAAGTGTATGAGGGTTTTAACAAATGTAACCTCAAAATGGCAATTGTTTTATTAGACAATGAAACTCAAGAGAATAACACAATCATAGAAGCAGCTGAGTAACACTACTGAATGACAAGCCCATTGGTCTTTATAAAACGGGAATGTAAAGCAAATATGGCAGCCACATCAGATCGCAGGTCTCGCACAAAATAAAGACTACTTTCTGCATTTCAAAAGGTTTATAAGATTTAAGCTTTTAAAAAAGTGGCAGTGGAGTTATTTAGAAAAACAAAAGCTACTTGGCCATTTCTCATTTTACTATAACGATCTAAATGACACAAAGACCATTAAAAACAACTTTGCTGCCCAGTATACATTTTAACATCTAATAAAGTCTGTTTTACTTTCTCCTAAGAGTGGACGTAAGAAAAGACTAAACAGATGCATTGCAAATGGCATTAACGTTTACTGTATTTTGTATTTAATAAGGGAAGCACTCTCAGAGAAACAATTTGCTAAAAATAAGAAACTGAACACTTACTTGTTTTCAAAGGCAATGGTGAGTGAATCTTCATGAACATCTTTGACAAATGCCTGGAAAAAAATGTGTTGATAAAAAGTGCTCCACAAATAATTTTAACTTTCTAACCTCAAAATATATATAATAATACTGTTATTGATTTTAAATGATGAATCATTTCAAAACAACATATCAGTTGAGTTCTGCACTATGATGCATTTTGTAACATCTTTGGCGCTGAACCCTTAGTTTGCATCATAGGCTACCACTCCTTCCCACTATGCAAACCCTTACAGTAACCATGGATACCTTTTAAAAGGTCAGCTGAAAAATACTGTCATTAAATAAGTACATTACATAAACTAGGGATACATTAAAATGGCATTGTTATTGTAATTACATTATAAAAAACACAAGTTACTACTAAGCATGTTTCGACGTTGCACCTCCAGATCTCACTGTGGTCAGTCAGAGAAAAAAACAAATTTTGACAGAATAGGTACAACAGGTGTTTGGTCTAAACACATTACCCTTCCACTGTGACGCAACAACAATTTCAAGCTTGCTACTTTATATGTTGTCTTATTGTCAGGTGGACAATCTATTAAAGTCCATTAACTGGCCACACACCTTCCCCCAAGAAACTACTATATTTGTTTATTTTATGCACATACGTTTTCCCACATTTCTCAGGCCACAGTTCAGTCTCTCTTCCTTCTGTTCAGCTTCACTTTCTGAGGCTGCATAGCGAGTGCCCAGTGTTACTCTAACTGCCAACTGCTTGCCCAGGCAACAATACACCAAGACATTCAACTTGTTACGTTTAGCCTAATTTAAATCCAGGTTTACAGAGATGAAAATTTAGTGTAACAACCCAAGTCATGCCTTTATCCATGCTAAGGTTACAATTACTTAACTGCATTTCATATGCTATTGTAAACTACAGTATTTGTGAAAAAAGCATCCATGAATTACAGAAGGCCGGGGAGTACTAAATATGAATCCCACAAGCGTTTAGTATTGATCATCCTGAACCCAGATACTCACATGGTAGCTATATTAGGCCACAGACTAAAGTGAAGGGTACCGTTTGCCTGAAGGGTTTCCATTTTAATAGGTTGAAACGTGAAAGGGTAAATGAGATATGAGCAGTTAAAGAAGCAGCAGTGGCCTTACAAAAATAGATTAGCTCCTCTCACAGTGCTGCTTAATAAAGGGAAAGTTCTGGGACAGACATTCCCAATGCCATATTTATATTAATTCACATTATTCAAGTCGGATACAATGTGATGCAGCCTTAGGACAGACTAGTATGTTAAACTATGTTTAAAGTCAGTGTGTAAGCAAGAGACATCCGCTATCTTGTGGTGACCATTAGATGCACAGAGCTGGGACTAAATTGCTTCCTGTTGAGGAAACAGAAACTGAAAGCTTAGTGTACCCAGACACCTTCCTAATAGAAAATGATTTGAAAAACTTTGAAAAAATGTGGATCACTACTCAATCAACTTGTAAAGTAGGCCTACATCAGAGAACTATAATTATGTTTACCAGCTGTAGAAACAAAACAGAACTATCAGTACTTTCATTAAATCTCACCTGTCCACACATCCAATATCAAAAGCCTCTGGTAAGCCACAGGGCTCGAAATTAACGACAGCCATGTGGCAATTGCCGTGGGTACCCTTCTCAATTGCCGGAATGCCCCTCAAAATGTGTGTCTATTCACGGCAGTGCCCTTTCAGCTACAGCAACCGGAGGTGCCTGTATTAGGAAGTGTTTGGATCCAAACAATAACATGATTCAATGATTTGTGCAGTTAAGTCGCATCAGCTGGAAAAACAACAATAAACAACCAACACTACCCTTTCAAGCACTTAGATTTCTACCATGTGTAATAATGCCACCTCAGAACAGAGTCCAGAACAAAAAAGTATAAAGCCTTGCACAATCTGCAAAAAGCAGTTTAGAAATGTTTACGATACTTACAAGTGGTTTAAAAAAATGTAACTAACTTCAGTGTTTCAATTGCTGTTATCCCTTACTTTAATTTCCTTACTTTTACCACAACTAAACCAAAGTGGTGGAAAATACTATTCTACATTGTATTACAATGTTTCTCATCATTATTTTCCATCTTATGATAAAAGATAAGTTTTAGTTTTTTCAGTTCATGCAGAAATGCAACACAACGACAAAGCATTTTGTATGCTAAACGCAGAAACAAGATTTTTGCATTTAGTTTATGTTAAACCGAGTAGAATATGTTTTTTAAATTTAACAAAAATAGTCCCATGGATTAGCGATAAAAGCCAATGTCTGCCTTGAGTGCAGTCCTCCCAGGCTCGAATCTAGGCTGCGGATTGACCAAAAAATAAATTTAAAAATCCATAGTTTTCTGAAAAAATAAATAGTTATTAAGTTAAACTGTGTTGTTTTTTTCAGTGGCAAATTAGCTTTATATACAAATCCTAAGCAAAATTACACAACATCCTACACTTTGGTCTTGTTTCATATTTGGTGACCATTTTGGCCTTTCCTTTTTTGTTGCCAATTTAGAGCCCTGAAGACAGAGCAAAAAGGGAGACTGTGGCTCTCTGATATTAGCCTGCTGGTTGTGTGCCCACCAGCTGTTTAAAAATAACTGCAAAGTCCATAATATCCTCTGAACCCGACAACAGTCAGAGATTGACAGGGAACAGCCATCATGTTCTGTACTCCTCTTGGGATGAAGTGACATTCTAGAATAACTTTCCGATGATACAATAACTACTTTAATAACAGTAACAGATGGACTTTCCTACAACTGATCGTGTATCCAAGGACAGTACCAGGCAAAATGACCTAACATACATACATACATGCAAACACACACACATATATATATATATATATATATATATATATATATATATATATATATATAAAAAACACTTATTACAAGATTCAGAATAATGAGCTTATACAAGCACAATGACACTACTTAATGTGAATTGTCCCTTCAGGGTTAAACTAACACCTTCAAAGTTCCTTAATGTTTTAAGCTTTAGTTTTGCTTTGTTTTTGTTTTGTTTGCTTTTAAGGAAATGTGTTTGTCATATCAGAATACATCAGATTCAAAATATAAAAAATCAGAATATTAAACCATTTACTGTACTAGTCCTGACAAACAACTATTTCTCATGCATAATATACATCATAAGAAAGAGTTTTAATCAATGAAAAAATAATGTAATGCTAAAATATTCGATTATGGCACTATATACGCTAAACCAGGGCTTCTCAAACTCAGTCCTAGGGACCCCCTGTGGCTGCTGGTTTTCATTCCAACCGAGCTCTCAATTACTTAACTAGTAATTAACTACTGATAGTTTTCAGCTCTTGAACAGTTGCATATTTGAAGTTAGCTATAACATTTGATAAGTAACTGGAACTGCAACTGTTTATGTGCTGAAAAAGACTTTATAGTCGATGGTTCCTTAGTGATTCAAGGTTTCAATGGTTTTAAGAATATTATATTTGTATACTTAGTTCAACTTCAACACAGTAAAGTTAATAACCATCTTCAAAAGAAATAAACAATTTGAATTTAAACAACAAATATCCAAAAAAGTGATGACCATGTAAACACACTAATTTATATATATATATATATATATATATATATATATATAGCAGCAACAGACGGGGCATCACATAAATAAAAATCCTATCAAATACCGGTAATTTATAGGCCTGCAAATTACTACCACATAAACTCTAATGTAAACAAGGCACAACACGCATATCTGCATGTATGTCTTTTCCTTGGAATAACAAAACAATTGTAAAATAAATTTAAAAAAAAAAAAAAAACTTAAAATACATATTAATATGACCACATATATCATATTGTTATCTATACACAACACAAGGAGATCTGACATTTTTGTGACCAGCGTCTACGTCACTTGTTTTCTTACCAATACTTGGCTCCCACAACCAGCAAAAAAGACACGTCTCATTGAATGTATATTACACCTTTCTTAATGTCAAACGACTTTAAGCCACAAACGTGTTTTTATGTTTACCTTGTAATAAGCTCCGTTGGAGCCACGAACCTCCACCGTCAGTTCCTCCATATTGGACACGCAGTGAACGCTGGGAAATGATTCTAGAAAGTTATTGAGTTGCCAACCTCAACCTGGCTGTACATTATAAACACTCGTCTGTGTTACACAGAAACGTATTCTGTACACAGCAGCTTTCACTCGACTAACGAAATACAATACATTCTCGAAAGTAGAAATGCAAAGTAAATATTATTTCAGATGCACGCCATTTTTAAGAATGCAGCACAAGTATCTCGTTATACCAATATGGATGGGCGGAAGTTACTACCGGTCACACACACACACACACACATACAGAGAGAGAGTTTACACCTGGCCGTTTTTATTGTTACCTCAGCAGGTAACAGTGTTGTTTATTCACATTCTCCAATGATTATGAAATATGTTTATGTTATATAACTGCTAACAATATTAAGTACTGTTATTATAAATATGTGTTTGCTCCAATGTTGGTATTGGATTGGGTACTAGCTGCTCTCTTACTTGTTAATATGGAGAAATCATGTGATATTGTGACCTTTCAAGTCTGTTGACTCTCCAGATATTTAATGGTAAAGTATAAAAGCAGAGTCGGAGCATCGCTGTTTTCTTGAGACCAGAAAGTAAAAATGGCAAACAACACTGCAGGTTTACAAGAAAGATTATTACAACTGCTTCATCATGTTCCTTTTACTCCTAAATAAGATACATTCATATTGCATGTCATAACTGGATTATTTAACTTCAACACATCTTACAACAGGAAAGTGGAAAAGCCAGCCCCTGAATACAATATTATTTCACAGTTAATTCACATCACCTCAATTTTCCAAATGCATAACCTGCAGTTGCTTCAACTATTACAGTACCCTCCTAGGAGAAAGCTCAAATACATATACACACTGCACATACAGTAGCAGGCATCCTTTATGGTCACCTCAACCATATACCAACTAATATGACCCAGAAATGTAACGGTAAAGACACCTTGACCAAATAGCTAAGCATTTTCTGTGCCTTTGTTGTCCAGTATATTAGGTTTCACTGTATAAAGTGTGGAATATTTTGCCACACACTGCATGATATTAATGTTAGTGTCATGGGGTAGCTGACCTGTGCCTGAAACGTAGAAAATATAACACAAGTAAGGAAACACAAATCAATATTTGAATGCTGCAGTTAGTATATTAAAAGTATAACCTTACAATCCAATGGAAAAAGACAAATCTACCAAATCATTGCAAATGCAACCCTTTTACTGGTAAACCATGACCATTTTATGGCATGTAAATTCACAGCGTAGTGCCAGTTGTCATGGAAACCAGAATCTAACATTGCAGTTTATAATGAACTATTTTAAGTATTTAAAAAAGATAAATATCCATACAAATGTAATAGGTTTTAAATGACTAGAAAAATCAACTACCATAAAACAAATTACATGGCAAAAGTAATGTATAGTGGATCTTTTTGCAATGTTTCCTGACATTTAGTGGGATACAACTTCAGAACTATGGACAGATCATTTTGGAAATAAATTGTGGAAAATGGGTGGAGGGTTTGTGATCAAATATATAAGACACAATATGCAGCCAGTTGTCATATTTTTTGGTGATTAATTCATCAAACCTCAAACCTTTGCCATTGACATTGATTTAATTTAAAGTACTATTATTAGTTTTTAATAAAATAGCTTTGGTCCTAAATTTCTGTGTAGAGCTGATGCCTTCACAGAGCAGACAGGCACAACATTATATCAATCAAGTCAGTGAGGAACCAGAGAGAGTTCATTATACCCAACCAATTTTAAACAGAGAGGTAAAACTACCAAAATTCATCAGTAATGTCTGTACATGTAAGACTGAGGATGAATTAAAAAAAATAAATAACAAAAACAATTCAAATCTTTTTTGTTCTCTGACTATAGAGTCATGCAGTAGAGGGTTAAGATATGAATAATGAAGCTGCTACCATCTGCAGTCCAGATGAAGAATTACAGGTAATCTAGGTGTACAGAAGTGCACAAGCAGTAGGGTGAGTTTTCTTCCAAGTTAGATGCTTTCTGAATTAGTCTCCTCCTAAATGAAAAGAATTGAGTCTGGAAGTAATACGACCTGATCTATTAAAAGTGAAATACTTCAAGACTATGTTTATACCTGGGCTAAACCTTTATCACCGTATGGTGATATTTGTTTGTAGCAATGTACATTAAGAGTCATTTGTGATTTTGTCTTGGTATATCATACAGTAAACATGTTATTCTGTAGTCCATATAAGAAAGATCTGTCTTTTTTAAAGGCGATGTTCCTGTTGTGATTCTTGTGTTTGCTTAAAGTAAAACTGTACTTATCCTTGATACAAAAATCATGAGATATATAGCTACATCTAGTGGCCACTATTCAAATGCCATTACTGGTGTACCTGAACACCTGTCTATACAGCATACAGCACACACTAATTGGTTGCAATCTACTCTATTCAATACTGAGCAGAAGCAGGCCTTATTGAATTGAATGCAGTCATTCAAACCTGTACATTAAACATGAATCAGCCCAAATAAAACACAGCTAACTGCCTCTAGGTATTTCTACTGAAAATTAATTTATTGTAAAAGCACAGTGATATTTGCATGAAGAAAAGTTTATTTTACTGGTTTCTAGCTGGACACATAGTTGCTGGTTTTATGTTAATTAAAAAATAAACAAAAAAAAACAGTGTCCCATAAAATACTTAGCGAATGTCTTTAAACAAACTGCACTGTCAGTCAGGTCTGTATTCCAATACAGTAGTGCACAGGAGTTCCAGATAGTTTAATTGTTGTAAACAGATATCAGTGAGTTACTGGACCACTATGCTTTACAGGATATTGAATCTTCAATAGTAAATTGTGCTGTTGTTAACTGACTGTATTGTTTTAGACTGAACAGAACTTTTAAATGTAGGCTGGAACCTGATAACCATGAGGCACGAGGAAAACCTGTTCCTTCAGTTCTGACCAGTTTAAAGACAGGATGGCAATTCATAGATCTAAATAGTGGCAAACCTAAATACAGCCTGTTTAAATCTATAAATCTATACATACTATGTCAATACTGTATATGTGTGTGTATATTTATATACACACATATACAGTATTGACATATATGTATAGATTTATATACACACACATATACAGTATTGACATACAATATATATATATATATATATATATATATATATATATATATATATATATATATATATATATATATATATATACTGTATATATCATAAACTACGAGACTGTCAGGTCAAGAATTATTTTTCTGTAACTCACTGTGTTACAATACATGGATATTTGTATCTGTAAAAAAGAAAGAACAAAAGACAATAAACTACTGCGCCATTATGCCTTTATATATATATATATATATATATATATATATATATATATTTTTTTTTTTTTTTTTTTTTTTACAGAAACATAGTGTATATGGGAGAGTAAAAAATATTATGAAAGCACATTTTAACTGCATGTCACTGAAAATGTTTTACTGGTTTCAAAACCCATTACTATATAGGCATTTATGGCACAGCTGATAGCCCATCCACACTTTCAGATTTAAACCAGTTTACAGATTCCATTATGCTAAGCCTGAGCACCAGTGGTAGTGATGATGAATGATTATAAAATACAGTAATCTTCCACAGTGCCATCGTTGCAATATGACAGGGACATTTCATTCATACCACCAGTATTTTTTTTTCTTCTTATTTAAGACTGGCCTGGTAATCAAATATACAGCAGAACTGTTTCTTGAGCTAAGCCACTGCCATTTGAATGGCATCTTCTCTCACATTTTTCAAAATGCACATGCAATTTCTTTGTGCATCTACCATAGATTCTAAAGCAAGCACATACACGGATTGTTTGTTACACTAATACAGACTTCCAACACTATCACAGCTTCCCTTAAAATACACTCACATAAGAAATTAACTGTAAAATCTTTGCTCACATCAAACATCTCTCTTGAGTACACTGATTTTTGTTTGATGTACAAGACTTTGGGGTCTATATGATCAACCAGGATAAATATTAGCCGGATGGGATTGGAGAGGTTTCTAGCATTGGGAAATCATTATGCATTGCATTATCTATCAATTTGTAGTGATAATCCCAGGATAACCACCTTTAGGTGGTTAATGCAATACAGAGTGGTTTTATTGTGCTGTAAAATGCTCCAATAAAATCCGGCTGTGGTTTGTCTTGGCAGGTTGATCAAATTGAACCCTAAATCTAAATAAACCTTTATTTTAAATTTACTTTTGTATAGACGTTTTTATTTTATTTTATTACAAACTGTTTTAAAATCATAACATAAAGAACATCTGCAATATGTAGCAAAGCCTTTTGCTTAAACTGGCATCCCTCACGTTAATGATCAACTTGTTATGCAAAAGACAACTTATCAATAATATTAGACTGTTTTGATGAGAACACAATGACAAAGATTATTTGTCTAATTTTGCACAAATATTACTGTCATTTTCTGTCTAATTTTAGTACCAGTGGTAGTGTACAGTATATTGCATGATTGAGTGCTTAAAGTTATAGCTGCATTTTGTAATATACTAAAATAAATTTCCCTGCTATAAATCTGTTTAGTCACAATGGGCAAGACAGCAGTTCGTAAGACCTTAATTATTATTATTATTATTATTATTATTATTATTATTATTATTATTATTATTATTATTATTATTATTAGCAGACACCCTTATCCAGGGCGACTTACAATTGTTACAAGATATCACATTATTTTTTACACATTATTTTTACATACAATTACCCATTTATACAGTTGGGTTTTTACTGGAGCAATCTAGGTAAAGTACCTTGCTCAAGGGTACAGCAGCAGTGTCCCCCATCTGGGATTGAACCCACAACCCTCCGGTAATAGTGCTGAATATAAATGTTTGGTTGGCAGGTGCTTCCCTAGCCAAGAATGTGCAAATATCTTATCTGAGTCTATTGGAAAATTCAGAAAATAAATTCCCTTCAGCTATCCATCCCTGTTTTTCTCGAATGAACTAGAGGTGATAATCATTGAGGTATGGAGACTTCCAGAGCAATTAAAACTCCTTGCAAACGCATTGCATTCAATCAGCACTGTCCTTACTGACAGTGTTATAGCAGAGGTTTCATTTTTGAGTCCAACCTCTGAATTGTAATTATTAGAACAATAAATGGGTAGTAACTAAATCTGATCTCCTTTTACAATCATGTCAGGTTAACTGGGGCGTCTTACTTTTTAGTTTTGAATTACTGTATCAAACTTGGGAAAGATCTGCTTTTCCCACAGTATGATTTGTACATGTGACAGTGTCTCTAGGCAATCCAGAAGCTTTGAAATGAAATTCCACTGCACTAGAGAAGGGGCACAGCTAATGATAGTTAATAGGGACTCTGCTGTAGCTGCCACATGTCACTCATAATCATTTGTTATTGTTATAGACTGATCAGTTATTCTGGCTGGCATTGTATTGTACATAACACAAAAGCTTGTTATTATCAAATTGATGAACATGTATGTCCCTTGTGTAAAGGTTTGGTTTTGCCATGTCTATGGACATTTTGGGATAAATATTTTCAAAGCATTTACTCCAGTTTTGAATAAAAAAAAAAAAAAAAAAAAACTGAGTTAATGTAAGAAGCTTTGGAAATATTTTCACGATCAACCAATCAGATTTTGAGATCAGATTTCTTATGTTGTTGTTGAAGATTAACTTATTTAAAGCTGTCACTTTAAAAAACAAAACAAACAAAAAAAACAATAATAATAATAATAATAATAATAATAATAATAATAATAATAATGTTCTTGTAAAGCAAATAGAGAAACAGCTACAAATCTATTAATGTTTGTTCCTCATGCATGTCCCATTTATAGGTCTTCCAATCTGTGTCCCATTTATAGGTATAATTGAAAATTAGCAGTACAGCTGTTTTGAGAGAGTAATTTATCACAGTACATTGTTCATCCCTGACACTTTAGCCCTGGCTCTAACAAGGCGATGGTTGCTGTGGGTTGAGCCATGGAAAGCAATTGTGCTGTAGAGGTGCATTTTCACTGCTTTGTTGCTAATTGTAGCCTCCTTTCTATTGAATTGTGAGTTGAGTGAAAGAGCTTGTTTGCTCGGTGCAGTGAAGCTGCCAGGGCCGCTCAGGCTATTATCAAAGATACTCTTGATCTTTTGAAAAGCAGGAAATAGAATTTTTTTTTCCAACAGAGAAAATAATTTGCGATGTGTCCATTAGTTCTTCATTAAAGCAAGATTAAATTGCACAGCAAATCACATCTGTGTTTGGATGATTAAAGGGTGGCATTTTAGAGGCCCAAACTAATTACTAGTCAAAATGAATGAGAGTGAAAAAAACAGGCATGTTTTTACATTAGATAGTGTGGCTTGTAATTAGATTCAAGCTAATTCCACTATTTCTTCTTCTTTAATGAGGTGAGCCTGTCCTCGTCTTTTTTGTGGGCTGTGCTAACAACTCCAAATGTATAATTTTAATAATACTGAGAGTTTATTTTAATGAAATTTTTGAGCTACCTGCCACAGTGACTATTCTTTCATTATGATTTAGGAGAAATACAAGTGGCAGTGGGGAAAGTAGTTTTTACTGGAAAGTAAGGTCCAGTAATATTGATTTCTAATGTGTTTCATTTTTTGTGCTTAATGATAACTATTAAGAGAGAAAGGGTAAGAAGTCAATATTGGAGCAAAAGAACCCAGAACCAAAAAAAAAAAAAAAAAAAAAGCAATTCAAATGAAATATGAAGCTCCTGTTTGGGTGATATCTGCACTCATGGCCCACATCAACACTTTGCCGCATTGATTATACATTGATTATCTAGTAATTCTGTATTAAGTAGTAATGAACACATTTTATTTGGCTTTCTACGTGCAGTCTGAAGCAGTCTCATGAAATGTTTGAGTAATTGTGAAGAAACCCACCTGAGATAATTACCTGTAGGTTTCTGTGCCTTTAAGATTTCCCAATCCCATGAAATAGGTGTCTTCTACTAACACAAACCTGTGGCATGGTCTGTGGTCCTGGATTTACCAGTTGGAGGTGCAATCTGGGACACTGCTGCTGCTGCCAAGTAGTCTGCTGCTAATCATTTTAAAGTGAACAAACGGCTAACTGCTCTTTGACTTATATACAGTGACATGACACATGGTTCAGCACCTTTGTAGAACATTACCTCATGGTGACCACATCTTGTAGTTACTTATTCACATCATCAGGGCAGGAACTGCAGCCTCATTCTACGGATCTGTGGTTCAACATGAACCTTTACTGAAACCCATCCCAGGATTAAATCTGATTCTTCTTCTAGTTTTTATAGTGATGACATTTTTAAAAGTACCAACTGTAATACAGTTTGTTGTTTTTTATGCAGTGTCAGTAGTTGAACGCAGTTGTAATTTTTGTTATTTGGTACCTTTTAAAAGCTTCAATAAGAATAGCAGCACCATAATTTCAATTGAATCCTAAAGCATTTGAATTTGATAGTTCCCTTAGGCCCTCTGATTGGGTGCCACTCATGAGTGCATCCAATCACAATACAAGGAGCTCAATACTGTCAATGCAAATGTTACCCAGCATCTGTCACATGCACCCACCCACCTACAGCCAAACATGTGTCACTGTTTTTATAATTGAACAGAAACCATATCAGCTTGAAGTGCTGGAAAGAGGGACTGTCTGAAACCCAGAATTCCTAATATTGTTCTAGTGTGGCAATCTTGTTTCCACCTCTTGTTTCCATATTTGGATATTTTTTTTAATTTTTTTTTAATTTTAATAATTTAGTCGTTGCCAATTAGTTTTTTTTATTATTTTCTCCCCAATTTGAAATGCCCAATTATTTTTTAGGCTCAGCTCACAGCTACCACCCCTGCGCTGACTCGGGAGGGGCGAAGATGAACACACGCTGTCCTCCGACGCGTGTGCCGTCAGCCCCCTGCTTCTTTACACACTGCGAACTCACCGTGCAGCCGCCTCAGAGCTACAGCGTCGGAGGACAACGCAGCTCTGGGCAGCCTACAGGCAAGCCCGCAGGCGTCCGGCCAGGCTACAGGGGTCGCTGCTGCGCGGTGAGCCGAGGACACCCTGGCCGACCTAACCCTCCCTCCCCCCGGGCAACGCTCGGCTAATTGAGCGCCGCCCCCTGGGAGCTCCCGTCCACGGTCGGCTGTGGAATAGTCTGGACTTGAACCGGCGACGTCCAGGCTGTAGAGCGCATCCTGCACTCTAGCGAGTGCTTTTACTGGATTCGCCACTCGGGAGCCCCTCGGATTTGGATATTTTAAGCATGAGCTTATAAGTAAACAACTTTCATGATTGTATTAAACAGTATAGGGTACAACACACTGTTGAGTCAATTGATGAAGAAGCTGTGTATTTTAGTGTTGATGCCTGCACTGCTCAACATTAATACAGTACAGTCTGACTGAACTGGAAACAATCGGCTGGAGGCAGTGATATCATTGAAAAAGTCTTAATTTGATATTTCTTGCGGCATTCTTTATAAGTGTGCACTTCTTTTGTGTATCGTTGTTGGAATTCAATTCAGTTATCAGATGCATGGCCTTGTGAGCATTAAGAGGGCACAGACACAGGCAGTGTGAATCTGCAGACAGTACGTCAATAACAGAAATAATAGACTGCAGTCACATAGGCTCTAACCATTTATTAATTGTTTATGTTTAAAGACTTCATTTCCCCTTCTTTTCACAGTTGATCTCAGTCATTTTGCAATGTTTATGATGTATTTTTCCAAAAAAATCACGTTCATGTTGAACAAACATAGTTAAAACATGTTGTTAGCATGTTAAAGGAGACATTTATCACAATGAGTTAGCTAGTTGAGCGTACTATAGTATAGACCATTGGATTGTGAATTATCATCCAAAACAGGTCCAGTTCAGAAATGGGCTGGTCTTGAACTAAATAATAACTGGATAGAATCAAAACCATTGCAAGACATTGAAACAGTACATATGCTTTCAGACTGCAGTAATTAGAACATAGACTGTTATACCTACAATTATTGTCTTGCAATGGCCTTATTAAATGCATGTTTATACAGGTATGCTTTACATAAGTTAAGTCTTTCCCTATTAAGAAACAAATATACACATGTTACTTAGATCAGGATATGGTGTGGTACCTGTTTGACTTAACTAGACAGAGTTGATAATTGTCTGTATTAAGTTTTATGGAGTAGAATGTAAAAATGCAGATTTGTATTAAAAAACATACAACCACAGCTTAAGTATCTTCCGATCAAAGCTAGTTTAGCGTTTTTTGACCACATTTAATTTTAATTCGGCATATTTGCCAACACATACTGTAGATTAAAAAAGAGCAACCAATGAATTCAGGTTTAGCTGCGATTTTATAACCTTTTAATACACAATGATGTTTGGAGGACTTTATAAATATTGACTGATTACTTGTACATGGAAATTGTGGATTCCCCAGTATATGCAATTCATTTTCAACAACCACCAGACCTTTCCTTGCAAAAATATATGCAGTACTACTAATTTTTAAGCACAGGAACCATTTTATTTTTGCTGAACCTAGATTTTGCGCTGCAGTTTATAGTCGTTCCACAAATTCAAACCTCATAAAATTTCAGCCAAAGCTTATACTAAGCTTGTTAGTATTCCTGATGCTGCCGGTGATATCGTTGCAGCATTACCATAAATCAGCAGAATTAACTATGATCTTCAACAGCACGGCCAAAACTGAGTGACAGAAGTTTGCAATATGCTGCGCTGAATATTATGATAACACTCTATAATAAATGTTTGTAATCTACTTAGAGCCGAGGTTCAAATACATTTTATATTCATATTTTCCACCATTAAAGAAAGTGTTACACAGTCATGACCTTGCAAAACTTGCACGTTTAACAAGTAGAATGAGAACATGTTTTAGGAACTCTGATTTTTGACCAAAATAATAGTTTATTTCTCTCTCTCTCTCTCTCTCTCTCTCTCTCTCTCTCTCTCTCTCTCTCTCTCTCTCTCTCTCTCTCTCTCTCTATATATATATATATATATATATATATATATATTATCACATCAATTACCTTGAAGAATCATTATCGAAATACAAGATGCAAATAATTGAGTTCTAATTTAGGTAAATTATAGTATAGTTATCATAATGTGTCATTATTGTGTAATTTTCTCTTTAGATTAGTAATTTAAATTAGATAATAATAAGTAATTAGCCTCAGAGAAAAGTCATACCTGCCTGTGCCCCCCACCTACATGGCCTACATAGGAGACAGAAATGACCGTAACTATCCACCCATTAGGGTTTTTTTAACCAAACCATTTACTAAAGGTCACAGATGTTCTTGTAATTACAGCATGTTACAAAAATGTAAAGCAGTTACTTGGATCACATGCATATTTCATATTGTTCAGTTTCTTTTTTATCTTGATGTTCAGCCACAATTCACACAAATTACCAAAACAAGTTTCAGGATTTCATCCTTATTTTCCTACTTTATTATCTCTCTGTGCAAAAATATATTTATTAAGCTTCATGAAAGGAACATGTTGCAGTAACACCTCATTGTGATAAATACATTATCAGTTGCAATCTAGGCTGGTAGTGTTCATGCTTTGGAAGGTTACCTAAACGATCTGTATCATTAATTTATCCAAAAACATTGTGGCGCTGAAGGTGTTAATGTTTAGAGGACACCACCTGTAATTGGAACATTACTGAATCACTGATTACAGCTGTGTACCAATTACAGTTATATGGACACGATGACAAAGCGTGGTCTGTATCGTTAATATGAACAACACCGATAATGAACAACACAGGTAATAGAACAACATATATAAACATGAGGACGTTCTGACTATCTTTTGTTAGAAGTCAATGTCACCAACCCTGCAAATAGAAAGTCACTACCTCAATTGTTTTTTTTGAGACAAGAGGTGTTCTAGCACTGCTTTATTTTTTATGTACGATCCTTATAATCAAACTTAAAAGAATACAGGTGTAACGAATATTAAGTCAATATATCAAAGCTTTAGGTCTTTATCATCCTGAGAACTCAATATCACATGACCCCAATATTATGTCACAGGCCACAGTGAAGGGTACTGTTATATTTATTGCCCAAGAAGCTTCAGTAACTCTGAAAACATGAAGTTGCAATCTGAAATACGGTAGTTTATCAAATATTAGCAGTTGTAGAAGCGGCAGACTTCCAAATTCATACAACAAGGATGTTTCATTAGATATGCATTCATTAATATGCATGTTATATAAATAAATACAAATGCAGTGCTGCTTATAGAAAAAAGGAAAACATGAAACACATTATGGCTTTCAATACTGCATACAAAATGGCATCTTCTCCAGACATTTTGTCACAGCAGATTATGTTGCTAATGGGTGTTTCAAAATGATAAATGATTTCTTATAGATCCTGCTAATGTGCTGTATAACAGCTTGACAAGTTTTTATTGCCACCATATGTATTTTTGTGTTAACAAGACTAATTCAATTTGAAATAACTCCTTTACCTCCAAAACAAAAATAGTCAGCCTATGCATTTCAATGCTAGTATTTTTTCCCCCCTGAGGCTATAAAGTCATTTTTAATCTCCACGAGAAAAATGTATTTTTTGTAAAGATCCCTTCACAAATACAGTAATAAGCTTTCCTTGTGTGTAAGAATCATGCTTAGTCAACCAAAGACATTTATTGTGCAGAAAAGTTCTTATTAGACATAAGAGGTAGGCTACACACTGGTATTTTTAAGTCCCTCATTTATATAGATAAGTAAAATGTGATTTAATTAACTCTTGGAGTGTCAAGAGAAAAAAAAACAAAGATACCACATTTAACCAGATTCAATTACGACAAATTTATTTCTGGTACTTGCTGTAAATAAAGTCAAGGCTGTGGTCTTGTGCATAGCTTATTATTTATTGTTCAGTTTTTGCAATAAACAAAAAGATATACTTGCAAAAAAAAAAGTGCAACCCCCCCAAAATTTAAGCTAAAGCAAAAGAGAAATTCATTTACTTGATAGGGCTTTAATAAGGGACAGGAAATCTTCCCTTGCAGTTACTTTTTTTTCCGAGGGATTCGCTAATGATATTACAGAACACACTACATCTCATCAAATCTGTTTGAGAAATCCTAATGTCACTTATGTCAGTCTTTAATGCAAACCAAATGTGTCTTTCCAGTAATAAGAAGCTTCCCAGAATCAGTTTCCGTTTGCAGAAAATTGCAATAGTGTTGGCACTTTTATCTAAAAATTTCACTCGTGCATGAGCAAAAAACTCATATATTATTTGGTTACATTCCATCAGTACGAGAAATAACATTGTGTAAATTCTATGCATGCTAATGATATATAGAAATCCACCTGCTTTCAGATAAAATGAGTTTAATTTTCTGTTGCCCACTGCCTGGTTGGCCTTTCATAAATTACTTATGCACAGCTATTATGAAAATAGGAGGAAAGCAAATGAGAAAGTCTTCATATCTCTCAAATGGATTTAGCCAAGCCAGGTCTCTGGCAGTGAGAGTCAGCATTTTTAAAAATCCTGCTCTCTTGATTTTTTCTATATATTTCTATACCTCTGTTGTAAATGCGGTGATGCCTGTTCTTAATATATATATATATATATATATATATATATATATATATATATATATATATAATTGCATTTCTTGGTTAATTTGAATTCTCATATGTGTCCACCTTATCCTTGTGCATTTGTTGTTGTTCTGATTTTGGAAAAAGGAAACCTTAATGTTTTGCATTAGAATGATTTCAATCAAATGCAGTGCCATACCTTTAAAAGCATTTTGTCTTGTAGACTAAAGAAATAAGAAATATTATGGAAAACATGTGATCCTTTGCTACATATTTGAAAGTGTATTTATGTAAAGTATATTAAAAATCCAAACTTTAATGGAAGAACCAAAACAGACAATATGTGGTTTATATGAAGAGTGTACTAAGGTGCGTAAAAAGGACAATTAAATAAGATGCAATATAAAATAAATAGCTATTGCATGTATACTATGTTACACAAGGATATTTAATTGCATACAATAAATTCTCCCTATACAAATGAAATTGACATACCCCAATAGATAGTTATGATATGTACGATATGCTTTTTTATGAATTAAACATAAAATGACATTTTATCTTATTATATTTAGCATATCATTAATACAACAATATGCATTTTGTCTTATTGACAGGTTGGTAATGGGAATGACCACTTGGCAAGCACTTTTCAGGGCAATTTGGGCAAGCAGGCTGTCACCTTTTCTGCAATGGATTGCTTGGATTTTCAATTTTCTATACAGGGGACATTGCTTTCCCAAGATGGCAAGGATTAATGCAGATTCGGGGCATTGTGGTGACTGTGTGCTCTTCGCCACTAAAGACTTCCTGAACTAATTTTGCATGCTAAATCATTAAAATATAACGATTGTCAGGTGCTTGGCTGGGACGGGGTTGGAAACAGCCAGGAGTGGAAGGTAAAAAGGTCAACATATTAACACAACCTCTTTGTAATCATTAGTCTCCAAGGAAGTAAAAGTAGTGAGCTCGGATTAGCCCTGAATAAATAAGTCAACTGCTACATGCTAAGAACAAAAGGCTCTGACCTGCTGACATCTGAGCTTCTTTACTTGAGCCTGCCTTGGTATTGCAGTAGAAACTTGTTCTTGTGTGTTTCAGACTTTTTTAATATTGCATGTACACACAGTACTCATTCATTTGAGATATTAAGGAGTGTCAGGTTCAGAACACTGGTATAAACAGCAGCTGATGCCACACAGTCTTCAGTTTAGCTGCACTATAAATAGTCTAACCAATGGCTTAGTAAAATAAGTCATGAGTTATTAATAATAATGAATATTGTTTTAATAATGAGAATGGGAAATGGTTATTCTGCCTAGTTCTATAACTGATATAAAACGTTGTCTATGCTGACTTCAAATCTGGTAATGAGAGGTTCTGGCAGGTATATTTTAAAATAGTTAGATGATCAAACTGAGTAAGTGTGAAGCTGAACATTGAGTATGGCATTTAACCCTTTACTCTACAGATCTAGTTCTTGTTTTTATTTGAAAAAAAAAACCTTACGTATATACACAGACTCCACCTCCTGGACACTTAAAGGAATGAAAAATGAATTCAGAATAACAATGAACAGTATACAAATACATCTGTTTCAATATGTTTTGATCCACAAGTAGTTTCCATTTGGACAGGTATCACTATTTCTACCGATATGACATCCAGCCTAGGTTCTTATGCTAGGAAATTATTTTAAATAACAGTGCCAGGATGACTTTAGACAGCAGAAACAGCATTGTTTGAGATTTTTGGAATACAAAACTAATGTGCAACACATTAGAGTCTGATGCATGCTTACCTTAATACATGCATTTGGCATAAAACATTATAGACAAAGTTCTGTTCAATCCTCTAACCAAGATTGCTCATTATCCATAAGCTTTAAGATGCAAACCCATATTCTATTTCCAGCCATTGCTTGGCCATGCTTGAAGAATCCAATATATTACTTTCATTTTAACAGCAAGATATGTCTCTCTCCACAAGCAGTCTAAATGACATATCTTTTTTCATGCCTCATTCTTCAATATTTCCAATCAAATTTCTTTTTGAACTCAAACTGCTCATTTAAAATGGGCTAATTAGTTTTAAAACTTGATGCTTTGAAACATGAAAAAACAAAATGACATGATTTAGCTCTTTTAAAATCATTAGCTTTTGCAGAATGCAGATTATATGCACAGCGAGGAAATACAACAGGCCATCTAAATGTGTTTTTTTATAGGCAGATGTATCTGTATTTTAAAAGGGTTAATATTATACAGTTTAATGCCCATTGATTCCAAGGTTCAACCTGAACCCTACTGACACACAGTACGTTGGAATTTGAAGGTTCTGTTCAGTGCTCTGATTGGATGCTCTATATACTTTCCTAGGAGAGTGACAGGATATACACACAGACAGGCCAGCCGATCTGATTAGAATCGTTCGATTCAATGGGAAGTTACCAAGCAAAATCATCCCATAGGAATGGGCCAGTAGGTACCGACTAGCCTCCTAACCCCTAAATCTACCCTCTACCCCTAAACTTAATGTCTACCACTCATGCAATCTCTACCCCTAAACCTAACTGTGTTACTATTAAACTAACTGATACTATTATTTCAACACCGCTTGCTTAGCACCCTCTAGTGGCTACTACATCCGTCATCCATTAAAGTGCTTGAACAAAACCTGCTCTACCTGTTGGGAAGCTACTAGGTACCTACTGACCCATTCCTATGGGATGATTTTCCTTGATAACGTCCCATTCAATCGACTGCTTCTAATCAGATCGGGTGGAAAGGAGCCCAGCCATTATCACAGGGCTTTATAAACCCTTCTTATTACATGCATCATTCTGACATTGATTCGAAAATATCTTTTTGTGTGTCTGTTTGTTGATTTGATTACTGGAATAGTTAAAAGTGTTAATATTTTTCAAATGTTATTACAAAAATAAACATAAATATATCAGAACTACAACTTAAAATGTCCATTCTAGAAAAGGTTGAATAATAGGGGTAATCCACTCAAACAACCCCTTCACTTCCTCATGTGAAACACTATAATCAATACTATGACAAAGGCATTCATGATGGGAAAAAATCCATATGGAAGTCAATTACTGCACCTAATTTCAACACCAAACTGATAAAATTATTATCGTCTCCTCACGTCTTTGAAAACTGTATCACTCCAGCCACATAATGCATGGACAGAACACAGTTTGGATTCACAGAGACCATAGTAAACCTTATAATCCCAGGAGTTTAAAAAAAAAAAGAAAAAAAAGGAAAAAAAAACCAGATACAATTTCCAAAAAACTAGCATTATATATATATATATATATACATACACTTGTATATACATATTATTAGCAGACGCCCTTATCCAGGGCGACTTACAATTATTACAAGATATCACATTATTATTATTATTTATTTATTTATTTTTTAACATACAATTACATTATTTCTTTACATACAATTACCCATTTATACAGTTGGGTTTTCACTGGAGCAACCTTGGTAAAGTTCCTTGCTCAAGGGTACAACAGCAGTGTCCTCCACCGGGGATTGAACCCATGACCCTCCGGTCAAGAGTCCAGAGCCCTAACCACTACTCCACAGATTCCCAGTGAAAGTCAGTTTTGGATTGTAAAGGGAAAAAGGTGGATTTGAGTTAATTGTCGTGCACTCAAGTCGTCAACTCAAGCACTTCACTCTGCCAGATACATGCTTTTCCCCCACTGCCATGAAGGATAAAGCATAAAACAGTAGGTGGAATGCCATTTGCATTTGTGAAAATAATGCTGTCTGGCTCACTGCCAACACACAAACGCTGTTATTCCCTTTCAATGCAATCCTGTTATTGTGCATCAAGGTAAAGCAGATGTGAGCTGCGCTGTAAATTCAAGAATGGCAACTCCAAAAGTTTTGCATTTTGTTAGATTAAAATCCATGTTGCTGGCTGCTTTTGAATTACAGATTCATACATTTACAAAGTCAGTATTATTATTCATGGGAGTTTTAAAAAAAAAGAAGACGTCATCTTTTCTCTTTTACATATTTTCAGAATACATCTTGAGCAGTTTTAAGGATGTAATCATTTCCACTCTCACACATATCAATAACAATTTTATTAAAATAATCACAGTGCACATTTGTAAACTTAGTTTTTTTTTGTTTTGTTTCTACAACTTTATATTATCTATATATTCTTAATCTATAATTGGCATAACAAATGCTTCTTTTTCTAGTTATACTGGCATTATATCACACTTCTAACTATCTTACCAGGAAATGGGTGACAAATTGCTTCAAAATGATATCATAAACATAGATGCATTAGTCATTAGTTATTATTGCCATAACACCCCATATAGTATTCAACAGTATTGGGAAAAGTTATCTTAGGAATCTATAGTATAAACGGTACATACTACACTACTGTACAATTTTGTTATTTTAAATTTTAAAACTAATTAAATGTCTGTATGTTAATTAATTATGGTCTGATCAGTTTTGTGCTAAAGAAAACATATTTTCTTTCTAGCAAGGGGTGTTGAAGCAGAGGTGAAAACCAATAATGTAACTCATTTTTGTGTCACATCAAAGTTACTGTAAAATTGTACAGTTGTCTTCAGCTGCAGGATTAGAAAGATACATGATTTCTACAGTTAACGATAGTTAAAAAAAATGCTTCTATCAGTTATTAACATTTAGACAAGATAGACCGGAAACAAACTTATCACAATACACCAAATCAGAATGACAGTATGTACTCCACATAAATACTGTTGGATCATTTGTTAGTACTTTTAAATGATACTACTGTATACTGTTAGGCTAGTACATATAGCATATCTATTACATGTATAATACTGAATATTTAAAGCACTGCATATATATTACATACATTGGGTTAAATAAAAAAAAAGTATTTGGTTGCCAGCAAAAGTTTATAATCATGTATTAACTTATTAAAGTACAGTTTAATTGTAATTCAAAGATTACCCGCAATTTCAAGAAGGCCGGTAGCAATTAAATAAACACGAAACAGTTTGGAGAAAACATGCATGGCAAAACAGCGCCACCTAGTGGATTGGATAACTGTGCCCATAAAGATGTGTCTGAGTACACATTGCCACAGATCCAATTGCCTTGAAATATTATTCATTGTTGGATTGAATGAGGTTTATTTAATTTCCGAAAATACAAAGACACATGACCTGTCTGTGTATATTGTAGCACAGGCCTAGGTGAGGGGCAGGGGTGATGTGAGTGCTTAAATATATCACAGCATATTAGAACAAAGATTTCAGACAAACAAAAGGTCAGGAGAAATGACATTATTTAGCCATTTCCTGTTGACGCTCTATCAATCAATCGAATAATGAAACACCTGTATGTGCATTCTCACGTTGGAAGGTGTTGTTCATGGATGTTTTTAAATGTTTGTTTTTTGTACTGGAAACAGAACTTTGGTTTAGTCTCTCAATAAAGGATCTCCAGGAGAGCATGCCCTGCATCCATCCATTTTTGCTTCTATATATTTTTGTTCTTCAGAAGATAATTACTATATATAGTAATTATGCAGAATATTTTGGCATACAGCAGAGCAGACTGCAGCGGGTTAGAGTAAGGTCGCCCTCTAGTGGTAAATAAGCGGAGACCAAGTTCTTGTTTACATCCGGGCCTTTTTGGTAACCAGGGGTGTTGCTAGGGCCGCTGTTCAGAAACATTACACAGAAGCCGGGAAGAACGCCACGATTTCCAGAGGGGGCTTCGGTTTTATTTTTAATTTGATTTGAAATATTTTACCAAAACAGTTGCTAAATTGTTAGAAAAATGGCGAGTGAAATCCTGTCTCAAGTGGGTTGGGATGAAGGGTTCGCCATTCCTGTTGCAGATGCAGAAAATAAAGTCTTGGAAGATGAGGTAAGTGAAACAAGAAATTCAAGTTAAAACTTTATATAAATACAGTAGTGACACTGTTATTGTCGCGTAATGCATACTTGATGTTAATATTATAGATATTGGAGAGTAACACTTTGAATTAAATTACATTAAAAACTAAATTACATCGACCAGCACGAATTTGAAAGACTACCAGATATCACACATAGTCTTATTATTTGTTCATTGGAACACTAGGTTTCAGACAATTAAAGTTTCCAACACTAAGGATTGTAAAATACAGAGTAGTATGGTGAAGACATGGTAAACTATGGTAAAAGCATACCGTGCAAGAACATCATAAAATAAGTTGGACATAAGTTGAACAACAGTTCTTCATTGATCTGTTTTTGTATTAATGTAGCGTGATTCATTTTTCTAAGAACACAAATGACACCAATTATAAGAAAAAAAGTATTTGAGTTTTCCACCAAGGGACATGCTTGTGCTAGCACTAGAGCAGGAGAAACGCTTTGCTCAGAATGTGTAGCTAAATCTGTTGCTGAACTTTTGTCTTTCTTAGCAATTCACTGTACTTTGTAATGTCATCGTTTCTTATTCAGCTAAAAAAGAAACAAAAAGAAAAGGCTAACCTGGAGAACAAGTTGAGTGAATTTGAAGACCGTATCCATGCTATGGCTGAACACCTAAAAAATGTCAGACAGGAGCTATCGCATACACAGGTATATTTTCTGTTTTTTTTTTTGTAATATCTGAGAAGCATGTACTTTATGTTGAATTATTATTATGTATGTAGCTTGCTTGATTTATGGAGTTTGAGATGGATTAATCACAAGCCTTGATTCATTGCACCTCTGGGTTTGTGAAATGTGTCAAAATCACCAAATTCCTCCCAGGAAGTGGCAGCATTATTTATCTTCCGTGTGTTGTTGCCTCTGCCAAGTCATTTATTTAATGTACTGTATTCTTGTGTTCTGTAGGCTCTTTGTAGAGCCAAGGAAAAGGAGTCTGAATGTGAGGTGCATTTCAAGTCTTTGGCTGAGAGAGAGGATGGACGTCTTCGGCAGGAGATTCAAAGGATCAAAAATGAACTGGTAGCATTGAGAGATAAAAGGAACATTCAAGAGGTAATATCTTCATTAACACATACGGTTATATTGTGGTAACACAAAATAATGTGTAATGTAATCTACACAAGAAAAAAATAAAAACGATATTAGGTTGTATTTTTCTGTTGGTATTTCAAAGTTCAGTAGAGGTATGTTATCCGTGATGTATTTTTACTACTCATGGTCACAAATATTTCTCTTCCAATTCTGTTTTGTTCAGAACAACATTTTCAAAGCCACCCAGAGACTGGAGGATCTGAAATGCCAGCTGAACTGGGATCATCAGGCCCTGGAGGCCTGGCTGGAAGAATCGGCACGCAAAGATGAAGATGCCATGGCAATTGTTAAATACGCCAAGCAGGATGAGGGCAAAATAAGAGTAAGCACTGTGTTTGATAAGTTATTTAAGTGTACATTATTTATTAAAATGACATTATGGAGTATCCTGCTTTTTACTTGTCTTTTTTTTTTTTTTTAGGAGCTCACATTGCGTATAGAGAAGATGACGATTGAAGCTAACCAGAAACGGAAAATTCTTGACAATGAAATGACGGAGACAATATTATCTCAGGTATTTAAAGTCTTTAGCAGAATTAAATAATCACATATTTTTTTTTGTTTTGTTCGTAAAGATAAATTCTGAACAGAATTATTATTTGTATGTACATCTTTGTATTTTTATTTTTTATATGATTTTAATTCTTTTGTAAATAGATTGAGCTAGACAAGATAGCAGAAGATTTTCGTAAAGCCCATATAGAAAGACAGGACCTGATCCATCAGTGGGAGAATACCATTGAACAGATGCAGAAGCGAGACAAGGAGATGGATCAGTGTTCACTGGTGAGCTTCACAGCATGCTGATATTGACTTTGTATACATATACTTATTTCTATGAAATATTAGCAGTATTACTGCATATCCCATATCATTTTAAACAATGTAATCAGCTGTTCTGTATGTTATTCTGTTTGTATTCATATACATTTCAGTGATTATTACATTTAATTTCCAGGGTAATAAATATGATTTGTATAGTGTATCCGAATCGCTATCAGACGATGTGTGTGTGTATATATATATATATATATATATATATATATATATATATATATATATATATTTTCTTTTTTTTTTTTTCTTTATTTCTAAGTTACTTGCCAAGGTGAAACAAGAGATCAGAGAGAGAGAAATGGTCATCAAGGAGAAGTTTAACTTTCTGCAAAGTGAGGTGGAGAACAATAAGGAATATGAAAAGAATATTGCCAATGCTGAACGACAAGCTGCGAAACTCAGACTGGAAAACCAAGCTCAAGAGACCAACTGTACTTATTTGAAGAACGAGGTCGGTGAATAACTGCACAATGAGTGTTCAGGAGGCTTTGTAATATGTTTGTCTATTACTGTTTGTAAGACACCTTATGATTTATAAAAATAAAGATTATACATAATAGAATGAAGGATACTATACAAGAAGGATGTGTCTGTCCAAAATACCATTTAACTCTCACAACACTTTTGTCCTTAAGAAAAAGTTCTTATCAAGTGTTTACTGAATATTGGCAATGCACTCGCATTTCCTTTTTAAGCAGTGAGCACAAAATATATAATTGGCAGGTAATAGACTAAATACATTCTACTGAATAAATATAATATCTGTCTGAGGCTGCTCTAGTTTGAAGCAAACACTTAAATCATGTTTTCACTAAATATTTGTACAGCTGAATAGCTTGAAGGGGACTGTGGATAGGACCGCTACTGATCTAGAGTCAATGAGAACCCAGCTGGCCAATGTGAAAAAAGAAATTGTGGACAAAAATAACAAGTAAGGATTACATTGAAAGATGTCAACTCTTACTCATACTTTTGTTGTTGGATATTGCTCATATTTGAATATTTTCACCAGATTGAAAACTACTAAAGAGTATAATGAGGGTCTTGTCCAAAAGCTGAAGTCTGTGAACGAATCAACATTAAGTGTGGAGGAGAGAGCTAACAGAATGGAAGAGATGTTGAAGGAAGAGGAACAAACCATTAAGGTGTGCTTGATAATATGTATACACAATCGTTATTGGTTGCTTAATACAGAAGGCTGCTTTTTCAAGTTTTCTCTGTTATGTGCTTGTAAAAACAAAATATGTTCTTAGTTGACCTTAAATGCAAGTAACTGTATATTTCTATTTTTACTTGAAAAATAAATTACAGAGCAAAGTTCCAAATTGTTTTAATTATATTCTATTCGACTGTCCCTTTACTTCCTTAGAAATGTGTATTTCTGTTTGCTGCTACTAATTTTTGTTATATTTGTCAGACAACTATGAGAGATCATCTCTGGAACATCTCTGCTGTTTCACTTTTTACTAACAGTATAATTTTTGATCCATAGGAGATAGAATTTCAGTTACAACAGCTGAGGGAGCAGCAGTTCAAGAGAAACCAGGAGTTAGCCAACCAGAAAGAGAAAGAGAAGAATACAGAGGCCGAGATCATTGGGAGCAGGACTGCCCTTCAAAATCTCAATAGTAGACTACATAAACTGGATCATGACTCACTTAAACAACAGGAAATGATTTATGGCCAGGCACGTATATTATTGAGATTTATATTTCCTAGTTATCAGACCAAATTAAAATCAAATACTTTTCTGTACTAAAATGTTGCATACTATACTAAAATATTATAAATAAGCATTAACCACTCAATAGAAAGCTCCAGTTCTGATAGTAAACAAAGTTAGTTAAAATAACATTATAAATGAATGGTGAGTTTTATGTTGCAAAATGTACAGGATTTCCAGATTCAGCATCTGGAGAGAAAGATGTCCAAGCTTCAGGGAGAGTTGAACACAGATGAAAAGCTTGTTCTGGAAGCCAAGGTGGCTGAACTCAACAGCAATATGGCAGAGAAGAAGGACACCTGCAGCATGCTGACAACACAGCTAAGAAAGCTTGAGGTTGTACATTGTTTTTTCGTTCTGAAACTTTCATTTAGGGGACATAGATTTGGAACTTCAGGATGTTTGTTATAGCTTCTGATAACCCTTAAAAAAGAGATTTAGATTGAAATAAGAAATACATACATTCAGGCACCATCTAGTTTACCACCGTTCTAAACAAAGTTCAAGTTCAGTTGTAACTAAGATAGCTTTAAAAGCATCTTGTCAGTCATTTCATGGGTACAGTATATGCAACATGTTGCTTTACAGTGACTTAATAATGGTCCTAAGCCACTAAAAGTTCATTTGGAAAGATTTTTTGCTAAACAGTAATTTTTGTTTTAGGATGATATCCGTTACGTGAAAAAGGAGTTAGAAAGGACTGGAGCTGAGAGGAACGATCTGACCACTAAGATTGAAGAACTAAACCTTTTCAATGACATCTCAGAAAAGGAGCTGAAGAAGATCAGACTTAAAAAGCAGGTACAGTGTCTGTAAGCAGAACAAAAGTAGTGGGTCAACAATGAACATCCAAGGTTTTAACCAGATGAAATTCAACTTGTTAAAAAGCTTCATTTAGTGCTTCCATTAAAATCGAAAATATGTAATGATAATAGTTTATCTTGGAACATCTGGGGTTTATGAAATTAAAGCATGTTATGTTAAATAAATAATGTAATAGCTACCTGATATTTGTAGAGTTAGGGAGATTATAACATTAAAACAAATCTTAAAAGGAACTCATGCAGCAGCTTTTCCTCTATGAACAGTAGCAGAGTATTATTTGCAATGGCACTAGGTATCTAGAACATGCAGCAGGTACTGTTGTAGCTGTGTATTCCTCTGTAAAAACCACAGTACTTTTTTTTTTTTTAAATTGTGTATTTTTGTTTCCTGTTCTTTTGATAATGTTACTGTATTGGTACCTTCTTGTGTTAATTCTATTAATATTGTGGTACCTTAAAACAGGGACAGTATTGAGTGTAAGTGGCTTACATAATTACAAATGAAAAACACCCTGGCATTTTCCTTTTAGGACTTCATGGTTGAGGATAACATACTGAAACTGGAGGTCAAACGTCTGCGAGACTTGCTTTACAACAAGGCAGACAACGTTCTCTCCTTAGAGAAGAGGAAACTTCAGCTGCAAGCAGCTATGAAAGAAAGAGCAGAGGAAATAAAAGTTCATAGGGACATGTTACAAACACAGGTCAGAATTGTGGACCAGGAACGTCAAAGGCTCAGGTATACTGCTAAAAAAAATAAAAAAATACATGTCTGCTTTATAGATAAAAGCTTAATTTTAAATGCTGACGTAAGGGGGGGGGGGGGGTTGTTTGTCCTGGTGTGCTCAGCTTCCAAATCATTGGATGTGTCTGTGCTTTATTTTCTACTATTTGAAATTTTTTTGTTTTATATGGTCCATCACTGTATTGTATGTTGATAAGAAAACTAAGCTAAAACCCTGATTACATTTTTTTCACAAATCAGTGCAGAAGTGCAGGAGAGACTTTCCAAAATTGATAAACTAAGGAAGAGGTACGAAATTTTAATGATTTCCACGGCAGCCCCCGAGGGAGAAGAGGATAAGTCACAAGCTTATTACGTCATTAAGGTAGGTAAAATTACTTTTTCAAATTCAAATACCACTTTAGAAAGTATGTACTAGCAAAACCTATACAATATCAGACTTGAGATCCATTATTTTTAATTTCCAGGCTGCACAAGAGAAAGAGGAACTTCAACGTGAAGGGGATGAACTGGATGCCAAAATCCGCAAGTCAGAGAAAGAATTGAGAGCTTTAGAAAACACACTGCATGTGATCAACAGCCGCAATACAACATACAGGAAATCTTTTCAAAGAGTCACAGAAACAAGTATGTAACTCACTGTAAATGCAAAATAAAGCCTGTACATTCATACATGCAGCAAATTACATGAATATAACAGGCATTCATAAAACAAATGTGATTTTGTTTCATTTCATTATTTTCAATTATTTCATTTAAACCGCTAGTAAACATATCAGAATGAACTGGCAAGATGTGCTGACTTCTTGTGAATTTTCAGGTGAAGAATATGAAGAGAAGCTAAGGCTCGATGAGCTGAAGAGAGCCGTTGAGGAGAAGTACAGGTACAAACGAAGACAAATCCGAGAACTTCAGGAAGACATTCAGGTAGTTAAACAAATAAAATATAGACTATTTGTTAGGATGGAAATGAAACACGTGACAGTTTTTGTACAGTAAATGTAATTCCATTATTACACCTTAACCCCCACCTTTTATAAGTACAAGACTACTGTGAACAGACAGAATAAACCTAGAAAGCAACAATTTTGCTATGGATGTCTGTTTTTATATTTACTATTCTTTGACCCTGGAAGGGTTTGATACATTACAAGGAAGTACTTAGAAACCTAATGTTTTTTTTTTATTTTATAATGTCACTCACACAAAGGGGATAATTAAAGTAATATTTCGATTTATTTTTCAGGGTATGAACAGCACACTTGACAATCTGTTGAAAGACGAAGCAGTTCACCATGAAAAGTCTGAGGAGGCACAAACTAAAATTATGAACTTGAATAAGGAACTGGAGGCTCAAAAGCAGAAATTAGAGAGAGTAATAAAGCAGGTAGGTTATATGCCAGTCCCATGACTGAGGGTGTCATTTTTATTGTTCATTGTCTACTTAAAGAAGCAATAAAGACAGCAAAAGAACATGCATTCAAAGCATTTCTGTGAAGGGGGAAAAAAAACTAAACAAAAAAAAAATACTCTTTAATCAGTGTGATCTGCCTGTATTAAAGACTACCCTCTGTGGCCCTGGAATGCTTCAGGTTAAGTGTGTAGTTCAGGGAAAAGTCAAGCCTTTAAAACATAATTACATTTATGTAAATTGTGCAATTTCCCAATATTTGCTAGATGCAACAGAATATCTATATCGAGTCATCTGTATAATCTTGTTATTTAGAATTAGTCATGTTTGATTTTAATCTCATTAATAAGGATGCAGTTTGGCCCAATTTACATGCTAACATTTTGTGATAATTCCTTGACTTTCAACAACAGTGCTCTAAACTGGCCAGGGAGATTCGTACTGCCAAGGGCAGAGGGGAGACCACAGAGGAACGTGATATAAATCTCCGTGGATTACGAGACTTTAACAGATCTGTTAATAAGATGCTGGTCGAAGCTATGGGGGACCAGCCTGAACTAGCATCAGCACTTCAAATATACTTTCAACAGGTAACACACATTGATACTGATCTGAGCAGCATTCTGATTTTTCAAAATGCACCAATTTAAATTTTTAAATTTAACTCCTAGGGTTATCAATTTCTGTTTATTAACATAAACACATTTAGTAGAAAAGAACTGGACCAAAGTACAGAAATATTTAAAACATAGTGATTATTCATTTAAGTGTGCACAAACATGAAAATCAAGTGTAGAAATAGTTTATGTGCAGCTCTGAATTTTATTTTGTGTTAGTGTTTACTCAGTGTGTTCTTCAAGCAGTCAGATGGATTAAATACACAATTGCTCTGTCATTAATCTTAATTAAAAACAAAAAACATGATTACTGTAGTCCACATTTTACTTTTACCAAGACTTATCTCCTTTTCCATTCATTGTTTAGGCCAAGTTGCCTTTACCTGCAGTTGTTTCTACCCCTAGCAGTCGGCACAGCTCAACGCCTGCTTCTGCCCGCAGCTCGACATCATCTGTGCGGTTAGTATAATACTGTAACTACTGAAGTGTGCAAAGATGGGGATTGGACTTTTTCAATTGGGTAGTAATGCGTAGCAAATACTGGAAATAAAACTGCATTAACCATAACATGTTTGGCATGTTCTTAGCAAATACTATTAACTATAACATGTTTGCATGTCCTTAGCAAATACTATACCGCTTTATACTTAGGCACACTGTATATAAACATTTAATACTTAAATCTTAACACACTACTGCTATGCATTTTTAGGAGACAAGTCTCTTCAAGAAGCAGTCCTGGAAGTGCTGGTGTGCAGTCACCACCTATGAAGACTGTTGATCTAGGATTGGGCCTGTCTGTAACATCACCTCCTCTAACAACTTCACCCCGGGAATCTCGCCCTGGCAGTGTAGCTAGCAGCAATAGCAGCAGCCGCAGCCAAAGGAGTCTAAAGTAGTAATTAACTAAATGTGAAACAGCTATATTTAAATTAAAACAATCCAAAATGATTTGTAGAAGATGCAAACAAAATTAATACATTTTATTTGACTTCCAAAACAAAACCTTCAAAATGCATATTGTTAGATGTCAGGATATTTGGACAGTTTTTAATGTTTTATTAGAGATCTACATCATCCTGTGTACAAAAAAGAAACACATTTGTGGAGCATAACCAATAGCACCATTTAGGGATAATACACAACATTTAAAATGTTATATTAATAAAATTGGCACATTAGTATACAATTTGCTAATCGTATTTTGTTATTTGTTTCCTTTCCTGGGGAAAAAGCTGACGCGATATTGGTGCAGAACAGCTGTTCTGTCTTACAGAGCTACACCCAAAACTTTTTCCCATGATTGATTTGTTTGGACATATCACCAATTCTTAGGATCATATTCCTAGAGTATAAATGTTAACCAAACACATGAAAAGTAATCGAGGTTCATCTACATGGCATTAGCTCCTTACAAACATATCTGGTTTGCTACATTAGCAATTTAAGGCAATATTTTTAGTAATGAACCCCCAGAAAAAAAGCACTGCATTTTCTATCTTCAAATGTATTTACCGACATTTAATATCAAGACTTAAGAACAACTTCGGCACAGAAAACACAGCTGTTCATATTTTGAACCACCAATGCATACTTTACACCAAAGTAAAAAGACAAAAAATGAAAACCTTGTAAATCTTTTGTAAATGAAGGAAACAAGTTTCAGACTATACATTTTCTGAATCTATTCAATTGCCCAATGGTATATTTCTCCTGCCATTAGAACATTTTACACAGTGGATATTCCCAAAGGCATTTTGTTCAAAATGAAACATATTACATTTTATTTTTTCTGCTTACTGCATTTCTTTTTTTCAAATTGAGCAATCTGGCTGAATATATTAAGCAAGTTTGATGGCAGATTTTTGTCCGCTGTCTCTTCAGCAGCAGACTCCTTACCATTCTGCAATCTACCTCTTGACTGTACATTTTCCTCTCCCTTAGGTTTCACCTTACTTACACTCTCTCGGGTCTTGTATTCCTCCCTCTTATCCCCACTCTCTACATTTTTGCCGCAACTATGGTCCTGTGAATAAGAATCTCTTCTTGCATAACCATACTTATCAGACTTACGAGAATACTCAGAACCTGCTGAAGATGAGGAGTTCTTTCTATGAATTGACTTTTCTGCACTTCCTTGGTGAATGCCAGATTCCTGATCTTGCCTCTTAGAATAGTGGTCCACCTCTCCCTCTTTAGCACTTGACACCCTGTGGCGAGATTTTAAAATATGATGTCTAGAATCCCCATCTATACTGCACTGATTTTTTCCTTTGCTGCTACCAGCTTGGAATTTGGCACTATGAAAGGAATCTATGGAGTCTTCAGACCTATCTCCACCATCATCATTCAAGATTTCAACAGAAGATGAAGACATGGAGCGGTTGTGTCTTTTACCCTTTACATGGGATTTCTGTTCTACTGACCTTACATTCCCCTCTAGCAGTTTAGCCATATCCTGCTTTTGATTCAGGAAAGATGCTGAGGTGTTTGCTGGAGGAGGGTACCATTCCTCCTTGCTATCAAAGGTTTTGTTTTCATTTGAGGAAGACCTGTGTGAACGCTTCTTGTGACTGTGTGAAGATAAGGAGCGTTTCTTCCTTTTCTTGGATTTTTTGTGGCTTGAAGACAATGTGGAGTCAGAAGAGGAGGTTGATGATGATGATGATGATGATCTCTTCCTCTTCCTTTTCCTTCTACAAAAGTAAACAGTAACACTTATTGCAAAATACAGCACCTGAGTAAAATAGTAGCCTGTGGAAAATGCAATACAGCTTCACCTTTAAACTACTGCAGGCCATTAAGTCTGCTCGCACATATAAGCTGTGGTGTTCACATAAGTCTTCACTAGATGGCAGCACCAGTTCATTTTTACATTCAAAAGAGTAATTCAAATATCAGACCTTAAATATTTTTTAAATATAGATATAATCAAGCGGCACCAATGAGCACACACTTACATGTACTAAGGGAATTACTCAATTGTAATATCAATGGTAGAATTATATTACAACGTATCTTTACATTTATGATTGTACTCTACAGTCTGCAAAATTAAGTTTGATGCCAATTAAATATTGCATAAATCTATACTGTGGTACTTGATAAAGCTGTTGCATAAATGTTTCTCTAGTAACCCTTTATCTGCAGAAACTACCCAAAATAAACAAACACATCTTGAATTACCATGACCACGCAAATTAAACTAATCCTTGCAGTTGGCTCCGTTTGATAAAATAAAGAATATAAACTGTACCTTTTTTCTTCTTTTAATAGCTTACGCAATTTTTCAGCACTTGTCTCCACACTTTTATTCAGATCCTTCTCTTCTTTTGCTGCTTCCTCTTCTTTCAATCTCAGTGATTTCTTTAATGCAGCCAGTTACCACAGTAAAACAGCAATTTCAAAATTACAGTTTATATAAAAACATTTGAATTGTGTGGCATTAAACCAGTTTGTTTCAGAAAGTTTAAAAACAACATATAACAATAGAATAAAATGAAGTACAAATATGCAGTATCAGGGCATATATTCCACGTTGGTGTACATGGAAGTTAAATTGTCAATTTGTCAAGTAAGAAAATAATTGTACAAATGAAGCATTACAAGTTGTCAAGAACCAAATAGTACAGTTAAGTATGTAAAAACAAACAATAAAATAGGTTAATGTGGCAGATATTTTAGATAATACATATTTTAAATTAGATAAAACAATTTTTAAATTGAACAAAACAAACAAAAGGAATTACATTACCAGATGTAGTTCAAGTCATACAAACCAGGTTTTAAATCCAGAGTCCCAATTGGTTTTGAATCAGATGTAGTAGGAGCAACAAACAGCAATCCAGTATAGTCAAGAAGCAAAACACCCCAGATCACAGTGACATGTACATAAGAAAAGACTTCATCAGTATTACAGGAAATGAATGGCAAGTCTTTCACACATATTTGTTCAATAAAATCACTGATGCATATTATGCAAGCACTTTTTTTTTTCAGCCAACACACACACAGAGTATGTCTGTATTTATTAATCATATCTATTCATTTTACCTGAACATATACATTCTTATTTCTTTCACATTATACAGTATTTGAAGAAGACACACATGCACACATTGTGTCTTTATTGTTTAAGTCAACCATAAACATTACTCAAGAATCAATTCACCTGTAGCACAGATCATTGCATGATCTGACCCCAACATATCTGTCCGACCCAATTGTCCCTCATGCGCCACTTAGCGATCGACTAGTGCAGGAATGCTACAGATCCATCAAGCTAATCTCAAACCATTCGGCTCGCGAACTTTCTGTTGTTATGCCCCAAAAGCCTGAAATGCCCTCCCAGACGAAATTCGACATGCAGACTCAACTTTTTCTTTTGGTCAGCTACTGAAAACCCACCTGTTCAGACTCTGCCTTTAACTGTTAGAACTGTCCCTTGGAAACTTGCAGCAGTTGACCATGGCAAAGAATATTTGGGTGCTGTCCTATTAAAGTTCTCAACGTGACCACCATTTACTTCTGTAATCGCTTGAAGGAACTGTGAACGCATGATACAAGGGGATATCTTCTTCCTCATGGTCTACTGTTGCAATATGCATAGTTATATTGCTCTTTTGTTCCTATTTCCCTGCATCCATAAACTAGTACAAAACTACCAATAAGTAAAGCAAACTAGGCCTTGCAATCTTAGGCATGTAATAATATTTTTGCATTGTCTTACCTGGATGTGTTTCTGTAGTTTTTGCAAAGCTTCTTCTGCCTCTTCAAAAGTCTCATCTAAAGCCAGTGCTTTTCTGTATAACCCTTCAGCAGTTGCCAGTTTTTCTTCCTCTTCCACCCTATCAAATCCGGTAATAAAGGAATATTAGGAAGGGGGGGCCTCACCAATTGCATTTTGAGATGTAGTTCTACATTTTATTCTGAGACTGTATTCATGTTTCTTCTATAATTTATTACACACATACAGTGCCAATAAAACATTGTCTTGGCAGGAGGAACAGTTCTCAGGACATTTGAATATAAATAATATAAATTACTGAAGAAATATATAGGTTCAGTACCAATACCAACCTAATTAGAATGACAAAAAATATATATCACACACTACTTACTGGCCTCCTCGTTCCACTAATGTTTGGCATAAGTATTTTCTGGCATTTCTGTGCGTTGGACAGCTCTCTAATGCCAGTTCAAAGTCATCTATAGCTTTATTCAAACTACCCTTTGTAGCATATCTGACAAAAAAAAAAGAACACAAAAAAACAACAGGTTATCCTTGTCCTTGTTTAAAATGTACGATTAGTCCATCGATTTATAATTTGCTTAATTAGGGGTTACGTTGGTTTTAAAAGGATGTTCCAATTTAGAAATAAAAAAAAAAAACTAAATATTTTTTTTAGAAATGTATGGATGAGGATTAAAAAATAAACACCGAAGAACAAAACTCTGGAAATACTTACAAAGCCCCACGTGCCACCAGTGCTTCCACATTATTTGTGTCTATTTCCAAGCCCTTGTTGTATTCATTCATCGCTTCTACATGCCGCCCCGATTTAAAATGATCCACTCCAATCTTTACACTAGAGGAAATGTAAGGCAAACCTCAAATTTGCAACATACAATATATCAGCAATCCATCACAAAAGCATACAACGCTTCTTACCATCATACCAGTAAGGGCTAAGGATTATTATTACATGTTTTTATCAGTAATATTAAACTGCATTAATGCATACAACACACCGAGCTAAAAAAAAAAAAAAAAAAAAAAAGCATAAACTGCAGCATTTCAAATCATACATATAAAACACATACCATTTTAATGCCCAAGATGCTGACTGTTTTTTTCTGATAGATGTCGCATAATCTTCTTTTAAGAAGTTTTTGCTGTTAAAAAACAAACAACCAAAAAAACAACCTGTAAATTCTCTAACAGCCTTGAAAATTAAAGTCCATGAAATGCTATGGTATTTACAGTTTGTATATAATACAATATCTTTATTTTTATATAGCGCCTTTCATAGTGGACCACCATCACAAAGTGCTTTACACAGGTAGGCTGTGAACTGTGCATTATATGCAGTCACTTACAATAGGACATTGATTGAAAATCTCATCCGCAGGATGGAGCACAAGGAGGTTAAGTGATTTAACCTCCTTGTGCTCAGGGTCACACAGTGAGTCAGTCAGTGGCAGAGGTGGGATTTGAACCGGTGACCTTCTGGTTACAAGCCCTGGACATTAACCACTGGACCACACTGCCTCCTAATAGAACATGCAGATGGTAAAGAACACCATATTCTTACGTTTGCAATCCCCTCATCAGTGAAGCAGGATCGGTTTCACTAATTCCTAGTTTCCCCAAAAGAAACTCTACTGTGGATGGATTCGCAAAACCCAGTGTGCGTTTCAAGACCTTCTCGTAGGTTTCTGTAGTGCTGCTGGCCACCGCAACACTCCGACTAGAGTCATGCAAACAAATGAATACAAGATTAACATAATCAATTTAATAAACATAAAATACACTTCTAGGTTTGACGGACGTCTGATGATGAATCAGCTCATGTACTGAGCACTACCTTTTCTCCTAATGTAAACTCAAGAGCTTGTCACAGCATGAAGGGAGTTACATTGTTAACAGTTCCATTGTTGTAATGGATTATTTTCTTGCTTTTAATTGGCACCAATTAAGACGTAAATAAGGCAAGACTTTTTTTTTCTTCGATAAGTTATGCATAATCTTACGTCTTAATTGATGTAATAGCTTTCAATAGCTTAGTAGCTATTCAGTATATTATTTATTCAGTATATAACCAGTAGCTCTAAATGTATTACTTCTGTTAGTTTTGGTGACTTTTTTGAATGAAATCTATGTATTGGCTGTTTGGAAAAAGATGCATCTATGGTTAAAAAAAAAAAAAAAAAAACGAGAGGCATTGTCCCAGCCTTAGTGGTGATCCACATACATTTACAACAAAGTTGTTTTTATGGCATTATACCTTTAAATAGGATGAGCTCAATATTGATGTACAGTTTAGAAAATATAAATATCTTTCTAGTCTTCCAAAGTCTCACCTGTAATGGGCAGGCATATCATCAACACCTATAACTCCAAGTTTCAGGTGTGAAAGGGATGAAGGAAGAGAAGAAGGTTGCAACGAAACAGTCAGTTTTTCATGGTAACGGTCAACGTCCTTTACTCCAGCTAAAGTGTGGGGGGGGGGGGGGGGCGAATGTATACACAAACAATTAGAAAAAGCAGTTGTTTCCCCTTTATCTAAATATATATATATAATTTTTTTGTTTTTCATACCTTGAATTAGATCTCCATTTTGATAGTATGAAAGAGGATCATCATGGTTACCACGGGTAGGCACATCCCTTAATGGGCATAGGGCCTGAATTTAAACAAAAACATTGGGATGTTTTAAGCAGAAGTTATTACCATAATATGAATAAAAAAAAAAAAAAAAACTTAAATGTGTCAACCACATTACTCTGTATAACAAAACTGTATATTTCTGCTCTGTCCACAATTTTTACAAAGATAACCTTTGATGCTTTAAAACATCTTACTGTTATTTCTAGATCCTCAATATCTCTCCCCAGACCTCCGCTTAAACAGATCAAAGTAACAAAGAATCCAAATTCTCGTATGGAGTTAATACGTCCGATCACAACATCCCCACGTTCAATATCACGAAAAAACAGGTTCCTCCTGTCGCTGCCAGGGACCTCCATGAATTGTTCCAGAGGTGGCATAACTGCATACATATCTAGAAACAAACCACAGTTATGACAACAGATTTTCATCATTAATAAAACATATATGCAAGGGTTATGTTTTTTATTTTTTAAAAGAAGGATATGTACATTAATTTAATTTTGGCAATAAAAACTTTTGTTAGGAAATCTAATTAACATTACCTTCAGTCTCTTCTTTAACTGAAGGGGTGCTGGACTGCCATGATGGAGAAAATAGGAGATCTGCTTTCCTTGCAATAAATTGCTGAACAGCAACATTTTCAACCCTTCTCTCTTTTCTGTGGAGGGACAGACATATTACAAATTCTGAATGCTGTGTGCAGTGCATCATTTAATGTGCTGCCACAATCCCTAAACCGTGAGAAGTTTCCTAAAATACAGTCTGTTTTAACAGACTGGATACAACCGATTGCCTCTCCATAGTCGTTTATCACTGACGAAGTAACACATTACTATAATTAGTACATTTCAGTAACTGTAATGGTTTATTTTTCAGACAAGTAACAAAATATGGGAATGCTGTACGTTTTATGTGAAAAAATAAGTTACTTTGTTACATTTAAAATAAAATGGACTATGACTAATGCAAAACATGGAAATCAGAACGTGCTTAAACAGTTAAAGCCAAACCTTATATGTCACAATTCTTTTTATATCATCTTGCCAGAAGTAACTATTTGTAACTGTAATTACATCCCCCCAGTAATACAACTCAACATTGTTAACGCATACCTGTATTGTACAGTTCTTGACAAGTCTCCAGCGATGCACTGGAAATCTGGGTTTTCCTGCTGCTCACATTTTAAAAGGGAGAACAGGGTATGTCCATGATAACTCACAGACTGGCGTAGAAGATCTCTATCCATATTGAAGTTCAAAGTATCCCATTACATCTAAACTTGTTTCACCCTTAGAAAAAAAAAATGTTATTAAACATTTAGTTGGACTCAAACTTTAAAAACCTTATGACGTTTTTGGATACAATGGCTTCAACAACAACACACATATTAAGTTACTAGGTAAAACTCCAGAGTCCACATTCTGATATACATATGGCTCTGTGTCTCAACAACAGACTTCAGGCAGTGATCTGGTCCATGAGGAGACACACCAAGACTTCAGTGGGATACTTACAGTATTTAAGACCAGCAATACTATAGTAATGTATTGTGCTGTGCAGCATATTTAGTTGCCTTACGCAACAGGTGGAGTAAATTAATCACACGTTGATTAACAAAAACAGTTGTATATTGCTCTTCAAAAATAACAATCACTGTTTTCTTTAGAACATGAATGTGAACTGCAACAGCCAACTCGAATTAGGCCTCCTTCAACAAAGTGGATTACGAAGGAAGAGACAAATCAAATATGGCAGGTACTGGAGATGCACAGTATTCTAAGAAACAAAATGCGCATACACGCGAGCTTTTGAGTGATTTTTGTTTTGCTCGACTATAACTATTTAATATCGATAACAATACACTTTAGTCTGAATTTAACAAAGCAACAGAAAAAAAATCTAAGTGTGCAACGACGCAACCACATAAATAATAGAGCACGAGATAATGAGTATTTTATACAAACCTTGATTGCTAAACCACTCCGTTAAACGTCCCTGCAGACAACAAGGTCCGTTTTTGTATTTATTGTTTAGTCTTATAAGACGCAGCTAATAAACAAACGTATTTACCTTCCTATGGTTTGTCTGAAATTTCTCCACGCAAACGACTGTAGACCGCGTGTCACAACAATCTCGGTCCTAAATGGAAACAAAGCCCCGAAGCAAACAGTCCTATTGCCACACTGAAAACAAGGTACTACATATGCAGTATATTGGGGAAATTATTTATAATTGAAATGTCCAAAAAAAACTGCAGAAAAAGTACAAACAGGATATAGCATTTTTTATATTTAAACTACTTTGCAAACATTAAAACCATCGTTATAAGAATATAACAACATTGCCACCTTTATTTCTATATTTGAGACAATATCCTACTTATATAAGGTGATGTAGTGGATTTCATATCTGCTTTTGCTTGGGGGAAATAGTTATGGGACTTCAATAACTTTATTTAGACAAATTAGTTGTAGGCTATTTATTTATTTATTTACAATAAATGCATTTACTACTTGCAACCTGCGTAGAAGACCATGCAAAGTGAAACAGCGGTGGATATGACCCTATTTAAACTGTATTAAGTTGGAGTGACATACTGATCCTGCGCGTTTTAGTGCCCTATTCAACTTTGATGCTTGCATTCCTTTCTGTCTCACTGTTCCTTTAAATAATGCGAAAGTCTGCTATTTTAGTGTTGAGTTTCCATGGTGCCTGTTGATCACATGGACCCTCCTTGTACAAGAGTGGGAAGACGATTGCCTTGTACACGAGAGATTGATCAGCTTTTCTTGTAGCGGACACAGGCAGGGAAAGAGGCGACCAGAGAGCAGGGAGATCCAAAATACTGAGCCATTCTCAACTCATCAATGATAGACGCAGCACATTTTCTGCACTCAGGATCGTGAAAACTGGTGCATGCAAAGCTGTATTTAAGTAAAGATACATATTTGCAATTTTGTTGTAATTTCAGTTGGAACATTTTTTAAAATGACCCTTGATGTTTTATTGTTATGTATAATCTCATTCAGTGGTACAGAACTAGCGTCATCCTTGGAACTTAAACCTGACATGTAAGTGAACATTTATTTGCTTTTTTTAAAAAAAACAACAAAACAAAACAAAACAAAAGAAGAAAAGAACGAATTATTAATCTGTTTAGTGGAAACGTAAATACAATATTTGATATATTAATTGTGCCTGTTACTTTAAACAACTGTTCTGAATCTTCAATAATTGAATATGGAATTCTTCATATGTTTAATGTTGCTGTTTAATCTGAAACTTTCATCAGATGTAGCCTGTATATGATGGAAGCAATGCAAAGCTGGTTCCAGCGCCCCTTCGAGAACTGTGTTTTAAAGAATGTCTATTTAAAGTTGACACGCCGGAAGAGAACTTGAAGTAATACATGATCAAATATAATTGATGTATGATTACCTCCACGATCATTTAGATTTGAATGGCAAATCTATAAATCATTCTATAATAATGAGAAACCGGTTCTAACACAACCCCGTTTTGATTTGAAAACACGTTCCACTGGTCAATGAGTGCTATTATGTCTCTATTTGCAGCATTGTATGAATTACACTTGATTCGAAGTAGAATATTGTCAGTGGAATTTAAAACAAATGGCTTTTATAGTCACTAGATGTCGCACTTGCTACCTATAGTCAAGCGTCTCTGTTTAGAATTAAAACATTGAAATATTGTATAAACCTAAACTAAGAAACAAAAATTAACAACATTTAGATGATTCTGAAATAATAGTGTATTATTATTATTATTATTATTATTATTATTATTATTATTATTATTATTAACAATAATAATAATAATAATAATAATAATAATAATAATAATAATAATAATATTTTTGAAGAGTTTCTATGGAACTAAAGGAAAATAAAATAAGACTGAGTGATAAAAAAAAAAGTTTTAGATTTAAGTATAGTTAAGTTAGATAAATAAAACTATGTTTGTTTTCTATCTTAAATTTGTATTCTATTAAGGAATTGTGTTCTGGTGTTTAGCAAGGTGTAATATACACAGTGCAGTATTACATATTGTTTTAGCAATTAAAAGTCTTTCCTGTCATTTGATGTTTAACCTCAGCCTCTTTCTTAAGTAAAAGGTTGAACAATTAGATACATTTAAAATAACTCGTAATACACAGAAAACTGATTTTAGAATGTGTTTTACTGCACCATACCTATTGTTTTTAAAGACCTCACCCAGCATTTTTGTTTTATTTTGTTTTGTTATACCATGCAGGCAGTTTAAACCGATAATCTGAGAAGTCGCTGAAGATTTCAGATTTCAAAACTTCCTCAGGGAAATCCCTTCTCTCTAATTATGGAGTAATGCAACCTGGTGTAATTAGACCCCATCAGTGCCTTGTTTACAGTAGTGTGCATTCATTTCTCATCATTCAAAAGCAGTACCAAACAAAGGCTGAGCCAGAACAAGTGTAGTGGTTCAAATATCATCCTAACAGAGATTCGTGTATGTTGAACTAGGTATGAACTTTGATTCATGGCTCATAACTCTAGATCTCAGAAGCTAAGGTTGGGTCTGGTAAGATTTTGGATAAACTTAATCTGCTTTTCCAATACAGACAAACCAATTCCCTTCTGTAGCATGGCACCAGCATTTATAGAACGGCTTCATCTTAACTATTTCTTGTATGCAGTGTTGGGGAGTATTGCATGACATGTAACACATTACTGTAATCTGGTTAGACTTTTCAGTAACTTGTAACTGTAATGGTTCCTTTTCCAGACAGGTAATGAAATGTGGTAATGCATTATGTTTTAAAAAATAAGGTAGTTACTTTTATTATGGATAATGTATAACATGGAAATCAGAAAGTGAGTCAGCGGTACAAGTCAAACCTTACATGTCACATTAACGCGCTTTTTCTAGAAAATGGCATTAGAGAAGTGAAAGATTGGATTCCATAGCTGGATCTTCAAAGAATGTTTTGAGCTGCAGCCTGACCAAACCGGAAAAAAAAAAACATTTGTAAAATGTAGAGTGTGCCTAAGAACTATGTATTTGTAACTGTAACTATAACTAGTTACAATTTTTAAAAGTAATAAGTTACTGTAACTAGTTGTGTTCAAGTACCTTGTTACTGTAACAGATTTTTTTTGTTTTTAAAGTTACTTCACCAACAGTGGTTGTAAATGGCATATGTGTTAGTTCACCTTGTGGTGCTTGTCCTTTAACTAAACTAGTGGAGTCGTTGCCTTCCAGCTCACTGCACAGTTTGATGACAGTAAACTTTTAAATGGACAAAGTATTACTTTCTACTTCCTAAAAAGTCCAAAAGTGAATTGGATTGTGGTCAATTTGTAGAACATACAATTAGAGATGCTTGTCCCTAGGGTCATGGTACACGGGTGGAACACAGCAAGTTTCACAGTCGACTGCACTGTGCTTCCAATAATTAACAAAGACCCCTTTTCCAGACTTGAGAGGACACAGGGCTTTTATGGTTAACCTTAGTTGCTTCTGCTGTGATTAGCAGCTAATACACACTGTTGATCATTCTCTCAACATTCAGTTAAAACCTCATTAAAAACTAATCTCTATACCCAGACAGACAACATGAGTATATATGTTACATTCCAAGATACCTTGATGAATAAGGAAATCATGCATGCAGAATACTTGAACAGCAACAATAGTTTCGCATTTCTTCTATTCAGAATACTTTTTATGCTAATGTTTGCACTGTGCTGTGCTGTGCTGTGCCTTTACCATGGTATACTGCAGTAAAGGCCTGGCTGATCTACTCATCACTCTTACTCGTATTCTGTTCTCTCTCTAGGCCTAACGTGTGTACAGAGCAGGAGCTGGCGATGATCGGGCACAGACAGCCATGTGTCCAGACCTTCACTCGCATGGTCAAAGTGTGGAAACAAGGCTGTACTGGACAGAGGTGGTGCGTTGGGTATGAAAGAAGGTAGGACATTGCTTTAATGTCTTTAAGTAAAGCTTTCTAAATACGGGCTGTAGTCTTATAAACAATGCCAAGTACTACTTATTGAAGTAGGCATTCACCTACGTGCCTGTCTTCGTAATTACCTGAGAAATTGTGATTAAGAGTTTAAAGTTATGGCTGAATCTTTTTTCTAGCACCACCAACACATATTCTAGTACAGTGTTTTATATTTGCAGAGTGTGATTTATGGATAATTCATTTGTATTTTTCACTTGATCACAGGACTGGGTATTACACAGCTTACAGACAGGTATACAGCGTGCAGCTCCAAACAGTTTACAAGTGCTGCCCGGGGTGGACTCAGCAGGAAGATGAAGTGGGCTGTCTGCACTGTAAGTGTATAGCAGAGCAAGCTGCACATGCAGCCACACAGCAGGAACAAAGAAGCATTCCATTTAATGAGAAGCTGGGAATCACTACTAGCCACTGGTTTTAGTGAATGATTAATAGAATAACAGAGCTTTTCCCAGTATAAAGTGTTTTACAATAGTGTAACAATTGAGGATCCTATTATACAAGATATGTTCTGAGGGAAATTCCTGTTGATACCTTAATATATGCTTCCCATAAATTCATTAATTTACTATAGGCATCTTTATATATGGGTAAGGAAAACATTTGTATGATGCATTTGTCGAAAGACAAAACAAGCACCTTTAAGAAAAGGAACAAAATATGTACAACTGACCGCTAAACAGCACTTCTCTATTGTGTATTTTCACTCAACAATCCGCTTGTCTTTGTTTCCACAGCTGTGTGCTCTGCTGGTACGTGTTTCAATGGAGGGAAATGTTATGAAGGAGGCTCCAGGGTCTGTCAGTGTCCAGAAGGCTTCCAAGGATCCCACTGCCAGTACGGTGAGAGACAGCTGTTCACACCTGTCTTAGAATAACCTGAGAACAAAGCAACAGCACTTGCATGTTAAACAGGACCGCTCACTTCAATACGTCCTTTAGTCCATTATACATGATTCCTTTGAATGTCATGTTCTTCTGCCTGGGTACATGTGGTGGTTTATCATCTGTCAATTTAATGTTACGCCTCTCAGATTGAAGAGTTCCTTGATGGGGAGGTAATATGCTAGTGGTAGGTATCACTTTTTCAATTTAACAGCAGGGAAAAAATATTTACCTGCTGTGTATCTGTGCTTTATAAGGATGTCGACAGGATGTCACTCAGGTTTCACTGTGACGTCACACCCTTTAACGATAGGGGAGTTGAAACTGATAGAGACAGATATTGAAATAGACTGTCATTCCCATTTATGATTGCAGGCTGGCAAAAATTAGATCTGTTCTGACTATGACTTTTCTGGCTTTTCATAGTTGACTTAAAAACATGTGAAACATCGATTATTCCCATGCTGTTATCTTAGCCCTCACATACTTTACCTATGCCAATTCTCATCTGACTAATGGCACTATAAGTTAAACATACCTCTTTTTCGGTAATACCACTCAGATGTTTTTCGCATTACAGCATTCTGTACAGCATACAGGTTTATAACAATACCAGACAGTGATATCTGAAAGGTCAACAAGTTCAGACATTGTACTGTTTCTCTAAGTATCTGCCAGAAAAACACACTTCATGGGAACTCTGCTAGCCTATAAAAGTGAATTGTTCGCTGATCTCTTCGACCTCAGTCTGTCTCAAACAAAACTGTTTGATGTCTTTGAAATAGACTAATGAATGGATATCTGTTATGGCTAAACTGCTGCAGTGTTTATTGTGTTTTGTTAAAAGTGATACAGAGTATTTTAAAATCCTCCTTTTCGCAAATTTAAAACGATGACGCTGTATTCACTAAAAAGAAGAAGGAGACACTTTTTTTACTATTAAATAATCACTGCCTGTGGGAGCTATACCACAAGTAGTTTAGTGGCTATAACTATTACTCCAGTGTTGACTTAAAATGTCTGCATATTCCAATGTATAAAAAAATAAGATACTCAACAAAACATGAGGCACCATTCAAAATATTGCGTGTAAGAATAGTATTTTAAAACCCTTAACACCATATCCACACTTATAAGCCTTTACCCTTATTACAATGTGATTACACTGTAATTATAACAATTAAAATAATAACCAGCTCTAAAGCCACTATATACTAATACTATAGTAAACGCTTACCAGTAGTGAATTGGGCCTACATTGTGCAGAGGTCACAAGAAAACATCACTTCCAGAAACCAGACAAACAAAGTAATGCATATACACACACTCAAAAAAAAAAACAATCACACATTAAGAAAGAAAATGTTGTTTCAGTTTAGACCTTCCTCAGGAAGTGCTAACTGAGAGACCAGGAGAGCTAGCTGGCTAAATAAACACCTATTGTGCTGCCCACAGGTATTTCCACAGGAAGGCCTGGCTATTCCCAAATATTGTTTTTATACTTCTTCTTTTTCCCTTGCTGTGAATATTTTAATAACCCTCTTACATGCATTTTTTTATCTCTAACATCACTTGGAACAGATGACAATTAAGAACGAAATGTAAGCCAAAGCTGCTTCTGTGCTACCATATTGAGAACGAGAGATTATTGAAAATGAATCTAACGCCTCTCCTGGAAGGTATCCAACAGCAGTGTTTCTCCTCAACTGCTAATTAACAGTTATGTCTGTGTTGGTGTTTGAAGTACTCCAGCAGCTTAAAACTGATTCCAAATGCTACCACGGTGCTACCCTGGGAAAAATTGTGATGACTTTTTTTTTTTGTTGTGTAAATATTTTAATAAGTAAAGTATTTTCCCTGTCAGTAAGAGCCTGTCAGTGTAAACCAAACCTAGCACACCTATTCCGGCCAGTTTTTAAGAAAACCGCAAAGTATTTAATGTTTTTTTCACAGTAAAATAGCAGCTAGAAAACTTGAGTCTCCTAATCCTTCAAGGCAGTCTTTGAAACATATTTTCTTGTGATCTGAAATACAGTACCCTTGAAATATTAGTTCTAAAAATGAAGTTTTCAGGTCTAATTTCAGTACCTCAGTGGAATAAAGTTAAACTAACATCGCAGCCTCCTGCCAGTGCCATGTCATTTCTATATGACAAATGTTCCTACCTTCACTCCTTGTGTGAGCTTGGAGCAGGGAAGGAAAAAACGGCTTTCTTTGCCAAAGAAAAGACGACGAGTCCTCAGCTGTAGGTTTGCATTTCTCAGATGCAAAAACATGTACTTATGAATTAATTATTTTATTTATTGCTATAGTGTATCACATTGTATACAGGTCCTCCGATTGGGATAGTACTGAAAAACAAATCATGATTATTCACAACCAATAGATCACATGTGATAAAACAGTAAAATACTAGTTCTGCTAATACTATAAATATAATATAATAGGTAATCAATACCCAGATATTGTAACTGGTAATATCTATTTGTGGTTGATAATAATGTGTTTTAGTGGACATGTTTCCAAATGATCTTCCAGGCTGTGCCTCCTACATGTACAGCAACGCTCTCTAAGTTAACCTGCAGAGTTCTTTTTAGTTGAATCAAGAGGACTTTATCAACGTAATGAATCGTCTTTTGTGGTTGATAAAAAACAGGCTTAGTTGTTTTTCAGGTTGATTTAAGAGGGGTTCTTTGCTTTGAAGAATCCTGACAAACACAATGATATTGGCCTTAGGAAATACAGAAATCTTTCTTTCTTTCTTTCTTTCTTTCTTTCTTTCTTTCTTTCTTTCTTTCTTTCTCCTGTGACAATTCTAGAAGTTAATAAGTGCTCATCATAAAGTCTTTTTATAGCTGTTTCCATAAAATGTGTTACTGTGGCACTGGGCCTCAGCCACTTGACTGTTAAACCCATTAGAGAGCATAGACCTGTCGGGAGTTGTCAAAAACCAGTCCGTTCCCTAGAGCCTCTGTTTAGCACACACTACCAGTCATGCCACTGTGGTATAGATTCAAATATTGTATGATGTGCATTAACACACACTTCAAAAAACTATAAATAGATTGCCTCATTTGTTCTAGGCTGGTTTTAGGTTAGATGAAAGGTGAGTGAAATAATGTGGTCCAACCCTTGTTTTAGAGTTTCTTGCTATTATTTTATAGCTTTTGGCTTCTGGCAACAAAATCAATCAATCAATCAATCTTTATTTTATATAGCGCCTTTCATAGTGGACCACCATCACGAAGCGTTTTACAAGATGCAGTAACAACAAGAAAATCCATACTACTTTATTTACAGAGAAATGCATAATGCATGCTATACAGTAAAAAAAAAAAAGCATAGTACATTAAATACAGTGGAAAGTGCATAATACATGAAGTAGTAGCAGCAACACAGCAGCTAATAGCAGATATCAGGCTTAAAGAGCATGGAAAGCAAGAGAGAACAGGTGGGTCTTGAGAGTTTTTTTTTTTTTTTTTTTTTTAAATTAGTCATCGCCAATTATTTTACCCCGGTTTTCACCCCAATTTAGCATGCCCAATTATTATCTGTATCCTCGGCTCACCGCTCGCAACCCCCCCGCCGACTCGGGAAACAGTGGCTGGAACACGCGTCCTCCGAAACGTGCTCCTGCCAAGCCGTCATTTTTCGCACTGCAGATCCACAGCAATGCCACCAGACCTATAGTGCCGGAGGACAACACAGATCTGGCGGCTCCACTGCAGAACCACAGGCGCCCTATCGGCCACAGGGGTCGCTGATGCGCGGCAAGCCGTGGATTCCCCTGCCGACCTAAGCCCTCCCTACCCGGGCAGCGCTCAGCCAATTGTGCGCCGCCCCCCAGGAACTCCCGGTCACGGTTGGCTGTGACATAGCCTGGATTCGAACCTGCGATCTCCAGGCTATAGGGCACATCCTGGGGTCTTGAGAGTTGATTTAAAGTGACCGATGGTGGGAGCATCATACACCAAAGCTGGGAGAGAGTTCAAAAGAGTCAGAACAATGAAGCTAAATATGCAACCTACAAATACACTATTATCTTTATCATGCATTGTTTCCATCTTGGCTCCAACCACTGTATGTTTTCTGTATACACATTTCTTTAATACATCTTTTGGTTTATTGTAATAGGGAAATAAGGTAATCGTTTTTTATAGCAGTGGCTGGAAATTAAATGACTGTATTCGCCAAGTATTACTTCCCTAACTAACTTCAGTTTGATTTAATTTTCACCAGAGACAATATAGCTTCTTGTTTGTCCTGCTAGGACCCAGCAGACATCTGGCTGTAATTACATGTTTAAACAAGAAATCTCTGGAGCATGCCTTTAGAGAACTGTTTGCATTCTAGTAGCGCTCATGGTTAGTCTGTGGAATAGAGATAAGAGCATGTCGTACGCTTAGCTTGCAAGGAACCGCTCTCCCAAGAAGCAAGTCTATTTAAATAATTACATTGACCCATATTGATATGTTTGCTTTAAATCTGATCTGTCAAAGTGACAACCTCATGTATCTACATTTTAAGTGTTTTCCTCTTTAATTGTATTTTAAATAAATAGGAATTTAACTAAAGTACACCTTTGAGATTCTGTGAAAATAAACAGATTTTCACAACCATTTAATTAAACTGAAGAGGAAAAACAGAAACCAGTTAAAGTGAAAACTATATGGTTGTCTACATGAATGATTCCACTTCAAATGCCACCTTTGAACTTGCCCAGTGTTCACAGTAATAATTCTGTCTCTGGTATACAAGTACTGTACCTCAGTGAATAGCCTGAAAACGCTTGACGAAGACATTCAATCCATATAGAAAGAAAAGCACTTTTATCAAGGTTCTTGCACCAAATGCAATTTGCACCATTTAAAAAAGCCTTGTTACAGCCTGTAACAAAAAATTTAGGCACATGTTTGAGTCTTGAATTTTACATTCAGGGCAGTGTGTTACTTGTTTTGTTTCATTAAAAGTTTTATTGTACTTTCTGCTGGTTCAGTAAGGGAGAGTTCTTATGAAAAACATGCAGTATTAGACAAATTCAATTAGACTTTTTGCCAGCTGCCTTCATCTGTGTAATAAAGCAGACTTGGATCTGGATGTTATGGATGATTTACTAGAGTATTTCTTTTGACAAGAGTCGTTTGAGGTGGGCAATGAAATGAATTGACAATGAATAATACATCAAACCACTAACCCATTTGTATGGAACATAAATTAATTTGCTCAACATTTTGTCTGTATCATACATAACTTATTTATTAAATGCACCAAAACTATATATATAAAAAAAAAATTGGTATATTAATAGTTTGCAGTTGCAGTTCATGTGGAAGATCTTAATTAAAGAAACATTAAAGGTGTAACACAGTGACATCACAGCCCAGAGCAAATATTGATTTCTACCAGTCATGATGGTTTCTGCTTTTTTATAGCATGCTAGCAGGTGTGAAATTGAAAACAATAGACCTGGTTAGGAATGCAAAATATGAAAATGAGCCTTTTGACTGAAGCACAACAAAATGGTTGCAGAAGCGACTCTGCAAACATAGTGCTTTGGGTGTAACTGCTGTTTGAAATGTAACTGTGGGTGACCCCCACCACACACACACACACACAACCACTACTCAAGCAGAAGAGCCATGTATTCCACATGCTAAGTGGTAATATCTGCAAGCATTTTAACTTCTTTTGAAAAATCTGCATTCCGATAATTCTTGTACAAGCCTAATTGGTGTGTGCCTATTACAACAGTGTTTGGGGAGACAAACTGGGAGATTCCACAGGAAGCTAATCAATCAATAGGTGACTAGCTGAAGTACAGTACTGTAGCAACCAAAGTAGTACGTGGCTAATTTTAGGGGTATTTAGCTGCACTGGACATCTATCAAACTGGGCAAGTGTAGTACTTTCAGGCACCTCTCACTTAAGTGTTAAGTTAAGTGTTAGTACTACCACATACAGTATACTGTATGACTAGGCCAACGCTGGCCACTGCATCCACAGAGTTTCTTCTAATACGGTATATTATAACTGATGTGCGTGACACCACCAAATGAAAGTGAAAAATGTTGGTATGCTGAAGAAGGAAAGGACTGGGGTCTAACATGCAAAGCAATGACAGTATTGATTTGCACAGAGCTTGCAGAGACATGATTTATAATGTGTGCTCTGTACTTTTAATCCTTTTTTATATGAAACACATGTATGAAAAATGTCCTTCCTCTCAAACACACACAAGTGTCGTGAAAACCAGCCTCGCGGTAGTACTTTACTTTTTAGATTTATAAGAAGACTTTTTTATTTTTATTATCTATAGACTTAAATCTAAATGAGAATGGAGAAACTAGAGTGAGAAATATATTTAAGGTAAATTACAGTTCTAAAGTGATACATAAATCATCCGCAATGTACACATTTTTAAGACCTTGCTAGTAATGACATCTGTTGCACACAGTGAACCATATTGTGCAATGACTTTCTGTATTCTACAATGCAAATGTGTGCATTTTGTATGAAATGGTGTTACTGGAAATTATATGCTGATTACTTAATGAAAGACATATTGGTTTTGTGGTCCAATCATTCATTTCCAATTAATGGACTGTTAACTATGCATTATTACATTGCTTTACAATAAATTGAAAATTACTTCTCTGTAAACTTGGAGAGTGTGTGGTTTTATGAACTACAATTACACACTCATCTTAGAGACGATAATGGTCTTTCTTTAGAGGTGAGATATTTGAAGGAAAGGTAAAGCTAAACAAATAGTGAGGTTGCCTTTTAGATTTTGGGCTGATAAGGAGCGGCTAGCACAGTGCCTTTATCCCACTAATTTCACAGTAGCAGGTCATTGACCACTCATGGTGATCCTAAACAAACATGTGAGGTTTACAAGTAAAACACACCCGTGTGTTTATGTGTTGGTTCTTCTTCAGTAAATATTTAGTCTTGCAGAAGCTGTGACTTTCATGCTGCAGTAACACATAGCTTTCAATGAGGGGCCCCTGGGAAACACTAAGAGATAAACAGATAAACTTGTTTTTTTCTGGTTATAGTGAGGCAGCTAAAAAAAGGACTGTAACTTAATCTGTTTGGAAAATGGATACACCCTTTGTAGATGTATTGTAAAGGTAGCTCTAAGAAAATCAACTGTATATGCATAAGATTACAAAAAGTAAAGGAAGTAGTATCTTAAGAAACAACACTGTCAGATCCCAATCAGTTACAAATAAATATACTGTATTATGTAGCATAAAAGTTAATTTCAATAACTTTTTACATTCTTACTGTCATCAATGTTTTTTGTAGTAGATTTTAACAGTATATCTATGTTCATACCTGTCTTCATTAGTACAATAGGAGAGACAGTAAAATGACGAGCCCTATTGCACTGAAAAGGTTAATGAACTTGTCAGTACAAGGCTGTGGTGACCTGGGGAGATGGGGACAGAAGCTGCTCAAAGCAGACTATTGTTATAGGTTATACATGTACAGCTTCCCATTGTTATGTGCTGTTATAATATTAACTGCCATAACTGACACAAGTCCTCTTCTATTAAATGTATTTTTGAAGAGCTAGACCTGAAAGCTACAATCCTGTTATTGTAAAATATTGTTCATTCATTATCAGTAATATAAGAAAGGTTCAGTAGTTTATGTAAAGACTAGCACAGCAGAGCATGTCTGTTTATATAGGCTCCTTTAGAACGTACTTAAATATAAAGTAAAGAAAAGCTGTTTTTACTGAATATATTGAAAAGGAACAGCATTAGTACTCAAGTGACCTGCTTAACCTGTAGTAAAAAGATATTACATTTGTTTATTGCATACATTCATAATTTCTATTTCCCTTTCCCAGCTAAAAGTTGATTGAATTTGGCCATATATTATTGCAGATGATGAGTAAAGCAGATTAAAATAATTTTAATAAAATTACATTTCTTAAAAAAAAAAATAAGGTATTGAAACACATGAACACATGGTGGGTCTATTTCAGCTTTACAATTGTGAGTGTGGGGCTAACTGACATGCACCGGGGACAAGTAGTGTGCAATTGCTATGTAAAGGACAGCAGTTGAGTTTGAGCAAATCTAATGGCCATTTAATGACACACATAGTGACACTAATCACTGCCCAATGTCTGCCTTTGTATCTTTTATACTAGATAAAGCACAGTTTACAGGACTGTGTTTAGACATTAAGATATATTTAAGCATGGTAAATATTAAACATGTGAAATGTTACATACAATGGAATACGGAACACATACCGATTCAATTGAACCTGTTCTACCTTTATTTCATGAATTTGCGTTTTGTTAAACCCCCTTTTCCCTCCCTTTTAAAAATCAATTGCATTACCCCATGAATGTGCTGGTGGACTGCAACAAACACATCTGCTTTACTGTTACATGAGGTGTGGATGTGAAATGCTAGTAGGATCATTTTGACTGCCGCCCTCTGCTTTTACATATTCTCAAAGCATCTCTAAAAGGGCACATGTTTTCCTTTTGTGTGCTCTTATGTCTTCATTTTATTTTACTCATTGTATCTAATGCAATGTAGTATTACAATATGCCTCACTCGTTTTCAATCTCTGCTTGCACAAGAGCTATACTAAGCACGTAAAGGAATTCAAAACAGAATACCTGAATTGCTTCAAAATGTGTTCTGACTGCCACTTTTCTACTAATACATGTTTCCTAGGCAACGATGAGTAAGATCATTCTTACAATATGTTGCATTTTCCTGGTTTTCATCATTAAATGAATCCCCATTGCGTTATGTGCCAAGCAGTGAACCCCAATACACATTGTTTGTCATTAAAATAAGGGGAATACACCACATGCTTTCCATTATTTGCTGTAGGGAGACTATTGTGTGCCTCTATTCCTACAGTATAGTTAATTTGTCTCCCAATAGTTCTACAGGAGCATATAGTTGGTAGGCCTTTCACTTGGGATTACTGTTATGTAGTTCTTCGTAGATTGTCAGGGGAAGCAGGAGAGTCTCAACATCTCTTGTTTATTTTAATGTCTGTTATTACGGGCAGCAGTGTGGAGTAGTGGTTAGGGCTCTGGACTCTTGACCGGAGGGTCATGGGCTCAATCCCAGGTGGGGGAACCTGCTGCTGTACCCTTGAGCAAGGTACTTTACCTAGATTGCTCCAGTAAAAACCCAACTGTATAAATGGGTAATTGTATGTAAAAATAATGTGTAAAAAATAATGTGATATCTTGTAACAATTGTAAGTCGCCCTGGATAAGGGCATCTGCTAAGAAATAAATAATAATAATATCAGACAGGGTCTGATTCATACAGTCACTATCAGCATACAGCCTGAAACTGGATCACTCTGTATCTGGCAGTGCAAAGCCCATAGGACACCTTTTCTGACAGCTCTGGTAATGTTGCTACAATAATTACCACTGCAGGATATCCTGAGGCCTCTCCTTTTACCGCTGTCTCATAATACCTTTGTTAAAGTTCCTGGATTAAGGTATTAGACTTCATCACGGCTGAGAACTATGTTAGTTGTAATTGCAATGGCATTGGGTCAAACAGTGATCGTTTTTCAGATCATAGAAATGATCTCAAGCTCCGCTATTGTATTCCCATCTGTTCTCTTCCATTTTTGTTCTGCCTACATGTGACAAGATGCTTCAATCATTCAATCCTACAGGAAAAGTTAGATATAATGTTTTGCTCAACTTAAAACGGGGACTTATGTTCCAAACTGCTTCAGCATCAGTCATTTTGTGAATATTTTAAACTAGTGGACCTGATGTTTTTTGACCAAAGGCACATTTGTGTTTTTACCATCGAAAAAATTAATATTTTTCTTTCTTGTCATTTAAATCACGTGCATATTCCAAAATGTAAAATAAAATGACATTAAACATGCAGATATTACGAGTAGTACATTTTTAATACTGCTACATCAGTATTGCAGATTATGTCAGATGCCCACAGGCTAAGGACCACTGTGATAAACAGCTTACACTTTTTAGAACATTTTCATATTAATAATTCATGATGAGATTCCTTGATGGAACATACAGAAATAATCCAAGCCAAACCTGTATGAATGTCTCTCGATAAGAAAAAAACTTTAATAAACTGGTATAAACATAAACTCCTTAACTCGGTAAAGTAACATTTTTCATACCTTTAATTATTATGCTGGTGGTTGTAAAAAAAGACAGACAGTAACTCTTCTGTTTCCTGCCCAAGGTAGAGAATAAAGGGTGTTGTTAAAAATAATGATTTAGTGAGTGGGCTTGAGGGTAATGTACATTAGTACTTCTTAGATTGGAATGTAGAAATAAATAAATCTGCAGTTCATGTTGTCAAGAAAGATCATATTGAATACACTTTGAGGTAATATATGGACCATACACTGGAGATACTGGCAGGAAATGAAACGACCTATTTAACAAATCAGATGATTTACAATCCACAAGGTGTATTTATAAATATTGAAAACAGTTGTTAAGTTGAGAAAAGGTTACCTAAAAAAAAAGATATTTTGAACATATTCTTCAACAGCAATGTGCTAAATGATAAAGCAAGTTTCTGATATTTTTTTATACAAAATGCATGGGTCTCATAAAACACATGTATTTGCTATAACATATTGCGACCCCCCTCCCCATACAATATAATATTCTATAAAAAAAAAAAAGCATGCTAGAGTCACAAGCATATATTCTTTGCGGCTTTCTTAGAAACAGGACACGATTAATTAAGTTCCTAAAAAATCTTTCTGTTGTTGCAAAAGATGAAAGTGAGAAAGTTGCTATAATAGTAACAAAATTCAAAACTTTTAAAACACTTTTTATAAAAATAAAACGGTACAGTATGTCTTCAAGGTTATTATACATATAACGTATTATAGAGTACAAGTATAAAGTGTTAAACAAACTTAAAGCATACTTTCAGATTGTCACGTTAGAAATAGACATTTCTAACCCACGTAGATGAGTAATATATTAAAACAATTCATCAAAAAGGGGCTGGCTCCTGGGTATTAGAGCTGGTTAATGTACAATAGGTTTTTTAACCTGACAGCTAGACTTACTGGGATCTGTTTTGCACATATGGGTTTAATACAAATCATCTGGATCTTATCTTATTTATTAAAGGTTTACCTTAAAACAAAACCAAGCTTATTTCTCGAGTAGCTATCACATTTAACACCATTTGGAGGCTATATTACTTAAGTTGGCTGAACTCTGTGTGTTGTAGCATAGATATCCAACAGATGCCACCACAGTGTAAACAGCAAACTGTTTGTTTGTTATTTCCAATGCTGTTTATTCTACCTGGAGTTCACTAAACTTCCCCATTGTCAAGTGTTCTCAAGTCTGACTTAAGGTGCTTTGCATTTGTGTTCAGGAGCTGCTCTTCGGTTCTAGTGTCCTGTCATAGACATGTGTGAGGTAGGCTGGATCAGCCAATGTGTCTTTATATTGGTACGCACCAGCTGTAGTGTACTGCAGTGCATTTCCAGCGAAACCAAAGTAAACTTGATTCAACATGGTAGATCACCAGAGTAAACAGAATCTGTCATGTGGTTGTTCTCCTTACAGCCTGCTAATATTGTGCAGTTAAAGGCACATAATTAACAGTCTCCAGTCTGGGTTTAATAGCAGATACCTCAGGCACATAGGGAAGACAATACTAGTGTTGTATTGTATAAAACCACATGTTGCCATTAAGAAAAAGCTGGTGACTGGTAGGTAGTTTACTTGACCCCTTGGAGACAAAAATACAATTAAGTGAAGGTCATACTTGTCTGTTGCAGTTGCAGATAACAAACTAGACCAAATCAGATCAGCTATTGGACATTTCTGGCAAAATCGGGTTAAAAAGGCATTTACACATCTAACAAAAGTGATAATGTATCAGGTACAATAAATAAAATCTTGACATTTTAATGTTCCATTAGGAAAGTAAATTTGTATTTAATATTGGCCACGGCCATGGGGTTTTCCCAGTCTTTTGACCTTTCTATTAGCTGGATGAAAAACTCTAAAATGAAGGTTAAAAAACCAGCAGAGCTTATAAAGCAGTGGCTTGCCCCAAAGCACTGCCAACTCACCTTTCACCATGAGACATAGCTGGCATTCTCTGGGGGAAATGGTAATAACATTTCATTATAGGTGACATCAGAGCTACATTATATTTATTGACTAATAAAAGAAACAAAGGAAACATAATGCATAATGGTTAAAAAATGTGTGAGCCTGGCACAAGCAGGAGATTTTCTTTGGAAACAGAATAAAATGCTTAATCTCACCAAGGGAGAAAATTCCTGGAAGTAAAAACCAAGGGTAGAGAATTGTATTCAACCAGACACCTTTTAAATGAATTTGCTTTAAGAGGAGTGGCAGTTTTGAGGAGTGGTCTGACTTTACAATGTTTTTCTATGAATGAATTTCAAGGGAAGTTCATAGATAATACATAGAAGAAGTTGTCAGACTTAACAGGAGAAAGACTTTCTATTACAGGACAAAATATGTTGTAATATAATCATTTGTATTGAGTTTTTGAATAACACTTATGTGTAGCACAAACTTGTTATGAAATAGGTTTGAAAGCTAGCCCTGTACAGCCATATGAAATATATTTTGGGATTATACTGGAATACACTTTTATGGCTTAAAATATTGACACAATATGTTTTTAATATATTCCATATTTATGTAGGCACTGTCATTGATTCTAATAAAAATTTGGTCATTTGAAAGACGAATAACTTTCTCTTCTTGGATCCTGGTGTTAGAAATATCTCTCTGATCATATATTCTCGATCATTCAGTCTTAGCAGTTGCTGACACTTGCCATACCAGAAGAAGTGTTCTAAATGGGGGCCATGTTGTTCTATGCTCCAGAGACAAAAAGGGCTACCATTAATCTTAGAGCGGTTTGCAGCAGGAATGCTATTGTACACCTTGTGCAGAGTTGTATGAGTAGATTTTCTATCACTATTTTATCTTAAATGATTTTACAGCACTTAGTTTTGTCTAAAAGTTTTAACTGAGGTAGCACAGGTACCAGGAAAACCGAAAACCTAGATACCCCTTCTGATGCAAAAGTACCCATACCCTCTCCCTTTTTTAACAGCTAATTGTGCCAGGTTGCTTGCTTTTCATGTGGAGGACAACACTTCTTGTGATGTGGAAAACATTGGGCTACCCTGAATATTTTATTGTCTTGACAGTCTGTATGGGGCTACTTTGCAGGACAGTAACTTTGTGTTAAACACATTTTCTGAGGTTAGAAAGATGAAACAACACAGTGTTAAGTGCCTAAATTAGAGAACTCCCTGATGTGGTGTTTTTTTTTCATAATAGGGTTGGAAGTGTTACCAAATCTAGAAACAGGCCTTGGCTTGGAGATTAACAATTAGCTCCAGGGATACAGCCTAGAGCAAAATAGTCAGTTTGCTGTGACTGATTTGACCAGATGTTAAAAACCCCAAACATGGCTCCAACCTTCTCATTGTCTGCCTTCTGTGACTATGACAAAGAATGTCTTTAACTTACATCAAACAATCAATTCAAGACAGACATAGTTTTTTTACTGATCTAATATTTCTTTTGTGCTATCAGTGGGCAATTTTGCCAAAAAGGCTTAAATATAAAATGGAAAGGAAATGAATGGATTAAACCCAGACCTAAATTTTTTCCCACATATTCTGGCTGAAAAGAATCAATTAGTTTATATTGGGTGCCAAGGGAGATCACAGAAAGAGGTGGAGCACATACTCGTACATTGTCTACTTATATTCAGTTCTTCATAACCTTAAAACAAACATTGGGTATCTACCTGTATGTAAACTTAATCCAAGCCAGAACATCGAGGGTTCTAAATATTAACAAAATTAACTAAATATTATGACAAAATTGTAATTTTACTTACAGACACTTAAGAAACTCATGCTCACTGCTTTTGGTTTTGTCTTTCTCTTAAAGTACCCTTCTTTTAATGATTTACTTGGAGCCACCACTGTTTAGATTGATTGAAAAGACCCTGTGGTCTCAAATACCAAAACCACCAGAGTTTTGACACTTTTGCATAGTGATTTTGCTTGACTTCACTGCTGACCCCCAATATGCCTGTTTTTTCTAGATTTACTGTCTGCAGCCATGCAAAGCTCCTCTGGTAGGTTTCAGAACTCTACACACATGTGTAAGAAATGCCCAGGGCTTTGAAATGATGTCACCACTTTTTTGGGGTGGGGGGGATGAATCTGTTTAGTAAGCCGTTCAGTGAATCTGTGAAGGTTAATGTTATTGACAAGAGGTGGTGCATGGTTTGAATACAAAGGTGTGTTATTAATATATATCTATTAGGGTTTGGAAATCAATAAGAGCAAATAAATGTAAAGGTCACCAACCATGTGGTACTTGTAGCAAAACATGATTATGTAGTTCAAAAATTATATTGTTGTGACCCTCATGCTCTCACATAAAAACAGGCAAAAAAATATATTTTTAGCATGTTATGGCTGTGTGCTGCTATATTACTTATTAAATAGTTTTTTATTCTCATCTGAGAATTCTTTGAGAACTTCCATGCATCATTGTGGTCCTTAACCAAGTCTCTGAGCTAAAACATTGCCTTTGAAATGCAAAAATACACTAAGGACAGTTTAAACGGTTTTGTTTTGTTTTTCTCTTGGGGGCAGGAATAATAAATTATACAGGTTCTGTGTCTGGTAGCTTAACATCCAGAATGCAGGAAAGCATGTGCTGTTTATTCTCTCTCTCTCTCTCTCTCTCTCTCTCTCTCTCTCTCTCTCTCTCTCTCTCTCTCTCTCTCTCTCTCTCTCTCTCTCTCTCTAAAAAGTTATTCTACTACTAGACTACTACAGCAATTACTACTACTACTACTACTACTACTATTACTACTACTAATAATAATAATGGTAGAACATCATCAAGGTAGCTAAAGCTTAGGGAACTATCCTGTTCATACAACTGCCAAGTTTCAAGATGACACACAGTAAAATAAAGTATGAATGAATAGTTTAATTTTTCTGGATGAGCAGCCAGTTTATGTAACAGGAAGCAATTGTGGCTTACATTAGCTTGGAATATGCAGAAAGATGTACATGCATTCCTGCCACATATGTGCAACTAATTCTATTTGCAGAAAAAAAGTTTTCATGAAAGCACAATTAAGGTTATTATACAGCGGAACGTGACTTTTTAACTTTCTGGCAAGCCTCACAGGACACTTAGGAAATCGAGTTAGAACCCGGGGAAGGTTATCTGACTACTTATTTGTAATGGAATTAGATTCCAGAGAAGCGTATTTTGTTGAAGCTGCAAAGAATGAATGAATCAGGAAAGAGCCAAATAAGTTAGAAATGCAGTTTGGATTTCCTTCCTTTTTTAGTTTTTTTATAATGAACGTCTGTTTTTGTCAGCAAGACATGTCTGCTTTGAAAAGGCACCCCTGGGATAATGTTGAGCTACAGGTGGCTTTATGTTCAATTCAAAATAGATGTTTTAAAGTGGATTTTAATCAACCTTTCCAAGGAATGCTGCAGAGGGACTGTGCTGTAGGAGATGACAAGAAGAGCTGTTGTGTATCAGGAGAAAACTGAATCACTGAGCCATGTCCTGTCTTCATCTCTCACCTACAAAATCTTACCACTACAATTAGATCTTATGAGGGAAACCATATTGATGATGAATTGTGGCATGATCAAAAGAAATGGAAAGCCATAAATTATGTTTCTCCTATTTTTCATTTTGTTTGATGAAGATAACATGTATTGGGGGTCAAAGCTGAGAATGTGATTGTGTAGGAAACTATACCATTGGTTTTGTCAAATGTGTTAATGTTACATTATTTTAGAACAAAGCAAAACAAAGCATAAACATTTGGACACCATAAAGGATTGTTTTGCAATTACCTTTTAATTTTTTAAATTTTCTTTTACATTTTTTTACGTGCTATGGTGAAATATGGTACGGTTTTGTACAGAAGTACAGTGATCTAAGTTGAAATGTTGCTGTACCATTACTGGCAAGTTCAAATTACAAAACAAATTACATTCATCCTCATTAATATACAAATGCCATGCAATAGCTGTTGGAAAAGGGTGATTAATACCTAATTATTGGCAGATTTTACTGAAATGAGCTTTAAAATTGGTACATTTTTTTTTCAGACTCATTTTCTATTTCAGCATGAAAATGCTCTCAATAGGTTAAAAATCATCAAGCATGAAAGAAAGCAATGAGAAATCTGCCATATAGTTTTCCAGAAGTGATTTTTGGACTCATTCCACCTGGAAAGTCACCAGAATATATAAACAGAAGGATGTAATATCTTATTTTTACATTTTGAAATGCTTTGTGTAACATATGTATTTACATGTACTGTACTGTTTCTTTTTTATCCAAGACCCTGTAATGAACCCCATATTATTCACACCTTTCATTATCTGTTATGTTTAATAGTGAAGGGCCAACATGTTCCCAGCCTCTCCCTTGGTGTAGCGTAGAAAGTGAAAGCTGAAGTGGCAGAAATAGACTGTGACTGGACAGAGCAAACACATGTATTTATTATTTTATTTAAACAGGTGCAACATGTGTGTTGTTAACTAATCCGAATGACTATAAGGATTATGTTTGATCCCAGCATCTCTCTCTGGAAGTATATTGGATTGCCTGCAAACCTGTATGCGGATCCCTTCATTCTCCATACCCTGCAAATTATTGTCTAAACAAGTTTTTCACAACCCTGAGACATAATAAGATCCTGAATTAGGAGATCCTTGGTCACTACAGCAGCACTGGGAAGGATTTGTTTTAGTATCCAGGCCACTTCCAATGTTTTGTTCAAAACATTCCTTCTTTTAAGTAAAAAAGTAAAAAAAATTCAATTTGGATAAATTTAGTTGCAAACACTGAATGTCAGGTATTTGCTTCATACTGTGTCTATTGCTGTACTGTGATTCACAGTTGCAAAATGTGCAGTTACTTCAACCACAGTCGATTAATGGTCTTAAATATGCTGATCATCTGTCTTGGGGAGTTGGGTCAAATACCAATGCTGACGGAAAGTCATTTTACAGTAATCTGATTCTTCAAGGTCATACATGAGATAAGTAAAAGTCTCTGAAGACAGACAAAATCCAATGAGCCTGCTTCTACTTTCCGTATGTAACTTAGTTGTGTCCTGGTGGTAACTGAGATAAACGTGTCTCTGTTTTGCGGGTTCCTTAATCTGTAGTGTATTCTGTCATATAAAAAAAAATAAAACTAATTAAATAGGCCCTGAAGTAAGTCAGGGGCAAGTGGGAAACTTTGTTTTATTGAAACAAATGGTCATCCCAAACACCACTAGGTACGATTAGTCTGTGCTTCAGCAGGATCATTAGTTCTTTGTGGTTTTTTAAATGTTGTTTAATAGTGTACGGATGCTCTTTGTTATGCCTAGTTTTTTTGCAAGTTAATCATAGGTTATGCTTTTAAAGTATCAAATAAATTCAACACACACACTATATTGTACCTGAGGTTGTGGTCATCATTACTGGCTACTAAGGTCACAGTGTGTGGTGCAGAAAGACTGAATTAGACCTTGGTAGTTCAGTATCCAGCCCCATTTTGACCCTGGTGAGTCAATTTCCTATACAGCTTCATCTGAGATGCTTTCTTTGACAGAAACTAGGTGAGCAGTTTAGAAACCGAACCAGATAAGGTCTGACTTAATGGGGTAGTGTAACCAGACTGCAAAGAGTCTTTTTTGTTATTAGCCAAAATCAGCATAAATTTCCCTCAGAATTCAAGTTCATTCAAGGCGCATGTTTGTTTTATTGTAATGTTAAATGATTTTATACAATTATGATACACACTAACGTCTCTCAATTTTAGTCACAGACAGCAAAAAAACAAGTGAAATTTTACAGCTGTTACAGCAAGTTATTGGATATGTTTAGTAAATCATATTGCAGAAATATTAAATATGGGGCCATTTGCTTAGAGCATTAGGACATGTTATTGTAGGTGCATTACATCCATCAGCATTTGCCAACATAAATGTGCTTCATATACCTCCCAGAAAAGTTAAATAATTACATGAATAATACAAGAGAGTACCACTACATATCTGAAATTGAAAAACATTTCCCTTCATTGTAAAGTAGCGCTTTCCTGACCTCCACATGCTTCACAATCCTTTCATATGTCTCTTAGAGCCAATAAATTAATCTGTGGAAACTAATAAGAAATAAATGTCTTCGCTTTTATGAGGGATCAGTGATTGCAAGGAGAAAAAAAGAGATTCTGCCAACCCCACCTTCTGATATACGTAATTACCAAAGTTTAAGAGTAGTGTCTGTTAAGCCAAAGGCAGTGAGCTGTGTAATAGCCCTGAGTAGCTGCTTTAATATTTTATTTCCCCCATGGTAAAACTCTGATCAACCAACGGTGATAATTTCCGCTAATTCCACTAAGGAAATTGGGTCTGAAACAGGTTTTTGTTTTTTGGAAACCACATCACCCAAGCAAAAAAAAAACAAAACAAAAAAAAATCTAATATTGAATATAAAGAGGGGGCCTACATGTATGGATTGCCAATATTCTGACTTATGGTGCTGTATTTTCCAGGATATATTAATGTAACTTTGTTGGCATGGATTTCTAGAACAATATTCTTAAGTCTTGTAGTTAGGTCTGGTGTGTGTCAAATCTAGCCAGTATGTTACAATGGTTTATCTTGCACTGGCTACTACAGGTCAAGAAGATAACTTTTTAGGGCAAAGGGTGCCTCCTTCCATGTGTGATCACTGCCTGAGTTTGACAGATGAAAGCCTTCTGGCTGTCCCTAAAGTTTCGCTCAAAACTGTCTAGAAGGCAGGTCATTTAATTATACATCCATTCACTTTAAAATGAATCTAACCCCCACCCCTGCCCTCGCCCCTTGTTTGACCTAGATCTCAACAACTTTTGAGGTTTGTGTCTAAAAATGTTGAGTATTGAATTGAATTGACTGTTTAACATACAATATACTCTTTGACCTCTTACAAGACTCAAGAGATTAACCTCTGACCCGTCGTTGGCAACTGAAACAGAATTCAAGATGCAAAAACATTGCTTGTGTCGGTAACAGTCGTTTTCTCATAAAAATCATAAGAATTGTAGAAAAAAAAATAGAAAACCATCTTGTGGAGATGACCCAACCCACTAGCACAATAATACGATTGCATATGCCCGCAATTTTAGAAGTGGTGGTGTAATCCCAGTGAAAAAAAAAGAAAAAAATGTTTGGTTTTGAAGACTTGTAGTGTGGTTTATATAACAAAAATTATTCTGAAATTCTCATTGTCTGGTTTAATGATAACTCATTACTTTAAGTTCATTTTCCCAGTTTATCTCAACCCCCCATATCTAATTAAATAACAATGCATAGAAAACAATCCATGGAGTGCCACACAATAGTTACAGGGAAATAACTGAGGATGTAATTGGAAAATATAGTCCCCCAGAGCCTTCCATATGGAGAATCAATAAGGGTTCAAGTTCTAATAAAAAGGCAATAGCTATCCTCCTTCCTAATGGAAACCCAGTGGGGGGGGCATTGGTGCAAATTAAATAGCTCTTTATTATCAAAGACAGATAGATATTGAAGATAACTGGTTATTCTTCTGATTCTTAATTGTGTCAACAGTGCTTCACTTTTTTAAAGTCTGTAGAAAATGTCAACAATAATAATCTATTACAGCTGTTGACAACATCTACAATGTGGATGTGTTGATAACTGCTTCTGTAGTTTGATCGTGTTCACTTGTTCACTTTTGATGTACATTACTAAGTGGGAAAGGAGGCTTCCTCTTATCATTTATAATACACCAGTTTATTCTTTACACTTTGTAAAGCTCACCGCATTTGCAGGACAGCATTTCCAGACTGACTAATTGGCAGTATAGGGAATATCAGTCTATAGCTTCTTTAGGGAAAAGTTTTGTCCGCTATAAAAAAAGCAGACCGCCAACATAGATTTACTTTAAAAATCCAATGTGGTTATTGGACCACTTTTGTTTTGTACAGATAATGTACTGTATTAACTAATGGGACTATCAAATCCAATGCAAGCTTGTTCTGTCCTGCAGTGTATTCTAGTGTTGGTAGTGTCCCCAGAAAGGCAATGTCAGAATCAAGCAAGTTTTTCCTATTGTTGCTCATAAAGTTATGTTCTCCAAGCATGTTTTTGCCAACAAGTGATCCCAAAATAAATCTCTTAGGAACAGTGGCAAAAATTATTAGGCTTTTCTTGATGAGAAAAGTTTCTGTACTAGCAGGGAAGAGCAGAGCTGTAGTCTTCCATCTGTTTTCTTTCACTCCTCTCTAACGGCTTTACCATCTGCAGCTACCAAGAGTCTACTGTGAATTTGAGATGAAACTGGCAAACCTGGACAGAAAGTCCCCATTAATCACAAGTCTCAGTTGGGCCCTCAGCTTTTTCCTGGTGCACCGATGGTGCTGCTGCCGAGTGGTGCAGTGCCAAGACACTGTGCTCACTGTATCTCAGCAACAGAGGAGAGCAAGCTTGGAACATAGAACATAGAAGAAGAAATGAAAACTTTGGAAGACCTGGGAAAGGTATACAAACAAAACCTAATTTCACCAGGAAAGACTTGGAAAACATTTGTCAAATATGTCTACTCATTTTTCTAGACCTCATTTTTCCAGTTCTTTTTAAGTGTACACTAATCGTGTCAATGGAAATTGTTACAAGAATACTTACAATTATGATTTAAGACATTTTTTACACTGCTTTGTTTGCACCATTTTATGTTCTAGCTCTTTAACTTTAATCTGGCTACAACATCCCTCCCCATCTATTATTGAGAATCAATGATGTATCTGTAATGGATTAAGGTAGTCCGAAACAAGGCCTTCACTAATTAAGGCTAAACGTCATTAACTACATATGCTGTGGGGCTTTGGATATGAACCTTAGCTACTTATTTATGTTGCCAATTCTCTCCAGGTTCAACTGACTGATTTTCAGAGCTCCTTAATGTACGCATGCTCTTCTGCAGACAGCATGCATGCTAACACAACACTTCCTCGTAACACAACACTTCCTCGTAACACAACACTTCCTCGTAATCCTGATTTTGGAAGGGTCAACTGTTTATCATTATAACTGCTTGAAGGAGCGACCAAAGTATCCTGTTAGTGCAAAGGTCTTGAACATATTAGCACCCACCAATTGGGCAGTTCTAAGATTGTTAGATGTCAGCTAATTGCTGTGATCTCGATGACCGCAGCTAGCACTAGTATGTCTCCCAAATTGTCACTGTAGGCCCAATTGCATCATTACCATTTTAAAGCATTCCTTTTGTTTTGCCAAAATATCCTTAAACAGACATCCATTTCAATATGTTATACTACTTCAAAGAGCTGTATTGCTACAAGGTCTACACTTAGAGTTTATTGGTATGTTTGAAAAGTAATCTTTTTATAATAATTTTATACAAACTAATATTGCTTAACCTTTTCATAACTGGTTAACCTTTTTCATAATTATTTAAAAAAAAAAACAAGATTACAAATAGTACACAGTACGCATGCCTCAATTTAAGTCATAGTTTAAGAATATTTATTTTTTTAAATACACTTCTTTCAACTGTCCTTTAAAAAGTGAAAAGAAATGGATATATACTGACAATAGTAACATAGAAAACAATCAATTATCTTGTCTTGAAAATAAGGCTTTTATAAATGTACAAGCCACACAATATTTTCTGAATACAAATAGTCCTAATATATAATACAAAAGAACATAAATCTATAGTTGTGGCATTACAAATCCAAAACATCTGATGTGTGCTACACTAAATGCTTCCATGTAATATTTCTGCAAGGAAGCGCATGTCTGTACCATTGATTGTTGGACAGATGTTGCTGGTTCAAGGCTAATAAGAAGGTATCTTTACAGGCCCTGTGATTTATTTGTGATGAATCACAGGTTTTCTTTGTTGAAGAATAGCATTTATGAAATTCCCTTTGAAACTGCTGCTTTTAGTGCTACAGTGAAGTAATCCAGTAACCGCAATGTTAACATATGTTAAACATTTTGCCTAGTGTCTGCATCAATGTACTGCTTGACTCTAATAAGTTTTACATTTGAATACAGTTAAGTTGCCTAATTTTGAAAAAGAAACAGCCCACACACAAGACAAATATACCTCTACTTAACTTAGTTTCTTATCAGGTTTGAGTGTTTTGAATTTATGGATAATTGTATTAAAATTAAAATGAAATGCACGTTGAAATGCATATTCTAGATTAGCACAGTATACATATCAGGATTCTGTTTCTAATGAATTTAAGCAATTCTCAGACTGATAAAATGTATACAGGTACATTGCCGCTTTTTGAATACAGTTACAGTATATTATATCTATGTACATAAAACATTTGTAAAATGGTTGTTACTGACACAGTGCTATCTTTCTTTCTTCTGTTCCGTTTCTGTCTGACCAAATGAACCATTTGTCTTGCTGGGCTTCTTGTAGGTAAGTCAAATTTATGCAGTCTTTTTGCTTTCAGCTACAGTGGACACTTTCTGGCAACTATTTTTAATGCCCGGTCAAGTGACTCTTCTGTGGCTCCTGACCTTTTTAGGGGTCAGCGGTCACCTTTCACCTTTGCCCCAGTTGGTTCTGTCTTTGTGAGAAGCTTGCAAAGCAGAATGGATGTGATTACTGCAACTTTAGGACTTGCAGAAACATGTGGAATGTGGCATTATTACTACAGTTTTGCATTTATGGATGTGCTTTTTTTCTTCATAATTATTATTTTAATGTTTGTATTAGTACACATTCCATACATGGTACTTACCATACAGATGTACAGGCTTGTTGGTGTAAATTTAAAGCCACATGTATATTAGGGCCACACCAGACTGAGCCAACCAAGGTATAATGGGTGCCAGTATGAATCTGCAGGTAACATTATTACAATTATTCACATGTCTGTGTATGTGGGAATATTAGCACTAGAAGAAGTGAACGGTTCAAGGCTGAAAGTGAGTTTTGATATACTGTAACCCTTAAGCATTCTCATTCTTACTGAAAGGAGGGAAAAGGGCGATGAAGACAATACTGTTAAGCGTCTGAATTTTGATGTCACAGTTCTGAATTGACTTTCAGGTGAATGGAATTCTGAGAGGTGCCTCTGGTATGCTTTTTTACAATGGGTGATGTCAACCATACCAATACTGAGAATAAAACACAGCAGAAACTCAATATGGTACAGCTAATGTCACGAATGGGGTCTCTTTGTAATGCATACATCAAGTGAAAGTGGTGCGCTGATTATCTGCTAGATCCTTAGCTGTCTTTAATTGAACGAAGCTGACAGAAATATAAAATTCATAATGAAGGAAGGGAATTATACCATTCAAATAATCAATGAGCTCATCAATGAGCTCTCTGCTATAAATATAACACTAGACAAGTTGTTACATTTTTATAAGCATAGTGCTATATTTTTCAATCGCTAGCCTCTGACACTTGTCATTAGTATTAACTTAAGCACTTATACCATTCAGGATGATTTATCTACAGCCAGACTGACTTCCCTAAGCAGCCATTTTCATTCACAGTCTGAGAAACATTAGCAACATGGTAAACTTTTGCATTCCTGAGCAACAGAAGATGAATTTCATTGATTTAAACCTCACCACTCTAATCAGAGGGTAAAAGGGTCCGTGAATCTTTAACAGGTGGAGAATTAGAGATTTTCCACTTAGATTTCTCTTGTGTTTGAATGCTGATTGATGACCTCTTCTGGGGTTTTAGAACAAAAACGTCTGGTGTTAAACAGCTTTACTCTTTTTATATGTTTTGGCATGTTGAAGAGGAGGGTATTGTTCTTTCAGGGAAACTGATAAATTAAATATATATATATCACATATTGCTGGCCCTATGAAAGCAAAAACACCTTTCTAAGAAGGATACAACAACAGTATAAAACCAGCAAGAAACTACACTGACACAAAAAGGAGTTCAATTGAATTGTAGATTTTAATAAAAACAGAGATCAGTGGTAATGTGTATTTATGAGTTAGGCTTTATTTCTATACCAAACAGATCTGTTTTTTTGAAGATCTATCCACAGCTGGTCCACACTTCTGTTGCCGTTAATCCTTCTTCCAAAACCCTGTCAAATTGTTTGACAGATGTGGCAGGTCACAGGAAGTCGATTTTAGTACCCCAGTCTCTTAGTACCCCAGTAGGAACATTTCTGAATGCCACCATTGGTTGCAGAGATAAAGGGGGAGCTGCCTGTTTTTAATGATGCTTGCAACAAGACCCTGAGAGAGCCTGCTTCATATGGGGTGGCCACTTCTCTTGATAGGTGAAGCAAAGACTATCCATACCCTAGAGTTTACAAACATATTGCACATCGGAGCAGGCAATGTCATCCACCATTTAATGAGGTTAGCAGGAGGAAATGCATTAAGCATTAGCATAGTCCCAATTTTCAAAGGTCATTTATTATAAACTAAACCCGTTAAAGGATTATGCCAAAGGAGAGGGGCTTTAGTATTAGGACAGTACAATATAGCAACATTTTAAATATTCTTTAAATAGATTGGAAATACAAATTTTGGAAAAAAAAAAAAAAAAAAAGAAAAAAAAGAAAAAAAGATTTCACATTATTATGTTGTTATAGAGTGTGTTATTATTGAGGAAGACAGTTGCTTAATTTATTGACATTTCTAGTCCCAGCTGTATGTAATGCAAGTACTTAATTAGCCTAGAGAGGTTTAAAACTATACTTTTACCACCTTCTGGTAAGCTCCAGGCTATTATTAATAAAGATGCATATATTTTAACATTTATGTTCTAGGTGATCAAGGGCTGTCTCATCTATCCTATTTTGTGGCCTGCAATGCCATTTATTCCACTGATACAGCTGTTCTGTAGTGCTGCGAGATACAGCTGTTCTGTAGTGCTGCAAGGCTTTAGCCTCCCATCTCTGTTATTTAAAGTCATAGTAATGCGGCAAAGCATTTAAAACCAGTTTTGGATGAGCTGAAGAATGAGACCAAGGGTGGCCTGGCCCTGCTTTCTTTAATAGAAAGATAACACAGTATCTGGCTTCAGAAATGTTATGTTGGTGTTATGGTATAAAAGAAAAGCATCTTTTAAACTGTATGCCAATATTCCATTATCGGGAGAATTTTATTTGGCTCTAAAGCAACATTTAATCACAGGACAACACACAGCTGTAAGTTTCCTTGAAGTGTCCTTGAAGTGGCTTGTTGCTGTATGTGTACCACTTTTCATGTTCAATTTAAATTATAGTTTGAACTGCAGTTTTATTTACAGACTCCACTGCAGCTGCAATTTCCATGCTTTCTTCAGATAAGATCACATGTTGAATTGACTGAGACCATAATGTATCATGATTTTGCTGTTCCTGAAGGCTAGAGAAAGCTGAAGACTGCAGTTGGATTGACACACCACATAGTAAAAACAATACTGTCTATCAAATAGTAGGATTCAGTCTCTCTCAAACATCGGAGAGTCATTAGACAAAAAGAAAACATCTTTAGATAACAGACACTTAGAGATATTGCCATAGAGGTACATGGAAAGTAGTTAATTAGTGCAGCAAAAGGGAAAAACAAATGTGTTGATGTTGAATGGGCAATGCTAGCATGCACAGAGACCAACTGCCATGGTGTTACAGCTGGTTTTTAAAGACCTTTCTCTTTCATTGAGTAGAGCAGCATGTTTATGGTGTTGTTATTGAATGTTATGGCAGATTCCTTAACACCTGACTAGCAACGACTGTTGATATTGTTTTTCTGTAAAGTCTGGCAAGTTGCTGTGCAAATAATTTTCAGATCTGAGGAAGTACATTACCTTATTTATAGAAGCTTTAAAGCAAAACTGACATTCAGACACGTTGTGGAGGGACACAGATGTGCTAGCAAGAAATGAAACCTATTAAGTTGGTGACACAGGAAAAGCATGTAAAACTAAAGCAAGGGAATATGCACCAGTGACTAGGTGGCATGCTTTTAAGGCTTGGTATTCCATGGGAGAATGTATTTATACTGGTGTACTGTGGCAAACTAATGATATCTCTGATGTCTTTATGATGTCAGCTGAAGATTTATTAGTTTGATGTTTTCAGTTCAATCTGGAGAGTAAATGCAGTGAGAAGAGTTATGGCAGGAGGATGTAGCATAGAAAGCAGGTTTGACAGCTCGGGTCAGGTAGGGTCCGTGTCACCCCCCCCCCATCCCACCTCTCTGCCAGCTGTAGATATCCTCACACACCAGGGGCCTTGTTAAAGCTGTTACTGTCTTTGTTCAGGTACTTACGAAACTGATAGAATGTCAAACATATACACCAAGTACAGCCTTTGCAACTTGTAGGGTTGCTGCATAAACAAACTGGAAGTTTTCAGTACAAGAAGCATGGGTATGATCTACATGCATGCCTTTGTTCCAAGTCCATGTAATATTTGGAAACCGTAATCTTGTAATCTTGGTCGATCTGTGAATGAACTTCAAAAGGAAGCCATGCTGAGCTGAAACAAAGACAGAGACAGCAGGAACATCTTATGGTTTGGTTCTGTGGGAGATACACAACCTGTTGTGATTGAGCCCCGAGTATGGTTCACAAGTCTTTTAATAAAGCAGAAATAAATGGTTCCTAACAAAAGTTTACTAGGCACTGCATTCAAATGTTGGCCAAAACCATTCTTTTAACATCTTTATGTACTAAACTCGGATTATGTCATTCTAACTATAGCAGTAAACCAACTCCCTGCTTTGTGTAATTTATGGTTCTTAAATTACTTTGTGAATCATAATAAGAATTTAAGATTACCATAAATCCAAAGACATTTTTATTTTTTTATTTTTTTATTTTGCTATTGAAGAAAATGAAAGGATGAGGCAAATGTTCATCTCCCTTCAGTTCACTTTCCAGATCATAAGAGCCACATTGATACTAAAGTTATGTGCTTTTGTTAGGCATTCTAATGCTTTATTAATATTCTCCATTCATGTTGAAAAAATAATATACTTTGAATGCTTACTCTTTTGTGAATGCAAGTAATTTGGGAGTTAAATACTAAATGAGACTTTTGTAAATATTAAACAATTGTATTACAAACTGTAAAATTCAGGCTCTGCTGATAACAGCTGAAGAGAAAAGCCAGCAAAGCTTTTTTTATATAATGAAAACAGAAGGATATGCCGTCTGGCTGTAGAAAATGTATTATACAATACTTCCAATCTGTCCTTTGAAATGGTGCCAGTTGCACGCTTCTTCTGGTATGCAGTACAAAAATAACATGTTTTGTGAAGATAATTCCTGATCTTAACATGTTATTAACTGCATTTAATGAACATTTGATATGTTACTTTTTTAAATATGAAATGAAGAAATACAATTAACTTATTACTATTATAATTAACTCATCTTTATATATATATATAAATGAAATTATCTTATATACAGTACGTAGTGAAAATGTTATGTTTATGTAGCCATGTAAAGAAAGCATCTCCTAAAGTTTCTTTGACTCTTTAATGATATTTTAGGATAATTACTCTAATAGATAACAAAAAATGTACTTTTCTTTGTTCATCTCCACAAGTGATTGGTGTTACTGTTAGTGTTGAACATTATAAAACACAATGGGAAATTGGCCTCATATCTACTACAGTACAGTATGTTAGATTGCTTCTACTAAAATGTTTCAGTAAACATGCCTACAGAATTTTCAGCATTTTTTTCAAATGAAGCAAAACATTTTTTTTTTCACAACATAATATACAACTTTTGACTGTGACGCAGTCAAACTGTTTTTTTTTTTTGTTTTTTTTTAATGAGATACAAATCCATCTTCAGTAATGCTGGCTTTGGAATTAGTTAAAGCATAGGAAGTTGTTATTGTCTTCTCATGGATTCATGCTTGCCCATTTGTAATTAATGTTGGGCAAGTGTTGATAACTTTCAAGTGTATTGTTTTAAATGTATATACAACTTAGATATTAAATATTAGAAAATTAGATATTATTCATATTTCCTACTATAGGAATGAATCACTGTAGAATATTGTCTGCATATCGGTATCACGCAATGTTTGAATTCATAGTTGTCCTCTGAATTCTGATCTTCCATTTAGTAACTTTAGTAACATTATCTTACACTTCAAAAATGTAATGGATACCAGAGGTCTACTTGGACTGTTTATTTGCAGTTAGATAAAGTTCCTGAGCCAGACGATCCTGCTTTAACAAGTTAGGTAGACTATGTAAAAAAGAGATGTTGTTGAGATGTTTGGCTTTAGTTGAGCATCTAACAAGGGTAAGTGAGCTAATCACAGATCAATGAAGTAGCGATATAAAGTCCAGAGGACATTTGACAGCTACATTAAAAGTTAATGTAAAACAAAGACACAAGGGGAAGAGGGGCTTGGGTATTTTTTTTCAGGGGAATTATGTGCTGAAATCTTTTATCAGTTTTTGTGACCTGCAGTTCAGACTTTACACATGTTCTCAATTATTTTTTCAAGGCAGGGCTAGTTTCTTTGTGTTGGCGAGCGTGTTAAAAAATAAATACATAAATAAATACAAATCTATAACAGCGTTAATCCAGAAAAAAAAACAAAGCATTTCCCAAAGATAAACAAAGATAAAAAATTTTATACAAATTTCAGATGACTTGGACCGGGAGTGATAGGAGATTGGCCTGTGCTGTAAGGCCTTAGAAATCAAGCATGGGTGAGGCCTGGGATTAATTCATCAAGGCGACCCATACTTGGTTTCCGAGGCTCTGCGGAATTCAGCTGCCGTTTTAGAAATGTGTTAATTATAAACTGTGCATGTTATGTTATGCTAAGTAATAGGAAAAATTTAGTTAATGTGTTGTTTAGTTTTATAAATTAAGCACATATGTGCATGTTTTCTTAATAAGCCATATGCACTATAGACAAAAGCAACAACTAATTTAATAAGGATGGCATCTGCAATTATGGAAACACATATACAGTTAATAAATATGCATAGTAATTAAAACTATTTAAAAACATTTTACACATTGGAGCTGATGATGATGTCTCTAACCTTTAGAGATTTTTAGAATCCTAACCACTGTGATAAAGATAGTTGATGGTTTTTGGCACTTATTGTTTTTTGCTATTAATAACTAAATAGTTTCACTTAAAACTAAAATGATCTTATACTACTAGCGTGGTTTGCAGTGTAGAAAGAGTTAGAAAACACTCTATGGATAGCGACACATAATTCAAATGTAATCCTCTGGATATTTGTATATATTAGGTAATATTGCTTTGTGTCGCTGGGGTAGGATGGAGGGTACTGAAACCTATTAGAAGAGGTAATGTAATTAGGCAATACGTCAGCCTCTGGCACCGTATGCAGGCTCTTTTGTGCAGTGGCAATAGTGCTGGGTTTGGAAGTGTCCCGTGCTCACTGATGTGAACCTCCAGTATTGATGTGCAAGCATTTATGGACATTCTGGAGTCTGTGCTGTTTTGGTCCCAAGAGCAAATAAAAATGAATTGCTTGTAACAATTTTTTTATTTTTCCAAAAATATTTCCTAATTGTGATTTAACAGCTGGAATTGGAATACATCGATTGATTAACAACATTGTAACTGCCCCCATGATGTAAGAGTTCACTTTTCACATTCAATCTGAATGATGTAAAACACAAAGACCTGGCTTTGTAATTTCTATAACTGATTAAATCAATACAAGGTGGTATGAAGATTTCCATTTACCCCAGATGATTTTTAATACCAAAAGCATATTGTGAGGAGTCTATATTTGACTATATTTTATGTTTTAAAACATTTCCATATGTTACCATCTATTAAAAATATCTTCTTAGGGGTCACATAACTTAAATTGTTCTTTTCATTTTCCTTTTACCTTTAACCCACGAGAAAGTACATTGTGGTCAAACTGGCTAGGTTTTTCAATTAGGAAAAGACAACTTTGATTTTACAAGTGATATAAACCCCCATTTGTTACTCCCAGTGATTTCCTGAAGTCTAACACTTTAACAGATGTACTGCATAGTTCTGTGCAGATTAACCATGCCATTGACATGGTGGAGCATTCCTACCTACAACACGTTCATATTATTAACAACCACTGCCTGACCTAATCATAAAAAGAACTCATGCACTCCAGAGAGAAAAGAGGATATCTTCATGGTTTGTGAAGACATACAAGGATACAGTGTTAACCAACGCATTGTTTCTTTGCTGCAGTTTTGCCATTTTATTTTGTTTCTCGCTTTTTTTGCGCTTGTCCATGGCAAAGGGGTCCGGTCGGCTGAAAATCTGTTACACGGCTGTAAATTTGAATTGAACTTTCATGGTCTTTGGCAGGTTGCCTAGCTCTGTCTTCTGATTTGGGAGTTCTTGTTTTTTCTTCTTCAAGGTCAGAAAGGTAGCAGGCAGTGCACAAGCAGCAGTGTGGAGTAGTGGTTAGGGCTCTGGACTCTTGACCGGAGGGTTGTGGGCTCAATCCCCAGTGAGGGACACTGCTGTTGTACCCTTGAGCAAGGTACTTTACCTAGATTGCTCCAGTGAAAACCCAACTGTATAAATGGGTAATTGTATGTAAAAATAATGTGATATCTGTATAATGTGATATCTTGTACCAATTGTAAGTTGCCCTGGATAAGGGCGTCTGCTAAGAAATAAATAATAATAATAAATAATAATAATAATGTTTAAAGAGATACAGACTTTTACTATCGGTGAGTAAAATAAATTCCATGTTGTGTTCTCTGTAAGGAAACAGCCACCCAGACTCTCTGGCATCCAAACTAAATGTTGAATGTTGTGATGCCACCCAAATATTAGTTATTTAAAATAATAATAATAATAATAATAATAATAATAATAAAACCACTTGCTCCATAATGGTTTAATAATGCACATTCTATATTTAGCACCCTTTAAATTGTAAATAATATATTTCTAAATGGTATAATAAAAGTATTAGTGGAATACAGCAAGTCTGCTAGTGGAGTTGTGAACTTCAACCCCCCATGGTTAAAATGTGACCATGAAAACCCACCTATACTAAAATGCTGACTTGACTGCTACCTATTTTCTGTTTCGATTTTCATTGTTAAATGAACTCTAACCAGCTTGTTGAAGTTAAGATTTATCATAAACAGAACGGACAGGTCTGTTCTGTCTATATCATCAATATCATCTCCATGGCATATTCTTAAAGTAATTCCACACGTGTAATTAACAGAAGCCTATCACAGCGGTCTTGCTGACGTTAATAACAATTTGGGGGTAAAGAGGTTTAATTTTTTTTTTTTTTAACTCAATTAGTATAATTAACCTTTAGTCTCTAACTAGAATTTATGTCTAATAGTTTGCTAATTACACTCTGCACCATTATAATTGAAACAACAGTATCTATTATATATTTCTGATGAACGTTTTATAGCTAGAAACGTGTGATTTCATTGAATGTTAGAAATAATCTGTAAACCTTTAGAAAACAGCGTCTTTGAGCTGTTTTCAGGTTTGTAAAATTCAATCTAGTATCTAGACATTGTGTTGTAGCTATTTCAATGCCCTTTAGAAAAATGTATCATAATATTAGATAGATACAGGGGTATTTGTACAGAAAAAACTTACTGTTTATGTTTGGTGAGGTTGCTAATTCTGTTGCTATGTATCTGTTCATTTCAGTGTGCAAATGTCTTGTAAACATGAACTAAACTATTTGTCTCACAAAAGGATCTGTCATCCACAGTCTTTTTAGGTTTAACACATTTCCCTATATTTACATGATTCCCTATGAGAACCTTTTGTACACATGGCAATACTATACTGTTCTAAGGAAACTATTTGTAATGCATTGTTCTTACCAGTACAGTCTTGACAGTAGTACTGTGTTGTACTTTATCACAGGTTTATTTTCTCTTTTTTTATTATTGTAAACAGGGGATTGAGATTGATAATCTTGTTATGTACGGTGTTTTAGTAAGACACATTTTCTTTAACTCCCTACACTCAAGTAACTGTTGTTGTGTTTGGTTTTAGATTACAAAGAACAGTACAGGTGCTGTTTTCTGCATGTTTTATAAAAGACAAATGCTTAATCTTATCCTTAATGACAGTTTTACCTTTCATAATAGATTTTACATCCGGAGACACACATTGCTTTAGCATTAGCAGTGCTGTAAACTAGCACCTTCTGTAGACATGCCATTGCTCCATGTTATTAGGTCAGTACTTTTGTGAGGCAAGCCATTTTTTAACCTCCTCCAAAAGAACTGTGGAGAAGACTGAATTAAGTTTATTTTTTCTTACAAACTGTATGAACTTATGTGTGAGCGTATGTTTGATGGCCTTGAATTATGCCGTTAAACTCCCAGGTCTCATCTGTGCCTGATTACCAGTGTGTAATATACAACTACTGCTCCATAGACAATTAATCATGCCCTTTTAAAAAATGTAGAACTGTTTTAATACACAGTACCCACGATTTGCAATGCATGTACAGTGCATCTAGCCAGAAGTAGCAAATAGATGTTGATAAAACAAGAATACTGTTTTCTTAGTTAAAGTCTGCACCAAAAAGCATGCTTGTTTCTTTTTGCAACCAAGCATTAGTGAGGTAAAAGAGATAAAAAGAGCCTATTTCAAAATACTTGGCTTGGCAAAAGAAAACCAAATTAATTTAATTCAATAACATCATTATGGCCCACAGTATCTTCACATATTTGGCTTGAATAATATGTCACGTAAACCCACCTTGCAACACATTTAATGCCTCACATGAAGTAGACAAATTGGCAGATGCTTAGAATGTCCTGTCAGAGAATGACATTTACAATATTTATTGTAGTGTTAGTTTCCTTGGCACCAAACCAATTGCGACACAGAGAATGAATAACAAGTGTGGAATAATGTTAAAATATAAATGCCTGTTGTCCTTTAACCTATGCGTCAAGGTTAAGATTCATCTAAATCAAAAACATTTTACTTTAGGAAGCCAGAATTTGCTATCTTTTACTCAAATACATTCACTGAAATATCTTACTATTGCATGCATGTTGGGTCAGCTCAACATCTCCCAGTTGCTTGACTGCCAAATTCACCAAGATATTTAAAATGAAATGATGCAAAGCTTAATTACTATTGTTTCTAGTGACATAAAATAGTTTAATGATATAAGTGGCCATTTAAACCGATGCACACATTAGTTAATTAGGATTTACTGCATTCCTTGGCAGTGATGCATTGTCCATGACGGAGGGGCCTTTATTTTTAAAACTCTCTGTCATCAGCAATATTGACAGCCAGTAAAACAGTTGCTAGGTTAAAAAGAAGTAAATGATCAGACATTTACATAGCTGACTGGAGACCAATTGAACCAAATGTGGTAGAATAATACTTCCATCATTTACAGTTTGCGTCCACGTAGGTTGCTTCCTAAGAAATTGTCTCTAGTTTCTTTTTATTTTTTAAGTTGGTATTCAGTGTTAACATGAATTTCGAGCCAGTGGTCTTACTGAATACAGTTTTATCCAACAGGGTATACAGTAGTGTCACGCTCATCCAGTGGCAATGAATCCTCTGATCTGCTATTACAAAGGCTATACATATTATTGCCACTTTATATATTAAGAGTGGCATTCACAGCATTTAAAATAATTACAATATATATCACTGGGAATAACCAAGTAATGTATTATTATTATTATTATTATTATTATTATTATTATTATTATTATTATTATTATTATTAGTAGTAGTAGTAGTAGTAGTAGTAGTAGTAGTAGTATTGTTGTTGTTGTTGTTGTTGTTGTTGTTTTTAAAACCGAATATTACCCTCTCCAGCCTTTTTATGTACAGTATGATTACTAGTTTTCAGAGCGTACCACCAGACTGCCCAAGTTGCCTTTGAACGCATTAGCTGGTTGTGACCATCTCGGCTGAATGCATTTAGATTATTAAAATGAGATTAGGAGAAATCAGTGGAGAATTCAAATTACAAACAGACCCAGCCTTTGTTAGCCCACACAGGGCTCAGCATGTCCTTATGTGAGCAGTACCCCATTTCACTTGTCAAGTTTTCATGTTGTTCCAATTGTGCAGTTCAAGAGTGCCGACGTTTCTCAGCCGTAATATACAGGTTGATTTTAAAGTGTATAGATATTGATCATTTCTGTTAATATTGAAAATCATACAACACATATAGCTGCTGTCTTGGTGATAACCATGGGAGATGGATATGTATTTGTCCTTAATATACAACTGTCTTTACTTAAACACAATTAATGTAACTAAATATAACAGGGTGTTATACATCTTATACATTTACTCAGATGAGTTTACAACATGACATTGTCTGTGAGTGGAGAAATATTATATAGTGGCAAGTGTAAGCAATCAGTGATTGATAGTGTGTAGGCTAAATATAGTATTATGAAGGAGCATTTGTTGTTAATAGTAAGTTAAGGAAAGTTCCAGTATCTTATACAGTATCATATTATTTTCCATGGCTTCTCACTACACTGTGTGTTTCTCTAGCATACATTACTGAACCATATTTCATTTGCTTAATCTTGCTTGCTTACAAAGGTAGGGTTGCAGAAACTAGCAGGTTATAATCTATATCAATCCGGTTGTTGTTGCTTTCATATATCATTTAAACTAAGCATAACCCTTCTGGAGCTCTTCACTGTGGTAACTTTAAAGTGCTATACAGCAGTATTTCAGATTTAAGATATCCAGTACATTTTGCAAGAGAGATAAAACTTCATGTTATACATGTGGCAGGCAGTGTATAAAGGGGGGGGGGGGTGACATAAATATAAATGCTAATTATAAATATAAATCTATCATGTTTATTTCTAGCACCCAGTGAGTGTGATTCTCTTTCTGCTTAGTATCCTTATATGGCTAAACAACTACCCAATATCTATGAATTTTGTTAGCCAATCAGAATCTGGATTACCTGTCAAGTTTCTGATGAAATGCTAATTCATGGCCTTTCATAGCTTTTGGGTTTGAATCCATCTCAATCCAGGTCACAACTGAAACCATTCTGGTGCTCAATTTAGCCCCCACATCACAAAACCCCTACACAACTCACTACTGGCAGTCTCTTCCTGAGAGAGGCCCACGACTGAATGGCAGCGGGTGTGCAAGCACACCTTAATGCATACTTTAGCTTCCCTTTGTGTCTTTATATACCACCATTTAACACAAACAGCATGCGCCTTTTTACATGTTATGAGCCGTAAAGTATTTGTTACAGTAAAAGTGTATCTGCTGTTTTTTATTTTACAGAAGACGTTTATTTTGCAGAGCATTTATGTGTCGACAATTCATTTACATAGATTATAAAAAAAATCATATTAAATGTGTGTTAAAGATTATATGAGTGATACTTGCGGAAAAGTACAGTAACACATTACTTCTATAGCAAGCTCCCACCTGGTCTAACCTAAGTCTGCTTTTACTATTTGTTTCCTACCCAATGTTCTAAGTCTTGCATTTGTTTTGATTTCCCATAAGGTATTTATTTTACACTTCACAAAACTTGATTTAATGTGACTAGCATCTGTTTGGATCAACAAAAAGAAAATCCCTCAATTCCCATTTCTAAACTTGCAATAAAGACAGTGGAAAAGAACACCACACTTTATTGGCCTGACGTGTATAATAAGCTGCAGTGATGTCTGTAACACAACCTTCCATTGGTTTATGATGGTGGCTGATAACAGTATGTTGAATTTACATGCTTCAAATATTCTTAACCTTTGCACTTGAAAGTCAGTGCCAGTCCTCAGTTAGTGTATTTCAATAATATTTCTTCCCTATGTATGCAGATACAATCTAGTATTTGGCCCAGGAATGACATCCTTGAATGAGTTTACAAGCATCAAATGCTTACGGTAGCTCCTTAAGAGGAAGAGTTTCTTGGGATATTACATGTGGAGACAGCTTTAAAGTCTGATTGGGAGACTAGATGTCTGTAAGCCGTACGTTTCCCCTTCTGCTTTCAGCTAGCACTATTGATGAAAATTGTGATTGGCTGTTTCTATGGAATCTTTTGTGCTTCATTGAAGATCTGTTTACAGAGCAGCATGACTTGGCTCCATCTGCATTCTGTGCTCTCCCCTTAAAATGTGGGAAATATTTGAGGAATTAGGCTTTTGTTCATTAGTGAAAAAAGAAATATAACGTTCTGTGTAAAAGAGTGTTCTGTGTTAACAGAGTGATGAGCGTAGCAGCAGATTTTTTTTTTCTTGTTTTACTTTGTAACAATGGATGCCCTGATTGACTTGGTTATATGTACCCTAGGACCCTGCTTCACTCCCCTGTCATCACGCTAATGCCTTCAGTAAGTTGGAAGAGAAACATGTACTTTTGTTCAAATGGAGTGTGCAGTGTCTTTCAGCCTGATGAATCCAGCAGCACTGAAGAAGTGCTGTTGTTTCAGCTTCTCTCATTTTTAATGGCTATGTCCAGTCACTGACAGGGACATCACTTCTGCAGCCAAACCACCTCCTGATATTTTCCACCTGTCTTCCCATGGGCTGTAGGAATTCAGGACTTGAGAAAAGGTTTAATCACCCGTGTGAAGGGAAGGTTAATCTGGTCACACGCTTTATACTGCTAGTTAATGACTTCATAGACAGGAATGTCTAATTATTGTATATATATTCAGGATAAAAAAGTGGGAGAGTAAGAAATGCTTAGTAAGGGCTAAAGTTAATATTCATGTAAATTTATCTATCAGGCAGAATTGTGCAAATTACAATGTTCTATTCAACTCAATTTGAATATTGAATCACTTCCAAACATATTTTTAATTCTTTCCTTTTCCTTCTGATCAATTACTGTAGAGCTATATAACTAAAGTGTTTTGGTTTTGACATAGCTTGGTGTTTTTCTTAAATCCTGTTAAACCATTAGATTTCAAACAGTTTTAACAGCTTCTGTAAATAATATTGTGAATGCCAGAGAGACTGTCTTCTCCACTGCAGTAATGGAATCTGTTGGCTGAGTGCCTGTTCTTATTCTCTTGGCTGGCCTCTCTCTTCCATCTGCCAGTTTTACAGGAAATCAAAAGACAGCAAACCACAAGCTGCTCCCGATGTGCATTTGTAACTATTCCTAAAGGTACTAAGATTCTATGCGAGGAGAACCAACTATGTCGTTTTCTCCTGTTTGAGATTTTTCCTTTGAATTAAAAATGTTTAAAGCCAAGATTTTTTTTCTTGTTTCATAAATGTAATAATAATAATAATAATAATAATAATAATAATAATAATAATTGTGATTGAAAAAACAAGGACAATGTAAATTTAGTTACTTTTTTATGTAATATGCATTTTTCTAGTTACTGTCTTAAAGTACAGGATAAGATACAGGGGGGCAAAGCAAGTACAACTTGTTGACACGGCTGAAATCATTAAACTGTTTTCAATATATTTAATTTCATGATTAACTTCCTTCCAAATTACTGCCATTAGTATAGCTAAACCAGTTAATTGCTTTGTTTGGAATGCCATTCAAATAGATTATAGACCACAGCATTAACTAAACATTCATTTCTATGTCATTAGCTGCTTTTAAAGATCCTGTTGTAGTATCTGGCATCACCTGGTAAAGGAGCTGGAATATCTTTAGCATACTGTAATGGCTTCACCAAAGCTTTTCATTTACCTTAACTTCACATGCATACTTCATTTTGTGAAGCAGTAGGTAATAGAAACTTTGAACATTTTTTACTCCATTCATTATCATTTGTGAGCCTGTCGGGGCTGATATAGCCAGCAGCAGATAATTTCCTATGAATGCCCATGGAGATTTTCTTGAAGAGAGACAATAATGATTGTTGTTGAAACCAGACAGGCTAGTGCAAGGTTGTGATTGGCTCACTTAATCATTAGTAGAACCCATCATGAAACCTCACTCTGAAAATAGCCAGCCTGGAAATAGTAAGAGCTTTGACTTCTGCCTGTAAACTAGTGTCAGTCTGGCAAAATCCTGTTAAATACACCAGTAAATCAATAGTTGCCCCTAAATGCATAAACTTGACTTAGTCCATTGCAGTTTATTGGATCTTTATATCATATTAATTTTGTTAATGGGGATTTTCAAAACAGTTGTAATGGAAAGTCATAGTTAGTGATTCTGTTTACATGAGCCCTTAATAATATAATGACTATTGCAGTGGCCCAAAAGCAGCTGATAAGGAGGGGTCTAGCAAAGGTAATACCCAATTGTTTTTACAACACTTACATGCAAAGGTACTGTCTCATCAATGCACAGATAAGGTTACATTTTTGGATCAGATTCATGTATATCCTCGGTAATTGCAATTTGTATCACAACCATGATGCTTGGCCACTCTCTATACAGAATCTTATGATACAAACGATTTTCCTTTGGTAATTATAAAATAAAAACACATTCTAATCACTCACATCTGGAGACTATGCATTTCTGCAGACTATAGAATAGCCCTGTTTGTGTACATTATCTCTTCATACTCAATGCTGCAGTGTTTTGCTGACATCAATGGGGATCACTCTTAGTGTGGTCCTTCTGGTTTTAATGCTGTCCGGGTACTGTTGTCCTTGGCAGATTCCAAGTTCTATACTGCTATGCAGACTGTGAATATTTTTTCCAGACATCTGCTAGATTGTAGGTCCTGCTCATGCTTGCCCCGGCTATAGATAGGCCTCTCTTGAACTCAGCTAGATCTTTGACTTCTACTGTGAGCATGCTGTTATTTTATGTGCAGTTTATGTGTACACATCCACCCACAAGACTTGGCTTTCTGACTGGATTGTCTTTTGTGGTCTTCTGCTCCAAAATAGGATCTCAATCTCATGCAACCTACCTGTACCTTAATTCAATTTTCATTCTCTAAATGTAGTATGATGTTTTTAAACATCTCTTATTTGAGGAGTGAATCTAAAGTTTCTAAAGGTCATGCAATCATGCTGGAAGATACCATTAGAGCTTCCATTCACAGCTCTGTGAGTGCACTTCAATCCAGAGCTGACCCCTGACCTCTGACCCCTGACCCATCTCTGCCATTCAGTCCTGGGCCTTCCTCAAGCTGAGAGTGAAATTTGTGCCAAATTCTGTGGTGGTTTTGTAATGTGGATTAATATCTATAGGGGCTAGATTGAGACCACCAAACCAATTTCACCGCTGCTCTACCCAGCCCCATGAATCCAGTTTTACTAAACCATTTAGAAGAATAAAAAAAAGATGACACTCAAGCTTCGATGTAAAACTCCCACAGTCGTGCCAGTTCAGCCATGAGGTAAAAGACAACTGTGAAATGGAACAGGGAGCAGGAGTATGATACTAAATCGATTCGTTCGAAAGGGCCATAGCTACACCCCTCATTAGCACAAGTTAAGAGTTGCTTTCATACATGTTAACTATTGTTGAGCCTTGTGCTGCCCTGTGCAATATAACCAAGTGGGTTATTTTACAGCTTGCCTTCCAATTCAGTGGTTCCCTCTTAAGCCCCATTAACAATGACATAAATTAGAGTCAGCTAATTATGGTTCATGGCACAAAGCAGGCCTGCAGTAATTAGTGGTGCCTTTTGACACAGAAGCACTGGGAGGTCTTTGCCAATAAGAACATTCCATCATCAAGCATACAGCATATTCCTATCAGATCGTTTAATTCATCCACATTCATGAAATATCTGAATGCGTAACTTCAAGTACGGCTTCAAGTAGTTCCTCGGTTGTGGAACTTTATTCTGGTTACCATTAGGGAGGTTGAAACATTGGAGTCTAAATGGAAAGCATTTTTTTATGTGCTTTTATGTAATGGGTTGTACAGTAACTGGAATGTATGTAAATATTTTATTATAGTCATCTTGTATTGTTTTTAACTTTGTACATTGCTTTGGGATGCCAAGGCATGAAGGGTGTTATATAAAAATAATTGTGTATTGTATTAATACTGTAAATATACCTTGCAACTGGTAAATAAATACATGTTCTGTCACCTTAATGTATTTAGTAACATACCTTCAGGAAGGATATTACATGAAATGTAAAGCATTGGTTTATAAATCTATTATGTTTTTGTTCAATGCCAATTCAATACTATGTCATTAGCTTTCTAGCTCAACTAAATCTTTCATACAAAAGCTTAGATCTATGAACCACAGCCATACCTAAAGAAGGTCACAGATTACAGGTGTAAAACATTCATGCAGGTAGTAAATACAATACAGATATTTACAGTTGATAAATTGTACCCTAACCTTTCCCATTGCAGACGTTAATGAATGTACTACTGACAATGGGGGCTGTCAGGACCAGTGCTGCAACACCATTGGGAGCTATTACTGCAAGTGCCCTTCAGGCCAGCAACTCAGGGAGGATGGGCAGTCATGTGAGGGTAAGAAGTTTTCAGAAGTCATTGTTTTGCAGGTTTGCAGTGGTTGGCCAAAATATCTTCAAAACAAATCAAGAAAACACTGAAACATTTAAAAATACATTTTAATATAATTTACAAAGAGAGTTTAAATGTATTTCTTCAATTCCAGCATTCCTAAAATAATGAAAACATTTTTTTTTAATTAAAATGCTATTTAATTCATATAAACAATGGTAGATCTAAATATAGACATTGTTTAAAACGCTGCACTCACAGTAGATAAATGTAAACTTTTCATATGAATAAGAAAGTGAACTTACGCTTTGCCAAAACGGTATAATTCAAGTAATATGTCTTATAGTGCCTTGTGAAAGAAGCTCAAAGTTCAGCATCAAAACCTTAGAAATGTAAAAATAATATTCAAATCTCCCCAAGGTGCCTGAGAGGGACAGTGTATGTACAAAACAGTGCATTCTAATCAGGAGGTCATTTTCTCCAAAGCTATCAATCTGTCAGTATTTTAGAATCCATTAAGCTTTTGGTCTTTTTCTGACATGCTTTCATCTATGAAACCTACCTACTCCTGGCATATTAAGCAATTAATGTCTACAAAAAAGCATTTTTGTTTTTAACAAATGCAGCAATACTTATTACCTTAGAAACTCAAGCCAGCTTACCCTTAAGGATCCGTTAGACTTCAGAGCTATGCCATGTTTCCTGACACTGCTGGCTATGACCTGTTACCTCTGTTGTGTCGCAGTATAATGTAATAACCACATGCATGAGCTAATTTTATATGATCTGTATGCTGAAGAAAGGTATCCATTTGTAAAAGAATGAATGTCCCAGGACATATCCTTTTGGATGAGATGTAAAACCAAGGTCCTATTGTAAGTGACTCTGCAGCAGCAGTTATTTATGCATAGTTCACCCCCTAGTCTGTAAGTCACTTTGGATAAAAGCGTCTGCTAAATGACTCATTATTATTATTATTATTATTATTATTATTATTATTATTATTATTATTATTATTATTATTATTATTATTATTATTGCCACCCCCCATTATTCAGCATTTTTACACATACATTCACTTATGACTTATTTTACTCTGTTCATAAGGACATCATTCTGTAATGATAAGGAATTACTATAATCACAATCTGTAAAGATATTACTTTTACTCTTAATAAGTTGTCATATTGCATGTCTCTTAACTGGGGTATTTGAAAGGGCATTTTCAACACAAATTAATAAAGGAAAGTGGAAAATCTTCTTTTGTGCATAATAAAGGTGCTTTTATGGCATTTAGGTTATGGGACAGAGAATGGGACACACCCAATCTTTGTAATGTAAAAAATCTTCCCTTTTCAAAAGAAATAATTACTCCTATTTGGAAAAATACTAAACCTCCACACAGATTTTCGACATAGTAAGTATGGTTTTGAAATACTGGAAAACCTATAAGCACAACACAAAAAATAGTGTGTTTACATACCTCCTCTGTGGACAGCTATGGAAAAGAATCACCATTTCATAATTTCTGTACAGAACTTTTTTTTCTTCTTCTGAATAATATAATGATATTTGAGTGATATTTGAGTGTTCCCAGATACATGTTTTAATCACATTAGAAGTGAAGAGATGGATGCCTTGGCAACCAACGGTGGACAACTTTTAACATCACTTCATCTAACACATGCGCACACATATGGAGTGGCTTAATTAATCTTAAAGTTAAAAAACTAGACTCAGCAAATTGCGATCTGAAAGGCCTATGAGAGTCTAGGATAAAAGCCCCAAAACCACCACAGTTAAAATAATACAAATATGACCCTTTGTTTACAGAATCTAGCATTCTTTGTATGTCTGTAAAACAGTTTGAACTCCAGGGAGGTTTCCCAGTTTAAACAATCTCTATATTTCGATCTACAACCCATATTAATGAAATAGATCCCTATGTCTCTTGATTAATTTTGGAATGCCAGATTGAATTATTTCTTCCCTTCCGTAGTCAGCATGAGATCTACAAGCTGTACCACACTTTACAGGTTCATCCTGGTATAAGCAGCATGCTTATTTTTCATAGTAAGTTAATCTCCCAGCCCACTCTTCACTATAAATTGTCAGGCTTCAGAAGATTGGAATCAATGACCTCAGTGGCCAGGATGCCGTGCTGGTTTAACTCCTCAGCTGTCATTTTCATGAAAGGGAGTAAAGAGAAATATGTCTAAGAATGGGGATAAAATACCCTGGCAAAGTAAAATAGGGCTCAATCCAGATAGCGAGAATTGTACCATGTTATGTCATCTTTTATCATGACATTAACGATTTTTGGCAGCTGTCAGGCAAAAATATGAGTTCTACATCCATGTTGTCTGGGAACAATGACATCAAACTGAAAACATGCTTTGAAAACATGTCACATGTCTTTTTACCCCTATGCAGTATTGTACAGTATTTTGCTAATTGCTCAGTATATACTCAAGGGCCTGTAGGTTGGAGGTTATGATTACATTTTATAAGATCAATTGGTGCTGAGGCAGCAACATGTCAGGAGATGAAGGATGCATTAGGAAAACAGGCATGGTAGATTTATTTAGCATATGTGCAATTTAATTATCCTTTGAGGAACATTAAGATATTCCATCTCCAAAAGTGCCTCTGCTCTCCAGTGACTAATCTAGGAAAAGTACTGATATACAGGACAGTACACTGTGGTTTCTGCCTTCCTTTTCTTAGTTGTACAAGGAAAACTTTCAGACTGTTGGGTCTTTTGTGAGTGACCATCAGAGAGCATTTAAAGTCTGTTAATAGAGCTGTAGGGCTTGTATACTTTTAAATTGATTTTAAATGTATTCTTCCATGGCGTCTTTACATTGCTAGCCTAAGGGGACCCTTTTAAGACATAAAAGTGTGGCCTTTTTTTGTAAATTAGTGGTCTATCCAAACTAATTGTATGTCTAAAATCACCACTATCACAATCACATGTGCTTCTGTTGTTCGGTGACGGAAAACAACAATTAAATTCGAATTAATTTCATTTTGCTGCCATAATTTAAAAATTGTTTTCAAAATTAAATCCTGGCATGGTAATCAACAACCAAGAACAAATTGTAAACTTTTTTCTCCCATGTACTTTTCTTGGAAGTTTATGGAAAAAAAAGAATGAATATGCATTTGGCATTTTCCAGTGAAGTTCATAAGTACCGGCTGTCACAGCACAGTGACAATCACAGTAAACAAGCTTCATTTCCCTTCCAGATGATGATGAGTGTGCTGTTGTGAATGGAGGCTGCCAGCAGACCTGTGTGAACACTCAAGGATCCTTCTCCTGTGAATGTGATGCTGGATACCGGCTGCACACTGATGGGCGCACTTGTATCAGTAAGTCAATGTTGGGCTGATTTGCTATTTTGAAACCTTGTCAAAGAATGTGCCAAATTACTGCTGGAATCCCTTGAAACCACTCCACTAAGGCAGATGGCTGACAACAAACCAAGTATTCGTGAATCTGTCATTTAAAAAAAAAAAAAAAAAACCTTTACTAACCATTATTGAATGAAAAAAATAAAATAAAATATAGTTTTTAACTAAAATATGTAGGCTACTTAAAATCTATTATAAAGTTACTTGATATCTATGTGTCTCAGTAATACCCTCCACCCCTACTTTAAACAAATTACAATCTGTTCTTACTCAGTCTTATCCAAAATCTGCTGCTTGAATTACTATAACATTAGCTTTAATCATGCTTTTTGACTTTTCACACCTATAGTAACTTTTAAATTAGGGCAATTCACCACTGAAGTCTGTAAAAAGTGAGCTGCTGAACTTTAGTAGCTGTTTTATACAGCAACACTTTTTTAAAAGATTGGAATTTAAATTTGTATTACTATTTTTTTTTTTTTTTGCACGCTGCATTTAAATATAAAGCCGCCAAGTCTGCTTGAAGTATTAAGAAAGCTATTCTAAATGTTAAAATCAGAATTTTGTTTTTTGAACCCTTTAACTTCAATTGACAGAAGTAATAAAATGGAAAAAAAAAAACAGTAAATCCAGGTTACTAACTCCAGCAGTCTGTTGAACTCATCAATTTATAGAACCCCTCCCCCTTCTTAATGGCTTGACTGTCATCAGTTCTTTCTTTAGGTGACCCTGTAGTCCTGGACCTGACTCCCTATATCAGCACTTCAATAAATCAGCTTGGTTAACAAGCATGGAAAGGACATTAGCTTGGGACATAGTGATGTCCTTTTGAAGAATTTTAACATCTTATATAATGTTCATATTGCTGGGTGCCTCTTTATAACTGTGGTAGGCTATACATGGAGTTGATAAATGTAATAAAATGTTTTATTGCAGCTGCTTTTGAGACTAGATCTGTGGATTGACATATACATGACTTCATATAAGGTGGTTAATTTGTAGTGTGTATTCATTAGCTTATGCATGTTTGGCTATGTTTTTGCTTTAATACATTTAATACATCTTTTGATTGTACTTTAATGCAGGGACACAAGCAACTCAATTGCACTATTAAGAGTCATGTATAAAACAAACAATGACCACTTGTATTTTGTTAAAACCAAAAGGCTATTTTTAATTTTAAGGTTTACATGAAAACAAATCTGTCAATGCAACACCACTTCAATGCACTTCATTTTTTATATATACTGTATATGTGTGATGATGATGATGATGATGATGATGATGATGATGATGATGATGATTATATATAATCATCATCATCATTATCATCTTCAGCCTTTTTCAATCCACTGCTGGATGAAGGCCTCCCCAGGATTGTTCCACAAAAGCCTGTCTGCTGCGTCTCTCATCCATGTTGATCCGGTGTGTTTCCTAATTTCATCTTGCCATCTTCCTTTGAGGTCTTATGCCTCAAGAGGAAAGTCTTCGACCAATGCGTGCTGCCAGTGCTAACTTACAGATCCCAAAACTGGACCCTCAATACAAAAAAAAAAAAAAAAAATTGTAGTTATTTGCAGCCATTTTAACTAACAGCTGTTGCTTTAGAGAACACTTTGTTTATGTCAGTTCACAGGCCTATATCTTATCACTACACTTGCTAGGTAATTGTGTTTTATAGGTGAGGTTTACTTTGCAATGGCATTTGGATTTGTCTCCCTTTTATTAGCATTTTATTCCACCAACACTTGCAATTGTGTGTGTTTTTTTAATTTATATTTTTCATCTTGATGTTTGTCAGAGGGAGTGATTGACGTGTTATTATTTACTGGCGGGCATAACATGCCAACAGAACCCGAATACTGACAAACCAGAAACCAAAACAGACCTACAGGGGGAAAGTTACAGTATGTCAACATTTAAATCCACATTTTCCATCTCGTTTCGTTGGTAGCACTGAGAAGGCAAAGGTCATACAATGACTCAAAAAACAAGTTCAGGAAGAAAAACAGAAGCAAAAAAATGCTTTTAAAAACTTTTTTTCTATCGACATTTTATGACCATTTTTGATTTGTTAAGACAGTGAAATAAACCAAGGCAATAATACAAATACAACACAAATTGCTGTACAAATCAGTCCTGTAATTTGCAAAGCTGCATTTTGAATATTTAAATATTTGCCTTTGCGATTCCCAGCAGTGGTTATGCTTTGAAGTGTATGTTCCAGCTTTAAGGACTGAAATTGTGTAAGGTAGGTAGTCTCGCTATGCGAATGATTTTGGTAAATTAAACTACTTATTTGTCTGCATCCCTTACATATGGGTCTCTGCTATCACAATAATCTTCAAAGTGTTTTGAGTGTAATGAATCTGGGATTGGCACCAAAACAAAGAAGTCCCATAGAGTTCCAGCTGCAATGCCTAGACATGGCTGCAAGATGAATGAGGTGAACAGGACTCAGAAGCAAAGCTGAAAGAAACCAGATTGTTCTGGCTCTTCTTTGTGTGATACTCTGAAGAACAAAACCTGTGCCTGTGGGGATTTGTCATTTTTCACTAGCTGCATACATTTACAATTTTAAAGGTACAAATAATATTGCAAGAGAAACTATATTCCGCTTGTCGATAAACACTGCACATGGTAAAAGTTATATTCATAACGGTATGTAAAGTGATTTCAGGACGTTTTCAGTGTTGTACCTTATGAATTGGGAAAACACAATTGTGAAAATTGTAGGAAGGCACTCAATTCTTCACGGCAGTATGTTCTTACTGTTTATTTTCTTCCTCCCCCTTCAACTAGCTGTGAACTCTTGTTCTATGAACAATGGTGGTTGTGAGCATGAGTGTGTAGATATTACTGAAGATCATTACAAGTGCCAGTGCCGTCCAAACTACCAGTTAAAAAGAGATGGCAAACACTGTGAATGTAAGTATTTTATTTTTCACAACATATATTACCTATATTAGTACAAATTTAAAGACAAGACATGAAGAAATGCAGTAGGCACCTTATTACACATGACTGTGTTGGGCCAGGGAACATTCAGCTATGAACTGCAAACTTGCAACCACAGGGGATACTGTATTTATGATTATTAAGAATATTATATTGTAATAACACTTCAATGACACATGTGGTTGTGTAGTTACAATGCAACAACATGCTTCATAGCCAAATGACAAATGTTGGCAGTTGGTTGCATTGATTGTAATTGCACTGTAGTTTCACATGTGTTCTGTATTTACAATTCAATTACTATCTAACCATGTAAGCATTTGCAATGTATTTACAGTGTAATTAGAGACATTTAATGTCAAGTGTTACCAGAGTCTGTGTGGCACCGACAAGTGTTGTGCAGTTAGAGTCCATGTGTGTTTTTCTTTCATATGATCATTTGCAGTGGAAATGATGTTCCTGCATTTTTACTGTAAGTCTTTTCTGACAATCAACTGCAATCTCACTGTCACTTGTTGATGTACACAGGTCGGTTCAATCATGTGTATTTTGCTTTTACAATCTATAGTGAGAGACCCATGCACGGACAGGAACGGAGGCTGTGCTCACATCTGTACAACTGGAGGTGGGTTAGCGGAATGTGAATGCAAGCCTGGGTACCACCTGTCTGATGATGGTAAAGGTTGTGAAGGTAAGAGGCTGAATAAGGAAACCGCTAGACACGATTACAGTACTTCAGATTCACATAGCTTGTTAAACATACCTTGAACCAGGAGAGGTGCACAGAGTTTGTTGCTGAATAGAACAGTTTGAATATTTGAATATACGTAAGTGCTGTTTCCCCATTTTCTATTTGCTATTTTTGTCATTTCAGACATCGATGAGTGCAGTTCAGGGATTGCCATGTGTGCTCATCGCTGTGTCAATATGCTGGGATCCTTTACCTGTGTCTGTAACCCAGGATTTGAGCTGGGTGCTGATGGGAAACAGTGTTACCGTAAGTCTCAAATCAATATAAAGTAAGATATAAAACAACTACAGTAAATGTTATCTTTTGATAGTTTTTAACTAAATTGTTGCCGCCCCAAAGTGTACAGAGATTTCAAAGATGGTATAGTTATAGGAATTCTTCTGTTTCTAAATGGTATCATAGCAGCTGAACAGGTTGAATGCAAATCTCTATTATATAGAGTTAGTCTTCAGAATGGGTAGCTAATCAGGATGTAGATACATTGCCTTCTAAAGACACCACTGTGTCGCTGTCAGTTCCCATAAGGTATGTGTTACACTGAATGTCTAAGCTGAGGAAATAGATATTGGATTAAACAACTGCTAACAGTATTTCCCCCTGTAGGTATTGAAATGGAGATTGTAAATAGCTGTGAAAAGAACAATGGAGGCTGCTCTCATCATTGTGAACATACTACCAGTGGGCCTCGCTGTTCATGTAACCAAGGTTACCACATAGATGTGGAGAGGAAGAGTTGCATAGGTAATAGTATAATGTATAGTAGCAGCACTGTTCAACATATAACACTTTAATATATAAATTGCATTATTTTGTCATTGGATGGATCTTGAGGATGTTTGCTTTGCTTTGAATACTGTGCAGTGAAGAACAAACAAAATGTAATGAAACCAAATGTTTATTTGTGTATTTTTATTTGATGTTCCTTGGTTAATTGCAACAAGTCTCAGGTTACTGTGTAAAATGTAAACACTTATCCTATTCAAATTATCAGTTCACGTCATGAAGTGTTATTTATTTATTTATTTATTTATTATTTGGGTAATGTGATGAGTCCAATCACCCTCTTTTGTGAATTGTGACATAAAATGAGTTCTAATTCCCTTATATATATATATATATATATATATATATATATATATATATATATATATACATATATCATATATATTACATATATCATATATATATATATATATATACATATATCATATATATATATATATATATATATATATATATATATATATATATATATATATATATATATATATATGATATATGTATGTGGACACTGTGGGAATTCCAGTAGGTATAATATTAAAACGCTTAGTTTAGTTTAGTTCTTAGTTTATATTTTGATTTATTACAGTTGATATATTGCAGTGCTTACACAAACATCTGTTTAATTAGAGGGGCTGTTCAGCTAATAACAAGCACTTGTCTAGTAAAGGGTGATATTCAAGCCCTTGTCATCATCATCTGTTTATTTTTGTCCCCCAGACACTGATGAGTGTGAGTCGGGAGAGGCCTGCTGCAGTCAGTTCTGTAATAATTACCCAGGAGGCTATGAATGCAGCTGTAAGGCTGGCTTCAGACTGAACACTGACGGCTGTGGTTGTGACGGTAAGGGGGAGTTGGTGACAGACACATGCTTGGATGTTATTCATCATAATCAGAGTTTCAGCATGTGCCACTCTGGGATAAGCCACAGCTCAATTTTTTTGAGCATTTTACAGCACTGATGTATCAACCAGGAGTGCATAAACCACCTATCCATGTTCATGTTTTTTTTTGTTTTTTTTTTCTTAAAGGGAATGTGATATCCTAAAGCGTGAATGTGAAATCCTAATTTGCTGATCTCCTTGGGCCTCCTTCTGATATGGTATCTAAACCTCTTCTTTTGCTTACAGATGTGGATGAATGTTTGGCTGACAATGCTGACTGTGATCATGAATGTGTCAACATGCTGGGATCATTCGAATGCTCCTGTCAAGAAGGGTTTAGACTGGATTTTGACAGAAAGACATGCATTCGTAAGTACTTCTCACTGTGTGCACATTTGTTTCTTCTATACAATGTGTACAGTGGAAAAATGCAGTAGCTACTGTGCCAAGTTCCTCGACAGACACAGAGGAACTACACTCTTTTGAGTCAGTGCAAATTTGTAGAGGTGTATGTGACCTGCAATATGGTATCAGGAGTCTTAAGTGAGCTTGTTAGGCATTCACCAAATTGTTGCATGTTTTAGACCTTAAGAGGGAATGGGGTCACCAAATACCATGACCATATAGAGCCATGTGAATTGAATCCTTTCCTTCATATTGTGACCTTTCAACTCTGTTGACTCCACCTGTTCATGATAAAGTATAGAAGCCGGGGGAGTCAACCGAGTTGAAAGGTCACAATGTCACATGATTTCTCAAAAAAAAAAAAACGACACATGGCAAAACATTTGCTGGCACACCAGATGGAAGACAGTTAGAGATAAATGATTAAACAGAAACCTCGACATTAGGGCAACGAAAAAGCAGAACCATTCACAAACACCGTAAAATGGTAAGGGTGGGATGAAAGACACAAAAAAAACCAATAAAATGGATATTCAGCTTTAAACTGATGGGCTTTGATCATTTCTGCATGTGAAGATTGTGGCTGATTTGCTATTCTGATTGGGGTCTGTCTGTAGCTCTGTATGACGATGATGGCATGTATGAAGAGGAAGAGGAACTGGAGGTGGTCCAGCTTCCTGACCTACTGTTCCAAAGACCCCCGCAGCTCCTTCACTACACCGCCGCTCTACAGTCTGCCTACAAGGAGGAAGAGTACGAGGAAGATATCAGAGGGGAACACACTGTCCTGCACAAAATTAGTAAGTGCTAGACAAGCCTTGTGCTTTTTGTCAGCTAATCCATATTGCATGTGGTATGCTAAATGAGATGAAGCTTATTGAAACAAACATTGCCTCCTAAAGCCTTCCTCAGTATTGTGTAAAAAGGTATACAAAAAGGTATACTTTATATACTGCACTTTCTTTTGTGGAAATGGGAAGGCAGTTGAAGAATAGATTGCAAACCTCTTAATCTTAACAGACAATAATCAAAAAAGGATCTGCGTTTCAGTGTGTAACTGTAATCTGATGGAAAAAAGGAGTTTAATAAAAATGGTCTTTGTGTTTCAGTCTGTCTGGATAACACCTTTGGGAACGACTGCAGTTTGGGCTGTGAAGACTGTGAGAATGGTGGCGTGTGTAATCCTGACAGGGATGGATGTGCCTGCCCAGCAGGATGGTCTGGAATTGTCTGCAATGAAAGTGAGTTTTGCTGATATAATTCTCTGCAGTTATTATGATTTAACTGCTGCCCACAGCAACCTTAAATGCTTGGTTCCCATAGAAAGAGGTAGTACTTTGACAACGATTTCAGTTAACCATTATGAGCAAGCTTGAAACAAATATTTGCTTTAGAACAACTTAATTTATAATGAAACAAGTTTATCACATAAAAATGCACAATTTGTCATAACTATTTGAACACAGTTAGTCTAGTGGTTGTTTAAAGACAGTGTCATTTTCCAAAATAACTTTTTAATTTTGACAGTAACGTTTTGTATCTTTGAACCCACAAAGTCTTTTAAGGAAATACAGTAGAAAGTTGTGTATTATTTGAATAACAATAATCTGGGCCAGCACCACTTATTCTAGACTATATTATAAATAGATAAAATGAGATGTGGGATAATATTAAATATAAGATCTAGGTGTCTTGGTCTCTAAGCCGAAGACCTAAATGAGTGCTAACCAATGCTTTCAAAGGTTATTGTCTTGCCTCTTACTAGTAACTGTATATTAACATTACTGGCCCCCTATTTATTGTGCTGAGAATCCTTTGGCGCTTCACTTGTCTTTGAGTTTGAACCACAACTTATACATTCATTTAGTACCAGGAGCAGCAACTTTTCCTCTATAGCGTTGTCTTTGAAAAATCTGCGCAAAGTATAAAATACTGCACCAGAAAAAAAAATAATAATAGGGGGAGAACAAAGTCAGATGTGAAAAAAAGAAGAAAAAAGATAGGAACAGATGACACACATTCTTGTGCTTAAAACCAAAGAGCTTTTTTGTTCAAAAAGACAAATGCCTGTGTTCTGAGTAATATAAACTAGTGTAAATCTTGTAATTTTGAAAATACCCACATGACCTTAATCAATGCTGGTTACATGCTGCTCTGGTTTGGATTTCATTTTCTGAATAACTGTGGTCAAATAATTAATGAAGTCATGAAAAAAAAGATTAATTTAAATTTAGAAAATTAAATTAACACTCACAATGTCAAGGAGCCTAAATAAATATACAGTGAAATGTCATAGACTGCTTAGCTTCTGCTCTGTTTTTTTTACAAAATAGAAAAATATCAGATGAGGACAAAAGTAAAATATTGTACATTTTGTGCTCAGTGGGATTTAATAAAAAAAATGTGTAAAAATAGCTCCTGTTTCAAATTTTCAGACAGAAATGTACTGAAGCACAACCTGCATGTAAAACATTTTGTTACATTTTCATAAGAAAATAGCATGTTTCTGCTTTTTCTTTTGTTTATTGCGACATCACATATGTACCCCAGAGAAATATATTTGGTAGTTCTGGATAGTATGACTTGGTTATTGTGCTGATATTTGAAACCACGACATCAATAGAGAGATGTAAGGATAGTTCTGTATAATATCCTTGTTTTCTTTTAATCTTGTTTTCTCTAGCATGTCCTCAGGGAACTTTTGGGGAGGAATGCAACAGTATCTGTGAGTGTCAGAATGGAGGCACCTGTGACCCAGTGACAGGGAGGTGCCGCTGTCCACCTGGAATTAATGGGCAGTTTTGTGAAGATGGTATGTGATTCCCTTACACTTCCTAGCTGACTTAACCCCTACCCTGCCTAGACAGCGCTTAGCCATTTGTGCACTGCCCCCTGGGATCTCCCGTCCACAGTCGACATTGGCATAGCTTGGATTCGAACCGGCGATCTCCAAGCTATAGGGCGCATCCTGCACTCCGGGCAGAGTACCTTTACCGGATGCTGTTCCACAACGTTCCAGCAGCATATTCATGGAATAGAGTTTCAGAGCATTGTATTTCAATGTGATTTATTTATTCAGCAGAGACCATCGGAACCTGTTTGCGTAGCATCATTATTATCATGCAATAATAACATTGTTGAGAAATCTATATACAGTAATGTAATTTGTTAACTGGGGAAAAAAATATGTTTAAATGATTTCAGTTGCCTTCAGAAATCAGTTACTGTAAAATTCAATAATTTGGGGGTATTGTTCACCCTGACACAAAATGTTCCCTTTCAGCAGTTATTTTAATATTTATTTGGTTTTGTTAAATTATTATTATGTTTGAATTATCTTAGGATGCCGTAAGGGGTTCTTTGGGAAGATCTGTGACAGAAAATGTAACTGCCCAAACAACGGCTATTGTCACAGACTGTACGGAGCGTGTCTGTGCGACCCAGGCCTTTATGGGCGCTTCTGTCATTTAAGTAAGTACTGAAAGTTGTGTTTTGCCTGTTAAATCTATACTGGACTCCAGTGAAGATAATTTCTATTTTATATTTATATTTCTATTGTTATTGTGCTACAGCCTGTCCAAAATGGGCCTTCGGAGCTGGGTGCTTTGAAGAATGCCAGTGCGAAGAAGATAACTCTCTAGAATGTGATGCTAAAAATGGCACCTGCATTTGCAAGTCTGGTTACCATGGCGACAGATGTCAAAAAGGTACGTTCTTCAATATTGATAGAGCACAATTTCCCTAAAGATTATTTGATGCATGTTTTTCAATGCAGATGACACGTTTTTCAATGCAGATCACATGTTTTTCAATGCAGATGACATGTTTTTCAATGCAGATCACATGTTTTTCAATGCAGATCACACGGTTTTCAATGCAGATCACATGGTTTTCAATGCAGATCACATGGTTTTCAATGCAGATCACACGGTTTTCAATGCAGATCACATGGTTTTCAATGCAGATCACCCATTTTTCTTTTTCTTGATGTGAAGCTTAATGTGAGATCTACCTTTATTTGGCAAGCTATCCTGTTTATTTTTCTCTAATGCTGGTAACATTTCGGTACTGTAGAGTGTGGACCAGGGTTCCATGGAGCTGGCTGTAAGCTGAAGTGTAACTGTGCCTTCGGTGTGCCCTGTGACCATCAGACTGGAGAGTGCAAGCGCCAGTGTTCCCCAGGGTTCCATGGAGAGAGATGCCAGCTTTGTAAGTGTACTGGGCATATTAGAGTTCAAATGAATAGGGAAGACCATGGTAACTGACACCATAAAGACATATTCATTCTACAGCTTTAAACAAGAAGTAATAAATAATTCCTGCTATAAATTGTACATGTGATAGAAACACCATGAAGTACATGGGTACAAGAATTATGATCCATTGGCTATATTTATTGAAGTATACTGACTGTTTTGATAATTAACCAATATGCAGAGCTTTATATGGTGACAATACATAGCAAAGCTTAAAATAGACCTCTGCAATACAAAATAGTAATTCCTATACAGTTTACTGTCCTACTGTATATGTCTCCAGACACCATTTAAATATGTTTGGCTGCTGGTTTAGCAAGTGGAACATAGGCTTTAGAGACTTCAGACTTGGAAGAGCTTGAGATATTTAATAAAGTTTTATAGTTCTGTTTTTGCTATAATACAATTTCTTCATGGTAGATCAAAGATAACATTGACAAATATTTCATCTTAATGCTTTGACCAGAAATGTTTGGTTTTTTTGGACTGGTACTTTGCTTTCAAAGCAGAAATATAGCTTTTTTTTTTTTTCCAAAGTTGGTGAGTAGTGGTTAGGGCTCTGGACTCTTGACCGGAGGGTTGTGGGTTCAATCCCCAGTGGGAGACACTGCTGTTGTACCCTTGAGCAAGGTACTTTACCTAGATTGCTCCAGTAAAAACCCAACTGTATAAATGGGTAATTGTATGTAAAATAATGTGATATCTGTATAATGTAAAATAATGTATAATGTGATATCTTGTAACAATTGTAAGTCGCCCTGGATAAGGGCGTCTGCTAAGAAATAAATAATAATAATACATCTTTACTGTACATTTTTTTCAAAATACATTGCCAATGAACTTCCATGTAATTTCTTTCTGAATCATGTTTTAATGGTATTATTTATTTACTCAGCTTGCAACCCTGGGAAGTTTGGTGTTAACTGCCTCCAGACTTGTGACTGTGCAGGGGCACCCTGTGACTCCCGTACTGGTCAGTGCATGTGTCCTTCTGGTAGAACTGGCCCAGCCTGTGAGAAAGGTGAATACAAATCTCCTTCAAGCTCAACTTAGACAAGCTACACCATACACCATAGTAAAAAGGAGTTCAAAAGCCTTCCATCACCAAAATAGATCAACTGAAACAGGCCATTGTGACACAGATTTACCTCCTACATGGAAGGACATGGCAGTGGGAGTGGGAGTACAAACTTCACAATTCAATTAGAAAATGTCAAGATGCGTTTTCTTTTTTAAGGTACACTAGTATACAGTAGTGGTGCGCTGCATCTAAAAGGGTTTAACTAGAACCAGCCGTGGGTGTTCGTGTTGAATCCTTGTACATGAAAAATTGCTAAGAATGTTGAACCGCTGCCCAGGATAAATATGGTTATGATTCATTCTGTCCTTAGACTGCCCTGAAGGTCTGTGGGGTATAAACTGTCAGTTTGCATGTGGGATGTGTGCAAATCGAGCCATTTGTAACAAAGAAACTGGCAACTGTGACTGTCCTCCGGGGTTTGCTGGAAAATCCTGTGAAAAAGGTAAGTGAGTTAAAGCTGTATTTTACTAAATTGTATTAAAAAGTATATAGGTTAACATTTCATGTTAATGTTGTTGTCAGTGGTTTTGTGTTCTGTTGAAACTGAATTGTTTTTTCTCTCTATGTCTCTACCTGGCTTTCAGAATTACTGTATGTGAGTCTCTGCCTCAATACTGTAACATAGAGCTGATGGGATCAAGCGAGTAGGGAGGTCAATGGCCTGGCAGCTACGCATGCATTACAAAACATATTTATCATGTGCACATCTATGGCCTGCTCGTTAGAAGACAAACATGCCACAAACACTAGTCAGTCAGTCAGAGTTACACCTTTTTAAGAGGGTAGATCAAATCAAAATATCACAGTGATCTTAAGCATAATCTCTTAAATTTAAATAGAAAAAGGATCAGTCCCAATCTGGGTATGTGTCTTCCATCACTGATGTTTTTTTTTCAACAATTATATTGTCTCCAAGCATGCGTAAGTCAGAACCCCTCAAAATAACTACACATATCATAAGACTTTTCATACGTCATTTTAAAACAATTCTGAACAGCATTTGGTGTAACTACTGAGAATAAGAAATGATTCACTATTGCTGTATTACAATAACCTCCTGTGTTTTTCTCAATTTCACAAAAGTGGGAATTAGAAAGTAGCCACACAGCTAGCTTTATTTGATGCTTTTCTTCTCTTCAGCTTGCCCCAGTGGGTACTACGGGCAGGGCTGCCTGCTTCTCTGTAACTGTAACAACAAAGCCCAGTGTGACCATGTGACTGGGGAGTGTGCGTGCCCACCAGGGTGGACTGGCCATCACTGTACAAGGGGTGAGTTTAACTGCAAAAACCGTTTCTGTTTACTTCACAGGAAAATGATGTAGATTTTGTGCCATACAGATCTCAGTTTAAGAATACCAACAAATGATGTTACAACATATTTCACGTTTTGACACTTGCACATACAGTGCAGGTGTCTTCTAAGGTAGCTAACCTGTTGATTAGGTCTAAGTGCATTGTTTTTTTGGTTTCAGCCTGTGATGCCGGTCGCTGGGGCAGACTGTGTGCTAATAAGTGTGAGTGTGATAACAGTGATGGGAGCTGTGACCCTGTGACTGGACTTTGTCTGTGTGAAGCAGGCTACACTGGAAAACGCTGTGAGCAAAGTGAGTATCAATGCCTTTCATGTTTTATGTTTATATTACCAAATTTAATCTGCTGCCTTATTGAAGGAGAATGTCTTTATATTTACAATGAGAGACTGTAGTTCTTTCCCAAGCTCATTCTGGTACTAAAAACATAAAGGGGTGACTGTTCAGTGTAAGTAGTTCAGTGTCATTTTTTTTTATTTTTTTTTTTATAAAGTTTGTAAGTAATATTTTTTTGGCAACAAGGCTGACATGAAAAGAATGCATGCCTTTTGTCTTTGCACTTGCATATTCCTAGGCTGTTAAGACTGGAAGGAAACATTTGAGTAATAGCAGCTTGCTGGAACACTAGGTACTATTATAACAGAGTAAGTACTTGCTGGTTCAGTGAAGGTATGTCTCTTCTCTGGGCCAGTACAGCAATGCAGCATAAACATCATTATCAAGGCCCTAGCTGTGCTGTGGAACTTACAAACCCTAAGCTTTGTATTCAATTTAGCACTATTTCTGAACTTCAGGAAACATGACTATGTGAATGTGATCCCAGTATGCTAATATTGTGAGATTGGCTTGCTTTGCAGAGTGTCCTGAGAACACTTATGGTCTTGCCTGCAAGTTCGGCTGTCAGTGTGAGAATGAAGCCACCTGTGATCACGTCAGTGGAGCCTGTAACTGTTCAGCTGGGTGGACTGGGACTTTCTGTGAAAGACGTAAGTCGCTGGGTTATATACAGTATGCTAATACAGTGGTGCCCTACTACAGTGCTACATCAGTGAAAATATTTAAATAGCTCAATGTTCTTTATATATGTTTTCTGACCTATAGTATTGTTAAACATCCTATATATATATATTTATCACATATATCTATGCTGAGAGAGAGACTGTTTGGTTTCAAAGCTAAGGATAACAGCAATGGCAAGAAGTGGACATAGAGTACCCCCTTATGGACAAACATAGCCAGTGCAGTTCCACACAAAATGTTTGGTGGAATGTGCTTCAGCAATAAAACATAATGGGGTCTAATTCTAGACAGCTGATTGATCTATTTAAAAACAACAGAATTCGGAATAAAACCAAACATACTTAAATTATATATTGTTAATTTAGCCTATTTTTACCATGCAGATAAAAACACATACTTGATAGTTTTGTATATAAATACAAATAAACAATAAAAAATGGAAACAAATAAATATTTTATTTAATTGGTAAACCATCAAGATAATTTGTTTAAAATAAAATACTGTGTTGGATCACCTGTGTTTAACTTTTCTCTAAATCAGCATGAGCCCAAGCACACATAATCTGACTGCACCACGTATTTGATATTGGTTGTTAAAACAAATACATTGTTTTGTGTTCTGTCTGTAGCAACAGTAACTTCAATTTGATAATAAATTTGCTTTTCCTTCTGGGGTCAATACCACTGTCAAGTAGCTCTCGTGTAGCTCTTGTATGTTTGGCACATAAGGGATCTAAGGAGATACAAAAGACGAAATAGGATTACTGCTTCTGCACAGATGTGCCCTGAAGCCTTTGGGCATCACCACTCCACAGCTGGATAGATTACAGCAGCACAGTTGTCTAATACCGCTCAAAGAGAAAGTTGTGTACAGCTGGACATTTTACTGCAAAGCCACAGCAGAGTCAAGACCAGTGATCCAACAGTTGTTAAAAACTGCATCCCCAGAGCAAACCAAAAAGTCCTGAAGTATGCAAATGATTACACACATCTGACACAAGAGCAAAGAGAACAAGTTGTCTGAGTAGATGTCAGAAAAGAGTTTAAAGGAAGGAAGGAGATAGTTGGATGTTGACAATAAAACATGGCAGAGGGACTGGCAAGGTTCTGAGAGTCTTTCACCTGCTGGCAGTCTTAATACTGATGTGACGTTAATTAAAGTAGCTTCAAATTACATTTGTACTTGCTTGTACTACTAAACACTCTTGTTTTAAGCAAATTGGTGAAAGTATTGCCAACAACTAGCCTGTAAAGCAGTTGCCAGTAAGTTGCCTCTTGTTTCAATGCCTTTAAACCCTGACATCGGAGAACATCTCTGCAGGTGTTCTAATTATAGACCCCTATTCAAGCCCTTAGATGTTAAAGCATGCGGTCTTCTGACTTTAATCTGTACAGATGTGGTCTATAGGATCACTCAATTAGTACTGCTTCTTAAATTAACCGGGTAGCAGAGCCTCAACTTTCTGTAGTTGCTAAACATGCTGACTGGCTGTTTCTGAACACACGCTGTCCTACCCATGATCTGAGGGATGTTTCCTGTTTCTGTTAGCGTGCCCGGATGGATTTTATGGTCTTGACTGTCACCAGATGTGTAACTGCAGAAATGGTGCGTACTGTAACCACATCACAGGGGCCTGCCACTGCCCTCCTGGCTGGGTGGGAACCAAGTGTAACCAGGGTAAGGATTTCACATTGTTAAAATCTGGCATGATTTAGAATAGCTCTTCCTTTTATGGAGGTCTGGGAAATATGCTGGAAATGTGTTACGAAAATGTCCACTGAACTATGTCATTAAACTATTTATGGGAAACGTTGGAAGAAATATATTGATAATAAAATAATGTATTTACTGGTGATGAGTGACGACAAACACATTTCATTATTATTATTATTATTATTATTATTATTATTATTATTATTATTATTATTATGTTTTAGGTAGTCGTAGGCATTGAAAATAGATGTATACCACATTGTGAATGCATTGTAGTTACTGCTGTAGTGTAGATGCATAGTGTGGTTGTCTTCCATCTTTCACCCCAGCATGCCAAAGGGATAGGTACGGCGAAGACTGCAGCCAGATCTGTAATTGTCACAATGGGGCGACATGTGATCATGTGACTGGCCAGTGTCACTGTGCTGCAGGATGGACAGAAGTTTCCTGTCAGCAAGGTAAGTCAATTCATTGAATATATACTCATTATGTATATATGGACAAGGTTCATAGTGTATGTGAGTGCAAAACAAAGTGAAGCCACTCTAAACATGATCACAGGCAGCCACGGCACATTATTTGATCATTTCATTATTTGAACATTACAAAATGGTTTGGCAGATTTGTCAATCAAGTCTTTATTTCTGTTTGTTAATCTCCCGGGATAGTAGCTTCAATAAAACAACGAATCGCGACGTCAAAAATGTAAAACGAGTATGTGCAATATTCATATTCCTTTAAACTATTGCAAAGTTTCCAAGTACATGAAAAAATCAGCATCTTCTCAGTAAACAAATGCTTTTGTGGAGGGTGACTAGATTACCGTCAGTTTTCTCATATACACATAGAAAAAAAATATTGCCTTAAATATATTGCACTGAGATAAGATTTCGGTAGTATTTCTTTGTACTGTGTATTTTATGTTTGTTTTTTTAGCTTGCCCTGCTGGACTCTATGGTGTGGACTGCCTTCAACACTGCATTTGCAGAAATGGAGGCACATGTGATCCGATAACTGGCCAGTGCACCTGTCCCAAAGGCTGGACTGGAGTCGCCTGTGAACTTGGTGAGTCTTGCCCCGCTTGTCCAGTTAATATAAACTATTTACCTGTCCATATTAGTCAATATGAAAGTGGAAAAAGTGAGTGATTGAATTGCAAATTCATGATGTTAAATCACTGTTATAAAATCTGGCCATATAATTTGGGCAAGTTTGGCCATCTTCACTACCAGTGGTTTTTTGTTGGTTAATCATTTATTTCTATACTGTACTCATTGCAGAATTATATTACTATCATAATGCTTCCCCGAACCTGCACTGTCATACATATACATGCACACAAGCTGTAGGGATTTTATGTATTTTCACTTTCATCGTTTAGAGTGTGAAGATGGCTTATTTGGAGCAGGATGCAAGCAGACTTGTAGCTGCAGGAACGGTGGAACCTGTAACAGACTCACTGGGAAATGTACCTGCAGCCCTGGCTGGACTGGAAATCAGTGTGAAACAGGTATGCGCATCAAGGAGTGGCTACTAGAGCAAAACTGTCCTGTTGTCAGCCGTATCATATTTAATTGCATATTAAAATATGTTTAGGCTAATGTCTTCACATTGACATTTATGACTGAGCGTTGTTCCCACGGCCTAAGTAACTCCTAGTGTGTTGTTGTGTTTCAGCTTGCCCTGAAGGTTACCATGGCAAGCACTGTGAGGAGAAATGTGTGTGTGATCATGGCTCTACTTGTCACCATGTGACAGGATTGTGTCACTGTGACCAAGGTTGGAGAGGGAGGAGGTGTGAGAAACGTGAGTTCTGTGAAAGGTTATTCCAGAATTTAATGAATATTATATGTTTTTTTTTTTTTTTTTTTTTTTTTTTTTAAAAAGGGCTGGCCATATAAAAAGTAAGAATATATTGCTCAGCTATTCCTTACTCCACCAGAACCAGACATAAATAATGAGCTGCTTTCTTGATGAGCCAACCAGGATGCACGGTATCTGCAACACAAACATTTGGGTTGTGAGTTGAGACGGACTATTCCATTAACAGTTTAACAAAGTTGAAAGATGTGTTTGTGAGCCCATTCAGCTGTCAAAAGTGGTGAAAAAAAAATCATAAATCTTCAATCTTCAAGCTTTCAACAAAACACTGAGTAGAGAATACAGTTCTTTCCTCTTTGTAATTTATAAAGTGGAGTTGTTTATATTTAAGGTAGTGGGTATTTTTTTCCTAATATGCCTTTTCACTCTCCAGTCCATAAAAAATCCTAATCCATTAATGTACAATATTATGAGCTATTAGTTTAGTAAATAAGGAGTATTAATAAGGGGCTTGCCACGTCTATATTGAAATATTGATGCTGGTGAAACAATGCAGCTCTATGGCAAATACTGTATGTTATGTTATTGTTGTTTCCTTTTAAAATCAGATGGTATAATGAAATAGAGTTTTTTGGACGGATATACTTTTTTGGTGTTTATGAATATTTCTGTTTCTTACATTGTATTTAGTATTTCTGAAAGACATTGTAATGTTGAGATAATGTTGTGATTTTTTTTGTGGTTTGTCTTCTACAGCTTGCCTGCCTGGTTACTATGGTGATAACTGTGCCCTGCGCTGTGAATGCCTGTCTGGTGTGTCATGTAATCATGTGACTGGAGAATGTGGCTGCCCAGTAGGATTTACTGGAAATGGCTGTGAAGAAAGTAGGACATTTATTTGGCTCTGTGTTTTTATTACTGTGGTTTATGTTGCCAAGTAAATTATTTTTTCACATTTTGAGTTTTAACATGTCCATTGCTTAAATTTCTAAAATGTAGACAACCAGTACGGTATTGTAAAGTAATGACTTGCTTGTTCAGCTCAAAGCTGTTGTTTTGTGTTTGTATGTGTGTGTGTGTGTGTGTGTGTGTGTGTGTGTGTGTGTGTGTGTGTGTGTGTGTGTGTGTGTGTGTGTGTGTGTGTGCGGTTTTTGTTTGTATGTTTGTTTGTGTAGGTTTTTTGTCCTTATCGTCTGTTTTCTTTCAGCTTGTCCTTCAGGCACATATGGACCAAACTGTAACCAGCTGTGTCGATGCTCGGCTCAAAATGAACAATGTCACCCTGCCACTGGGAAATGTACCTGCCTACCTGGTTACTACGGGAACCGTTGTGACCTCAGTAAGTGTGACTGGCTAGGGAGATTTAAGTATGTTGGCAGGTTCAGTGCTATGAACTGAGCATGACATAGTTTTTGCAGACAGCTAGTACAGTGCAATTTTCAAACTTAAAGAGCAAGTAGCAGGGTTCGAAAAATATAGCGTTACACGTCCCCCACGTGTTGCTACAACTGTATAAATAACGTACCTGTAATTTTTATTTTCATTGTTAATATCCTGACAACTTTTTATACTTATAAGTTTAAAGTCTGTTTCAAAGCTCTTTTCAAATTGGCCACTCTAGTGCACTGATAGTGTAAGGATGATTGTCCTCATTGTCAAACAGGTAACACAGCAATAATGATCCATGATGTGGTACGGAACAGAAAAGCCAGAGTACTTGTTTTAATGTTTTTTTTTGTTTTTGTCTTTAATCACTCTTCCTGCCGTGATTTAGAGGACAGATCTCAAGCACCAGTCACTAGAGTGACCCTGCTATTATACAGCTGAGGCACATGATATGTCACATGACCATATGTTAGGACTAGAGCTGTTACCTGTTACAGTAGTTACAGTAAGGTGGTCGTAAAATATGATAATTACAGAAAACTACACATATCCATTATCAATTGAACTTTGTGGAGCATGGTAAATATATATTTAATTTCAAAATAATTTAAATATATATTTATGGCAGTTAGGGATGGGGGTATTTAGCCAGATGAGGAATGTAGCCTCATTTGTACAATATTAAACACTGGGTGATGTCTAGTGCAGTCAATACTATGTCACTAACATCACTACTAGTGTTTTTTTGTAAATCTCCCTTCCTAGTGCTGACCAGGCATAGCCTTCCTTCGCTTCTCAGAGCTGGAAACATTAGAATCCAGAGTTGTATGGCTTCTGTATGAATGTTCTATTCATTCTGAACACAGCTAACTCCCAACTGTTTTCACTCAGGGTGCCCAGCTGGTACCTACGGCCCATATTGCATTGAAAGCTGTAAATGTCAGAATGGGGGACACTGTGACACAGTGACAGGGACCTGTGAATGCCCTCCGGGGTTCCTCGGAGCTGACTGCAGTAAGAGTAAGTCTCAATTATTTGATACTTAAGGGAACGTGAACAAGAAAAACTTGCAAGCTGTCCGTAATTCCTTTTAAACTGTTTAAGTTCAAATAAAATATGGTTAAGTAGCACAAGGAAACTAAATGGTGGGAAAAAAACAGTGATATGTTTCATTACTGGGGGAAAAAAATAAAGGCAAGGGAATTATGATGGCACATTGTGGTATTTAAACTAGAAGGGACACTTGTTGTCAAACAAAAATCGAAATCGAATTAGTATGGAGTTGTTGTTACTGCTTCTCAAAGTGAACAAATATATAGAAAGGGAATGTGCAAGCTAATACAGATCAGTAATTCTGAATATAAAAGTAGTTTATGTGACTTTTCTGTTGTTGCCTTCTCTTCATTCTAATGGATTGATCAGGCTGCCCAGAAGGTCGCTTTGGGAAGGACTGTGCCCAGGTGTGTTCTTGTGGTAAAGAAGGCAGGTGTGATTCAGTGACAGGCAGATGCAGGTGCCCCTCTGGCCGAATTGGACAACGCTGTCAGCAAGGTACACTCTATTATTATTACAGTGATAACAACATTGGCTTAAAAAGCTGTCTGTATTTAACTGTAGCTGTGAGTGTTTAATTATTAGAAATCAGGTATGTAGCTGAGACCAACATGTGTACTATATATAAGGCATAAGCTGTATTTTTCAGTTGTGCCAGATACATTGAAGGCTATATATGTAAAACCAATTTCATACACTGTGTGAAATGTAAGAATTAATAATTGCAGAATGTTTTACTGTTTTGTATTCTGACAAATTAAAGAGCACTTTGGCATTATATTAATCAATACAATGATCTGTTGTTTAAATAAATACCGGTAGTTGTATCTTACAAACGATAATAATGTTTTTTATGCATAACAATGCAGATCCGAATGGACTGATATGTTTTCACTGTAGCTGAGTTTATGAAACCTGAGCTGTTCTGCGGTTGAGGATGTTTTGTTTCCATGTATATACAATAAGCTTTGGATTTTGTCCATGCTCCAGCTTGCCCCAGAGGAAAGTATGGGCAAAATTGCCAGCAGACTTGCACTTGTCGAAATGGTGGCATCTGTAACCCAGTCGATGGGATGTGTACTTGTGGACTGGGATGGACTGGACCTTCCTGTGATAAAGGTATTGTTATCCTGTACAATATTCTGCATCTTACTATTCTTCACGGGGGATGCATGTACATGTTACACATACTGTAATTTCATGTGTATTACCCGAACACCTGAATACAAAACAGAATTCTGTATGCATTATATTCCAAAAATTGCAGTACAACTTAGTTTCTTTTTTACCCATATTAACAGCTAAATACTGGGTACTGTAAATACCAATGTAATAAAATAACAATGCAGTATATTTTGTATAGTGCTGATGTATATTGTTGTGTTGCAGAGTGCCCTGCTGGTAAATACGGGGCAAACTGCCAGCTGGATTGTCTGTGTCAGAACAATGGGACGTGTGATAGGTTTTCAGGCTGTTGCCAGTGCATTGATGGTTACTATGGACAAGTCTGTGAACACAGTATGTTTTTTTTATTATTATTATTATTATTGTTGGCAGCACATTGTGCAACAGGCTAGCTCTTGTAGTTACAGCTACATCAGGCCTAACTAACAACACATGAAGTACATAACATGGATAGCATGAACCACACAATTATAACGTTAATTTGTCTCTGACATTTATACCCTTACAGAAAATACCATTGGAAATACCTTTACAGTACCAGTGTAAGCATATCGCCCCCCCCCCCCCCCCCCCCCCATACGGTGGCACATTGGTATTGATATGGTGTGTATTGGTCCCTACCATTGTGACACCACTGGGCTATCATAGGAAAAGGGTACCACAGTGGACCATTCTATAAATGGCTCACAGAGCATCAGTGTGTCTTCTGTTCTTCCATTTGATTGCCATTGTAGTGGCAATGTATTTCCATTGAAAGTTATTTGTTATTATCATAGGTGAGTTTTTTTTTTGTTTTTTTTTTTAAGAATCATGATGTGGTGCTGGACAAAGTGAGCTGCACTAATATTGGGGCTCTGTCTTATTATTTCCTGGATAATTACGTTAAAGTCATTGAAGCATGTTGATCAGAAACTACAGAGTAAAGAAAAGTAGAGGTGTATCTGTATGAAGTTGTATTTTTTTGTTTATAGGCTGCCCTCCTGGATTTTATGGTCTGTTCTGTGCTCGCACATGTGATTGTAAAAATGGGGCTACATGTGACCCTGTGACTGGACAGTGTATTTGCCCACTAGGTTATCATGGATTCCAGTGTGAAAAAGGTAATTGAAACATTCAAGAAATAAATATACACTTTAAAAAAAAAATTGATTATATAAGTTGAGAAATAACACATTTATTTTATTGATACAAAATATAGTATTTTGCAGAAAGATAATAATGGTGGCGATGGTTTCATGATAATACAGTTTGATTAATATATCATACTGTAGTGCTGCAATATAGCTTAATAATACATATATAATATGTGCTGTAGCCTAAGCCTAAACTAAATCTAAGTAAAGATGTTCTTATGTTCCCAAAGCATGTTTATTTATTTATTTATTTTTTACTTCTCTTTGATTTATAAACACTGCATCCTATGTGTTAGGCTGCGAGCGGGGGAGGTATGGAGAGAGATGCCAGCAGCAATGTGATTGTGAAGGAGCAGGACCCTGTCACCCAGTGACTGGAAAATGCTTTTGCCCTCCTGGCAGAACTGGAGCCCGGTGTGAGAATGGTAAAATACTGCTGTTTATATAATTGGAATAATCAGGCATCTAATGTTAGGCAGGCTTTTCGAGTGCCTGCTGTAGTAACAAACTGCTTATTTCTTCCCACAGAATGCAGAAGTAATCAATATGGACCAGGGTGCTCTCTGTCTTGTCAGTGTGCAAATCAAGCACATTGTAACACTCACAATGGAAGCTGTGTCTGTCCTTTCCAGTGGATGGGGCCCACATGTGCTGAAGGTAATCCAAATAGGTTTTCATTTATTTCCCTAATACAGATAAAGTGTACAACTTAAAATAGCAAGAAATGCAATCTAATTATATGTAGTGTGATAGTACAGTTTGACCAACTCATTTATAGTTAGGTACTTCAGTACACCTCTACCCTTACCTAAAATTCCTACTTGCCTGTCAACCCTGAGATACTCACAAGTCTGCCATTTGTTCCAAATTGTGTGGGGTTTTGTGATGTAGACAGACCTCTACTGGGGGCTGAGTTGAGACCACCAGACAAATCGCACTAGTCATCTGAGTCCGATTCAAACTCATGCTATAAATGATGAAACACATGAGTCTTGTGAGTGAATAGTCAATTCTGGAAATTAGATTTGTTTCCATAGAGTTTACTTTTAAATACAACCCCCAAAACATGTGGTGATATCAGCTTGTATTGTACAACACCCTGTATGATATTCTCATATTAAATGTAATTGAATTGATCTTTTTTTTTTACAGGAGGACCCCCAAAACCCACTTCTAACCAGGACTACACTTCACAAGCACAAAGAACTTCAAAGCATTTTTCACATTCTTAGTTTTATGAAGCTGATGCTAGACTGCATTATTTGTGCACATTTGAAAATCTCAAACCAGGAATCAATTAAGCACAGTAAGGATGGTATTGATTCCACTAAACACATAGTACAATGCAGATACTACAGCAGCATTGAATGAAAGAGTGGGTCCTTGTTTATGGTGTTGCACATTTGTACATTATATTATGTAGAAGATTGCGCTTGGGGTAGGATTTGAAAATGGTTATGTTGTATCCTCATTTAAAAGGTGCTGATCAGTTAAGTAATTTAACTATAATTCTTTACTGATCTATAAGGTAATCTGGGCTCTGAAAAGCAACTACAGTACCTGAGAATGTGTTAAGATTATCTGGTACAATGAATGGATCTTGCTTATGATGAAGCAATTCATAGTTCAACCAATAGGATGATAATGTTGTTTACTTTCCCACATGGTGCTTATCTAAACACCAAACTTCATTGAAGGTGCTTATATTAATCATTGTACTGTAATCCTTTGCTTAAAACTGATTGATATTTTATAAATCTCCAACATGTGTAAAAGTACTTGTTTTGTAATAGAATGCTAGATACAATGTTTTAACTGCATATTAGTTTGTACATTTCCTATTTGGAAAAGTACAGTTTAGCATAATGTTAACTGCAGCAATACTTAGGAATGTCGCCCTTATCGATTTAACTTGAAAAATATTATACCCGTGAACGAGCCATACAGTACTATTGACAACAATATTTATGTGTTTTGAGTTAACAGATATTTTCTGATGATGAATCGTATGTGATTGATAACGTTTCTGTATTGTGTAAATATGTAATGTATTTTAAACCATGTTTAATGTTACAGAGGGTACAGACCTAAGGCGACAAAGTACAGTACATCTTAGAAATTATGTGTCAAAACATAACATTGTTTAAGTGCCAGTCTGGTTTGCGTTGACTAACCACATGCCCTCTTAACCCTAAACCAAACTGCCTGCTTTTATTTTCTTTTTGGTATTTATGTTTACCAAAAAGACTGAAAACATGTGCCTGTATAGGTTTATTATGAATTGTGTTTCATTGTGTTAAAAAGGATTGTTTTACTCATGGACAAGCAGACCAGTCCATCCTGTTAGACAATCATTACTGTCAAATAACCAATAATCTGAAGGAATACAACAAACAAATAACCAAAACTATTTAGGTTTTAATACAGTTTGAAGGGAAAAAAGATGTCTGAATAGCGCACACTTCCAGTAACAGTGTGTATGGTCCAGGTGGCATCTCATTCATACCACCTTTCATATGAGGGTTGGGCAAGCTCAAGTGACAAGTTAAATGAATTAGGCATTCTCAGTTTAGTCCCCAAGCAGACATTAGCCCACATTGTGAAACAATTTGCCACAAATGTAAGCCGATGAGGGACCTGTCTGTCCTCAGTGTCATTGTCCTACACTAATGGCAGGTTACCCAATAGGAGAATATGTTTTACTGTCTTTAAATTTGATTTAATAGAAAGGACTTATCAGACTAAGTGATTGATTCTGATCAGTCTTTACCCGACTGGGATAAACCACAGCTGGGTTAGAGCATATTACAGCTCCAAGGAATCCATCCAGATTACATCAACCATTTAGTTTTGGCCTGACGGGTAACCACAGATAGCAGCTTGATAAAAACATGGATGATTACACAGTGCTGCAAAATGATCTAGAAATCCAGCTGTGGCCCCTAAGAAACATTTCACACCTTTGTGCCAACACATTTTGATTTGATCTAGCTTTTCTGTTAAAAATATGACCTCCCGCCATTGTAGCATTAGCACGTGCAAGGGGATAGTACTTTATCAATATGTAAATATTAAATGTTTGGGAGAATCTCAGGAAGATCATATGTCAGGAGGGTGGCATAAACCTGTACTGTACTTTCTCTGTAAAACACTTCAGACATGTTGAACCTGGCACTACAATCTGTAGCTTATTTACTGTAAATGTTATCAAGAAATAAGAAGAACGCTGGGCTAATCCAGATGACGATAATAAAGCTGGTAATTATTATTATTGGTGGTAGTGGTCATTGTGGTGGCATTCAAATCATTATTAGTTGGATTATTACTATTATAATTATCACAAAGTGCTAGTTGTTTTCTGGATCTACATAATTCTTGTTATAATTAGAAATCTATGCAAAGACCTACTAGCTTAAAATGTGCATTTGTATGAAGAAACTGTATTCCACTGTATTTGTATTGCATTTAATAACTGGGTCAATAAATCACTCCTCGAGGAAAACACCACCAGAATTAAAAGCGAGTCAAAGTGTGATAGTATTTAGCTGCACTGCTGTTTAGATAGCTAAAATAGACCCAAACACCCAAGGTCTTTAACAGAATTGTTTAAGTAGCACCAATTATGCAGCTGGAATTATATGTAATACATTTTTCAATGGCGCATTTACATCCAGTTATTTTCTAACTCCTAGAATATGGGTTAGCTTTGATCTCAATACATTATTCACTGCGGTTGAACTTACTTTTAACATTAATGTGCATGGGCATGTTTAAATGAAGCTGAGTAACAATGTTAACAGCTATGAATGTTCTGGACCATTAAGGTCAAGACAAATAATTTGGCCTGTCAATACTGCTGTGAGATGCTTATCTAGTAATTCTCCCACAATCAATGGAAGTAAAAATATTTTGGAAAGTTAGTTGGGCATGACATAAACTGTACATATTACTGCTGTAAGACTACCCAGTTAAATCCTGCTTTATTGCAAGCGACTAGATGAATTACACATGCTCATTATGGGCATGATTCAACTACAGATCAGAGGCTCCACATGAACCTCACATACTGTACATTGTTCAGCCCTGTGATTGGATGCATATCATGTGAGTATCCAATCACAATACAAGGAACTTCCAGGCGAACCCATCCAGTCATATTATTGCTAAAGTCACAGTCGCATTAACAACACAGGATACATAACTGTAAGCAGCAGCAACAGAGTTCTTCCTGAGGATACAGGCTGTACTGGGGTCATTTGCTTTAGAAGTTCTGCAAGGACAAAAGGCATGAAATCACTGTTCACAGATTATGGGCAGAAATAAACTACACTGCACATTTTAATGGCATTAACTCCAATACAAACAATGGAAAAGTACTTTTGTATATATAGTTTATGAAGAAATAAATGTTGTTCTTAAGAATGTTGACCAATTTCTTTTCTTGCTAAATGAAGAGACCCCGACTGAAACTTTCCAAAAAAAGCAGAAAAAAAACTGAACCTTTTAAAAATGTAATGTCAGTGCTATCCACCAGATGGCACCATAAACCGCTGAAGGACTTGCAGTTCCTGATACTTGGTATTTAATATGTAGCAGCAGCACACCAAATCACTTAGCAACTGGACGGTATTAATAGCATTCTTTTTTAATCTAGATACCCATAAAATACAGCCCTGGGTTAAAAATAATGATACAAATTCTTGTTAAAAAGCTTTTGCATTTATTTCTCTGCAAGCATCTGCAACTCTCCAGCTGGATTGGAACAGCTAGTCTTGATCAGGACAATACCTGCTGCTGATTATCCAAAATATCTAAGTGCAGACCCAATTAACAACAGTGGAAACTTCCATTTACAGAAAAAGGTTTAGACGTTCAATGCATTTCACCAATTAATTTACAGATAATAAAACACAGAGTTAAAGCCCAATGTCTTTAAACAATGTGAAACAGCAGCCTGCATGTGTTCACAGCCCAGCAGTAGTGAAGCAATTCCATGTGCAACAGTATTAAAATAAAAAGAAAAGGAGTCATGTTAGGAGCTGCCTGCATGGTTATGCTTTATAAGGGATTCAACTTGCAGAAACATGATATAAACGTGATATAATCCTGGTTCTGTATATAGCACAAGGTCCTATGATTAACACAAATCTTCCCAAGGACAGAACAGGTTGCACTGAGATCACCCATTTGTTTCTCACTCATGGGCACGCCTGGACTCAGAACCCGGAGGTCAATCCAGTCCAATTGTTTGTAAATCAAACAAAGGTGTGTTTTATAGTCACATAAAGGAACACACCAATATTCAAATGATTAGGAAGACCATTAAACATTGCAAGATGTTCTTTGGGATGTTGAAACTCAACCTATTTGTTCATTCTAATTTATGACTTCCAAGACAAGAACTTTTAAATCTTTTTGGCACTTATACAATGCAAAATTTCACCTCACCCAGAATGTGTCAGCCTGGCGGAATGCAGTATGCAGAGAAAAGCCATGCTTGAAAACCAGTGAGGGACATGACCACATTTGTGTCCGCTGGGCGTAAAGGGGATATTTATGAACCTCCATACAATCTGTTGTTACAATCCCTGTGAATTACTGTGAGTATATTGTTAGAACCACCTCAGTAATATCATTTATTTCTATTAAAGCAAACAGCTAATCAGTCAGTCTCTTCAGACTTGACAGCCCTCTTGTGGCAGTTTACAGATCCAATTTGTTTGTTTAGTTTGATATTTTTACAGTTTCTAATGCATACGTGGTTTATCACTATACAGTCAACACTCACATATCTGACCCTATAAAATATTGACATCATTGATGTCATTAAAAGAGTGTGACGCATATCTGATTATTTCATTTTAGCCCGTTCCAACCCTTGTCTGTTTTTCAGGGAACACAAAAAGATACAATGTCAAAAATACATAGCAGAAAGGACTGTGTTTTAAAATAGGTAGGCTTTCATTTAGATGTACTGTAGTTGGTTTTGTTGGTACACTACTATATTTTCAACAGAAGTATTTTAATTCAGAACGATATGATTCTGAAAATATCAGTTGCCAAAAGAGACGACTGTAATACAGTACATACTTTTAAATCCGGTACGTATTGTAGCAGTATGTAAAATTCCCCATTACCAACCCAACAGCAAAATTAAATCAAAATGTTTCCCATGCGCAGTACTGCGTAAAACGTAAAAGACAATGTATTTTGGCAAAACGTTAAAAAAAACACAGTTTCCAGAATTTAAACAGTATCCAGTCAGTATTCAAAATTGCTCGATAAGGCCCTAAGTCACAGTTCACTTGCAAATGAAAATGCACAAAAGCAACTAAAGATCATACATTTAAAAAAATACATCACAGTATCTAAAACTGTATAATGATTAACTGTTTTACATTACAGTAGCCGGTCCCATTTGGTTTGTTGTTGCCGTGCTGTGTAACTGCACAATAAACTGATTTGCGCATGCAAGAGAAAACAATTTTAAAAAAGCGCGCTGCGACGGATAATCAAATAAATTGTAACGCTGAAGAGATGGGCTTCGTAGCAGAAAACTGGTGACGGAGTCGGTAATCACGTGTGATGGGTAAGTGCAATCATTTGTTACATAGATATAACGGGGATTGATTTTATTCTTAATACAAAGACAGTAAAATGCGACTGACATGTATCTGAGTGTCGTATATCCGAATGCTGACTGTATATCTTTCCACTAATTAAAAGCAGCAACACCAAAGTATGACATGAGCGAAGCTGCCAATATTTAAACCGCTTCTGGGAAAATATTATCCAATGTTACTTGATGAGGTCTGAACATGATTTGTATTTCTTAATTTGTGCCAGTATCAAACTTTCACGCTGCAATCCTGAAACATGTGGCAGAGACAGTATATATCTGAAGCAGTATATACAGACATGCTCAAATTTGTTGGTACCCTTACAGCTCATTGAAATAATGCTTCATTCCTCCTGAAAAGTGATGAAATTAAAAGCTATTTTATCATGTATACTTGCATGCCTTTGGTATGTCATAGAATAAAGCAAAGAAGCTGTGAAAAGAGATGAATTATTGCTTATTCTACAAAGATATTCTAAAATGGCCTGGACACATTTGTTGGTACCCCTTAGAAAAGATAATAAATTATTGGATTATAGTGATATTTCAAACTAATTAGTTTCTTTAATTAGTATCACACATGTCTCCAATCTTGTAATCAGTCATTCAGCCTATTTAAATGGAGAAAAGTAGTCACTGTGCTGTTTGGTATCATTGTGTGCACCACACTGAACATGGACCAGAGAAAGCAAAGGAGAGAGTTGTCTGAGGAGATCAGAAAGAAAATAATAGACAAGCATGGTAAAGGTAAAGGCTACAAGACCATCTCCAAGCAGCTTGATGTTCCTGTGACAACAGTTGCAAATATTATTAAGAAGTTTAAGGTCCATGGAACTGTAGCCAACCTCCCTGGGCATGGCCACAAGAGGAAAATCGACCCCAGAGTGAACAGAAGGATAGTGCGAATGGTAGAAAAAGTACCAAGGATAACTGCCAAAGAGATACAAGCTGAACTCCAAGGTGAAGGTACGTCAGTTTCTGATCGCACCATCCGTCGCTTTTTGAGCGAAAGCGGGCTCCATGGAAGAAGACCCAGGAGGACTCCACTTTTGAAAGAAAAACATAAAAAAGCCAGACTGGAATATGCTAAAATGCATATTGACAAGCCACAATCCTTCTGGGAGAATGTCCTTTAGACAGATGAGTCAAAACTGGAGCTTTTTGGCAAGTCACATCAGCTCTATGTTCACAGATGAAAAAATGAAGCTTTCAAAGCTTGGGTCCTCCAACAGGATAATGACCCAAAACACACAGCTAAAAGCACCCAAGAACGGATAAGAACAAAACATTGGACTATTCTGAAGTGACCTTCTATGAGTCCTGATCTGAATCCTATCGAACATCTATGGAAAGAGCTGAAACTTGCAGTCTGGAGAAGGCACCCATCAAACCTGAGACAGCTGGAGCAGTTTGCTCAGGAAGAGTGGGCCAAACTACCTGTTAACAGGTGCAAAAGTCTCATTGAGAGCTACAGAAAGCGTTTGATTGCAGTGATTGCCTCTAAAGGTTGTGCAACAAAATATTAGGTTAGCGGTCCCATCATTTTTGTCCATGCCATTTTCATTTGTTTTCTTATTTACAATATTATGTTGAATAAAAAATCAAAAGCAAAGTCTGATTTCTATTAAATATGGAATAAACAATGGTGGATGCCAATTACTTTTGTCAGTTTCAAGTTATTTCAGAGAAAATTATGCATTCTTTGTTTTTTGTGGAGGGGTACCAACAAATTTGAGCACGTCTGTATCTGATCAGCATTAAAGTAGAATGCCACACATTTCATGATATTGTATATGGGGATATTGTATATGGGGCAATGTGTGGTACATTGCATGTGGCAGGCAACTGCTTGTCTTGAGTATCAGCACCCTAATGATGCCTAATGTATTCTGCCCATATGCCAGTGCAGCGCAGCTATCACCAAAGTGTACACTCTCCAGGGAGTCTGGACGCCATAACCTCTGGCCTCCAGTGGATTCTGTTGCAGATTTGTTTGTCAGGTCTCGGAACTGTAATTAAACGTTGCATTTTCAAACTCAATATGCCACGTGTTGGCCTTTTAAAACAGCCCACCACACACACACACACACACACACACACGTACGTTTGCATTCCTATATTTGTGGGGACTTCTCATTGACTCTCACTATAATTTTATTTACTATTTCTAACTCCAGTCAGACAAAACTCCACACAGGGTGAAAGTCGACAGGTGTTTTACAGAGTGGGGACGTCCCCACAATGTTGTTTTTTCAGGAGTTACTATCTTTGTGGGGACATTTTCTCCAATTTTGTTCGCATATTGATAGTAATACCTGTACTGCCTACAGCAAGGGAAGACTCCAGCATAGCTCAACAAAGGGATAGCTCTTATACAGCTTTACTGCAGTATATCATGGTAAAAAAATACAAAAAAAAAAAAAAACCTAAATCTTAGTAAAAACCAGACACCAGTAAGCCTAGTAAATCCCAGTTAAGTACAGTATTGTAAACACTTTCATTTTAGAAAATCTATTGTTTAAAACTCCAATCTTCATCTGAAGTTGTAGCCTTTTGTTATCACAGAGATCGTTCACTGGAAAACCGCTTGGCTTCTAACAAATTGATTTTGATACCGAGCAAAATTAAGGAGATGTATTGCAAAATCATTATTAGATATTATCTTTGCAATTTGCTTCTGACTGCATTTAAACCTGATCTTTCTCCCCTTTGTTCTTTGCGTGGTACAGAATTCAACCATCTGTTTCACTGCTGCACTGTATCTTTTGCATTGATGTCTCCTTTTGATTTTCAGGTGCCTTAATCAAAGTAGGTGGACTTTTGGGTTCATTTGTTTTGTTACTGACTTAAAGCCGAGACACACACACATACATACACACACTTAATATACGTCTTATCTTGCCTTAATACCAGGTTTAAAACTGAGGACATTTTATATCTGATTACCAGGGCTCAATGTATAATTAATTGATTTAAACAGTAGCAGAACTAAATACTGTCATTGTTTAAATGTGTAAAATCGCACCATGCCTGGGGTTTACATACAGGATCCTCCCTATTGTGCTTATAGACAGGAATGCACTAAAGAGACTCGGGTACACGGTCATCTGTTTGATTTTCACAACCTTGGTACTCAAAGAGACCTATTTTAATTACCTTCTTTTAAAAGAAATTCCAGGTAGGTACAGTACTTCTAAATTATTGAATATTACAATGGAAAGTATATGATTCATGAACATTTTACAGGCAACTGTCACCTTTTTATGACAGGGCATATTGACATTCTTTTGAAGATTCACAAAGGATGTGTGCACTAAAACTTGTTGAGGTGTGCCCAGTGTTATGCTAATGTATTTGCTATCTTGTAAACTGTAAGCTCCACAGTTTCCTAACAGTGCCTTAACGTTAGTTATTATGACATGAAGGTGTGTTGCTGGGTCTCATAAAAATCTCAGAGACGAGGGTTCCTGAACTAAAGTAAATGTGACTCTGAAACAACTGGGTGCAAGCCACTCAAAGGTAGCTACATTCAAAAAAACTTGGCTTGTTTCGAGTTTTATACTGTATCTGAATCAGAGGGTGTATCACATTTTATTGGAAATATACAGGCAATAAATAGCACAGTATTTCTTGTTAATTTGTGAAAGAAAAGCAAACACATGCATCACCTTGTACAAACCACAAATGTAATAACTGCCCACAAATGTAATATCTCCCACAAATGTTGCATCCATGATAATGTCCGTGAATTACTTAGTACATATTTATGTATGTATTTAAATAACAGTTTAACTTATAATTAATAATATTAATTAGTGCCGGTTTTGGATATAAAGATTTTTAAAAAGTCCATTCGCATACCCCCAATAATGACTGCCCAATGATTAAAATATATACTCTTCTAGTTAATTATGACAAATTCAGAAAATGGGGTCCACCATATAAACATTTTCACATTGAAGTTTGAAGAAGTTCTGCCTTTGTTTCTTCCATAGTTTCTAAAGCAAGGCTTTATCTTAATCCAGTTTGTATATCTTAGTTGTAAGGTAACAATCTTCTTAATAAATGTAAAAATGTACTACATTCTTAGTTGATTATGTCTGGTTTGATAACTTTATTGGGCGTGTTCCTCCTTTATGAAAAGAATGTGCCAAAGACAATTAGGAGTCAATAACTTTGAGAATTTAGCCCCATGTGTTTAAACTGTATGGGACTCTGCACCAGTACACAAGTGTCCTCCATCTGCTGCTACAGTATTATTTCCACTACATCTTAAAGCGGGATTTTGTAACAAAAGCAGCTGCACAAAATGATCTCACTTTTGAATTCCTTTATTTCTTAGTTGCTCCTCCCATAGCATTGTGTTGAAATGCATTACAGTTACATCGTACAAAGCATTTAAACAAAGTACCTCAACTTGCCGATTATTTTAAAATGAGATTATAAACCAAAAAAACTAAATAAACAAACACAAACAAACGAACGAACAAACAAACCAAAAATCGGGTCCCTTGACACAGGGCAACATAAATGAATATAATCTGTTATTTTATTATAGGTTTGGCACAATCATTTTACAATGAGGATTAACATGAACATAATGCCACACAAGCTTGCAGACAACCAGCAGAAAATATCAGGTACTGTTCTTATCAGAAGAATCATGCTGTACTGAAAACAAGTATACCTGTTTTTTTATACAATTGAATCAATGAAGTGTATTACAAAAAACAAAAAAAAATCATATCTATTTAGTATTCGGGTTCATTAAAAAAGATAAAGAATGAATGAAATGTTGAACACTATTTGGCACGCATACATAATCTACCAACCCCATAAATTTACGATTTAGGCCCCACCTAAGACATCACCTTTTGGTGGATTGAACAGTGCTATTCAGTCAACAAACTGCAGTTTGCCAAGAAATAAATACATTTCTGAACATACACAACATACAATGATTGTCTAAAAAAAAAATTAAACAAATTTCAAATGACTGAGATAAAATTGCTAACATTAAGACGATTTAGTGGTATCCTGGCTAGACAAGAAGGCCCTTAGCATAACTGTAGTCTTTACATTTTGCAAAGAACACAAATTGTGTTTTTCCACTAAAAACACGTATTTATTTTATATTACACTGGTGAAATACAGAACACTACAATGGTCTCTACAAAAACTAGAATGATTTACTAACAATTATAGACAGTGCTTCAATTGTGCAAGAACACACAACAATGCAATTCCTTTATATTTCATAGAGGGATCTGTCTTCTAATCTTTGTATTTAAAAATGATGTCCATAAACTGCTTGTAACTTTTATAGTTTTCAAGGCATCCCACTGGAAATCAATTCGTCTGATTCTTCACCTTCTTTACACCTCCTGACCTTGGATGTTCAGTAACATCAGACAGACAGATGCTGTTTTCTTTCTGCCTTTACAAAATAAAACCCCTTTATAGAGTCCTGGCATTCATTATGGCACAATTTAATTTAAGAGCTGTTTGCTTATGTATCATTAAACTGCACTCCTCAAAGGGTTTAAGGGCATTACACTTTCAATAAAAAAAAGAAAACAATATAAATGCAACAATTCCTTCACCCTTTTAGTGAACTTTATACAAAATGATTGGGTCTGAGTGCTTATGTTATAATATACTTCATTCATTTCTGTTTTCCAACCTTTGCCTGGTAAGACTCTCTTAGCTCACTGATTTTGATGCTTGTACCTTTTCAATGAAATGGTATTATGTCACTTTTGAAACCAGCAGCTGCCTTTGCTGTGCAAAACAAAAAAAGTTATCAGAATAAATACATTTTTTATTTTTTATTTTTTTTTATTTTAAAATTACCAAATTTAAGGTCACAACATTTTTGTTGTTGTTGTTGTTGTTGATGGGAGACCCTGTAAATGTATAAGGCCTTCTGCTCAGCAGTCTTTAAATAGTCCCATGTGAAAGAGCCGCAGTACAATGCTGGACTTGGTCTCACTTTTGAAATGTCATACGTGGCTCAGTGACTGGATAGCGCTGGCCTCGGCAGCAGCTCTGGCCATGCTGTGCCACGTGTTTGCAGGAGTGTGGGAGGTGGCGTGGATAGAATCCTTGTCCGCTAGAGACAACATCATGGCATATGCCTGGAGAAAACAAAAACAAGAGAATTGCAGTTTTAAAAAGAATCGCCGCAATATTCACAAAGCATTTCCAATTTCTTTTTTTTTTTTTTTTCTAGGGTAACAAATCTTCAAATTTGTTAACACAGGATTCAGAAATTGCACATGCACCTTAGTTGTTTATTGGTAGCTTTGAAACACTAATGGTTAAAGTGTGTCTAAAATGCAATTTGTTCCGACTCTCCAGTGCTTTTTTGGGACTTTCGTATGCTCAGTGTTAGGCTATGTTATTAAGAAGTCTGAATCTTGATAAAAACTACGCAGAGGCAGGACAGAGTGCCTTCATTTCTTTTTGGTCACACATTGTTTTAAGGGAAACTTTTTAGACAATTCAATGTTTACAACCAGCTTCCAAATGTTGTTCATTTTTCAGTCACCTGTTATATATACAGTAACCTATTTATGAAGTAAAAAAAAAAAAAAAAAAGACCTGCTAAAACTGTTCAGAAAACATTAACTCCAAGTCAGTCACAGCATTACAATGTTGTTCATTTGTGTAAAGGCATGTTTGTATTAGTTTATAAATAGGCTAATATATTAACTGACAAGTCACACAAAATGAACAGCATTTGACATTTTAGTAAGCTATATGATTACCGTTATTAAAAAAGAGTGCCTGAGAACACACGCAACCTTCTTTTTTATTGTGAGGATGTTGTTTTCAGCGTGGTATCTCTTATTCCATCAAGGATTTAATCATTTCCTTTGAATTACCTGTGACTTTGACTTTCTGTACAGTGGCTGCTTTATAGCTTCGGGCAGGTGAGTGGCACTGAAAGCTGCGAGTTCTCCTTCCCTGTACTCGCTCTCCTCCATTTTGCGCATGTCTGTGAAGTGCCGGATGTGGTCCAGCGCAGAGAATCCACTCTTATCATCCTCCTCCTCTTTAAACCTGCACAGGCAAAACAACCAACCCATTGATCAATACTTGCAGATTTGGAAATCCGTGTTAGAACAAAGGGGTTTGTTTTATTGATCTGAACAGCTAACCGTGCCTGTAAACTCCTAAATGCACTTTGACATTGACCTCTTTCCACTGCTGCATTTAGAGTCAATAAACGGGTCAATAAATCGCTCCTGGGAGGAAACACCAACTGGATCAATATAGAGTTTAAGGGTGGCTGTAGATCCGCAACAGTTTACATCATTGAACTGGACCTTATATCTCTCATACAAATACTGTGCATAATGCTATGCATTTATCCCAAATTACTTCACACATTGTAGTCACTATGGTTTCAATTTAATACAAGTAAGAGTGTGTAGGTCTATAGATCTTATCTTTGGGAGTCAATTTCTCTTAGTTACAGATACCATACGTCATTAAAGATTTCAATGAAAAATCCATGTGAGAGATTGATAAAGTTATTTTAAAATAGACATACATTTCTATGTTATAATGAATATATTGATACAGATGCATAATATAGTTGATTGTTCTCTTCCTTAATAAGGATTGATAAGGACTGATACATTGTTAAATTATTATCATACATATATTGTGTTACTACTATTGTACCAAAGAACATATTAAATAAACGTATACATTGTTGGAATTGCTAGTAATCTAATACCTTTTAGGAGACGAAATGTAGTTTAATTGCAGGTCATTCGGCCCTTCAAAGTCAATTTCATCGTGGGTGATGTCAGCATCCATGTTGCTTGGGATTGGTTCATCCACTAGCTTTCCTGTGATGTCACTCTGTTCTTCTTCCTCGTCTTCCTCTACCCCCAGGTCATCCTCCGCCTCCTCTTCTTCCAGGTCATGTGACTCCTGACTGGGCATCAAGCCTTTATCCTCATCAAACTGGCTTCCATTCAAACTGCATTGGGGAAACAAAATATACCTATATAAGCAAAGACTAAATACTGTAGACTCCCAGTGTCATTGGAACAGTCTGAGTGAGGGCCCTGGGTCACCCAGAACCTGGTTGGGTGGTAAATATATTGATCCATTTCAACAATAAGTTTTTATTGTGGGGAGCTCAAAAAATTTTTTTTATTGGTACCCTTTTTATTTTTACAAGTGATTAGAAATGCTACATATTATGGGTTGTAAATACCTCAGAATTTAATTTTAAATGTTGGTCAAAGGTTAAAATATTTTACTATATTTTAGTACAGCAATGACATTCTCATGGTCTTACAAAATATATATTTCACTCTGATACTGAAAAACTACTTTTCTGTTACCATGCCCTGAAAAAGCTGGAGCGGTCTGTCACCAGGCTCTATAGCCTTAGGGTAAGAAGGGTGGTCAGCAAACAGCTTCAATACCTAACTGCTATGCTTTGGGTTGTGTTGTTTATTTTTCAACTATCTCGTATTCATCTCACTGGCAAAATATTTAGCTGTCAGCTCCATTTGGTTTAAGAATTACGAGAGCCGTGCCAACCAGTCCATTTCCCAGTCCCTGAGGAAAACACCACAGCTATCAAAACTCACAGTGACTTAATCTATCTGCTGTCTCAGTTCTACAGGAAACCACTATTTGTTAAATCATCTGTAACCACATTAGGACTGATTCACTAATTATGGTCTAAGCCATCTATCGTCAGCTTTAAAAAATGCCCTTTTTGGTACATAAAGTCTAACTGCAGCAGTCCTTTTCCTCTTAACATCTCCACCACAGAAAAAACAAGAAAATCAACACAATTATCTCTCAGATTAGAAAACCCGTAACACCAGGAAATGATCTATTTGCAACAGAAAAGCTGAGCTTGCAATGACTCGAGAAGGCTTTACTGAAAAGGAAGAAAGGATAATTAGGAAAATAAAGTCACACAATGCAAATCTTTGCCATCTTTTATCAAAACGTGATTGTAATAGGACTTGGACAGACATGAGAAATGATTTAGCGTGGGTCAGGCTGCCAACTTGGTAGTTGTGCTGTATCGAGATTGTCAGGAATCGTGTAGCCGTGGAGCTGAACCAAAATCTCCAAAGCCAAATGATTAAGAAAACAGATTTGCTAATTATGCTTTCAAATGTGGTAATTTGCTGAGGATAAAAAATCTATCAAAAGTAGTCAGAAGTGCACAACTTTGAAAGGAAACACTGGGCACCCTCCTGACCTGGTCTTTTTACCATCTTCCTGTTGCGGTACATGTTGAAGCCAGATGTTGGAAGCAAACACCAATCAAGAAGAGGAGAAATTTAAATATGCACGTAACTACAATTTAATCAATTTTCTTAATGCATATTTGATATTTATATAATTGTGGCTTCCATTACACAGAAAAAAAAATCAAAAGAAACTCATGAATGAGATTTCTATCGGGAAATCTTTCTGATCTAAAAAATGCTGAAAATATTGGCCTCATTATCTAAGTTCATCACTGCTATTAAAGTTCAAGTAAATCATGCAGAATTAAATATATACTGTATTCCTTGTATGGCCAAAAGTCAACAGCTTCAGAAATTATCTGCACATTTTGAAACGTTGTAATTATTTAAACTGTCTTAACTTATAATTGATCTATTTGTAAAAGTCCCTGGGCAAAAAGGTAATTAATAAAGTATGCACGCTATAAAAATGTTCAGAAACTGCTACTCAATATTCTGTGATGTCTGAATAGAAATCACGCCCACGTCCATATCCAACTACATACAAACTATAAACCGGAATCCAAACTCCAATGGCCACACCTATCAAAGAATATCAGTAACCAGCAAGCAAATTTAATGACAACTTGACTAAAGTGGCTGAGAAGGCTAATCTATAATCAATCTCTGCTACACAGCACAGCATTGGCAAATTATTACTTATCAAAGACAAGATATATTTATACAGCATATCACCTTGATTTATGAGCGTTAGTGATTGAATGGATTTTTTAGTATCCTAGCTATCATTGCAAAGCCAACAGTTGCAGAGTAGGATGTTTTTTTTTTTTACGCGGACAAGATTTTGGATGAACTAGAGAGATCATTATGTAGTTTACATACAGTACATATTAGCTGAATGTAACCATGGTAAGTGTTATTTAAAAGAAACGTATATACATATACAGTAATATAATTTTGTTTTACTGTATAAAGTAGAAGACACGATTCTCACCCTTCCTCGGAATGCTCAGGTGATTGATTGCTTTGCCCGGTGTTCCCAATGAAATTCCGTATTTCATTAAAATAAGACTCCTCTTTGTCATCCAGTATTGCACTGCTGCTGTCCAGTTCTGACTGAGGTGATGACATTGCAGTACCTTGAAAAAATAAAATTTACATTTAATAGGGTTTCAGTATGTTAAGAGTACAGAGTAGGATATTGATATGAAGGAATTTATTTGTGTAAGCTATATTTTAATGGTAAAAACACTAAATAGTCTCTTGAACTAAAACGTTAATTTTTACATTTGAATGTATTTAATTATTGCTCTGGTGGTGCAATAAAAAAAATGCATCTTGGCAATACAACCCAATTAAAACAAGACTGAGGAAAAGATATGTACTTTGCATTACCCTGCTTTTAGTAATTTTAGTACTATAAAATACTATTAAATCTGAATTAATTATAAAATAGCAGGACAGGTAACTGTAATGAGGACTAAGCTGAGGATATATTAAAAGTCGCTTACCTGACACATTTCCATTCTCATGTTTCTTCAAATGCCTGTCCAGGTTGGTCTGCTGGCCGAAGCACCGGTCACACCGATGACACTTGAACGGTTTCTCCTTGTTATGAATGTTGCGAATGTGCCGCTGCAAATTGGAGGAGATACTGAAAGAACGATCACAGTACTTGCACCTAGGAAGGAACAGAGGAGGAAAGTTATTTATTGTTTTGGCAACAGGATTTTTTTTTTGTCACTTAATGCTAGTACAATTGAATTTCTAACCTGAATTTTCAGACGTGGAAATAATGCACATTTTATTGATTTGTATTGAAATATTGTTGATTTGACATCATAATTTGTATTTAGTTGTTAAGTAAACAACTAGATTTGACAACCATGTTACTTTTTAAGGCAAATGAAACACTAAAAACGTATTACCGGTATTGTCAAAGTACAGTATAAACTTTTTAGGAAAGTGGATATTCACATGTGAACCATTTCAATATTATTGTTGTATAATGTAATTTCATAATGATCTGGTCTTCATTTACTCTAAAGTGGCTGTTCCTAATGTTCACATTGATGTGATTAATGAGCGTTTCAAGGTATAAAACCAACTGTTTCATGTGCTGCCAATGCAATAAAATTACATTATTTTCTTACAAAATAAGCATGCAACAAATGTGTTCTAACCCTCCGCAATTGGAAGGGTAGCCAAGTTTCTCCATGCAAAATTATACACAATGATTGTATATTTTCTTCTGCTAGAATTAGCTTGCTCGATTGCCTGTCCCAGAGGACATTCTGTTATCTTCTAAATAATTGCAATAAACAGTACAGATCTTTAATACACTGCCAACGTGTGCAGTTTAGTCTATCAGATTGGTACCAGAGGCATCCATTTTCAAACCCTGTAGTCATTTGTAGTCCCGTGGGCCTGTACTGTATTTCTCTTGAAGCTGTGACTCAGACATAATAATTATTCCAACTGCTCTTGTTGGATATCTGCCGACAGTCCTCATCACCCCAATTTTTCATCTAACTTCCTCTTCAAGACTTCAAAACAACTGTGTCACACAGCGAACTATGACCATTTTTCATCACCCACATTATTTAACAGTATGATAATTGTTTCAGGCTTTTATGTGGTAGAAAAACATACAAATCAGTTGAAAGTACTTTTGTAACCCCCATTGTTCCTAAATCCTTGAAATATGTTGTCCCTATTAACTGGGATGCCTTCATTATTCTTCATCATAATAAATAATGATCTAATTATGGAGTTAAGATATATGGTATGGCATACAGAAATGTAAGCGTTTTAACAATGTGAATTAAATAGTTTTGCAATCTAAAAGGTCTGGCATGCATATGCTTTGACTGACAACAAAGTAGGAATGACCACTTGCTGTAACTTAAACATTATTTTAGTTTAATGAGGGTGCATAGTGTTCTCTGTTTAGTTTGTCAACATACACCAGCAGTACAGAATAGATTTGATACAGAATTCGAGATCAGGACTCCCAGTGGTTTTAAGGTATGGATGAATACCTGTAAGGTTGTTCTCCAGTGTGTGTCCGCAGGTGACGGGTTAGGTTTGCAGAACGTGGAAAGATCTTACCACAGTACCTGTTGGGGAGAAACCTTTTGTCACATTTACAGTATTTCCAATGAGTCAGAAGTCAAGTGGCCGGGGAGATATGACAATAGTATCTAAATTAATCTAAATACTTATTTAATGCAAAGGAAGGTTACTTGGATGGTATCTCACCTAAAGTAACATGAGGTATCAGTGATAATCGGGCTCTGTGGAATTAGCCATATATCTTTAGTTGTATTAGTTCCTTGATTAATTGCTTTCATTAACATAATTATGGTATATTATGTTAGTCATACAGGGTCATATTTGCCAAACTTAAAAATATTTTTGGGATTCAAGAAACTTGATTTGACTGTTGTTAAACAAGCCAACAACAGTTTGAAAAAGTACACTTTGCTAGCAGTACAGGGTAAGCGAACTGTTTAAATGCTATACACAGTTCTTTCTTTCTTTCTGTCTTTCTTTCTCTTTCCTCAACAGCAACATTTTTGTATTTACTTAACTCACTGTTTAATTCTAATTATACTGACTAAGAAAATTAAAAAGAAAAAACCTCTATGGCTGCTGCATTTCAACACAAAGACCACATTGAAGTAGATCAAAGAGAAAGCAGTGCCCTAACAGTTTCTATTAATCTTCTAATCAGAGGCAATTTCAAAAGTAAACAGTGTGGTTCTTGAAACGCTAAGTGTAGGCCCTGATCAAGCCTGCTTCAATTAACTCTATAATTACCTGCAGGTATAGCGTTCCTTGCCCTTTCGCAATAAGTTCTCAGGAAGAGCATTTGGAGGGGCCCTGAAGTCAAACATGGAAGGGACAGACCGTATAAGATCGCTGGCCTCTGGTTTTAGTGAATTATAACTCTCCAGTTTCTCTGCCATGTTTTCAATAGCTGACATCTGTGAAGAGAAACAGGGAATGTCAATCGTTATATGGAAAACACACAATGGACAAAAAGCTTTGTTATTATTATTATTATTATTATTATTATTATTCACAATTCAGATTCAAATATTATAATTTCCAGTTTTGTGGGCAATAATGTACTTGTTTCTTTTTTTAAAAACTAAAATTTGTAAAAAAATGTACATTAAATAACATTAAAATAAATACAAAATTCACTGTACAACACAGGAATCCTATATTGCTGGTATCTGTTTGATATTAATACCTTGTACGTGGAGAAAAAAAAATAAAACCACTAGATACTGATGTAGCAGAAAAACTTATTTTCCCCATTTTCTTTCTTTCTAATTTAATTCCTATTTTCTTCCATTATATTTTTGTGTTTCTCCAAACGACTGCTTACGCATCGTAGTCAGCCAGCCTTTTATTTTCTGTAGCCGGTACAATGCCCTCCCCTTCTTTTACTACCACTCTGTTCGCTAGTTACAAATTGCATTGTACAGGGTACCACTGCCAATTTGCTAAAAGTCTTTCATCAAATCTTGCAAAAATTCTCAGAGGAAAGTTGAGATGCATTTACTTGTCAAAAGGCAAATGTGAAAACACTAGAAGGCACTAAAGTCCGTGGGCTTTGGGGTTTGATTAATAATCACTCATAGCCTGTAAAACATTCTCCACACAATGCGAGTGGACAGCACATTTGTCAATATAAAAGATGTTGACATTACTGATCAAAGGACATACATTGGTAATAATGATACAGCTGGGTTAGGAGGGCATTCTCTCCCCATAGACCAATGCTGTTGTCAGTTTTTAGATTTTTTCAGAGGGATACGAATTTACATTATTTACATGTCAATTGGATTTTTTTTTTTTTAATACGTTTGCAGATCAATTGTAATTCAACACGCTGCTCCAAACAGAACATTTCATTCTGCGTATTTTTTGCACCACATTTTCATTTATGGAACGTGTGAAATATTTTAAAGAATATCTGATCAATGATCTTTGACTTGTAGGCTGATTAGACATGGCAGACAGGTGCAGAGGTTATAAAAGCAACATTTATAGTAAAGAATAATAGATTTTTTTTTTCTAAGGATATAGCAACACACCTATTATTTATTTGGTTGTGACGTATCAGTATATGTGATGTATCAGTATATTAAAATGAAATGTATTCATATTCAGTTTAGAATATGTATTGCATTAATATTTTTATAGACCTGCATCAAATACAATAGGCTTCACTTTTTCAATTGAATGCATTATTTCTAAGGGAATAAAACTGAAAGTTCTACTGCCTATAATGTGATTAGACAGATCTGATTTAAAGACTTACAAAACAAAATGGATAAAGACTTAAATGTAGATGTCCTATTCTCTATCACGGTTATATTCTAACCTTAGGGTTGTCCCGTGTAATTATGAGAACCAAAAAAATTGGGTATGTACATATACATATATATATATATATATATATATATATATATATATATATATATATATATACACACACACATACACAGCGCTCCAGATAAGCGGCGTACTGGGTATTTTATGCATTGATAAAATATTAATTATGTATGATATTTACATTAATGCGTAAAGAATATGCATTGCAATTTTGCCGCACAGCTTGAGTTTGCATGTTATCAAGCTTCTTGTACTTCGCTGGTTCCCAGTGTCTCAATGGTCAATTGTGTCAATATAGTGCATGCGGTAGCTAGAGAATGAATCATAGAAATGCCTGGACAGCTATTTGCAGCCTGTCTCGGAATTGTCAGAAACACATGAGCAATAAATCCTGGTTTAAAAAAAAAAAAATCCACTCACTTCCACGAGAGACTGAGAAAGGAAGATTTACACAAAAAACTATAAAGACTGTAACAGCCTAGTACTAGTGGGAGAAGACTCTGAATGTGGTACACTGAAAGTAGTACACTGAGAAAGGAAGATTTACACAAAAAACTATAAAGACTGTAACAGCCTAGTACTAGTGGGAGGAGACTCTGAATATGGTACACTGAGAGTAGAAACTGAGAAAGGAAGATTTACACAAAAAACTATAAAGACTGTAACAGCCTAGTACTAGTGGGAGGAGACTCTGAATGTGGTACACTGAGAGTAGAAACTGACAGACTAATATTATTCACATTATTAGGCAGGACTAAATGGCTGCAAATAAGACATTAAAAAAAGCCAATGAAATAGCTTGTATAGTATATTATTTGGTGTTTTTTTTTATATAAAAAATAAATATTTACTGAGAAATTAGGGGGGCTCTAAATGAGACACAAGAAATGCAATTAAAATGCTGATTTCATCCAAAGGAAAAAAAAAACACACACACTACAACGTGGGCAAAGGAATACTATCTAACACCAATTAAGAATCTAATACTGTATAATGGAAATATTAAAATATGGACACATCTGGCGTACTAATATAATGATGTAAACATTTAAGTGAACAGTCAGAATGTCTTGCTTAAATTGTACCAAAAAAGTATGATGTAGTTTTTCTGAACTGTTAAATAATGAAAAAGGGTAGTCAAACAAAACCGGCACTCTAACAAGGCCACTTAGCATGTCATTATCAGAACAAATCTGCAAAAATCCACTTGTTGTTATTATTGTAATGTCTATGTATAGCCTGTGCCTAATCTACTATCTTCAAATGACAGTATTTTATAGTGCGGTGTAATTTGTGATTTGTAACTACTGCTGATGTTATCTGAAACCAGATGTCTGAAAAAAGGAAACGATTTCACCCCCTCCTAATCTCACAGAGGCTATTAACCTGGTACTGACGCAAAGCAGCAATTGGACACAATTCCCAGCTCCGTTTAAAATAAAAAAATGCCGGCACTGCCTTTATTGGACAAAGCAAATATTTATACAAAATTCAACCAGCGAGTTATCAATCCCTAGTCATCTTAGGCAATCATCACAAGCTATTATTCACCATCTAATTTGAGACACAGACAAACAGATCTTATTTTAACACAACTGTGAGAATCTATTTCGAGGAAACACTCTTATAGAGTACAAGGCCACTACTCTTAAAGGACAGCTTGGCCATTCCAGTCTGCTTTCGAGGCTAATTATGTCTCTGTGATTCATCAGTTTGAGCCCTACGGGTGTCAAATATGAAAAGGAAATCTGCGATATCTGCACTGGTAAATTACTCAAATGTTTGCAATGTGATGGGTGTTTTTTTTGTTGTTTTTTTTTTTTTCCAAACAGGCTTTTCTAAAAGACAATGGGTAATATGGATTTTAGCATCTCACATGAACACAGATGAAGTAAGGGACTGAAGGAAAAAGATAAATGTCCTGTAGCATTTCCTAGATTTATGTAGACAGTACTTTGTAACTGCAGCAGAGATTCCCCTAGCGTACAAATCAGCATTTGTTTCACTCCTCACGCTCTTTACCAGAGAACTCTCTACTCTTCAGTATGTTTTTGGGGGGGGGGGGGCCTGTTTGTACTTGTATATGAGAATTTCTAGTTGTGTGATGTTATTATTAAGCTGTACCACATTTTTTAAATGCTCTTCCATGTGATGTGCATGTGTAACACCATATACTCAATTCCTTCTTAAAAAAGAACTCTCTTGCAGATAGCTGGGGTTTCCAACTTATAATGTCAGTGTCATTTTACACATTGACACACAATTAACTCATGCCAATAATGTAATTGATTTAAGAGGTCCTTATGTTTCCTTGCACTACTAGTCCAAAAACTTCTTCAAGGTCTCATTCCCTACACACAATGTATTGAAATACTAATTTGCTATGATAGGTTGGGATGCTAATACACATTTTCTGCAATGAAAACTGATGACTAGCAGCATATTTTGGCAGGCTAGTCTTTTGGCCTTCTTAACTGACCCATGCATCATAAGCTAGGTATTGTGAACTCTTCACCTATACGCAAGGTGTGTTATTAATGAAGCATTTGGGACTGGTAGTAAACTTACCCATGTTCTCTGATCAGGCAAGCGAAACTAGGAGCGGGATTAAAAAAGAAATATCAATCAATACCAGTAACTCTATTCAAAATATAAAACATGCAGCAAAATGACTGTGCATTTGTATCAACAAAAGGTATTCAGGTTATGATGTAATGGTCAGATTATTGAATTAAGTGGTCTACAACTAACCTGCCTACAACTGCTTTCAGTCATTCACATAGCAAAGCTGAAGACCTGGCTGTATTTGAAAATATGTGTACAGATAATGATTGTGCCACAAATAGTGTTGAAAAATGTATACAGTCGGTGCCACTTTATCGGGACGACTCGGGAGATGTAGAAATATCCGGAAAATAAGCGGCTGTCCCAATTAAACTGGAGGCATTTGAGACAACCACTCACACTTTTTTCTAAATGAAAACAAAAATTATTAAATCACACATCACATTATGATTAAATGTTAAATACATAATTTAAAATACAAGTCAACTGTTTTATTCTAAAACAAAATGAATCGCCGTTTTTTATTTCTACATGAAATGAAAAAGAATGAAATCACATCTTATCACAAGGAGAGCCACGTTCAATGTTGACATGCCAACTTTCTTTGCACAGGTGACTCCAGCTCCTTCAAGAGTTCAATGTGATTTACACAAGTCACAGCATAATCACGTACTCACTGCACTGCGCTACACAAACCTGTCTTGCTCTGAAAAGTGATCTTTGTTCATCATTTGAAAATGCTGTATCTCAATTAAACGGCATGAATAGCATTGGGAAGAAACGTCTTCCAGAGTTGTATCCCATTTAAGCAGAAATCCCGATTATTAGTATCCCGATTAGGCAGCGGCGACTGTATCTCAATCAGTTTATTCTTAATTCAAAAGCAATGTTACTGTGAGTCTGTGTCACAACAGATTTGAGATTTAAATATACAACAGATCCAACTGAAATGAAAAACCAAGCAACAATATTTACAATTACCTAATATGTAAACTATGCCTATTTAAAAGGTAGAATGAATAGGAAACAAAGTAACATATATATATATATATATATATATATATATATATATATATATATGTATATAAAGTCAGATGAAAGAATCCTGTTTTAAATACCAATATAATAATAACAGCTGTAACAATTACTATATTCACACAATTATTGTTTTGAGATTCAGCTTTTATTAGGGAGCTCCCCTAAATCCCTTGTTTAGAAAGATACAGGGTATTATTGCTTGAGAGTGCGTGCATTAAGTGGTTCCTAACTCATCTCACAAATGTAAATCAGTGAATTATTTTAGAAACTGTATGAAAGGCTCTAACCTCAGATTTTTATGTAAGCCCTAAGGGAAATAATACATTCAATGAACCACAATACAAATCTATCACCACAAGCACAATGTCAAGTTAAATACAGCACCAAAAAGCTAGCATCATTTCTTTCCATGACTGTGCACGCTGGTAAGGTAAAGCAACTGAATGTTTGCACTGACACATGGATTTGATCATGAAACAGTAGTTTGATCTTACATGACCTGCGCTTAACTTGCATATTTAAATCCATAGATGCAACTTTATTTCAGTAGTGGAGTTTTTTTTTTCATATGACATTGTCGCTCCCTTTTTTGTTACTGAATACTTAAATGTCAGACATTCATTTATTTCGAGATTGTAAAGAAATGACTTGCTCTAAAAAGAAAAATGTTTATTGTGTGTGGGTGTGTGCATGTGTCTCTACATTTTCAACAGACCAGGTACAACACACTGGAAAGTTTCCTCAGACCCTTACCAATTCCTCAACTCTACCCATGAGTGATCATACTAAAAGGGTGAAAGCGCAGATCCATCACAATGACTACCCATTTCCTGGCCTTGAAGAGACTGCTTGAAAAGAAGCCAAGTCACCATAGTATATCTCATTTCATGATGAAAGGACATGCCAAACAGGGCTGTCACAACTTGTTTCAAACAGGCCCCAAAAGGCCATCAAATGTAATGCCTTCTGATCACTACTGACCTGGCTGGGAATTGAAGAATCAGCCTAGGGCGTACAGAGGCCTCATATCCGAATGTCAATCTACTGTACTGAGTCCCTTTGCATCTTAACTTCATTTGTTTTATACAGGGATTGAACATTTTAAATGATATCAACTGTATGGTAAAAATGTAAACAACATACCTGTGGGTGAAAGAGGAATCCTGGAGTGGGCCTCATGTATTTTACCTTGAGAGCTTCAAACGGATCATTTAATTTCCTTTTCTCAACCCTGCTAATATTAAAGCTCCATCAGTCTAATGCTAATAACACAGAATAACAGCAACCTGATATGTATATAATTATCCAATACACGACTACTAGAAATACATTAGGGAACCTAGTTTGAAGTAAGTGCAAACATGCATTTTCTAAAAGGAATATAACCCTTCCAGCAGTAAATTATAAAGAGGAATGATTAAGTTGTAGTTACGATCAGTGTTTTTTCCTATCCGAAGATTTCCCTTTGCTTTTGCACATGCTTTAGAATAAGTGTTTTGGGCCTAAGTTATTCATATTTCTCCAACAATGGCAACTCCAAATGAGTACTGGGCATTTAAGAGAATTTCAGTTACAGTGAACCAAAAGAAGGCAAGTCCGCTTTTACAAGCCTGTTCCTATCTTATAATACCACAGTGTTTTAAGATTCATATTACCTGTAAATTGGGTCCATAAAGAAAGGGGTTGGCCTAGCATGTTGCAATGATGATGCAGTGGCTTTGGGCTGGTTGATATCAGCTGCCTGGTCCTCTCCAAACACATGTTTTTCCCGGGGCTCTTCTGCTTTGGCAGCACTGGCCCGACTCCTGCTGCCCATGCTCAAGTCCAGGGGCTGGTCTGGGTTTGATATCTGTGGAGCCACTGGCTTTGAGGTCATAAATGGTACTGGTTTTTCCTCCTTCCGTTTTGTTGTGAGGTCAAAGGGCGATTCAGAGTTCCTGCTATGTACTTTTTTTGACTCATTGCTGGGTGATTGAGGCTCCATTTTTACAGGTAGAGACCTCAAGTCTCTGTCAGGGAATGGATACATTGGTTGAGAGAAGGCTGGAAAAAATGGAAGGGGAAACATTGAAGGGTAGGGCAAAGCTCCAACTTTTTTGTCCTGCAGCCCCCCAAGCCCAGTAGACCCAAAATATTTTTCAGCAATGGAAGCAATGGCCTTTATAGAGTCATTAACAGCCCCTGAAACAGCAGTCTGTTCATCGCGTGAAGGAGGAAACAGTGAGTGGTTGGAGAATTCCTTCTTATTATTCATGGAAGCAAAGTTCTGAGGGCTGTTCATTTTGCCTTCAAGAGCCTTCCCGTTCTCCTTGTTCTTCTCTTTATCGCTCTCCAGATCGCTCTCCAGATCAGAGCCGGAGGTCGTCTCTAAGTCGCTGCCGCTGGGCGTGCTGACATCATCCAGGTCGCTGCTCTCGGACTGGTCACTCATTTTTTCAAGGGGTCTCTCTTTGGAAGACTTACCAGTCTGATGTTCCACTGATCTGGTTTCAATAAGTGAAGACTTCTTACTCAGTGCTTTAAAAAGGTCTGGTGCACCAGACAACACCTGTGGGGGGGTCAGAAGAGGGTTCTTGTTTTGCTCAGTACCTAGCGGTCCTTTCACAGGGGAACTTGCCGTTATCAAAGGTGGTCTATGATAGAGTCCTGAAGGAAATAGACCAGGGAAGCTAAAAGGAAAGCCTGGGGCTGCAGGAAAGGTCAGACCACCATGATGCCTGTTTGCCCCAAAATAGTCAGCCAGACCTGGGCCGCTATGATTGATATTAGCCATAGCTGTTTTGTCCAGAATTTGTGTACCAGGGAGTGAAATGCCTTGACCGAACAGTCCCCCAGAAGCAAAATGGTTCTTTCCCTCACAGAACCTCCTGTGCTTATTCAAGGAGGATGTAGTGCTGAACATTTGTCCACAGTCTTTGCATTTAATTTGCGTTCTGCAGTCAGCGTGCATCCGCTTGTGGCGGCAAAGGTTCGAGAACTGAGTGTAGGACTTGTGGCACACTTCACCTGTGTTTACATAAAAAGGGAAACAACTTTTAGGTAAGACACATCTCACTTCAAGCTGTAGCATATCATAAACTCTTTCATGTTTTGATGCGGGAACAAGGAGGTCCAAGTTGTGGAGCTGGTAATTTAATCTAGCTCTACATTTTTAACACTTAAAGGCATTCTACTTAATTAGCATTCATATTCTTACAATTTGCACATTTGCAATTTTTTGAAATTTTCCCTTGGCAAAACACATATTTATGTGTTGACCATGTGCATTTGTTTCTTGGGAAAGTATCTGCACCTCGCATTGTTATTTAATTTGTATTGTATCATTGCCACTCATCGTTTTCACATCAAAGGCATGTAACAGTAAGCATTGTGTATTCAGCAACCATTTTCAACAATCATTTTCAAGATTTGAGAAAGTCTGACAGACCTTACAATGGCTCTATTTTAAGCCTGAGAAGGAAATTGAATTGAATGTATCCTATCCTGCATGGTTGGTTCTCATGGATTGCAATCACGTCCTCTATTTCCCCTAAACCACTGCTAATGTTAACCTTCCTGCACTTGAAGATCTCTGGCCTTGACAGAGATGACCGTTTTGTCATGTCTTAACTCTTTGGTTCACCTTTTGTAATCCAAGGTTTCTAATGCTGGCATAATGTTACCAACGACAGCTAACGGCAAAACAGACACTCTGGCATATGTCACTTTTCAATGACCCATTGTCACTAATCTTTCTAATAAATGTAGTGTGTCAAAATGCATTGCACTGTAAATGAACAATGTGCCTTAACATAAGGAAAACTGTAGAATATATAAAGAAATGTACTGCGAGCCAGAAGAGGAACACTTCTCAGTTATGAAAATGTTTATATTCAAATCCACATCCATTTCTACACACATATACAACACTCTAACACTATATTCACTGTAGTGGAACAATAAGAACAAGGCGCATTAGACATGATGATCAAACTTAGTGCTCCATATATGGTCTACAGCTGTATTTTTCTCTATGTAACACAAGTGGTCATTACCACCACCTGACTTCTTCACTTTTGAGTAGATCCACTTACCCCCCATACATGCACACACACATACTGAAACGGAGTGTATTCTGTGCTGCAAATGTCCCAAAATACAGTAATTAGCACATAGTTTAGGTTGCATATTTTCTGCTGATTACCACAGATTAAGTACCATTTTAAATACGTTCAACCCATTGCTGCATGTGGTTTCTATTTAGAAGGGTTGGCGTTTTGTGAAGTCAGCGAGCAATTGCTTGTGTGTTGGTGAGTTTGTGAATTAAGCCAGGGGGGTGAACTGTAATAGAAGATAGTTACTCTAAATAGGCAGGCAAGGCAACGGTGTGTGTGTGGGCTTGTTCTGAAATACATATCTATCAAATTCAAGTGAAAACATACAGAATGTTGAGGTTTAACATATGATATCTGTATTCCCTGGGCAGTTGTTTGATTAATGGGTTTATTATAAATAATTGTTCCTTGATTTCTTGTCCAGCCTATGTTGTGTTTTTAAGTATGCTGTTGCTTCAAGGCATCTTTCTTTCTTTTCTTTCTTTTTGCAGAACAGAAACACTCTGGGAATCTAAACCTCGCTAAATTACAACAATACTTTTCAGTCAGTATTTCCTCCTCAAACATTAGTTACTAGAATCTTATTAAAACATTTTGATAAGGTTGTCTTGGTTACACAACTGTTTAACTGTAAATGGAAAAGACACATGCACTATATATATATATATATATATATATATATATATATATATATATATATAGTCTTTTTTCATTTAAGCAGAAAAACACATTTTTGGCAAAGCAAAAGCATCATTATCAATTTTAGATTATACCCATTTCAATAATTCATTCAAACGAGGGTCAATAGTAGGGCTTTTCTTGCTATTAAAGGACTAATAAAGTAATGAGACTTACATATGAATGGTCTTAAAGACTTACACATGAAGGGCTTGACACTACTGTGGATATGCTTGTGCTGCTTTAGCCCAGAGGAGGTGGCAAAGGTCTTCCCACAGTCTGGACAAGCGTGAGCCCTAGCGCCCACATGCTGTGAGCGAATGTGTCTCTGGAGGTTACTGGGGTCTGTGAATACCTGCTGAGAAATAAGGAGCAGTATAAAGAAAAAGGATACTTTAGGCAACAAAGGACACTCCAAGCAGACATTGTCGTACAGTACTGTGCTTTAATCCTTAAATGCTATCAGGGATCCAATTGTCGAGTTTTGTTTGTTGCTCGTAGGTGCCTCATTTCACCACAGCAACAAAGGGATAAGAATTAAGATGGCATTTTATATGCACTACAATAAAAGTGTATCTTTACGTGTAATGTGCGATTTTATCAACTGCATATGGTGGCAAAAGTGTGGCAAAAGCAAGCCAGCAAGCCATGTTTAATCCAGTTACTGACAGCAGCAGGTAAAAAGCAAGCAATATAAGAGTTCAGGAACATTGTGATCATGCCAAAAGCCAAGAAATAACGTACATGTTAAGAGGTTTGAGTGAATCTGCAACCACTGTCTCCCGTGATCAGCACATTAGGAACAACCTTACAAAGGCCGGGGTCTTATGTAATGAAGTTTCACTGCCTCTCGCAGGAAAAAAGGCCTCACAACAATGCCGTTAGGTGTCAGAGTCTGGCAATGGCTGCTTTAATGGTTTTGGTCAGAACGGAAACATTTCAGACAAATAAAGATAATACGGTTCAGTTAAAGTCTTCACTGTACCTTTGAACAGTTTTCACACTCATAGTGCTTTCCACTGTCATGTGACATCTGATGGCGAATCAGATTAGACTTCCAGTTGAAGGCCTTTGGGCACTGGTCACACTTATATTCCCGCTCCTCAGAGTGGGTCAACATGTGTCTCTCCAGGCTGTTCAAAGCACACAAAATACAAATGACATTTTTTGAAAAGTTAATACGAGACAGACACTGAGTTATAGAACACATTCTTAAGACTTACTAGCAGATTCAAAGTACATTTGTATGAATAGAAACTACAAAGATTACCCCTATACAGCAAAACGTTTGTCCTTAAACCCAGAACATATTCGTTCTGTGCTTGTACTGTAACACATAAAATCCTTTCCTAGCTCACACATTATTATCTTATATTGAATCAAGCCCATTTGGTTTGACTGTAACATTGCCATTGGCACTGTTGCTGCTGCTGCTACGAGGCACTGTTCTCTAACCTTTGCACATCTGGAAACACTTGGTCGCACTCCTTGCACTCCTGGGGATTGTGGAGATCGTGGAGATCATGGAAATCCTGCAGGTCATGCTCGCTGCCCCCCAGTTTATGCTGGAAGTCCTTGTCCACAATGGAGAATGCAGAGTGTGCCGTGCTGCAGGGGTACTTCTGGTGGTCTAGCAGCTCAGTTTTGGACTCAAAGAACTTGTCACATTCCTCACAACGATACTGTCGCTCCTCTATATATCCCCCACCCCAATGAAAATAACAGACACATTACATTGCATCATATTAGATTTTTTACTTTTATAAATTAGAGGATAGTAAAAACAAGAAACTGTAACAGAAGAGTGAGCGTTCATACACACACGGTTGAGAATAAAAGTCTGTACTAAGTGGGGGATTTGACATTCATTAATGGATACTTTATATGTTACTTAAAGTACCATTTTAAACAGTAAAATCATCCCCCCCCCCCACACACACTTTAAGAGCCCTAAGTACTAACCATGTATATCTGGAGCCATTGTTTCATATGAATATTCTTCACCCTTTGTAAACAGCAATAGTTCCTCCGCTGGCTCTATGTCTCTTGTGGCTCTGTAGAATATCTAAAACCAAACAAAAGAAAGACCATTCAGACTCAACTTGGATATATATATATATATATATATATATATATATATATATATATATATATATATATATATATCAGTGCATTATTTTAATTTACCACCTTTAAAAAATATACAGTTGAAAGTCCAATAAAAGCAGAAAAAGAAAGATGCAATTTCATCATCAGACCACTAGAGGGCTCCTTAAACCCAGGGTTGCCAGATTTCAAGTTGCTTGAAATTATAGTGTTTCGAATACCGGTTTATGTTTCTCAATGGTGGTCAACTTGGCTACTAAAGCTACTGGACATGCCAAGAAACCTAGCAGAACAATTCCTGATGATGCTGTGGCCAGAACTGGCTTGAGGAGAGAAGATTCCTCCCCAGCTATGTGTATGTATTAGATAGTTAGCTATTCCTGTAATCAGTGCTATTGGTCTGAGCAATCGCTTAATTTATTGTCTCCCTGTCAGTCTAGCTTTTATAAGGCACATATAATTAAAAGATCTATTTGTTGGTCAATAAGCTTCAAAATCTTAATTTAGTAGTTATATAGAAATGTGTATTCAGTTAAGCTGTGTTAGTGTTTATTCTACATTTGAAAGGTGTTTATTCAGTATTAGATATGCATTTCTTAATAAATCAATAAATATCTATTTCCTCCTAGACAAGCGTATCATTCTTATCAGCCAGGAAGCAAAGGAGCACTCATAAAGTCTGTGCTACAGTCGTCAATATATCAGGATAACTAACTGGTGAACATTAGAGCTAATGAGCCATAAATAAATATATAAATATATCCCTTAGTTTTAAATCTAAAGAAGTAGAAAGTAGTAATGTAACTACAAACAGATCCAAGAGAAAAATCAACTGCAACATCGATATAAGAAAAGTAGTAAAATGTGTGTAGAAAACAGTGCCTCAGTCCAGAAAGATGAGAGAATCATTCTGTCTCAAGGGGCATGTTAAACTCTGCTTCACAAAGCTCATTTTACTGGGAGGTTTCATATAAACCAGTCTTATAAAGAAGAGGGGAAGTGCTTCACATCATAAAGACATGCCATTTACATTTTAATTGATTTTTGTTTTTACTTGACAGAGGAAACAAAATGTAATTTTTTTTTTGGAAATGCTCAAGTTGTAGCTTGATAATAACCAATTTGAAACAAACAAACAAACAAAAAAAACAACCTCTGCATGTTCATCTTATTCATTTAATTATTATAAATGAATATTTATGAAAATGTATTCAATGTCACTTGCACCATTTTTTTTTTTTTTTAGAAATGAAAACAAAGTATAACTAGCTTAAAAGGATATTCTTCTTAAGGGTTTATTTAGAAATGGTGTCACAGTCCCTTTAAGGAAACGTAAACAGATTTGTTGTTATCACACAGTTGTGTTTAGTCTACAAAGGAAACAAAAGGCTATGAAATAGCTGTTGCAGTCATATGAAGATTAACCCGTTGGCACTCTGCACAGAACATGTGTGCTCAAGGATAAGGAATTCTTAGAACCACTTAATACTAACTCTACTGTTCCCACCTGTGTTAGGCACCAACAGTGTCAAAAAAAATAAATAAACAACGTTCATTTATTTTTATATAGATGTTCCCTCCTGCCATTTTAGCACGCTAGCCCCCTTCACCGACTGCTGACTGAAAGTTGTTTCGGTCAAAATGATGCACAGGGGTGGCTTGCAAGGTGCTGGGATCCCTGTACTTCCCTTACAACACAATGGCTTTCTCCAAACAATTCCAAGTACATTGTTTTTGGCAGCTCCTAAAGGTTTAAATTATTAGCTTCCTTCTCAACAGTGAGTTGACATTTGGATTGTGACATATTAGAATTAGACTGTGGCTTCTCGGAAACAGAAAGGTTAAAGAGACAGTACCCTTGAAGATAGTTAAAATGAAACATATTCAATGCTTGGCCATTACATCATGCTGGACAGAACAAAAAGCTCTGGTTATTCCAATCATGGGGATAAAGTGAGGCCCTATTGTTCAGCAAAGAATGCAGGGAACTGAGAGCTAACTGGGATTTCTATAAGACACAAATATTTACCAGTTTCCTGCTGATTGCAGATATCTTGCACCTTTCGTCGCAGACACGTTTTGCTGATACAATATTTAGCTTTCCCTACCATAGAGGAATGTTTTTAACACTGTTTGTGGGGTTTGTTGTTTGCACATCTCAGAACACTGATATAGGATCCAATCTGTTACCTTTCACACTATTTTGTAAAGTGGTGTAAATAGCAATTATAACTAGTGTAAATGCCGTGCTTAAATCCTGATTGTTTCGTGCATTAATGCGAGAGCAGCAGACATGTTAACAATTCAGAAACATTTATGTCATTGGAGTTTTGTTTTTTCCAGTATGATCTACGTATAAGAAACATATTTAACAAGGTGCCCTACTGTTCATCCACAGATCAATACAACACCTTAACAAGCACCTGTCCTGTCGGGGCCCCTGCTTGTTTAAATGTTTAATCATTACTATGTACAGCAACACCTGCAAGTGCTCAGTTCAGTCCTCTTCCCACAAAGACAACCTTCTGATCAATTGCTGAGTTTAGTAGCAGCCGAACAATCCTGGATATGGGGATAATGATGGGATTCTGAGCGGTGGAATGAACCTTGAACCTTGACAGGAAGTGCTAATGACCTTAATAACAGAGCAAAAGCCTCCCCCTTTAATCTTTACAACCACAATGTTTCTCAAGGTGGCTGTGTCCCATTTTCCAGCAAGACTTCTAGGGCCCTATTTAACAAATATGTGTGCAGCCACTTTCGCTAGGGCAAAAATGAAAGCGCTAGCGAACTGCTGTGATAGGGCAAAAAAACGTGATTTGGAAGTTGGGTCCCATGCATGGGCTAACGCACATCAAAGAGCAAATCATACGCCCAGCCAATCAAAGCACAGTGGTGGGAGTAAGGTTACAACCATTAAGGATTCAGCATTACCTTGAAGAGCACCTGTGCGTCTGCGATAGTGAACAGAGGGTATTTTGAAACATAAAGAAGGAAGACATAAGCACAATATTTTTTTAAATGTCCAGCAGCCCAAGTTAAGAGGATGACCAAGCCCCCCCAAACAATGATACATTTTTTTTAACAGCCTGAAGGAGGAGAGTGAATACAAAATTTAAAAAAGTAATCTATAAGCAAAATTAAGTTACATAATTTTTTTTTTTTCTGTTTCACTTGCTGAGCGAGTGACGGGGGTGGGGGGGGGGTGGGGGGGAATCTGGAGTTTTCCTTTAGTTAGGCATGTATAGCTCACCTTCAAACTTGAGCACTGTCACTGCCTTTATTATAAATGCTTTCCTGTTAAAAAATAATGTATTGAAGGTATGCATTTGCATCTTAAACAACAATAACTAAGTCCCATTTATGTGAACCCCTGTCTATAAGGCTTAGTTTGCCCCGCCTGGCACTTGCAGCATCTGCAATCTCCAACACTGGGGTTTCAAGTTCAGCACCTGCTTCCCTCAAACCCTGTAATCTTTCCTCTGTAAGTTCAATATCCATTACGCGTAAAACACAAGAAGCCAGGATGGCATTGCTAACTTTCTGAGGAGTGTACTGTAGTGTTCCCGCACAGACATCCAAACATCGGAATCACATTTTGAGGATTCCAATGTTCGATCAATTACAGTACGAGCACATTTAAAGGTACGGTTATACCTCTGTTCGACAGGGGTCATGGGGTTGAGCAGCGGTGTCAGTAGCCACCGCTTCAGTGGATACCCGCTGTCCCCTATCAATCAGCCTCTTAGACTGCCATCCCACTGAAATGCAGCTGCCACCTGCGAATTAGCGAGGATAAACAGTCATGAGCGGAGCAACGATAGTTTGTATACACATTTGTGATGTAGTTGTTGGTACAATTTACATAGAGGTGCCTATTTTGTGTTGGTGAGCGTACTTTAGTGCTACAGGCAAACAGTGTGCTCTCCGCATGTCTTTAGGACAGCCCGAAGCAGTTGGTAAATGGCAGTGATTGTTTGTCTGTTGTGGCGAAATTGCTGCAAAAATTGTGCGTCAGACAGGCTTCCCTGGTAGTTTCACCGGTACTTATAGTCAACCATGTAATTTGCGCACAGTTTAGACCTGGTTTTCACATGTCAACTGAAACGCAAACGCTAACACTGTTGATGGTTTGCTAAATCGCTACATTTGTATGTAAATGAGGATACTCCCCTAAAGTTCAGCCTGTGCCCAGAGCTAACGCTGACTTGCCGAGTGAGCATTAAAACACGGTTGCTAAATCACACATGTGGGCAAAGTCTGTTTGCCCACAAGTGCGTCTGATTCTGGTGCGCTAACTGTTTGCAAAAGTGTTTTGCGATTTTCTTAGGGGTTTGCGAGCATTGCTAAATAAGGCCCCTAGTCTCAATTAACCCTTTTTTTTCTAAATCTATATATTTTTTCTTGTTTCTGTACATACTTCTGACCTGTTGCTCATTATCTGTCTTCTAAAGCTGTGTATGTTTCATAAAATATTGCATGTATCACAAGCTGGTTCATAAGGCTCCCAAGCAATGCAAAGCTCAGTTAAGAATTATAGAAGCCTGAAAAAGGTCTTCCTTATTCCATTATGTAAGGCTGTTCTAAGAATGTTGTTACTGTAGCTTTTATACAGCCCACTCAGTGCAAGGTATTCACTGAATTCCACTCTTCTTAAAATAATTATTCATGTATTAAAGTTCCTGGCAAGTCTGTCTGTAATTACAGCCCTGCTTGCTGGCCTCACACAGATTTGCCCTGTGGCTAAAAATAAAGGAAAACAATATCCCATATAATGTGAAGACACACACAACACCTAAATACATATTTACATACCAAGAGCTGTAACTTTTTTGTTGTATCAGTGTATTGATCAACAAAGAAACTCACTATTGCCATAAAAAGCTGAAACGGTTTCTCTGAAGGAATAATCAAATACTTGAAAGCCTTATCTAGATCTCCTATCTACAGCTGGTTAAGGGTTTCATTCCTGTCATCCACCTTGCCACACACTTTGCAGTCTAAACCAATTTCTTTGTTTTCAGGTAGAGTGCTAGGCAATCAACCACACCCCTTTCAGCTGAAAAGAGATGTTTGCTTTAGAATTGTACAGGTGAGCTCATGTAATTAGTGGGAAACAAATCACAAGGATCAAGTGTCTCTTTCCATACCTCAGTGGTGCATAACACCTCTACAATAGGGGCGCTCATTAGGTGATGAGTAGGTCTCATTCACAAGTTGGCAGGAATTCATCAGCAGAGAAGAGTAAAACAAGAGAACTAGAGACCTCTAGAGCCAACCCTTTTGTGTTCTAGTGTTTAACACAGCGTTCTCATGTCTCAATGCAATGTGCTCTTCTTCCTTAATTAGACTCGCCCTCATGTAACCTGCCAAGTCTTGCTTTCATAACAGTGCTAAAGCATGGATTTTTTTTCAGAAAATTGTAAGATTGTGCAAAATGATTTGACAGTGTTTAAAATGCTGTTTTAGTTTCTAATTACATTGCTATCAAGAGCATACAGCTAATAATCAATCTCTTACATGGAGAACATGTGCCATAACTTCCAAACTATCCTTATTCATGTGAAGTAAACATTCAATTAACCTCCAGGTGATTTTAAACTGTTAGTGCAGTTCCTTGACATGAAGATACAGCTGTGTTATAATGTTCTTAGGGGTAAACTATGATACATTGGTTTCTATATCTGCATATTGTCATTGTATGCTTCATTTAATGAGAAGTGTTTTTCAAGTGCTCAAGTGTTTCGAAGCTCAAGCCCTTGTAACTGTAACCACAGTATACTTCTTTTAATGCAGTTATTGGTATCATAATATTTGGAAATCAAATAATTTCCTTTGTTCCTTTGATTTATTTTCACAGTTAGCAATTCAGTTCTTCTAGCAAACAGGCATGACAGCACATATAAACCATGCTTTTAATCTCCATTGAGTCTAGTAAATATCCAGGGATCTATTACGATGTATTCTGTCCTCTGTGGTTTTATAAAAAAAATAATAATAAAAAAAAAAACTTTCTGACAAGTAATATGGGTTTTATGTGTCACATGTAGATGCTGTTTGTATCCTCCATTGTGTTCTATCATAACAGAACAGTAACTAAATCATCATTTCCATTGGCCAAACTCAACAAATGATTACACCGCTTCACAAAGTCAACTTTTTAAACCACATTTATAATAGTCTGGGAACTATGACATGTATTTAACCTTCTTACTGAATGGTTTACTTGGGTGCATTCTGTAAGTAGTTTGTAAGTAAAACCATTTTGAGAACTGTCAGAGAATTTAAAAATAAAAACAAATAATTAATGTATGTTACATACTATTGACAGCCTAGAAGTTACTTTACTATTCAGATACTTATTATTATCATTGAGTTTTATACAATACAAACCAGAACGCCGTGTTTTAATTAGCATTCTAGATTACTACTTGTTAATTAAAATGACAACAAAGTATATAACCTGATCTCTTTCCAGACCAGCATTGAAAATGCATTATGAAATATATTGTTACATTTCTGAAACATTTGAAAAATGTTTTGAATATTCCAGTAAAGGGAATCTACACAAAGCATAAGGTCTTCCAAAGGGCCTAGTGTAGGCCTTTATTCTAGCCCAAGGCAACGACATTTAAGAAATGGATCAGCACACAGTGATTAGCAGAAATGCAGTAAAAAGAAGCCTATGTCTGTATCTTTGTTTAACATCCGAACTATACCTTTTAACACAACAGCGAACAAGCCATAAGGGTCTGCTGTATCCTACTATCAAGCTATTTTTCAAGCTTCACCAGGAACGTAAAGCGTGAATGAAAGTCATGCAAGTGCTCACAACATACCTGCTCGTTTATCTGGCATGCAACAAGATTGTGCTGATCATAGCATTGGGCAAACTGAATGTGTTTGAGCCAGCTTCCTATATCTGACTGACTGGCATCGATGCAGAACTTCACATTACCAAACTCGTCCAAGATCTGGAAGAAAAGAAAATTACAAATCCAATCAGCACATGTTTCAGTACAGTGGAAATGAAAAATAAATGATATACCTCCCACCAAGCTTTGGAGATACTGTTAAAGTATGTGTTTACATTGGCTACTCTGGCACACTTGTGTTGTATTATAGAAAAATGATACTGTCTAAACCTGTCAATACATATATATATATGTGTGTGTGTGTGTGTGTGTGTGTGTGTGTGTGTGTGTGTGTGTGTGTGAAAAATGTGCTTTTTTATATGTATGATAAACCACAGTATTCAGATACTTATACAAAATATTCAGAAAGAAATTTACCGATGTACTTCTATAGCAAAAAATTTTTAAAGATTATGAAAAGTACAACAACAAATTAAAACAATTTAAGCATACACATTCTATAAATTTGTATTGAACAATTATTTTATTATAAGGTAAACATTTGTAGAATACAAAGAAAATCGAAAAAAGCTTGAAAAAATGATAGCAACAATACAAGATTAGCAGACTTTGAATTTCCTACATTTTCTGTTTGTTTTACACAAAATGCACAACATTAAGCCTTTATATCATATAACCTAATATCTTTAACATTTTCTTTTGGTGAAACGTAATGAAATGTTTAATCTTTCACAAGCTACTGATAAACTACCAAATAACTCTACATTGCTGTTTTTACACACTGCATACCTGTTATTTGAAACGTGAAACATTTTTCTGGTACACTGAAATCGTCCGCTTCCCCCTTTTTTTTAATTCCTATATATTAATGAAGTCACGGAACAAGTTTTAACAATGAGCTTCTTCAATGATATCACACTTCAGTGATTAAACATTAGCCCACACACGCGATTTATCTTTAATGGTGCTTTAACAGTAAGTATGTTTTCATCATGCATAGGTAGTACAAATGTGCCTTATCGGTCCTATTGGATAGGTTAAAAGTCTAGTCAGTGTTTACCTATACCCTAAATCACTCTATAACATGCAAATCAGGTAATCTTCTTACAACTGTTTCAGACCATTAATTCACAACAAACGGCAAACATAAACTACTTTTTTTTTTGTGAGCACCTATGGATAATTTTCTTTTCCACTTGATAGCAAGGCAAATTCTAATAAATACAAACGATGTTTACCATAATAATGTACTATTTTTGTACACCATTTAAGGGTATTGTTATTAATTTGTATACTTTCCTACACACACACACACACACACACACACACACACACACACACACACACACACACACTTCTGCCTAATCTTCTTAACGACAAACAAACGATTAGGGGATTTTAATTCATAATACCAGCTCAACACTAACCACATTGTTTGACTTGTCTTTTAACATGAAATACCAGATTTGTTTGTATTGTTCTTTGAGTCTTGTTTAAGTACATACTTACAGTACATCACTTTACAGGCTACCTCTAAGTTTTGTAAATTGTTCTTTATCAACTCAAAATGTTGGAACAAGTAAAGAATATTTTCACAGTCTTACAAGTTGTACTAATAAATGGGAAATCATGTTGTAGGAGAAAGGCGGATGGCATCGTATGAACAGTAAGCCTCTAACTTCTGAGAAATACACAATTCTTGTAAGAATGCATTATAAAGTAGCCTAAAATAAAATTAAAATGTAAACTGAACCTTTTGAAATTGGTTTTGTATTTATTTCACTGGCTAGTAAACAAACAGTTTGCCTCAGAATTGCTCATAGATAGGCTACTAAACAATAATAATGCTACGTTTGTTAAACTATGAGTTGTATATACAAAGGTATATACATTGTGGTTATATGCATTGGAGTTATGATTAATGGAAATTGCAAAGAACAAAAATGCTATTTAAATTGCTGTCATAAATATATATATATATATATATATATATATATATATATATATATATATATATATATATATATATATATATATATAAAAACAGAAATAGCCGTCAATCTTCAATGATCCGTATTAGTCCCATGATTTCTTTCAAATGCACATCGCTACCGCTTAAAAGCTTTTCATATAAAGAAATCTGATTTTTAATGCAACGCCTCCAAACTTTAAACTACATTGCAAAATATAGTTCCAAATTCAAACTAGAATTAGTATAACATAAACCAACAAGGAGGCTAAAGGAACATGTATGTGACATTCAGAACAAAGTCATGCAGCTCGCAAATAAAATACTGAACTCTGTAAATACCGTAGCTGCAAAAACACATAATCATATATAAAAGATTACAAACGTTTACCTGCACTGCTGTGCCGTTTACAAGCCTCAGTAAACAAAATACAGGAAAAATCCCACAAGAAAAACTCCAGCGGGGCTCAAACTATTTTTTTCAGTAGCATGTAATCACAACAGAGGTTAAAAAATATACGTTTTTCGCCAGTTCAGTCTCTCCTTGAGAAGCGCCCTCAGTTCTTGACATCTCCAGACCTTTAGAAATACAGGCGGTTTTCTTTTCTTTTGCTGATTCGATTAAGTTTATAGGAGGACTCTGTTTTCTTATTTCCCATTTACCTTTCACTCTCTAAATTAATCACTTTCTCTTTTATTATCAACTAGGTGTCAATAAAGTACTATCTAACCACATTAACTTCATCCAATAATACAACCTCCGTTCCTTTTCTTCGGGTATTCAGGACGTAGGATAATCCTTCATTCTTTTTTTTTTCTTCTGATAGTGAAATTGCAGGATCGCCCACCTTTTTCTAAGTCCCAACAGTGTGATCTGTGTGTTTCTATTTCACGCACTGTCTCTTTAATGAGGATCTGATCGCCCATCCATACAGAGAAACGCAGCCAGGGCTATCTGCTGCTGTCCGCGATCGGAAGTTGCACGGAGGCTTCACTCAGTAAATTTTTAAAGTGACAGCAGCCTCCTTGGATAGGAAAGGTCAGTGAAAGGTCGCCAGAGGGTCCTATTGGACTGAGTACACATGCACCAACCCCAAAAACGGAGGTTTTGAGTGATTTTGTTATGATAATCGAACGTGGGGCTGCTCTTAGCTGTCGGGTTGTATTCTTTTTTATTATTTTTTAAGATTGGGAGGGGGGGGGGGGGGGTCCTAAACTTCTGAAGTGTCAGACACCAAAAAGATACAATTGTTGTGGCTTTGTTTCAGGCAGGAAGTTTTACCCGTTTATATTCCAATAGCATTTTTATTTTAGAAGCACTTATTGAAATACTGTCTTTTTTTCCCCCATTTACTACAAGTTTGACAAACTCAATCAATACCTGACCATCCTGAGAGACCAATTCGAGTTTATAACAGGTCACGTGATTGTTGTTATTTTGATAACAAATTATGGTTTATATACTATTATTATTATTATTATTATTATTATTATTATTATTATTATTATTATTGGACAAGTATGATTACTGATTTTGTATGTTAACTAAGTAAACATATTTTGATATTATTGTTTTATGTTCTACATTTTAAAAGCACACCTGTAACGTACTAAATAATTTTTTGTATACGTTAAATACTTTAGTTTCTCAACCCCCATTGTAAACACAGACAATTGTTTTTTCTGATATGTTATGTATTACTGTTATCATTTAACTCAAATTCACACACACACACACACACACACACACACACACACACACACACACACACACACACACAAAAGTGTGTTCATCAGTATTTCACAGGAAAAACAAATTTGTGAAAACAGCAAAAGTAAAAGATAATAAGTCATTGGGTTTGGGATTTTTTTTTTAAATGATTACACACACACATATATACATATACATAGGCCCTACATGTATACATACATACGGCATTGCGTCTAACACACTGTTTCTCACACTAGTATGCTAAAATATGTTGGGCTTTGGGAATGATTAATTTGTCTCAGCGGTCTGTTATCTGTGACATTAAACTTCTATTTCAGATAATGTCTATTGTTTTAGGAAAATCACACAGTGCTGGTTAGGTAGGACAGGAAAAATCTTTTGTAAATAACCCCAAACCTCGCCAAAGATTCCCACACACTTCGGTGCTTGAGAACCTAAAGGGACCCCGGTTTGCTGACCATTGATTTCCTGCCCTTCCTCGACTTGTCCATTGTTGGAACCCTTTTTAATTTAGCCATAAATTGGGAAAGCTAGAGCTATGAGCTGTTCTATTTTCTTCCTGTCAGGAAGAGGGATTTGTTTTATGATGCATTGTGTATTAAATACAAGTAATCTGGGAAACTGATTGCTTGAGCCATGAGGGCTTGATCAAGGGTTCTGATAATACGTTCTCCCTTCAGCTAAACCATTCTGAAAAGGAGGAAATGTTGGTTGGTAAACAAAAAGGTATTTTGGTATCCGTGGATAAATTAGGATTATATTGATATGACTGGAAATCGGAGCATAAAGTTTAAATGCACCTGCAGTACATACCATTTACAGTAGATGGCATTGTGAGCTGGATTAAAAAAAAAAAAAAAAAACATGCTGCAGACACAGTCTAGCTGTTAACACATTGCTTTTTTTGTGTTGCACATTGTGGGTATCATTAAGACAGGTGTTGAAAATACTTTTTTTCTTCCCCCACTCATTAACATGAATATTATAGTGCTAGAGTGCTATCCCATCATTAATACTATATGCAAATCTTTATACCAGACATACATTAATGTCACCCAACAATGTACTATTAACATAGCTCAGAGATAAACACATAGTAAATAGTGTATTTATATAGAGATGGCTCAAAGGCTCTTCTGGCTTTTAGCTTCTCGTTGGATCATTCTGTCATTACACAGGCACCGTTTACTTACTTCAGGCTGATAGGCAAAAGGAAATACTGAAATGCTATGGTTGTTAAATACTGAATCACTACCAGTCACCGCCATTGTTCTCTTACACATGTCTTGTTCAGTATAATTTGCAACACGTGGTTAATAGGGTGCAAATATGTAATGTACACCTCATTTAAAAACACCAGCCATACACAATTATTCAGAATGAACCCTTTTGAACTTTCCAACTGCACATGCCATAGATAGACTACATATACAATCCCAATACAATCACTCAGTTTCCATGTTTCCAGCTATATTTACACTTTGTCAGTCTTGTATACTGTGTAGAGCTATATGGGCTTTATTTAATGAAAGAGGTGATACCATATGTTTTGGTTGAGGTTATTATAAATAGCTTTGACAGTGAGTAAGTAATACATAGGGGAAGTTATTATTTCCCTTTTGGTGGCTGAGTGGAGAGTGCATTCATCTTAAATTTGCACAAAACGGACCAAAAGGGCTTTAAAACCAGTGACAGTGTTTAAAGCACCAGCACTGAGAATGTTGATTTACAATTAGTGGATAGAGTAGTGAATGTGTTATAGAATTAGCACGCTTGTTGGTTAGCTATTCCCAGTAGGCTGAAAGCTGAAAACCTTTTAATACTTCAGCTACACAGTTGTCCCTGAAGTAGAAACAATGTACAGCGCAAGAGGTTTGCTTAATGGAAACCCTATGGGCAAGGTGCATACCAGCACATCATTTAAGAAAATAAAATGATCTCAGCCAAATCCATATGAAATACTTTCAGGGTCCACTTAAAATGGGTCTCCTGTAGCCCCTCACTTAAAGCTAAAATATCCTTTCAAAACAGCCCCCATGTTTAATAAGAAGTTACCTTTATTTATATACTTATGTGTAATATAACTCTCCAAGTACTTTGTCAGTATAATTTAATTATCACTTGAATTGACTGTATTGCACATACGTAATTGCATTTTTTTCTTTTTTCAGTTTTATCATGTAATGCACTTTTAAACTGTCTCTACAATTGAAGCATCAACAAAAAAATATTACCTAGGTAAGATACATTATAAACTATTACATATATATATATATATATATATATATATATATATATATATATTCTTTAAAAAAAACATCTGATTGCGTTACATGCTAATGTGTATTACACATGGTTATGTTCTCTAGGGCATATTTGCAAAACAGCGGTGATACCTAAATCCCACATTTAAATGTATATATTAAGCGATATAAAGAAAATGCCAGGACAAACTTTTTAAGTACCTGGAATTCCTTCTTTAAAGGTATTTTCTTCTTGAAAGAAGTTTACATAAAGCATTCTGCACATTGCAATAATTCTTGGCAGCACTTACATATAAAAGTAAACCTTCAATATGCATAGTTAGCATGGCTCTGATGTGGGGCAGTGGACATGTCTTCAAGCCCTAGCATAGAGTGTGTGGCAGAGGTACTGTACAGTAATAGTTTGTGAAGTTGCAGGGGTACACAGACCTCGTTTCCAAAATCTCTGACTTTGGGGAGCTTTCTGTGGGCCAATTACCATGAAAAGAGAAGGGAGGAAATGAAAGGGGGGGAAATGTAAATAAAACATGTCCTTGGCTCTGGAAATAGGCCCACGTGAAAGCGTGTTAATCTTCACCTCAATAATTTGGTTCTTCTGGAGAAGACAGAAGCCCTGCTGCTGTGCCCTGCACTTCATAAATCATATCTTTATGTGGACAAGGTCAGGGCACCTAACAGCTCAGACATGGGCCTTTCCAGTGGTTCTGCACACCAAGGCATGTTTATTCTCCTACACAGATCTCCGAGGAGCAGTCCAGCACACTTCTAATTACATCTGATTATTTTCATTTGCTCAGGTCAGCCAGGCATTCCATGAGAAGGCTGATTTCCTACTGATTCTATTGCCTTTGAGGAAGGGCGCTATGTGTTTTCAGAATTAGCACCCCATTATTTCATCTACTGCTGGCTCTCACTGTTTACAATCAGCCTTTACAGCCAGGCCTTGCCCTTGCAAGCCGTTTTTTAAACATACATTTTGTATTAATTAACGATAAACCCCTGTTATTGATTTAGCTATTATAACTCATTTATCAGTTCAACTATGCATCACGTAGAAGAATAACCTCTGCTGTACTTTAAAAAATGGTTCACTTGTTTTATTATATCTATTACACAACAGATAATACAAAGAAGCAAATATAATAATAATAAAACACTAGAACTATTGCTCCATTTAATTGCTTGAATTAGTTATTCCACTTTACTTGAAACACTTCATCATAAGTATCTTTCACATATCAGTTTAAATGTAATATATAATAAAAAGATGGCAATAAAAAAATACACAACTAAACAGTGTTTGGATTCCCCAAACTATTTTCTGCATACATCTATTTCCTTCCAGAAACTATGTCGATGTTAAAATATGTTAAAGTATGTCTCGGCATGAAGTAGTCAGCATCCACTCTGGATATGAGTGTAAAGAATTGTAGCCAAAGTAAAGGAAAAGGCTGTAATCGTCATAAATACTTCCTGTGAAAGTTTTTTGGACACTAGACACAGTGTGTTCGGCCATGGGGTGTGATAAAGTGTGCTGCAAAGTCAAAGGTAGTGTTTTTAAGACATACATTTTGTACCAAAAAGGCGTGTACATTCAGAAACCCATAGAGAGAGCAAACAAAAAAATATATTTCCAGCGTGAAAACGTTTTTTAATTAGTCCATGTTCAGCACTGCTGAGTGAACACATTTCTTCTTAAATGGTGTTAGATATCATCTTTAAAAGGCCTTTTATGTATACAATGATACAATACAACATATTTGAGATCTAAAGTGCCGGTGGTATGCATTCATTTTATTTATTGAGCTGTCCACTTTACTTTTGAAGTGAAGTGTATGTGATACAGCAAAGCAATGCATTTTATGTACCATATTAAATTGAAAGCATAATATTTAATGTGTAGGAGATAATCTAACGTTACTATTTTCTTTGTTACACTTCTGGGCCTCTCATCTAAAGTGAACAGAAGATTTAGCTGCTGATTGTGTTACAAGTTTAGCAAAAGAAAACATATTTAGAATACTGTATTGAAGCTTTGAGTCCTCACACTTAGCTAAAGGCTAGGACTTATTATTTCTTATGAGCAGCTGGGAAATGTGTTTGTACCTCTAGTAGAATTTGAATACAGGGTTTCAAGTGCCATTACGTTTTACTTTTATTAATAATTAGGATTATTAATGACATGTTTTGGGGGCATAGCCACATGAGTAAAGCTGAAATTGTAAAAAAAAAATAAATAATCAAATTCCTTTCAAAAAAAGTTTGGAGAGTAGCACATAAACAGAAACTCACTACTGAGATTGCATGCCTTTTTTTTTTTTTTTGGAACTTCTGACCAGAACAATTAGACATTTTCAATTTTATTTTTTATTTTTTAAGCACCTTCTTATATTAAATGCTGCAAAGCAACTTCGATGGGTGTTACCACTACATGTTACCTCTGATACATATATGCTAGGTAGGATATGTTTGATAAAAGTATTAAAATGGATCATTCTGAACCTTTGGCACTACCATTAAAATGACCATTTTTGTATATATTATAATTGGAAATGTACACCAATCACTAATTAGGGGGTCATATCTTCCTAAAACAGAGTTCCTATGTAATTCTGTGGCAGACAAAAGCAGATTCATATTTATTCCCAACCCTAAGGAAATCTTTTGTGTGGAGGGGGAACAAATAAACATTGTTTTTTGACTCCTATAAATAAACTAACACGAATAGGAAGGTTTTTACTCTAAATAAACATGTCATTCACAGCTTTCAAGTACTCTCATTAATATGTAACTCATTGTCAAAATTAGATATTGTTCTGGAATCAAAGCAACCTTTGTTTTAGGATAACTATCCTGCAGTGTTGAGAAAATGTTTTACACCAATGATGTAAAAACTGATGTTCAATTTCCATGAGTAAGTCAGACTTCCTGCAGTTGAATCTTATCAGAAGTTTATCTTTGTAAACAGTGAAGGCCACAGCAGACAGAGTGAACTCTGTTCTATTCACTAAAAAGGGCAGTGCTCTTATTTCATGGGAAAGACAAAAATGCCATATTTGAAAAAATAGAGCGATGCTATCGCTTTTACTGGCTTCACAAAAGTCATATCTCAAAAAAATTATTTTACATTGGTAGATGGGAAGGGTGGTGTACATGACCAAATAAACAGAGCGTTAAGAATACATTAATATTGAAAGCAAAGCAAAAGGGGGGGCTGATTCCTTGGACCTGCAATATTATTGTTAACAAAAAATCAGTTTGAAATAGTTTTAGGATCGATGGATTTAAAATAATTGATTTGAAAAAAAATCACAGCCAAAAATAGATTTTTGGAGGATTTAAATCAAAGCAGTGGTGACTTGTGAAATAAACAGCTTAAAAAAAACAAAAAATAAAACATGAAACTTTTCTGTTTCTAAGACCAGAAAACTCCCCTGGAGGCTGTTTTCCTTACAACATACAAAGCTAAACAGTGGCCACCTACTGGTGACTAAACAAACACATAATTTCCTTTGTATTCCATTACATAAAACCTCACATATAAAAAAAAAAAAAAAAAAAATGGCAGTGTGTGTCCATGGTAGACAAATAGACCAGATTAGGTTTTAGATAAATCAGCGGTGGGTTTGCTTACTGCACCACACACTTAGGGAAAGTCATTTGCATAAGATTAAAATCGAGGGAAGGGTTTCACATGTCAAAGGCAAGCGAGTTCCATAACTTTATGGAAGTATAACCAGGAATCAATATATGGGGGTGTAACAGGGCGAGGTGCCCTGTACAATGTTTTGTAGTCGAATTGTTTTGTTTAGTAGCGTGGATGGGTAGCTCTATCCACAGTAGTTTAATTTAATAAACTCGTGCAGAATGTGGCCGAGGGGAAATAGAATAATTGCCAGCTAGTTAAACCCCTCGGCCACGGTATAAAAAGCCTGCAGCTCTCCATGTTCCAAGTGGTGTTGGAAGGAGAGAGTGAGCGAGAGTGGAGAGAACGGAGAGAACTGAGAGAAGTAACAGAAAACAAAACAAACATTCGGCTACGCCGTCACTAACAAAACAATACTAAATAATAATAATAATAATAATAATAATAATAATAATAATAATAATAATAATAATAATAATAATAATCAAATATAAAATAACACAGGGGCGGAGGGGGACCCCGTTCTAAAAATAAATAAACAAAACAATGTACAGGGCACCTCGCCCTGTTACAGGGGGTTAATAAATAAAGTTTAGATGTTACACAAGTTATACACCTACAATATTACTTATACAACATGTGTTTAAACACAGCCTTCTATTTCCATACATTTTGCTTATTAAATACATGGATGTACATGGAGTGATTTGTTTTATTTGCCTTCAGGGGTTTGTTAGTAATATGGTAACCACAGTACTATTGCACGCCTTTCTATAAAGGATAGTTCCTTACTAAAGTTTGAAAGAAACGCCTTCCACTATTATATCGTTATTTCGCAGACATAGTGGATAGTCCAAGGCCACGGGCACCCAACACATTCCCACAAGATTTTACACCAGGGACTGGAAAAGATACATGAACAATAATAGATTCACTATAAGAAACTACAGAGCAAAAGATTAATTTAAATGACTGAATCCTTTTTTCCTCTTTTGCTGTCTGATCTAATTGATTTGATGCAGGTTGTAAAAAACAATAAAACAGGATAGTGCAACCAAAAGTCCATGGTTTTATTTTTAAAATAGCACTTTGTTAATCACAAAAGATAATCAGTGGTTTATTGTTCTTGATAGTATTCATATTGGTAGGTACACTGTCATGTAGTGCTATCTCTTTTATATGGTCATTTACTTATACTTTGTCTGCAGTTCCTACATGAGTACATCCCGTTTTAATAAACTATTCTGATGTTGTTAAATCTAAAGCTTTCTTGCTGTTTCCATTTGGGGAAAAATAAATATTAATAAAATCTTTTTTACAAGGCCTTAACAACATTTTAAAATGGCAAGTGATATAATATTTCCTTTATAGTAAGCAAGCTGTAATGGCCATTAAAATGAAGATGTATATGCAACATTTGCACGTAAAAGTGCCAAAGTAATTGCTTATATAATATATAAATCATCAGTTCTGTATGAATGTGCTTTTACCATTATTAGAAAACGTTTTAAACTGAACACAATTAAATAGTCATCATGAACTATATAGGGGGAAAAAAAAACATTTAAAAAAAACATTTTGTGGTAACGGTTCACATAAATTCAGTTTGGACTTTGATGTTTAAACATGGGGTTTCTCAATTATAGCTAATAACATCCATTCAGACACTAACAAGCACTATTTAAATGTACATAAATATATGATAGGATGCAACATTTTAATCAGGCGCATGTGAAACCCTATTACCACATATTAATATAATAAGCCCTGTGTATTAAATCTACTAGGGAGAATGCTGGATGCTTTGCATTATAACTAGTTCAAACCATGTTGGTAATGGTTTGGCATCACATTAACTGAAAGGATTAAATAAGTAAAAAGCCAATGTTACTATTCAGTTATAATTATGATAATAAATACTGATGGATTGTGATATGACCATTTTAGTTCATTTTGTCCTTCGTGTCCATTTGAAACAGAGATACACAAAAGTAATGAACTGAAACAGGAAAGTTATGAATGCTGTCAGATTCCTTAAGTATTGTATTTGATTATTTATAGCATCATATTCGAGACATGTTTATGACTTTTAAATGGTAGAGGGTTTCTATATTAGACACTTTAATATATACCGAATAGGGCAAGACAGGCGCTCATGTAATTGACTAAAACAAGCTTATGAATTTCAGATGCTGATTGTTGTGAAGGGAGACGCTTGTAATGGGTAGACTAACATTTTACTTAAGTTGCTCTTCACTGCAGATTACAACAGAGCAAGCCATAGAACTTTGAGATATCTTCTTAAATTCTAACAAACAACATGTGTTCCAGGCCTTTCCGAATTAAAGAAAGAAAGGGGTGCACACATAGCAGCAATGTATTGTAGTGAACCGCTGTTCCCGCAAGCAGGGGTTTTTCATAGGCAGAGGTGGGACGTGAACCCGGGACCTCCCGCTCTGAAGCACAGGAGCTGGTATCGGGCATATGTTTTCATATTTGATTGCATCACCTACCAGCCCTGACTCCTACCACCGTGCATGCTACACTATAATTAGACATACAGGGCATCACATAATAAATAAAAAAAATACTTAAATATTTAAAGCCACCTATTTTCACATAATATTTAACGAAAGATTTTGTTACCAGTGTTTGGGTTTAGCAATTTGGTTTGGCCAAAACTGTTAAACAGTGCTTGCATCAAATTGGCGTTCCCATTTGTATTGTAACTCACTGTATGTTTGGGGATTTAAGATAAGGAGGAAAGAAGAAATAACAGCATAGGATACATTTTTAAACAAATATTCTTTAAACTGAAAACAAGCCTCCTTTTGGCTCTTGATGAAACTTTCCACCTTAACCAGTGTCCACTGCGCGGTATGTGTGAGTGGTTTATTCAGTCACACTGTTTATAAGAAGTTAAGTTATTTGTGACCAACCTTTAAGAGTATGTACACAAAGTGGACTTCCTCATAGAATACACTGTATTAAATGTATGTTTGTTTGACAGAAGTCTCTCTCTCTCTTTCTCTCTCTCTCTCTCTCTCTCTCTCTCTCTCTCTCTCTCTCTCTCTCTCTCTCTCTCTCTCTCTCTCTCTCTCTCTCTCTCTCTCTCTCTCTCCTGGGTTAAGACATTAGTCATGTTCCTACCCATATTCGTAAGTGCTAACATATATTAAGTAAATGTAGAGTATCTTGTCCAAAGAGAAATGAATGTAACTTGTTAAACAAGTGTACAGATCAAATGTAATCAAGCCGTTGCCATGTTTATGATGTCATCACATGTGAAGGTTTCTTAAGCTAAGAGTTACAGGTATGCTGACAAACTACTTCTGAAAGCTGTAAGACAAACAAGAAGAAAAAAAACGCCATTTCTTTTAAAGACTTGTATGTGCAAATATTTAAATGGGCCTAGTCAAAGGCGGGGAAGGAGAAATTCACACTGTTGTGATTAGAGGTAAAACAAAAGCAGGGAGAAAAATCAATTTCTATAATTCCCATACATGTTCCTATAATTTCATTGGTGAATAGATCATGCTCTTAATAGAAATCAATTGTGCCGCTGCAGCGCAGAGAAATAAAAGCTATAATAGATGTTTTAGCTCTTGCTCTTACTTTTCTCTGATGACCCTTAAGGTGGTCAGAGGTAAAAGCTAAAGAAGCACTGTAGCCCGAGGGCTGATTGAATGCAAAGGGAGGAGGGGAGAGGGGCCTTGCTGATAGACCAATTTCCCACCACTGCAAGCCAGAGCAATTGATTGATGAATCCCAGCTCTGTTGAGAGGTGGCCCTTCAGATTCGATCACATAAATACTCATTCAGCTTGAATTCTGCTTGACAAGCTTCTGACAGCTTTGTTCTGTCACAGATATCATTGGAGAGAAAATGCTCCATTAATCATCCTTAATTAACTTTTCCAGGGTCTGCTGGAACCAATATGGGCCAGAGCTAAATGCCAGAGACATAACTAGGATTCAGGACTTATCAAAACCAGAAAGTTCCTTCATACCCTATTGGTGTGTACAGGAAACCGTTTCATTAGTACCCGTTTTAGAGTCCAATGCTCCTAATTGAAAGATTTTAAACAGAGTCACATACAGGTGCTGTGATATATAATGTCCTGTTGACTCACTTGCCGTTGTTACACTATCGTCTTTTCGCTACCTTACCTTTAGCGCTTCCTCGATGCCTTATGACCTCCCCTTAACAAAGTGAAAGTATGTGATTTTATTTACAGTCCATGGTTCAATGAGGCTTTGAATTCCTGGAGAGTGTTAACTCTCTGTATTCTGGAAAGTGTTAACTAGTAGGTGTTTTTTTTTTCTCAATAATGGATGGCCTTATCTGCTAACATTCCTATGCAACTATCAAGTGCTGTACCACTATGCAGATTTTTAGATATTTTTTAATGACATGTCTAACACTCAAGTTCATTTATATCATGTGAGGAAAACTAAACCTTTTGTAATGTGTAGCAAACTGCTTGTTGAGTGTGACATCACTCACTGCACTGGATATTTACAATGCATTCTTGGTACTGTTCCCAAATCGAGTCATTCTTTTTTTCTTCTGTATTTTTTTTACACCAACCTTAGACTTATGTGCCACTTAATCAACACTCCCCGTGATGTGAAGCTAGTCAGATGAAAATGGAAGTGACCACTTCAAGCTGCTTGCCATTAGAAGCCAGCTGGTCCATTTCAGAGACTCTGGCAACTTGACATTCTGACAAATCCTTTGTGTAAATCCATGGAAAAGGTGCTCATTACCATGTTGTTTAAGGCAATTTGAAGAAAGTTCAAAATAGCTCATGACCCCTATTCCAAATAATGTTAAGCCTGTGAGATAACTGTAAGGGAATGTGCCTTTTAGATAGATAGATGCACTTAATCGCAAGAGACATTTACTATCAAAATAGACATTATTCTTACCATAGTTATCACCAATCTGAATTGAAAAAACTTGAACACCTTGGTTCATCAGAATGGAATACCACTGAAGACACTTCACGTTACCACCTGGTGGAAGACAACAGTTGCCAGGAAACCAGATACGTTCCCTCGTCAAGGATGGAAATAACAGATTACAGGTGTCGATACCCTGAAAGTCATCATGACCTGCTTACAAGCTTGTAAAATAGTATTCCATACATAATAGCCAATCAAGTCTCAGTTCCGAGAAGACATAGCTATCATTGACCAGTCCAGGCAGTGTGAAATTATGTACTCAAGATATATAGCACGCACATATGAGCTCTTCCACTATATCCCTGTCGCCAAGAATATTCATCCCTTATAGGGACCAAAAACAAAAATCATCACTTGATTTTACTTTATGAGACAAACACTATTGCAAAATAATTTTCTTGACTTGATACAGTTACAGCGACACAAACCAGAAAGCCATTTTTGCAAGTATGGCTGCAAACTAATTAACAGCAAATGGGACAACGCCGCTTGGGTTACAACCATCTTTCCCCATCCTTAGCTTACATTTCATTACTGTATGCATATTTATGGACATGCTGCATTAAAATAGGCCATGAAGTGGCGCGGTTCAGTTTTGTGGAAAATGCTTCCACCTCTTGACATCTGTTGTATGATAAATTGCAGTTACTGTAAACAGTTTACAGCAAGTACTATGGGATCTTCAATTAGAGCAACATTCTGCTATTTTTCCAATCTAAAACTCTGCTCAGGCTGCACAAGGTGGAAGCCTGGCAGTGACTGAGCACCCTGTTGAAAGCAGCTGGACTGATCTGTAGGGAAGGGAAAGGGTTGCCACAATAAAAAAAAAATATATATATCAGATCACTGATAACAAGACTTTGAAGATTCAGCGTGTCCATTATGGTGGGTGTTAAGCAGGTGGTCTGCCCACACACGCAGGGATCGTCTGTCTGGATAGGTACTCTCAGGGACTGTTTTGGATTTCTAAAAACTGAAAGGGAAACCTAAGGCGCTATCAAAAATAGCAATAATTACACCTAGAAACAGACTTTTCCTTTTCTCCAAAACCACAGGTCTGAGACTGTTGACACAACTGGTGCAAAACAGTTCTTCAAGATACCCTTAAGATACTCTTTAAATTATGAGATTCCTCTCATTTATTTTTTCAGTTGTTAGAAAACAAGAGATCAAAGTTGTTATACTGTGCAGATGACAAGATGATTTTAGTTAGATTGACAAGTAGAGATTGCTGAATACGTAGATAAATAGCGTGCAACAGTGCAGTTAATTTAATCGAACAATAAGGCTAATGGGTCCGCTCTTGTCTTTTCAAACACATTGACATATTCACGACTGAGTAAATGATTAACAAACGTGCCAGATTAGTAGATATCTGTGTATATTGTTTTGTTGAACCAAGGTACTCATCCAAGTTAATGACATCATACCACCCAGCGGCTGCATCATGTCATGCAAACAGAGTTGATAGATCCTGTTATTCGGTTCCTCTTTCAAACACTTTCAGGTTTACAAGTAAAAGTTGTTATAAGCAAACAGTATCAATAATGTAAACTGGAAAATTGACTAGTAATAAGAAGTTAATATTGTATTGCGTTGCAATTATTTGGATTAAGTTCAAATAAACACAGTAAGAAAACAACAGATTTCCAGGTTCTATCCCAGAATTCCTGACAAGCCTCTCACTTAGACACATAGACTCAGTGTATCAGTGCTGCCTCTAGTGAGTGTTTCTACTTATTCCACACTTGTAAGCTGATTTGTGTTCATCCCACTCAGCATACTGTTTATTTACACTCAGCTCTTACTGTGGCTTCCTGCAGTCTTGTTTGTCCAGTGCAGTATGAAGACCACAGGATTTAATTGTTGGATGGTGGGTGGTGAGGCTTCCAGGTCGTATTGTGGTTACATTGTTTATTGTCAATTATCCGATAATTACTGTGTCCCCTGCCTCCTCTAATTGAACTAAACACACAACTTTCTCTCTCGGCAAAGACAATAAATGTCAATTGGTAGAGTATCCTCGAGAGAAAAAAAAAAAAAAAAAAAAAAAAAACCTGCAATAAGTCTACAGAACTATTTCAAAATTATTTATTTATTTATTTATTTATTTATTTATTTATTTATTTAGCTTTGTTTTATAAAAAGCCAGGGGTTTCTGTGTTATTTACTGAAAATTATCTATAATTACAAAATAAAATATGGCATTGAAAATGGGATTCCTTATGAATGCTTCTGGTGACCAATAACATACTGCTGTGGGTATTTAATTGTGCAAACGTATCTGGTCAGACACAGCGGTGGGTATCCTTTCTTCTTTTAATAAGAAGCAGTCTGGTACAGTAGCTAGTATGTGCTAGGCTGTTAAAGCTTACTGTGCTTGGAATGTATAGCACAGATATACTTTACAATGGAAACCACAAGCTTCTGTGTATTAGCCCACTAGCTAGAACACAAAGATCAAGAAATGTTGCATCATATAAATATTTCGGTTAGTTTTACAGCATCTCATATTCAGTGTCCTGCTCTGTTCTGCTTTCCATGTTCAAACCCATGTGTACTTTTCAAGTGCTGTTCTGCTTTCCAGATCAATGGTAGAAATAAAAAGCGGTGGCTTTATTGGAAGGGTGTTAAGTCTTAATCAATGTTTTCCCATGGTTCTGCAGAACATCCTCCTATTAGAGGCTTTATGGCATCATGGAACAGTATGACAGTGCATACTTGTGGTCACTACTGAAGTGCTGCAATCACTTAAATATAATTTTCCCTCACTGCTGGTAATTTGGACACATTACAAAGGAAATAAAACAGCAAGCCATGTCTCTTTTTAAAATCAAAGACTGGTAATCAACATGCTATAACTTTGAAAATAGTCTTATATTACCCGTTGTTTTAAAGCTTTAAAAAATCAAAAAATTGAAGGTAACTTAATTTTATTTGTGCCTATATTAGACTATTGCATTTCAAGGCTTTTAACAAATGTGTAAAATAAAAGTTATGCTTCAAGTGTTTTGTTTTAGTGACATGTGTTTGTGTTGAATTTTCCGGCAACCAGATCTCATAATATAAATCAAACTCACTTACATTGACAAAATCAGGCAAACCTGTGTGTTTCTTTTAACATCAATGCATCTTCTTTGAAACAGTATCATGTTCTTGTAAATCGCTTGCACAGCTTTTGCAAATACCGGTAACCAAATATCAATACAAGGTGCCATAAGCAAGCAAGCATATTAAAACTTGAGAAACTAAACAGGGAGGTCCCCAATTTTTCAGTAACATCAAGGTCAGTAAAGGCAAATTGGTTTCTCAGATTTGTAAGGCATCTTCTTGGCATGCGTTGTCATGTTCTGTAATGCAAGCTTTGTTATGACCACAAGTCCGATAGAACACGGCTGTGCTGGATTGAAACAAACTTCCTAATGAAAACAAAGCAATAACCCTTTAAATAAATAAGCCATGCATGCAGCCATTACATGAAACACTATCTCCAAAGTATGCATGGCAGAACTTTGTATAGCCAAGTACTGTAAGCTCTACAGCAAAGCCATTTCCATGGGCCTGGGTCTCTAAATGAGACAATGTTTGAACATCCTCTGTAAGAACAGGAGCCTAAAAATACATCGCAGACAAAATGCCTCTACACGTTTTGAATGGATACCTTCTGTAGTCTGCACAGCTGGAAAGGAACTGTGTCTACATCTAGATCTATCCATGGAATTTCTTCTGTGGGGCTGTTCACCATTTCCTGGTTTAAATAATAGCCCCTCATTGCCATCTGCTCATCTGTAGCTTCCAGGCATTCTGCTGCTGTGAATCAGCCAAGTTGCGTACTATTGTCCAGCAACTCACAATAGTTTATCATCACTGTTTCCTATAATTGGAAACAGAAGTATTTATATTCACCCATTCGCTTCAGACGCAAACTTACAAGGGCAAGTGTCTGTTTTGATATTCGCTGCAGCTACATTCACTGTAATTTCAGCCCTAACCTGCATAATGCATTTGTGAGTTGCGTCCAAAATCTAAAAAAGATGAGGGAATAGACAAAATATGTATCTATTGGTTTGTCAGATTTGTTTTACCACTTATGTTTGAGAACTAGAAGATTTCAAACTGATTTACAGGCACTTATAAAAAAAATAATACAACGTGATTTAAATACTAAATGTCTAATCAACACATGTTATTCCACAATCATATAATCAATAAGGAAATGGTGCTTGTATTCAGTACTGTGACGAAGAAAGCACAGACCACCAGAAGTGTGAAGGGTCTGAACTTTCACAGGTTAATTTTGAAGAGTAGACCAGAAATTGAATGCAACAGGGGCCCACCATATCGAGCACAGTTGAAATTTGAGTGAGAATAATTTAATGTAAAAATATTTATGAAATTTTAAAGAACCGGCCTCAGTTTTGATTGTAACTCAATCTATACTAACTTTAAACCCACAAAATGGCTAGTTTGGGATGTACATATAAATAACACCTCATAATTTATTTTTCTTGAAACTTTATATTCAGAAAGTAAGCTGGCTTAGCACTTAAATCTGTCCAACTTCAGAACAAACACAATCTAACCGACTTGCTCGTTTTATTTATTGGCGGGAAAATATACCTGAGGATCATATTATCGTGTTTGATTTTTTTTTCTTAAAGGTTTGTATATTATGAGTGCACTTCACAGCAGTTAATAGCAAAACATTTACTGCACTCATGGCTTCACTACAATTTAAACGCCCACCCTTAACGAAAAGGCCATATAGAGTAATGCCTTCTGACCAGGCAATCATGTGACTTTTTTTAAGAGCCACATGATGCCACTAAAATAACACATTAGATTTACAGTCATTAACCTTCCACAAATGCAAGACGTTCCTAGCAAAAATGTGTGAAAGCTGTTGGGTTTTGGGTAACTGGCCTGCGAGGCAATGCTGACAGAGGTCAGTGTGGCGTAATCCTTCATTCAGCCCCAAAGCTGTCAGCCGCTCCCCAGATGCCTGAAACATTGATATAAATTTTCATTATCTGGCAGAAAAAGGGGCAGAGGTACACCAAATGAATTCTTCACCAATCAAATTACTGGCCATTGGCAGATTAAATGTAAACTCTAATTCTGTGAAGTTTTCCCATGGTCATCTATCTCCACGTGCATAAATAAGAAAGACAAAAAAAAAGCTAAACAGAACGATTAAATATAATTATTTGTTTTGCAATGAAAGAAAATAAAGTGATTATCACAAACTGTCATCACATCAATTTGAAAGAAGCATGTTAGCACTAGTTTTGTCTGGGGTTTAGTGAATTTCTTTGAGGCCCTGGGATAGGAGAGAAGATGTACAGACTTTTTTTGACCCACACAAAGGCTGCACAGTTCATTACCAACAAAAAAAGGCCTGTGGACCTCAGCACATGGAATAATTTTTGATCCACATCTACCCTACTGCATCTATGGGGGTGGTTTTTAGTCTCTGCATTACCTAAACAATACACAATTTGTTCATATTAAATAGGAGAAAAGGAACTACAAACCAGAAGATAAGGTTACAAACTGTCAATTACGTTTTTAAAGACACAGGTGTATAATTCAAAAGCCTCTAAACCTAAATCCTTTTATTCAGACACCCATTCTTAATTAGACCCCAGGCCTGACTGGAATGTGTTTGTGATAGGGTTTACTTCAGACTGTGAATAGACCATGGGAGTCATTGTTGTTGCTCTTCACATGCACGGGTGCTACCACTGAATGGGCATAAATGGCTAATCATGAAAGCACAGCCAGCATTAAACAAACCCTAAAGATGAGTCCATTATCTTTGCACCATCACCAGCGTGTACACACTACAGATATCCAGCATCATTCGTTTCTTTTCTCCGTTTTCCACAGCAACAAATCTTTCAGCTGCTATCTCGAATTTGATCATGCTGCTTTGCACTTTAAACAAAAATAGTCCCCCCTTTTTAATGTTTTGAATGGTTTCTAAGGCAGAGTGGCAACAAAAGAATGAGTTGAAACGATACTTTGCCAGTTTTAAATGATGTTATGCCAAGACAGAAGAACGGGTTCCAGCTGTGCCATACACACATTAAATCCTTACCTCTGTTTATTTTGCACCCACCTTTATTTTCTTTATTAGAATTGTAAAAATTAAAATTAAAAAAGCTGGTTTTGAGTCGACAAAATTACTTTTCCTTCGTCAATGGGTATAATATATGTTATGCTCTACCATTGTCCCACCCTGCCTCTGCACTTTCTGGCTTTCAATAGATGTCTTGATATAATAGGATTTAGCTGCAGCACCCATTTCCACCTAGGCAGGGGTTCTAAGTGAAAAAACAACTCATTGGTCCCCATGGGTCTTTAAAAAAAAAAAGTTAGTTTGTTGATGTTAGTTTGTTTCCTAACATCATTTCTCCTCCTGCCCACTCAACAAATAACCCGTTAGCTTATTTTAATCCTCTTTGCTCAACCTTTAACTTTTTAAAGATGGCAATACCTACATTCTACTTACTAGGTTATATGTTGGGCTACCATCACTTGTTTTTCTGTCTTTCATTTTTGTCCTATATCTCCATGATACGAAACACAGTTTTCAATCTATATTGTCTTTCCACCCCCCTTTGAAAGGTGCTGACTGATATGAAAGTTACTAAGCGTTTTAAATGATAACATGTCACATACTGAACAAAGGTTCCTGTTATCTAGCTGCACCTACTCCGTCCTGATGTTCATGAAAAACGAGCATACACCTGGTTTACTGTTGACCAGTTTTCTATGTGCCTTTTTTTCTATTCACCTGTGCATTGTGGTGAATCATCCAATATTGTTTTAAGATTTATTTATTTTTGTTCAGCATAGGTTGTTCATCAGCTAGTCATGATTGCTTCTTTTCATTTTTTATGACAGATCAAATGGAGAACGAGAAGTTTATGATAAAGAACAATGCTGCAAAGGTGTGGAAATTTCAAGAAGTTGCACAATACCTTATCTTCTTAAAAGGTTAAGGTTGCTGTATATTAGAGAAGGTTAACAGTGTGGGTGTCATTTTTTGGAGTACCGGGATGTTAAAAACAATGACATTTCTAAAGAACAAAATAAATAGATGTAGGCACATGAAGATTGCAGATCATTGTCATACAATGTAACTTTTATTAAGCATAATATACTCTTTTATACATTATTGACCTAACCTAAATGTATTTCATATATTTTGTGAGCAAATAAAGTTAAAGATGCCAAACTTCAGATGTGGACAAAACTTCACAGGGGATTGAGATCAAAGCAAGTCTTATTGCACCACAGACCTATTTCACATTCAGAAAGGTGGGCTTTACTCCTCCATGTCACTCAATCCGCATGGCAATATTTGTTTTTATGATCATAAATATGAAATATCTGCAGAACAAATATTTGAGTTTGGCGACCTTTAAGTACTTATGAATTAATGCACAGTATTCACAGATAGCAATGAGCCATGCTCAAACAGCTCTGAAACACATGCCCCTTTCAACAATCATACAGCATTTAGACTTTCTGCAGATCGTTTGCATGAAGAATTTGTATTTTTATTGACGTACAAATTTAGATTATTATTATTATTATTATTATTATTATTATTATTATTATTATTATTATTATTATTATTATTATTATTATTATTTACATTGTAACTCTTAAAAGTATATATTTTTCCAGTAAGGGAGATTTGAGAGCTGGCAAAGTGTGTCAAAGCTCATAAAAATAATAACTTTCTAGTTAAGCATAACAGGTTTGTATTTATTTTGTAACATTAGATAATATCAATAGGTTGTATTGTAGCGACGAAAAAAAGTGTGTCCTAAAATCCTAAATCTTCACTTAGGATGTACTGCAGTGTTAAAGTTCTTTGGTTGACCAGTCTTCTGGTGTGTAACTACAACCTATGACCTTGTGAACATCCTTAAAAAGACACCATAAACATTAAATCCTACAAAAACAGGCAACAGGTTAAACATAACTGATCAGATGAACTTCTTATTTTTGTTTCCCATGATCCTTGCTTACTTCTAAATACTTGCCATGACATCACCAATTGTCGTTTGACCTTTGGATAAATTGCACACCTTTGGCCTGCCCCTTTAGACCTTTTGCAATTACAGCGAGAGACTTGAATTCACCAAGGACCTAAAATATGTGATGGTGTGTAGCATCAAGACTATAACCCCAACAGCACAAGGAAAAGCAATCATACAACATTTACAAGGTCACTTTTATATGACATGGACATCTTCATCTATATACATCTTCTCATTTCATTAGGGACGAGAGGCAAAGAAAACTAAAAGGTATTCAAGATTTACAGATCTTGTCCATTTATAAGATTATTTCGCACCTAAGTGTGCTGGCAGCGCCATATATATTCTTTAATTTCATTCTAACAGAATTAAAATGTACTATTTGTTTCTTTCAAAATATTTCAGAAATTTTCTAGTGCTGTGTATCCCACAGTATAAGAATGTTTTTTTTATATATAAAACCAAGTAAGTTACAAATATTTATAAATAAATCAAACAAATGACTATTGTAACTTATTATAGGAAGTCCTTTAAAAATCAAAATAAGTTCTACAATACATACATACATAGGTCTATGAAACAGAACACTGATATAATAATACATAAAAAAGCACATCTGAAACTATTCTAAACATAAATCTCTATATAATACATTCAGAGTTATGTCTGGGGAAACCTGTACTTAAATGTAGTTCCATATTTTTGAAACTTGATCTACATTTTTGAAAGAACAGTGTATAGACTTACAACACAGAAATGTCTTGTTTCCTGAAAATGTAAATCCTGTCTGTTTCTCTTATGATGGGTTCATAGTCAAAACCATGTATAAGTGACTGGACTGAACACAACTGGAGGCATTCTGTTCCCTATTGAAAGTAATATCTTAAATACATGGTCCTCACAGACATCAATGAAAAGATGTTATTGTTCAGAATCCTGGCCAGTTTTTATTTTCTGTGTAGAAGTAACCATTGTGTTTTGGTCCCCATGAAGGAATTTGTTTTTAAATTAACTTAAACTTAAATCTTCTTTGTTTTGACTATTCCCCTTAGACCCATCCCAAAACACATGCTTGTTATAAATTGAAGAGTGTAACCTTTTCTCTTGTGGCTAACTTCTTTCAAAGCACCTCAATGAAAATTAAAGCTGAGTGCATTATTATTATTATTATTATTATTATTATTATTATTATTATTATTATTATTATTATTATTATTATTATTATTATTATTTTGTATTAATGACTTTACACATGGGGGCTTTATTTTTTAGAAAGTGCACAGTCTGTTTATAAAACATAAAAATAGCAGGTAAGGAGCAGTCAAATTACTCTTATTATTATTATTAGTATTATTATTAGTCGTAGTCGTAGTAGTTTAGCAGTTGTATTTCTATCTGAAAATTTGGGGAAAATGTAACAAAACATGTTCCCTTCTTAATCCATATATGCCTATGAATGTATTATCTGCTGCTTAAAAGTATATTGAATAAGGCCCCACTTACTACAGACTGTAGTGATGAGCTGTGGATGTCTACAATGGGGAACTTGGCACAACCTTTTGTAACAGGACATCCCAATTTACTGTATAGTAAGTAACACATTAACAATGGCCCACTCCCATTCCAAAACTAGTTTATGTTTTCTTTTTAAACAGGGTTATTTAATCATCTGAAAGCTTTAAAAGATATTAAGGCTACATACAATACATATACATGCATGCTGATGTGCTATCATGTTAAAACAATAAGCTGTAACAAAATTCACCAGTATTTATTTAATTGTTGGAAGGTATCCTGCGTTTTGTCAACTACTGTTATTTTTAGCAGCTGCAGGTGTTCCTGAATGTTACGCTTTATAACTTGTGCTTGTGTGGAAACAATTTTGTAGGCATCAGTTCTGCTTTTCATTAATAGTCCAATTCCTCCGAATCAGCACCCAAGACTGTCTGTGCTTCACAAAGGGCAATTATTTTGTGAAGGGTGTGGATCTGTTCAAGACACTGCCAGACTCATTAGGCGACAAGGCTTTTAGGACTGTAAGCTTTCCATCTTCTTCCAGACATGGAGTACGTATTCAAGGAAAATAAGAGGAACTGTCTATAGGAAGAGGGGTTACAAAAGGTTGTGACTAAATGCAGTGTAAAGTAAAGAACTCCCCAGGGAGCACAACAAAGCAGGGTAAATAGAAAAAAAAAAAGGTTCAAACTTCAGCCTGAGGAGGCTTTTCTTTATTAGGACATACTCTCATGATGGAGAATATTTAAGCAAAAACTATGTGATTTACTTATGTCATGTAAAATAATGCCGTGGTAAGAGTTTATATCTTTAATGGTAAACAGTTACAATAAGAAACAAAATTAAAATAAAAAGGATTCTGGGAAATGTAGTTTTAAAGTGTCTGATGCCCCATTGACACTGGTAATATGTAATTATGCCTTTGTTTTAGATCTGCTTTTGTAGGCTTTTATTAGGGGTGGAGGTATATATTTAAAGTGGATTGTTGGCACTCTCACTTTTGTTGTTTATTTCTGATGCAATTTTACCTTACGCTCTTCCCAAAATAGAAAGTGCAAAGCCCATCCACATGGAGTCAGCTACAATTCCATTTACACATATTTTCTCGGTTTCACTTTTCTTTACAGACACATAATGAACATTGCCTTGAAAATAATAACACCAATTGGACTATTCAGTACTGTAATTAGTAAGCTGATATGCCAATGCACCAAGTAAGTACGGTATGTACTGTACATTAGTCCCTGAAGGGGGAACACCCATGTTTGGATTGGCAATACATTGGTCGCTATCAGAAATTAAAAGAAAAACACAAATTTAATATATTAAGAGCATTTTAGCAAATTAATTTACCATAAGTGCAAGAAAAACAAAAATGGTTAATACTGTAACTTTATCTGAGCTTAGAAAACATTGAGATTCTTGAAGCCAGTCAACCATAGATAGTCTATGTTTTGAATTGCTGAAAGGTCAACAATGAGTTAGCTATAAATAGCTACTGTGTACTTAGTAAGTAAACTTGCTCATGCTCTTAAATGCTACTCAATGTCCTTTATGAATCTATTGCTGTTTTCTAAACACCCTCTTTAATATTGAATTGGGAAGGATTTCAAGCTTCCATATAAGCCCTCCTAACACCAGACCCAACACAATTAACTCCTCATCCATTGGTGTTTCCACAGTAAAGACATGCACCCCTGGTTCAGAACTGTGAGAGGCGAAGGAGCAAAAAGTATAGTCTGGTATAGTACGGCATAGTTTCACAAAAAACAAACTTTCAGAAAAATAGATAAATAAATAAATACATAAAATAAAACTAAAAACTACCCAAGTAAGCCAGATTAACTTCATCGTCTTTTGCAGTCAGTTTGCAGTGTGATTATTTTAGTTAACAAAAAAATAAGTTTGTGGAGAAAATATATAGAAAAACCCAGATCTTGGCCCATTTAACATATTTCTAAATAAAAGGGCTCTACTGTTTAAAAAGCAACGAAGAAGTAAAGTTGAAAAAGCATGCATCTGGGACGGGTTCGGAGAGAGTGTTTAGCAACACTGGTGATTTGTGAGCTACCGTCAGGAAATTCCAGCTACCTGATGAGCATTTAGCATACAGGCTGCTAATTCACATGTCATCTGCTAGCCATAAAACCCTAAACTCTTTATACGGCTGTGGACTCTTTAAATGACATTTAAACTAACACCTACCACATGTTAATTGATAGGGTAATTAGGAGTTAATGATGCAGTATGAATATGACTCATTTATTCATAAAAAAATGGGTGCCCCACTACAAAAACATTTTTAATTCACAGCTATTTCCCAGGCAATCAGTGGTATGCTTTATTCCCAAACAAGATATATTTTAACACTTGAAACAGTGATGATTTAACAGAGAGAAAGTGTCTATTTTTTTTTTTAAGTGAGCAGCAGCATACCCCTCTCCCAGCCCAGACTCAACCCAAACAAAGACTCTAATGTGCGGTCAGATTCTTGGCAAGACCATTTGGTGCTGATAACACTGCTGCTTGCTATTCTCCAAGGAGGCTTGCTGCTGGAAGATTTCTCCGTACCTCATCCCCTGATGCTTCTGATGCGGGTGATCCTCCGACTCCTCGGCGCCAACCACAACACGTTACCCACCGTGAGAGAGCAAGAGGCAGGCAGCTCTAGTGAGGAGTTATCGTCTATCATACTGATTGACGAAACCAAGAGTGAGCAGAAAAAATAAACATGAACAGAGGCAGCAGTGTATGGGCTAGTCAACTGGGAGTTTTAGTATTTGGCCTTGGTGATCCCAGTCTCCTGGTAGGTTATCTTTTCCTTGTGCTATCATTTATCATAACTTTAAGGGCCAGGGAGAAACAAACCTGCACTTTTCTATTGGTCACATTCATTAAACCCATTTTTTCTGCTTTTCCATAGCCCCAACCACGATCCCACCTTCTTATATCCTATTCCCCGAAGCACACTGAAATCAAATACTAGTCCAGACCCCTTACTCCTATTATAGCACAGATCATTTCAAGCAATTAACCTTTGTGATTTCATTGATCCAAAAATACATACATTTTAATTTAAGTAGAGACTAGCGAAGTCGAATGTTTCACCGCTGCAAGGTCAGAACTACTGTATATTGCTTCTTTACGTTGCAGCAAATGCTCTGTTTTTGTCAGCAAGATCTCAATCCTCTTATTGTGTGTGTGTGAAAGATGTCAATTGACTTTTTTTCAAGACGCAAAATGCAGTACTGTATTGGTCTTGTCAGCCACCATAAAGTACTCCCCAAAGTGTCAGTAACAGCAATGATTTGTATGTTGCTTGCAGTCTTCCAATGTTCTAATAGCTTTCTCATTCCTGCACAGAAACATCAAGCAAAGAGCAGCTGGCTAAAGCTGATACAAGCATTTCTTCTCTCAGCAGGCTATTCTTGCATAACCATTTATTTTACAGATTTTTAAAGCGCCTGAAGGATTTAATTATGTACATAGACAACCCCTATAAACTCTATTCTGAGTTTTTTTTTTTATTATTGACTTTTGCACTGGGCTGCCCTCAGGCATTTCAATTAACCATTTATAAGAGAGAAAAAAACTACAATGAAATAAAAGTTTCAATAAAGTAGACCCACATCATTTCCATTCTTTATGCTCGCTTTATCTAAATGAGACGGTCTGGATATGTGAAACAGCTGTACTCACTCATTTTCAGCTCTATTCAGATGTATTAGCTTCCCAGGTTGAAAGAGACACTGATATTTAACCACGGTCTTCCCGGACTATTAAGGTGACAAGGGGCCATGACAAGGGCAAACTGCTATGACCCAACTACTTAGTCCTAATAGCATGTTGTGAAACTTTAGTAGACAACAGTCATCTGGTTATCTGGAAGCCTATAGTATGGCCTAAAATTTACATTAGGATCTTTTAAAGCTAAGAACTGAGAAACAGTGGGTAAACTAGGATATCTGTGGTGATTAAAAGAAGCCTGGTGTAATTTTTTTTTTTAGAGAAAGTAACAAAAAAAAAGTTTCTTTTGTGTGTTTCTTACAGAGCAGAGCTGTGGTATTTTTACAAGGCTTCTAATCCCCTGCACTCATTATAATGCGGGGCATTTTGCTCACAGCGGGTGGCCAAACAGCAGACCAGACCTTTTCTCAGTGAAATATGCCCTTCTTTTTTTTCTTCCCTTCATATCCTTGAACCAGAATATGCAACTCAACAGCTCTCCTAACTATTCCAATTTCCCCTTTCCCTCTTAATCTAGCCTACAAGCCATGAGTATGCATTAAAATGGACCTAAAACATTTTACCCTGAGGCAATGTAATTCCGAAATAAGCAACCAACACTTCACAGCTCCAGAGTAATGGATTAATTTGAACCTAATGTCGCCCTAGTTTACTGCTCCAAATATTCTGGAGTAGACATAACCTCCAGGCACGGCATTGTGGCATGCACAACTCCTGGAACCACAGCTACAGTTGGCTTAACATCTGTGCATCACATTTGGCATGTGCCTCATTATCCTGCACCCCACTGTGCCTACCTGTCCCAATCAGCTTCTCAGCCACAGGCTATGCAATTTTTCCCCAACTAAGAATCTTTGTTCTCCTTCTCACTTACTCCATTTTTGTGAGACCTCTGCACCTTAGCAGTAGGATTTCTGTGCTTGTGTACCTCCAAGGTCCTGCAGACTCTTAATTTCTTTTGAGAAACAGGAAAAATACAGCATTAAGGTTTCTGACCTGTCACAAACTAAATCGTAAGATTTGTGGATTCTAATATAAAGCCGGTGACTAAGGACGTAAGCATGCAACAACAGACGAAATGTGTTTGATTGAAGCAGTTTTATCGGTTCGGTCTGTAGCGTATAGCTTCAGCAGTGTGTGGATACTGTCAGCCAACAGATATACAGCAATTTTAAATTCCAGGCAACATGTCTTTTTAATATAAAGGTTTTAAAAACCAAATTTGTTTTGGCAGTTCGTATTCAATCAAAGTAATCCGTCCTGACAGACAGCATAGTTATTTTACTTTTGCTCAGATGGCAAAGTAATGTGCGTGTGATTAATACTAATTTGCATAGACAACTATTGTTGTATTTTCTCTGTAAAAACTGAAACATGATGTTGTTTTTTCTCTGGTTCACGCTCCTTTTGTTTTACATGTGCATATATTTAAAATTCAGAAAGTTTGAATCCACTTCAAAGGTCCAAAGTAAACATGCTTTGATTCACAACAATAAAGATAATTCGCAGGCAGTGTAGTTTCTTTTTTTTCTCTTTTCAAACATATTGTCTAACATAATGTTAAAATATTTTTAGAGCTGTTAAGACCACAACATGTACATATTTCAATTGTCCAACTTAAATGTGATTGACATTTCCACCAAAACACTCAAAATGACACGGCCAGCATTGGCTGTGGGGTACAATAACACAGAGAGCTGGCACTAGAAGCATCTACACAGGTTAGGACCTTGTATGCAGTTGGTAGCTGTGAGGAGTATTTCTCTAACTGAATTTATATATTTGTCCAATTCAGGGAGACACCTATATTCTCCAGCTGAGAGTGTATAGATGCTGCTAATTCTTCTCGGACGAGTTTTTCTCATACACTCTAGAGACCAGACTAAATTAAACTTATTACATAAAGGATCCACACAGCGCTGGGCACTTCTTTATTATTTTAGACTGAGACATCTCACACTTAATTTAGCGTTACCTTGTAAATAGGCAATAATAAGTGATACCACTATGGTACCAATAGTAACACAAATGCACTTCCTTTTTATGCAGATATTACTTATATATTATGCATTGTACTTTATTAAGGAACTAAAAAAAAAAAGGTTTTTGTAATTACACATAATATTGCTTAATTTGCAACCACTTAACAAGCGTCTTACCAAAACTCGCTTTGTTTAAGGACTTACTACTTATTATTAGTTTATTTGGCTGGCACCTTTATCCAAGGCAACTTATACCTCATTATATTTTTTAGAAATGATTCATTTTTTGATGACGATAGCTAGAAAATCTCACTATTCATCACTAAGTCTGAACAGGTGGTTCATGTCCATTTTAGAACAGCAACACAAAAAAGCTGGTGCTCAAGATAGCATAAGCTTCACCAGGTGGTAGTAACTACACCCTCATTACTCTGCCATCTTTAATAACAATATCTCTGATATGAGGTGACTACACATTAACGGACACCACATTCTGTTAATGCACCCTTTATTATAAAAGGCCCACTATTATTATAGGGCACCCCAGGTCTGGCTCCTCTGAACAGGGTTGGGATAATGAGGGTGGAGTGTACTTTTTCCACTTTGCTTTTATTGAAACCCCACTCTTTCTATTAGCTGGAACATTTGGAGGGGCTTTGAAGATGGAAAGTACTACAACTAATGTTATACTATTCTGTTCTACAGATTATTTATAAGATGGGCCGTGTCTCTAGAATGGAAATTCTGAGAAGCGTAAAGCGAAGTGTTAAAATGCTGTATGGGATTTGGTAGTAAAACAGAATTCTCACAACTTTGCATATAATTTTAAAATATATTAAAGAAGCATCAAAGCAGTAAGTAGAAAAAATGCATTCACTTTTTTATTTACCACAGTTTAAACCATATGCTTAGTGTGTGTTTTATATCTACTGTGTATACATTTGTATGTTAGTATTACTACACCACATCGACATGAGCTGGCATTTAAGTATTTTATTCATGGTTGGGTTCTGTTGATTAGTTCAGTAGTGTTACTAATATATCACTGCTTTCTTAAGACCTTTAGCTCTGAGATCATGATTATACAGGCACGTACACAGTACAGTAGTTTGTAACCTTTATAACCCCTGCTGGCAACAGAACCCCTGAAAATAAGTAAAACATGAGCTCAAAGACGTCTTAAGAATATTCACCTATAAAGACACAGTCCGAGTTCCAGACTATTTCCGCACTTAAGTGTTTCCTTAATTTCTCATGCTTTACATTATCCTGTATTGGTCCATAAAAGCCATGATGTCACAGTAAGGTTTATTGGTGTGCTGGCCTTGAGTCCCATTCCTAGGACATATATACCAACTGCTGGCAACATGCCTAGAGACGGGATCCGCGCTAGCAAAAAACAAACAAAAACAGCCTTAGGGAATTAAATCACCCGCCTATATTTTTCAAAGTTAAGGTCAGTATGAAATATGATATAAAGGGCGTAATTATATCATCTCATTTTAAAACAATGCGTACCTATCAAAGGTCATTCTGACACTGACCTTGTAATAATAATAAAAATAAAAAAACGACTGTATTGAGCATTAGCTGTGCCAGGCTTTGTGAACAATCCAACAATGAAGAGGGGGAGATGTGCACGGGACGAATGGGAACGTGGAAGTACCCATTTCAGCACGAATGCAAGGGAACTTCACTTGAGCTCTTTCAAAAACACACTCAGTTCAGTAACACAGAAGCTTACCTTACCGTAGGTGAGAGGCAAAAGAGAAAATGGCTTCCGTGGGTTGACTCGGTAGGCAGGACTGAGGACGTCACACAGGAAGGGGCCTATCGGCAGCTCTGACATAAAATGTTCAGTGAATACCTACCTATAGCAGACATATCCCATAAGTATGTTGGTGGTCATCTTCGAATTGAAAGGGAACTCCAGTACATAAATTGATATACCAATTTAATAAAGCCCATGAGTATCAGTATTTCAAGATTATAAAATGGAACCGGTTCACTTTTCCAGGTTGAAGTGTAGAGTATGTGAGTCGTGGTTCTCTTGACAGCAAGAAATATTGTCTCATTCAATTCAGTTTATTATTTTATTTCCTGAATAATCATGTCTAGGATTGACTTCACTAATCCCTAAGTAATAAAAAGTCCTATCTGTTATCAATCTTACAAGAAGTGGACTGTTCTCTGAAGGGAAATGGAGGACGCTGACCTGAAGCCCACTCCCTTGGGTCAGTGCATGCTGGGAGGGGAAACAAGCTACAGAGCTGACAATTTTCAGCTTGGCTGGTTTTACTTTCTCTATCAGGCCTCATGAAAACAAACTGACAAAACAAAGGACACAAAATTAATGACCCATGTACCCTGTCAATTGACTCCTAGTAGCAGTGGCTAGTGCACCATTTTTTTCTGTTTTAAAACTTATGAGATTATGACCTGAGGCATCTGTTTTAAATTCTGGTGAAAAAGAAATATTCTTGAAAGACTTCAGTTGGCCTTTCATTATAATGTGTTAATTTTAATATAATCGCAACAGTAAAATAACAAAACTATGCAAAAGCTCCTATTCCTCATCAAGCTGAAATACTCCAGGTCACAGGCTAAATATTTCCCAGCCAAACGCTGTACCATGTCTCTAGACCCCCAGGAAATAATACAAATAAAATACAAAAATTAAGAAACTTAAGAAACTATGTAGTTTAACTCAGCATCTATTTCTGTTTTGACTTCAGAGCTCTTCATTTTATCTCTCAAACTAATGAAAGTCAAATTCTCTTATTTAATTTAGCATGTATATTTAAAAAAAATATCTGTTATCAATTTTAGACATCTAAAACAGTAAGTGGTTGACGGAACAAGAAGTTTGGCATGTACAGCTATGGCCAAAAGTTTTTCATCACCTAAAGAATTAACTCATTTTGCTTCATAAAGTCGAATGAAACCTGCTGAATAATGTTACGTTAGCATATTGAATTACATACCGTGTTTTCCATATTCTTAAAGAAAAACTGACATAAACTGAACATTTCAAAAATGCTATTATGGTTTCCGGTAGACGTTTGCGATATCATTTTGTATTTTTCTTTTTATTATTACATGAAGGTAAATAAAACATCAAAATTTTGTTCATAAAGTTATTATTTTTTTTGTAATTATGCCTCTATCCAAAAATTCTAGGTGATGCAAAACTTTTGGCCATAGTTGTAGGTTTTCAGTGACTTAAGCTACATACCACTGCCTGGAAGTTGGAGGGACTATTCTTTATTGCTATATTTCCAAATTGTCTTGGATTTGGGTTACATGAGTATGTCTTTCAGGAACCTAAAGACTTTTAAAATCAGATCAGCTCACTGTAAATATTGGGTAGGATTACTGGCCCTCAGGTAATGTCACCTCACATTTCCTGGACTTGAATTTAAGCATAAGCATGACTGGTCTATTTACTAAAGCTCCACACTGTCCAGCACTCATTGAAAACTCATGTAAAACATGAAGAACATGATAGTCACTTGGGTACTAAAAGGTTTTAGAAATTCCAAATAAACTATCCAGAGAAGTCGTCAAATCAGTTTTCAATGAAAAAATGGTTTCTAAACCATGTTTCATATAGAAATGAAAATGCACTGATGATGTTTAAATGGCGTGGACAACCTATTTTATTTTGTGAAAAAATAGCTCTTAATGTATTCTTAAGGTATTTAAGATAATACAATTACAACCATTTCATCAACGTCAGATATCAGTAACAAAGACATCATACTTTTGATTCGTTCCATTCAGTTAACACTATTCATTTTAGTTTTGCTTGTTTTACTAATAGAACCTGATCGTAGACAAGCTGTTTCTATTGTTCCATACTCTCCAGGGAGCACGCACTGGCACACTGGCAAATATTTTTGGCTTTTCACAGTGCTTGCAAATAGTCTTATTGTTCTTGTTTAAATCTGTGGAAACTGTACCTACTGTTCTGCTTTCTAGCTGCCCATTACCACTATAACTCCAGGCGTGCCCCAGTCAGGGAGTGTACTGTACCCATTTATCAGAAATGGAATCCGGGGAAAAAAAATCTGGATAAGAATAAAAATAGATGATTTAAAAAAAAAAAAAAGTGACAAGTACAGCTTTCTTAAAAAATGTGTAAATACAATGCTTTGAGAATGTTTTCTTGGAAGTTTGAGAGAATCACAACTGATAAACAAATATATTAATAAACACTTCTGCCAGGTTTCTACTCAATCTGTGTTTAAAAAATGTCATTGTTATTTTAAATCTAATTGTTTTCATATGGTGTCATTGTAATCATTGACTACACACATGAGAAGAATGGGCCAAAACAGTGTTCAAAGCTGTACAGCTATGGCCAAAAGTTTTGCATCCCCCAATATAAATAACAAATTGATGAAACCTGCTGAATACTTTTACGTTGACATATTGAATTACATGCCATTTTGTAGTTTTCCATATCATTGAAATACATAATCATGTTGCAGTTTATTTGATTACATGATGTTAAATACAATATCTAAATTATGTTCATGCAGTTTTTTAAAATTCTAGATGATGCAAAACTTGTGGCCATAGCTGTACAATATTAAGGCACACACACTACGGTGGTTAAAAAATATCCCCAAAAAATCCATTAAAATAATAAGGTTATTTTAATGTTAGTCAATGCGTTATGTACACAGTTGTATAAACCAGTAGATGGCAATTTAAACCAGTGTCATGCAGTAATAATGTGAAAGCTTAATTGGATGCAATTCAATAATTACAGTACAAAACCTTGTGTGATTAAAAAGTAATTTACAATTATTACAATATTAAACAATAATATTTACAGAAACAGTTAATTATCTGATCTCAATATACGTAACATTGTTAAAATGAGAGTACAATACTTATCATTGTTTTAATTGTATTTTTTTTTTTTTGTAGGATCTTTCAACTTACCTGCATAGTTAAACATACAGCTTTTCGAAACTGCAGTTTATCATCTTTCACAGTTTAATCTTTAACTCTCCCAAACACTTAGTGAAAAAATGTTATCTGGGAGGCCATTTCTGTAAACAGCATTAACTTTGACCCCATTGGACATAAAAGAAAGCTGTTCACTGAAGAACGGAATAGAAAACCACTATAGAGTGTTTGTCAAAACAGATAAATGGCTTTCTTTTCAAACTACTGAAAACTAGTCACAGGCTATTATCTTCGTTTACCACTTTTAATTTATATACAACGTTCTGTAAAACAAACAGATTTTAGATATAGGGGATATATTTCTTACAGACAGGGAGTTCATGATGTAACCTACCTTACCTCACAGATTTATGGGTAATCAACATCTACTGAAAAGCCTAGGCCTATTTTAGAACATTACATACAAACCAATTGTCATTAGCCGATATGCATCTCCTGTTGCTAACTAAGCACCCATGTTTTCAATCACATTATTCAATGTTCTTTACTGATTAATTGGCATTTTAAACATTTATCAGAATGGTGAATTGACCCGTTTTCGTTCCTAACTAAGCCGCAGACTAATTATTAAGATCTGTTTTAAAGGGTTTGTTCATTCCTTATGTTGACTATGGATCTCTAAAATGATTGCCCCTCATATTTGACAAGATAGAGGGGTCATGGAAATGGTTGTGGATATGTGACTGAAAATCCATGTGTAATAGAATACATTTTAAAAGATGTTGTATATATATATATATATATATATATATATATATATATATACACACACACACTGTTGATTTTGTATTAAACTGCAATTTCGTATTAAAATCTATTTACGTTTTTTTTTTCTTTATTAAGTAGAGGGGAAGATGTGTGTTTATCCAGCATGCTATACACATCATTGTAAAACAAATCCTGATAAGGTCTAATGAGCTGGTATTACTATTGACAGCATAAACAGATAACGCTGTTTAGATTCCAAGAATTGCACATTTAATAGATTATGCTTAGCTAAATGTGTTACTAAAAAAAATCCATCCTTAAGAAATATTTTGCATCAAATATAATTTCTTTATTAAATGTATACTTACTCTGAGTTAAATAGACACATGTTTCAACTCCAAAGACGTTTAACACAGTACCATGTTACCTGTTTACTGTACTCATCAAATCAATAAAGAAAAAAATAAAATAAATAAAAAGAAATGCCACAACAAAACTAAGTGGTCTAGACAACTGCCTTTTAAAACAGAATGCAGTGACTAGGGTAAGAAGTTGTTTGCTTAATTACCTTCTTTGCCATCAATAAAATGCTATTGCTCTTAACCTAGGCTTACCTACATTAGTAAAATAACAAATGCTCCTAAATTGCTTGTGTGTAGGAAAAGTCCCTGGGATGAAATGCTGGAGAAGACCAGTATCATCTATCAATGCCTCAGTCTGACCTCAGAAGCTGTAAAACATCTTTCGTCAGCTTTGTAAGTGCACTGTCTCCATCTCTATTGTGTAGAATAGCCGTAAGAGCCAGCTGGGAGTCAGAGTACACCATGCAAAAAGGAAAAACACTTTTTATTTTGTATTTTTGTTATAGTCATGTGGTGAGAATTTTGAAACTGTGGTGTAGTTATAGTTTCAGTTAAAAGCATGCAACATGAGCCCTGTTTTGAAGTAAATCTTTTTTGAGAGGAACATTAGAAATACCGATTAACACTTGGTAAAATTATGAATTTACAGTTTGCCACTCCAAAACAAAAACACCACAACAAAAATGCATCAGAGTTATACCTGGTTTTATTTTCTCAATAAACGTTAAATCACTTGTGTTCAGCAAAATACTACAGCTAGTTATTGTTGCCTGTGTGATCACATTGATCACATTGTCAAAGGTACAGTAAATAAAAAATGGAAAAATGCTACCTTCTTTTTAAATAAATACATTTTCGTAGCGCACAACTCAAGCATGTTAAGTCAGTGCTTTAATATAATTAAAGTTAAAGGACTAAAAGGTTTGGAAATAATTTGATATTGCAAATGCAATAATAAATTATGAGAGGCCTTCTGTGAGTAATTAAATAGATTTTCTATAAGACACTCAGCTCTAGCTACACAAATCCTCAGGTTTCCTTCCAGAGTTATGGCAGATTTATATATATTTTTTCTCTCGGTTTACATCAAGCAATGTGTTTAATTGATGATGGTTTATCTAAGCTGACCTAACCATTGTCATCTGGAAGTAAATTTGTGTGCTTTTAGAATTCACACTCATCTGGAAGTGCTGGCAGGGGTCCATCTTTACAATATCACAAAGCACTTAATTAAACTCTTTACAGTCACAGGGGTTTCATCAATGTAAATATGTAAATGCTGAGGCATGAAACAAAAAGAGGTCTGTCTTTTACTCTGCTGTCAAGGCTTGGACATCAGTGAGTATGAGACAGGGTATCAACTGTGCCATCAAGCAATCCAACTATATAGGCTTAATATATATATATATATATATATATATATATATATATATATATATATATATATATATAGGCTGCTAGAGGGCCGATACAGCATTCTGTTGTATTTGTTGACCATATTACATTTACTTCCTATATAGGAGTGATACTGTATCTGCTATCAACAAAAAATACATTTAGCATATTAATACAGGAATACTATAACCAGTAGGGATCTTCAAAACATTGCCTAAAGTATGGCTTGTTTATATTTTCCAACACAAAATTTGTAATGTTAATATTTAAATGTATATTTCTATTTTATTTTAAAATTGAACCTACAATGCACCAAAGTATATTTCTTACTCCTCGCAACCTTAAAATCAGTCACTAAGGATGAAGACCTTAAATGTCCGAAGAGAGATATCCCAGGTTTCAGGCTTAAAATGTCCATTATCTAGATCAGTGGCTCTTGATCATCCTGACATCCTGTCTTTATCAGTTCTCTAACAACTTGCTTCCTTTAGCAATGTGTTTTTAAGGGATATCCCTCAAAGATGTTACAACACAGTCTTGAAATGGTGGCAACCCTAATAATAAGGGAGATATAACAGCTCTCACAACAGTGTTTTGTCAGAGTGTGTTTGTGAGAAAGAGAAAAAAAGAAACCCTAGTCATTTCTCCCTATCCCTCAGGCAGCTTTAGTAGGAAGGATGAATTATCACATTTTTACCTCCATACACAACAAAAAATGTAAAAGCATTTAGCCACCACCATGTACTCTAACCCAGTGTTCCGCACATTGCTTCTACAGTCATTCTGTAAGTCACAAACCCAACAAAATGTAATTTATATCTATTTTACAGATTATGTTAAATATATTAATAATGCATTGTATATTACTTATAGTCGTAGTAACACAATTTGGGGGATCTTATTTGGCCAAAATTTACGTTGGGGATTTTGAACCTCACAAGCCTTCACTAAAACAATAAAAATGCTATTTAAATTGCTCAATAATACCAAGTGTTTTTTTTCAGTTTAAAAAAAAGAGCATTGCGTCCATATTTATTTCAGATGAACTATACAGTGCTTTGAAAGCCATTGTGACCTGTTTAAATACATTGAAAAGGTATTGAATAAAACAAGGAAATGTAGAACACCAACTACAGACTGTATGTTATTGACAAGGACCATAGGTGAAACTAAACACTGCAGTTTAAAACATTATGCCTAACACGCTATAAACACAAAAGAAAAATTAAGAAACCAAATCCCTGGCTCATTTAAAAGCTCTGGTAAGTTGCACTAATCTTCAGTCACTGAGAGCCCAGATGGTTAAACAATCAGATAATTCTCATATTGTTTACCTTGCCTCTTCCCTGAGTGCAGGACAATAAATCTTACAACTTTCTTGTACACAGAGTGATAATAAATGCCAAATCTCAGATCTACACAAGGAGTCCTGTTTCTATGCCTTCGCGAAGTCAGGGGATCACATTTCCTTTTCATGCTTCATTGCTTTAGCAAGCCCCTATTCCAATGTAGCAACAGCGATTACAGGGGAATCATACAGGTAAAGCCCGCTGGCACACAGAGGAAAGCAGTGTTAGCTTCAATTGGAGGCATGAGGCGTGCATGTCTTATCTTGCCATTTCCAACCACAAGGCCAGCATTACTGACAGTCGCTGCTGTCCCCAGGCAAGGGATCCGTAATAGGATACATAACAAATAATGTTTTTTTTTTTTTTTTTTTTTCTGAATAAAATAAACTCAACTAATTAAATTGTTACTATGATTGATGGCCTTATTTCATAGGTGAATGTGATGTGTAACATGCTTAAATTTTCTGCAGCAAAAAATGGAAAAAGCTGTTGATATTTATGTTTAAAAAAAGCATGTGCACACACACACACATGCACACTGCATACAGCCACACAAATAAGTATCCAAGTACTATAGTATCCAACACTATTAAAGGTTATACTGTACATACACACAAATTAAAATACGGTACAGTTTAGGGGTCGGGATAGGGTTAGGATTTCCATTAACTCTAAAACAAAAGAAGTGGATCTTTATTTTACTTGCTTTGCATGGGAATCCCTGGGTTCTTGAAAAAAAAGGAATTAATAAAGGAATAAATCCCTTTGTGAGACTTTATCTATAACAGGAAATTGTGCTTCGGAGTTTGACACCACACTCTGTTGAAACCTTAACTTAGCTTTTTATTTATTTTTTAAATTACTGACGATTCACTTTAACAAGCTGCCTATAAATGACACAGGTGATGAAAGTGGGCAGGAGGGTATTTTTTAAACAACCAGCATGAGGCAGACAAGCTGTCAGGGACACCAGAAGCTACATGTCTACTTACACTACAAAGTAAGCTTCCTAAAACCAGTCCAGGTGGCTAATGTTTCAAACTAAGATGGCGAGTTGACCACACAGGAAGTGATGTTATACAAGAGGGTTAGAGGGCACAGCACCCTCACTACTCGTCTTTGCGTGCCCTTTGACCTGCCATGTGAAATGATGTTCCACTTTAAAGTTACCTGGCTGGCCAACTAGCAGCCAGCAGTAGGCTCGTTTTCAAACCGCTGAGCCTTGAAGGAACTGGGTGAGACGGCCTGCTTATTAAATGGAGACACATCTTATTTGGAAACCTCTAGGGCTGAACCGGGTAACTTGTCCAGTGGAAATTAAGCAAATCACTTTGTAATTAAACAGGAAGGTGATCTTAACGGTTTATGTCCTAGATTCATCAGTTGTTTTTTTTTTTTTTAGGTTACAAAGTTGTCTATAGGGTATATGCATCTGCCCATTTGCAAAATCTGGTGGCAAATGTTTAACAAGTAAATGCAAAAGCAACACAAGATGACTCAAAAGATTTTGTTTGCAAGTACATTATGTGATTCATTTCCTGGTTCAGAAAAAGGGCAAGTTAAAGGTGGATAAAAAATAAAGATTCAGAATGTGTATATGCTACTGTAAAATATTGTACATTTGAGTACATTTTCACATACTGAAAAAGATAAAAAGAAACATTTCAGGCATTTCTTATCTGGCAAGTTATTTCACATGTAACAATTTATAAGGAGTCGAAAACATACAAATATTTCAGTATTTTCTACTGACAAAAATGAGATAACTCATTTATAGAACAAAATTAGAAATTGTTAATATGCTTTTATTATCTACAAAATGCCCTTCATCCCTAATTAGTGCCTATTACGAATAGCAGTTTATATAACCCCAACCAAGAACACCAACTGTCATTTGTACTTTACTGAATAATCTATTTAATATTCAATATAATTTATATCTAAACCCAGGGGGTTCTCATTAATAAATAATGCTTGTAACAAGACAATTAGTAGTTGGTATGTAAACTGCTGCAAATAGAATATAATAACTTACTCAAAGCGTAAAACTGTAACAGTGTAGTTAAAGGAGTCTGTGGACACTGTGTTAGTAAAGAAAAAAATACGATGAGGAATGATAAAAGTGTTACACGCATTGACATTCTTGTGCTACTGAGCGACTTGTGAAGCCATTTGTAGTATAAACAGCCTAATACAATCAAGGTGGTTAGCTATTTTATGAATTAATTAATCAATACTGACACTGCACCACATCTTTCCTCCTTCCTCATTATTTTAATTACCCATTTATATGGATGGACCTCTCTGCTCAGTGCATTTCATTAACACATTAACATGCACTCACACAAGGACAATTGTCATTGATGCTGGTTCAGTGAGCACTTTGTAGAAACTCTACTCTTTGCTGCTTTAACTAATTTCCCCAATCTACTCCATACCTTTTCAAGGGTATGACTTTTTTTTCTGTGAAGGTCACAACTTTGCACTAAACTAATTAAGGTGATTTAAAACTAATAAACTGCGTAGGCACGGTCAGGTACAGTATAACAAACACACCTGACATCATTCTTCATTGATTAATGCACTTCAGAAAGGGCTGTGTAAATGTATGATGTTGTAAAACAATGATGCAGAAAGCTTGTTTTCTCATTTCTGCTCAGTATTTCACCTGGTTCTGACAGTGTGCAATTTAACACAGAGTTCTACAAAGCCAGTGAGATTAGCAGTGGCATAGTACATTTTTTATGTAAAGAAATATGCCTCAAAAGCGTGAGTAATATGCAGTGCATGCATTATGTTAGTAGCAATTAAAACTATAATTAGCACTTTGATTAAGTGTTGGTGCTAAATTCCATACTAAGGTAATTTTGCACGTGTGCAGTTTTATTAGGAGGCATGGATGTACAGGCAGCTCAGACGTGGCTTTTAAAATCTCATTCAGCAGCTGATGAGGTGATGCTACAAGTTTCATTTATGTCTTCCATAACAGAAAGTATAGGGTGTTAAATTGCAGCAGAGACTAAACTCAAATTATCTTCCATTTTGTTTTTCCAACCAATGATTATACCCAGTGGCACACTGAGAGGAGGGGGGAGGGGGGCTGAGTCCCCCCACAAACTAACAGAAAAAGAGCTCGGCTTTGCTATAACGTTTCTTTCAGCAGGTTATACAGCGTTGTTTTGCTGCGCAACAGACTGACAGCTGCCAGCTCTTTCGGTCAAAACTGCGGCGCGAGCAGGGGACATGGATACCAGATTGCGTGTTCTGTGATTGGTTGTTTATGTTCTGTTAATGTGTTAGGCACACTGGACTTGCAGGGCGCTTCTAGCCCATGAAAGGACAGAACAGTAGGGGGGTGTTCGGGGGTGTGGCAATAATAATAATAATGTTGCGTTCGTATGGTCATGGAAATCATGGAAAAGTCATGGAATTTTAAAACAGTGATTTACAGGCCTGGAAAAAGTATTGGAAAAGTCATGAAAAAAATTGCTCAGAAAAGGTTTAATATTATTTAAACTGCATTATATGTTGTTTAAGACTACCATTTTGTTTTTTTCTGTCCCTGTCTGTTTCCTTGGCTGCTTCTGCAGATTTTATTTGTATTTTCTGTGGTTGCTAAGTAACGAACTTGGCAACAAAGGTATATATGTCATTGCTTAACCATTGACAGAAAAGTGTGTGTGTGGAGGGGGGGGGGGGGGGATATTTTTTATCGTAAAACTGTAAGAATGTTTTCGCAGGCAATTGATTTTTGTGACTAATTGATTGAGACCGTAGGCGCCTAACCCATAGAGCACAGGGGAGGCAATACCAGTATATATTTTGCTCCTCTAATTTTTTGCTCAGTAGAGACTATTATTTTGTTATAATTTTGCCTTTGAAAGGCTTAAAATGTAATAAAAATAAATAAATACCCCAGAAGTCCGACACTGATAAAAAAATTTTTTTAAAAAACACAATAAAACTCACCCTACACGAACATTGGTTTGACCCAAGTCCGCACTGCGCTGTTTACAGCTGACGTTAGCAGCAGCGTGTCTGCAACAAGATGCTGGGCAGTTTTGGTTTGGAGACTACAAATTAAATTATATTCATTAAACACGAGAGAACCAGACTTTTTTGTGTGGGTGTTTTTTTTTTTTAATATATAATAAGGAAGTAGGTTTGTGTTGCTGCAGGGCGATGGACGGATTTAAGTTCGGCACCAACTCACTCTAAATAAAAAAAAAATGTTACTGTTATTAAGCACTAGTAAAAATCTGAAGTAATGCTACTTCAAAATAACAAAATCATGATTTCACTTTAGTGAAGTACGCTAGAATGGTTTTATTTAAACCGTTCTTTATTAAAATTAATTTTCAGATTTCATATTAAGCTTTTTGTGCTCATTCAAGCAAACCAAGTAGGAATTTGCTTGCACCGTATAAGATGTTTTTTTAAGTCATTTAAGTCTGGCAAAAGTAAACCAAAATTATTATTATTATTATTATTATTATTATTATTATTATTATTATTATTATTATTATTATTATTATTATTATCGTTAACTTCGTATAACACCCACATCTGTAACCCTGACTGAGGTTATTTTATTTAATTTTTTCATTTATGTTTCAGACGGACTTGCCTAGCCCCCTAAAATTGAATGTTGGGTGATTATACCCATAACCAAAATATGCAATTAATTGAACAGTTTCAACTTTCTACTACTTTTATACTACTAATTTAAAATGCAGAACAACAGGCGTTTATTTTTTAAAAAATGACATTAAACGTGTCAGCATTAGAAAACACAAGTTAAAATGATTACATGTGATTAATATAGTACAACGTGTTTCCCATTATAGAAAACAGAGTCTCCATGTCAACTTGATAAATGTTAAAAAGAAAGCTTGATTGCTTTCAAATACATGCCCTTTTCATTCCCCCCCCCCCCCCCCCCCCCATTTTAGAATCTGTGAGGCAGCACTATTAACAAACCAGGTGTGAATCCCCTGTTGATTAACATTTAAGACAAGGGACACCATTGTGTGTTGGGTATAAAGTACCAATTGTAAAGCATTTAATTGTTTTTCATAAGGATTTCAGTTATATTATATTTTACTTTAACTACGCCTATTTCAGCACCATTTTCATTCTGGTCTAAAATAAACCTGCAACTCCCCAAAGTATTTTTTTATCGAAAGTATTGATCTTAAAGGTCACACATGCTGTTTTATGTACCACAACCTATGGATCATCTAACATGATGGTATTTCAACGTGTTCCCATTAAAGATACTATAACTTGAATACATAAAGGCAGAGTCTGAGCCATGCATGTGCATGCCGCTGTGTAAACGTGACATTACATTTATTATTATGTCAGAAGCTATTGTAACACTATGTTTGTAAATGTATCAACACACGCTAACAGACACATCTGTGACCTCTAAAAAAAGAATGAAGGGTGACAATGTCTGGAAAAAACAGATCAGATTAAATTCATGACTATAAAAAGTGTCAGAGAGCGCATATAAATTACATTTATCACATTTTGGCACTGCACGAAAAAGTAAACTGTAATTCCAGGCTTTATCTCTGAATAACTCTCCTATCAACATGTGATCTGTGTGTGTCGATAGAGCTACTGTACCAGAACAGGGAACAGTAGTCTCCTTTATCCCATAAACGTCCTTGTGTTTTTTTTTTGTTTTTTTTTGGTAAAACATTAACTCATTTAATATCTTTTTGCGTTATTGCTTTGGCACAGGTAAACGTTTACATCACAGAAAACTTTTGCATTTGTAACCTCTGTAGCAGCCCTTGGATGATATCTTGCATAGTCACCCCACAATGAGATATTTCAAAAAAGAGAATGATGAACTATTACTGGTAGAGAGTGGAAGCAAATACTAGACAGTTTTATTTACTTTTAATTATTTTTTTAATAGATAGTCTTGTACCTTTACAAGTCACCCTGCCCAAGAAGATTTCACTTGTAATAATAGGTATAAAACTTTTATGTTAACCAGACCCTAGCAACATCCCTTGTAAACACAAGATTAATAGGGAACTGCCAATCTTAGTTGGACCAAAGTGTCTTTTTTTAATGAGTGACAGATGGCACAGATGTCTTTTGAGATCTGGTATTTTATACAGGACTGATGTCGTGCCAAAATTTCTAATTTAGCAGATTTACTCCTGTCATTCTGTGATGTCAATTAAGCATACTTTTATTTCTGAATCTGTTAATTAAAAATAAACGTTAGTCAAGTTGGGATAAAATAAGTCACTTTTTAAACTAAATTTTGTAGAAAACCTTTGCACACACGTGCATAAAACCGTCACAATGTATTGTACATATTTGTTAAATTTGTATAAAAAACACAGTTTTTTGGATTATAGAAAAATCCAAATTAAAAGGTCTGTAGGAAGCTAGAGGTCTATGATGACAGTTTAGAGGATACACATTTAAGGTAGACAGGCAGACAAACATGCAGAGGGCTAGCTGGTGGGCTGATAGACAGGTAGACATGATCAGTGCATAAGAGTCATCATTTTGTATATGGAACTTAAAAGAAATGAACAGACTCCCTATTAGTCATATCAGACATTATTATTGCATTTGATACTATATGTACCAAGAAAAGGATACTATTGCTTATACTATTGTAACTACATTCACTTCAAAATGTCACATGTTGCCACCTGTGACCAAAGTTTGTAATTGCAGCAAATGAAACATTTTTTGCACATGCTTATAATAGATTGCAATCATATAACATTTATTTAAAAAAAAACTGAACTTTTTTCACCTACATACAGTAAAGAATAATAAAGACTATTATCCCCCTGACTTTCAGCTGCCTTCCAATCACTGTGTCTCCTACCTTGCAACAAGGAAATCAAAGTACATTTTATAAAGCAAGCTGAAACGGGCTTCCTGTGAGGCTAGAGCAAAGAAATAAAAAATGCAGTATAACTTGCTACTTTTCGATATTAAATGGTAAAGCTCGTTAAATATCGAATTCCCCAAAAATTAGAGTTCGACTGAAATAAATTTATATAGGATAAACGTTGGTAAAACCAATCGCTATTTTTTATTTTCATACCAAAAATAACAATTTAGAAATCATCTATAGTTTGTTTAGTTTTTATACTTACTGTCTGTCCCGTCTCCGTTCCACTCTGAATGGCTAGGGGTCGCTGTCAATCATCTCAGTGATCTGTTAGTATAGTTTCAATGTCACTGTCATTTCACCCAGTTCTGACAGATCTCGTTGACTGAAGCAGTGCCAGAATGCTCTCATTCAATTAAATGACTGTCAGTCATCAAGACCTGTACTGACTGTGCACTTTCAGCTCAAGCTCCTGTCATTCAAAGTGCCTACTTTTGAAATTAGCAGGTTAAGGTGTAGGTAGGCTTTTGCTAGGTATACGGTGACTAGTTTGATTTGAAAATGGGGCGCAAGAGGAAAACACTTAGAGTATTGTGCACAATCCCTTGTCCGATTTCTCCAGCTGTGCTGAAAAGTGCAAGTTATGTTCGACTATCTAATGCTTTATTGCATGTTGAATATGATAAATATGATATATATATTTTTTTCTAAAGCATAAAGATTGATTTCACCCATTCTCTGCTTGAATTGAAAAATAAAGATTGAAAAAAAAAAACCTGGTAAATTATTTCTAAAATAAACGTCGATATTAATCGTCATTTTAGCAAAAAAATTAAAATTGAATAGTAGCAAGCCTAAGTATAACCTATAATTTAAAATCGTGACTATGACTAGGAAAAGATTTCACAAACAAATATATAGAATGCGGTAAGCATTTTTAAAATAGTTCAGTCTTGAAAGACAGACGCCTACACGTATAGGAGACATTGAGCAGTAGAGAAAAGTAATACATGACAGGCCAAAATGTCTTCATGAGTCAAGAAAAGTTTTCAGTATAGAAGCTAATTACTTACAGATCTTGAGATAATAAATAATATCATCAAACTACTGTTTCTTGATCATCTCCATATGGCCTGTTACTTTATTGTATGGTTTCAACATCAAATTGTTACTAAACATGTTTTAACACACTCCCTTTATCTAAAGACCTAACCTTAAGCTCCATGCCATTTTAGCGCTCAACAGTTTGAATTGAACCTGTCATTTTGTTTACTAGGAATCTTAAGTGATCCTCTGTTGGCATGGCATCCTTGTATTTCTTTGTCATAACCACATCCTATTTTACATTTGTTAAAACATACAACATATTTTTAAATTTGGAGTGACAAGAAAATGTTGTCTTAAAAGGTGATTTGTTAAGTTAAATGCTTCAGTAAACTATATTTAATGACAAGATATATGGATGTATGCAAAATCGATCCACACTAAAATAATTATATATTGCTTGCCAACCCATGATAAAGTTACTCTGTTGCCAAGTGTTGTTAAAAAAGGCAAATTAAACAATACACACAAAAGTGCTTTAATGAGCTAGGCACTTTAGTGTACTGTAAGGCTTCTATTTTACGTAGGCTATAATGCATATAATGCTTTTCTTTTACCTTTGTCACCTGATTAGCACCAGCACAGGAAAGAAGATCACAGACGCGAAGGCAGTTTCAGCTTCTCTTTGTTATTCCCGTTCAGTCCTGGGTGTAGATAAGCCCACGCTGCTCAATGCTCGGAAGCCAACCTTGACTGACTGTAAAGGTTTTCTTTTAAAGGTGTCCGGATCATCCAGGAAATGGACCGTTACAGGCTACAGGTATGGGCCAATTAAGGCTAATGAGAACTAATAATGGTATAACCCTGATCTGCTACGTTGACCACAGTTATATTGGTGTGTTATCTGCGACACCTGTGGGCTCGTTCCTAGCCCGCCATGAACACCTCCTGTATATACATATACACAGTTGTAGTCAAAAGTTTACCCCAGTGGAAATTGAAAATTAAATGAATAGCTAGTTGAGGCATCTTTAGCAATAATAAACTCTTTTAAACGATTAGGGTATTTGTCAATGAGCTTTTGGCATGATTCTTTAGTAATTTTTGACCATTCTTCAACGCAAAATTGTTCTAGTTCATTCAAATTCCGAGGACTTCTCTTGTGCACAGCCTTCTTCAACTCATACCAAAGATTCTCAATCAGATTTAGATCGGGACTTTGACTAGGCCATTCCAGAACCTTGATTTTATTCTTCTTTAACCATTTTGAAGTAGATTTTGATGTGAGCGTTGCATCGTTGTCATATTGGAACATCCAGTTGCGCTTTAAACCAAGTATATATATATATATAGTTTACTGTAATTGGGCAAAAATCTAGTGGATAAAACGCTTTACAATTACAGTACAAATCAGGGTCCTCACGATGTTTAATCAGTGGCTCTTTTTAAAAACCTGGGTTTTCCTAACCACCTCCCTATGAAAACATACACTCATTGTTTTGCCTTTTTTTTTTTTTAATAATCCACATGACACGTACACACATTCGGGTCTTTTTATATTTGTACAGAGGGTTCACTCCTTCACTGACTGTCATTCCACCTGCCATTTTTACACTGACATTTTTTGTTCAAACTGGCATTTGGATCACTTAAAAACAAATCAAGCAGGAATCACCTCTGTCATCTACCGAGGTAGCTTAAACAAGGAACTGAAAGTTTACTGTGAGATAAGGAAGCGGCCACACACTTGAATCCTCTCTATTCTAAAAAAAAAAAAAAAATCCCTAATTGTAAATATTATTTACATCAGTTTCCTGTGCTGAACTTCACAACATTTTTTCTTTTTTAAATAAGAGCACCTTTTAATGTTGAGCAAATTATTGGTACCACAAGATAGTACAACTATACTGTCCTTATATTGTATGTTATTTGTCACATATTGTATTAGCACACGATGAGTTTGCAATACCAGGTTTGCAATTGCATACATTTTGTTAAAGGCTGAAAGCTTTTAACATTAAAACTGCATAACGACGGTTTACTTTTGAAGGACATTTAAAGAGGGGCGTTGATCTCTTTTTGATTAGGATTTCCTGTCAAATTACATGCAGATACAAGTTTGAAAGTCCCTCGGTACCAATGAAAGTGTATGGGTTTTTTGACTAGGGTCTTTCCAAGAAAAATCATCTTCCTCATCCTGAACTTGAGTCTTTGAGGGAAGGAAACCTCTCACTGTTTCCCTTTTAGATATCAAAAACAACATTAATCAGGCAAAAGAGGGGAAATTATCACTTGTAATGAGCACTGTTCAACCCAGCCTGCCAAATTGTGGGTGATCATAGGGTACAGGTGCCTATCTATCAGGTGAACTATCACAACAATGGATGTTCTAAAGTTCTGTGATTTCTGGCTTCTTTGAAGACAAATGGCAAAAATAATATTTTTAATAGACACACACACACACACACACACACACACATATATATATATATATATATATATATATATATATATATATATATATATATATATATAAACACAATCATAGCATGAAAATAATAATAATAATAAAAACAAATACAAATCTTAAAATGTATGTATTTTTTTTTTAAATCCCATAATCAAATTGCCACAAGGTGACCAGGCACTCAGTAGACCAAAGTAAAGTTAGACCAAAGACAGTGGCTGTAAGCCAGGGAAGAAAAAAAAATGTCTACAAAGGGTTTTTTAAAAACTTGAAAACTTCCTTTTTTAAAATGTTAAGGACTATAAAGGTGGACTTACAAACTTACTTTTGCAGATTAATAACTTGATTAATATATATATATATATATATATATATATATATATATATATATATATATATATATATATATATATATATATATACACATATTGGGGAAAGTGAAGTGGAGTGGATATTCCAAGCGAACCCAATCTGGTTTTTGAGAAGTCAATGGATACACAGTGTGGATTTTCACCTCAAGGTAGGTCAAGGGTAGGAGAGAGGGGACTATGGATATGTTCCAACGACCACAAGCCAGCATATTATTTTTTCTGAATTAAACAAATGTGTATCAAGGTAGAGAGGTATGTGGCTCAGGTTATTCCTACTGGGTGTTTGGATAAAGCAAGATGTCAAATAAGGTAATGAAAAGAGGCAGGCCGAGTTCGTGGGAAACATCTACAACATGGATTGAGACTGACCCTGATGGACCACATAACAAAGAAAGGGCAGCACAGACGGACTAGATAGGTATTGGTGTTAATGTTTTTAAGAAAGTATGACATTACTAACAATCTCAACAATGGCAGGTGCTGACAAAACACATTCACAGTAAATAGTTCACTGTTACTGTAAATATTTCACTGGAATGAAGCATTTGCACACACTTGAACCCAGGTGTGTTGTTTAGTGAGACACCTTTTAAAATAATTCAGTTTGGTCACACTGGATAACCCATTTATCTTTAGCATTTGTGCATGTTGTGTATACATGCCACTTTAGGTTTTGTAGTACTTTTAAATTATGAATCTTTTTTTTTTTGTACAAGTAGTCAAAGGTCTTAGAAACTTTCATAGATAATACATCATATAGTTAAGAATGGACAGCATTATCATGAAAAATGTAAAGAGCAATAACAATAATAAAATATCTTTATTCTTAACAGGAAGTACTGTCTCTATGTAGAAACACCCCAATGTACTGTATAAACAAAGTGACACTAGTGATGTCCAAGCCAGTATGTGCTTCAGAGAAACCTTGGCAGCCAGTCATCACTGTTAACGTCAGTTAATGGGCACAAGTTTTCCAAGTTTGCCTCAGGAGAGCTAAATGTTTGTCAGACGAGTGATTAATGACTTGAGCATCATTATAAAATGAAGGGAAAACGAAACACATCCATTTACACAAAGAGCAAAGATCACGGGTTCCTCAACAAGAGGCCCTTAATTGAGTTGGTGAATCTACCGATATGGACATTGGATTTAAATGTGGAAAAAAAGTGCAAACGAGGAATTGCAGGCCAGGAAACACCACTGGCATTTGCTCTGTAATTGGAATATCATGACAAAAACAAAGTTGTGTTTTTTTTGCGTTAAAGCTGGCAATTTTACTTTGGTTATTGGATTTGGGGTATATCGTAAAAAACATGTTAAGAAGCAATTTTATGTGAAAATCATACAACCGTCTGGAAAAGCATATGGAGCTGATCATGCTTCACTAGACTGATGATGTCATTGTCAAGTAGGCTGTGAGTAATTATCTCAATAGTGTATTTTAGAATGTGTCTGTAACACACAATTTCTGATCAAAAAAAATGTATGATGTTCTTTAAAATTTGTTTGAAAAACATTTGCATTCAAATTATTTGCAGCACACTTCACTAAATACTAAATAATTCAAATAAAATCCAATATACCACACACCCAGAACAAGACTGAGAGATTTATTAGACATGCCACTGAAACAGACATGTAGATGTACTATATATTTATATGGGATGTGGTAGGTATATGTGTGATATCCAGATGCCTATTTGTGAAGCAGGGAGTGCAATGTGTAAAACTAAGCATAAATATGTGAATCACACAAAACTGAATGAAAAGAAAATTCACTGGCATTTACAAAAGCACACTTGTGTATAAGAAAGCTGTTTTTTGAATTTGCCAGGGATTCAAAGGTAATATGATGCATTGAAAAAAAATGAGAGAGTCAGCTTTTCAAATTAGTTATGGGAATACCACTGAGATACTGCTCTCACTAGGCTTCTTTAAGTTTGGTTTCAATGTTGACCAATTTCAGCAGGAGAAGAAATGTGCACAGAGCAAACCAAGATTTTCTTTGGCTCAAATTTAACTAAACAAAGTTTGAAGCCATCACCACAGTAAATATGTGAAAAGGCCCACGTTTGTGTGTTGTAAAAGGTAAAATATATTTGTTGTAATTATTTAAAAGGTCACTTTACTTTGTGAAATACTTTTTAAGGAACATATTGTAATGAGTCCAAATGACTGAGCATTTTATATAATTTGTACTCAGATATTTAAACTATTTTAAGTTCAGACCATATTATTATTTATTTCTTAGCTGATGCCCTTATCCAGGGGGGGCTTACAATTATTACAAGATATCACATTATTTTTACATACAATTACCCATTTATACAGTTGGTTTTTTTTACTGGAGCAATCTAGGTAAAATACCTTGCTCAAGGGTACAGCAGCAGTGTCCCCCACCTGGGATTGAACCCATGACCCTCCAGTTAAGAGTCCAAAGCCCTAACCACTACCCCACACTGCTGCCCAATATACAACCCTTAGATAAGTACAATTCAACAGAGACATATAACATACAGTCAAAATGGTCAAGATATGTGTGTCTAACCGAAAAGAGTTTAATTAATTATTTATAAGAAGATCCCTGTCAAACATGTTTTATCAGGTAGAAAGTGCATGGGGTGCACCTCAGGGCTTCAAAACATCAATGTATTTGTTTTTACTTTCTTTCTTGCCATTAGCACAATAAACTCACCAGCTAAGTGTGATTGTCCAGTCATTCTTTAGTGTTTTGGTATTATCTAAAAAGAAGTTCTATAGATCAGAGAATATCTTTCAAATCTGCTCAAAGTTTTTTTTTTTTTTTATTTAACACAGCTTATTTAAAAGTTATGAATCAATTGATACCAGGACAAACTTAAGGATGGCAATTTGATTTGATTTTGCATGTTACACCCAACCTTGACCCTTGACTCGCTTGGCCATTAGACTATTGGCTGGCAGTTGCAACAGTTTGGGGAAGTGAATGGGTGATGATTGCGAATGGAATCAGAAGTATATAAAGATACAATAGGCAGCTGGTTGATTGAATGAGTGAGGTGTGTTGGAGGTCGTTTTAAAACTTCACTGCAGTAAACAGTCCTACTCTATTATGATCTTATCTCCAAATACTAAAAAATCCTTTACTCTATTCATTAAGGGAACAAAGTTTTGATTTAATAAATAACAGAATAGTACTTGTCAGCCAGTGATTTATTCGTTCAAATACAGCTTATGAGTAAATATTATCTTTGTGGAACATCAAATACAGGATGATAGGCTGCCATCATATTTTTCATACCATTCTCTTGAAATATATCACAGTCAGCTGTTATATTTGTTTACCTTTTGATATAGTAGAATGTTCAAATGAGAGTGTGAATGATTTCAATAGTAAAGGCTGGGTTCAAGCTTTAGGGTCAATTGCTTTATTTGTTCAGCACAAACTTGCTGCCAAATGCGTTCATGAAACACAAACAGTCTGATACAAAAGCAACAATAAGAAGGACTATTAAAATGTAAGTCAAGGGCTATTTCTATTTACTATTAAACCTAATTAGACTAAAAGGTTATTCTGAGGTAAATATATAAGAAACTCCAGTAGACTTCAGTCAATGCTTTCTGCAGTGTTGCTCTTATGGTTATTCAGTGCACTTTTAATTGTTGACTTTAGGAAAGAAAAGCGTGGATAATAGCAATATATGGATAAATAAGTATATACAGCTGTGGCCAAAAGTTTTGCAACACCTAGAATTTTAGGATTGAGACATCATTAAAAAAAACAAAAAAAAAACTATGAACATAATTTAGATAATTTATTTAACACCATGTAATCAATAGTAGTACATGTTAAATTTAAAAATGTCACTTTTTTTAAATTGTTGTCAGTTTTACAATGAAAGAAACTGCAACATGAGTATTTCAATGATATGGAAAACTGCAAAGCGGCGTGTAATTCAATATGTTAACGTAACATTATTCAGCAGGTTTCATTCGACTTGAGACAAAACTTTTTCCCATAATTGCTGATAGTTAACTATATAGGATGTGCACATAAAAAAATAAATACCACACAGCAACAGGTTAAGTGGCTCTGAAAAGGCCCTGTGAAGATGAGACAATGGACTGCTGGTTTTGTCACACCCTTACTGATAAACAGATGAGCATTGGGTGAAAAGTTCACTGTCTCTCCTGTCTTTCCCTATAGTCACAACAAAGATGATGAGGTAATATAAATGTGCTGAGCTTGGGATTTTGCAGAGGAAATGTAACTGTTTGAAGACTTGTTTTGCTGTTTGTCTTGAAGCATCTTCTTATTCGTCAAAACAAAGAGCAATAGGTATGATCTTCTAAATGCTTGTATTTCATTTTCCACTGATGTGTTAGATTGGCATTATGATCTAATGGGAACGTCTGTCTGAGTTTGATACTTTTTTTGTTTTAAAACAAACGTGTAACTAAATCAGCAATAATACTAATAATTGTTAGATGGAGTATATTATAAATAGAAACATAGCATGAATCAATCAATCAAGTCATGTTTTGTAAATCAAGAGACAGGTAGATTCTGCTATCTCAAACATCACACATGTATTCAACTATTTTAATTATAAGGTTTTCATAGCTGTATATGCAATACACACATGTTCAATTATTTATACATATTTAGTATAACAACATTATGGAAATAACTGCTAAATAAAACTGCTGAATAAAAATCACTTAGCATCCCTCCCTCATTTAAGTGTAAAATGGAGGGGAGACATAAGTGGCACAATAAATATATGAACCTGTCCAGAGTAAATCAATTCGATGGCTGTCCTCGTGTTAGAAATTTAATGAACTACCATCAGCTTTTTGTGCCTCTCAGATCTCAGTGAGTGACCACTTTGTAGTTCCCCTGAAGAGGCGACAGAGTGTTTCACCTCACTAAATCTTCTTTTCGCCACAGTAAAAAAAGGAAAATCCCCTTTATTCATGGGTTATTTACTAGGACTGGATTTATTACTGTGCATTATTTAACAAAAGACATTTGTAGAACATGTGAATTTGTACTCACACATTTTTAAGTTTACAGGGGTTTAGGCTCTAAACCACAAGACTCACAATGAAATATAGTCTAAGAATGGATTAAACTGTGAGTAATTCTGTCCAATGCAATAAATTAAACCAAAAGATCTTCTGACTGACTTAAATTATATATAAAAACGAGAGAAACATAGTATAAAAGGATTTATTTTCTATTAACAAATATACAAAAATGACCATTTTTAATAGTAATCAAATTCATCTTTTTCACTGCCTGTTTTACAGTATTCCCAGTAATACAGACCATTGGTACAGTGCTTGGGACACTATTACATTAGCGAGATGGCCCAATATGGCTCTGAATAGCCCAGGGTCAGGAAGCGGTTTCAGTGACCTGAGTTGCCAAAGGCTAACTTCAGGTCAAGAAAATGAATCTGGACATCCATCACTGACCAAACCATCTCCCCTCCAGTCCCAAGGTCAACGCAGGGGGCAGAGGCAATAGGTCATGAATGATGCTCATTGCCATCCTATGCTCTTTCTGAAACATCAGTACAGCAGGTCTAATAGCTAAAATGATGATTGCATTTTGACAGAAACAACACACCTTCACAATCCCAGCATTTATATTCAGTTTAGCAAGACAATTGAGCATAATCCTTAATCACAAACCTCATGACCATAAGAATACAAATAATTAACAGGGGTTATACTGGACTGTAATTCCTAAGTGCTGAGATTTGTTTTTGAATATTCTCCAGGCTATAGGGCACATCCTGCACTCCGCGCGGAGCGCCTTTACTGGATGCGCCACTCGGGAGCCCTGTTTTTGAATATTCTTTATTACACCATAAGAAGCCATGACCATACAGGCCTGGTCTTGATCCATGACAGCCTTAATGATTCAGTCAATTTTACCTTCTGCGTTCTGTTACAACATTAACAGAGGACACTATTCTTGAAATCTTAAAAGATCTTGATCTAAAAAGGTGCCACATCTAAATACTGCTAGATTAAATAATGAAAATTGGGCCCTTTCCTGTGTTTTACATACACTAAAGAGACACACACTCGCTGTTCAGGATGATGGTTTTTGTAGGTTTGGTATACAAAAGGCCCTGTTAAAAGGATCTAATCAGTGGCAGTATTTAGATCTGCCTGTTTGGATCACTTGAATACACCATAGCATTTAAACCCTTGCTGCCTGATGTGATGTTTCTATTAAGAGTCACAAATCATCTAAATTCATGGAAGTCCTGCGAGTTCATGGACTTTCTCTGACCCGATTGAACTTTTTAACATTATCCCACCCCCCAGTGAAAAAGCTTCTTAATCATCCTCAGTATCTCTTTGTTGTCTCTCTGACTGTTCCCGATCTCCTCCCATGCACAGCATCGTGTCCAATCAGTACATTTTTCACCTGTCTCCGCTGACATGATCGAAAAGGTTCCTATAATTTCTTTTTTTTTTTACTGCCTCTGTAATTCTAGTAATGCACAACAAGGTGATGGTACATTACCTTGTTACTGCTGCTGTGTTCTAGGTTAGAAGGGGAGTCAAGTAGTAGTATAGTTCTCTAATTTAGACTACATTTAAAATACAGCACTTACAGGAATGCAGTACATAAATAAATCAATAGCTAACTAATAATAATACTAATACAAGATTTTTATTTCTTTGCTGACGCCCTTATCCAGGGCGACTTACAATTGTTACAAGATATCGCATTATTTTTACATATAATTACCCCTTTGTACAGTTGGGTTTTTACTAGAACAATCTAGGTAAAGTATCTTGCTCAAGGGTACAGCAGCAGTGTCCCCCACCAGGGATTGAACCCACAACCCTGCGGTCAAGAGTCCAGAGACCTAACCACTACCCCACACTGCTGCCCTTTATTTCTTTTATTGTATTTATCCTATATAGTACCAGTATGTGTAAGGTCACTGCCAAATAATATCTGTAAGGTCAAATTTTATTAAAATTAAATACATAAATAAATAAATAAATGATGTTTTCTCAAACAAATATATTATATATGAATGCAGACTAAATAAAACAATATAACTGTGATTTGTGTATCAAGTTGAAATGTCTAAACTGTCTAATACCAAACTATGTTTCTGTTTTTTATTCCAACCAGAAGGCCCATAAAATGTTTAAAGTTTCTAGGATAAAAAAAGAATAAAAAAGGCATATATTTATTTATTGCATTTACTGTTATCAGGAGACATCATTTATAACGAAACAGTCTCGTTATTGTTACTTCTCTGGTTAAGTGCTTTCACAGGAGAAGATCTCAAAGCATAACATGTTGTAGGCCAAGTTTGAATACAGTATGAGCACAGTAAATATGGAAAATTTGACAAAGAAGCAGAATGTTTAGACTAATAATATTCTCAATAATGCTTCTGCTTTGAGATGGAAACTACAGAAGGTTATTTGTGGGAAATACAGTTTGCACTAAGCCCATTGCAAGTGAGCTACCATGTATAAATCTGTTTCTTTAATAAATACATGACAGATCGAGCTATGCTTTATGCAATAGGTTAGCGACTTCTAGTAACCTTGATATCACATCACCAAATTCACAAAATTTATTTAGACATTTGTAAAGGCTGTTTTTGATGAATAATTAAAACAAATAAACAAACAAACAAACAAAAAAAAACAGAACATTTCCCTTTGGCCTGATGCTTTTGTTTGTTTTAAATTAATATAAACAATTATCATAAAAAGAATCACAGATTATACAGAATGTGCTTCACTGCATTAAACAGCCCACAGGGAAAAAACACATGAAAATGACTGGATTGTTGCTGAAGAGCAGCACACTGCTTAACCCTATGGACCATTACACAGAACCTGAATATCATTTGCAACCAGAAGAGGGCCAGCAGCACGCATACTGTAGGGAACTCATCTAAATTCTAATATAAGGCAATGACCTGAAGTCACAATTGAACTACTCTATACAAGTATTTTAATAGAAGGCACATCTTGGGTTGTGCAATGTCCAGTTTAGTTGAGTCCACCTTTGTTGAGGTTGTGTTCCTGCCTTAATGAACAGTAAAATAAGAATTAATATTATTTATTAAAATAAAGGTGCTATTAAATTTGAAATTAATCTACCATTTCATTTTTAAGAACTCTGACTGGTGTATACACAAACGTTGTCTTAATTTACAATAATTTTGTGCCTGTGCTCTTTAAATAAACTTAAAAATGTAAACATTTGAATTACTTTTGTTCACTTGTAACAAAGGGTGATTTACAGGCAAGAAATACATAAAGATAACGTGATGGCTTAATGGTTTATTTAAATGTATAGGCTTTCAAAAACATATCAGTTTATGCAGTTATCACAATGAAAGGAAGCCATCTTTTGAAAGCACTGACACAATGGTAATACCATTTCCTCAATCAGGGATGTTAATCTACAGTATGATTGCGAATCAAGCTAAAGCTAAGTGGCTCTTGCATATCAGTGTTGCAAATGAATCTCAGTTTGCATTGTTCATTTAACAAAACAAACCGCCTGTAATGTAACAGTTACACAGATTGAGGAGTGTTTTATTTTTTGCCAGCTATTTTTTATATTTAAATGTGGAAACAAACTGTTATTGTTGCTTCACTGTTGGTAAAGAATAATTTCCAAGCATATAGTTTAAAACGACGTGCTGTTTTCTACATGCTTTCAATAAAAAAAAATTTAAAAAATGGAAGTTAACAAAGCTAATACGCCAAAGCAACATTCAGTAGATATGGGCTGACCTATAAAATGTTACAGTATTATTGTATTTTTTTTATTGCATTATTATTGGTTATGCTATAGAGTTCGTTATATGCAGTAACATCAATAATTATTTTAACTTAAAGACCATAAATTGATTTTCAGAGGGACCTTCATACTGCAAAATCATGTTCTTGTTTTGTATTCTCACAACATCCATTTCAAATTACAGTACTGAAAAATATGTAACGGCGAGTTGAGTAAACATATTATATATATATATATATATATATATATATATATATATATATATATATATATATTTTAAATTGATTTCTTTGTATTATTATTATTACCCTAATTAAAATGCCGCAATTTGTCTTTTGGGGAAAAAAAAGGTATTCAAATGTTATTTACAGAAAATGAAGACATTGCTTTCCACTGTACAAGTCAAGCCAGATGATTGTTTCTTTAACTACAAAATGCATCATGTCCCGAAATGAATGAAGCTGTCTGAAAGAAAATTCTTTTGTAGCTTTACTGTCGGTGCTAATCATAAATAACCATGACATCATAGGAGTCTTATCTATGGAGTTGCTGTTGCTGATCGATAGCATCACTCTAGTAGTGTAAATAGCTTCTAATGTCCCATCTCCCACCTTCAAATAGGCTCTGATTATTTATGATAGCTGTTAGGTTACAAGTCTGAGCTGTGGCCAGGATTTATTTGCTTCTTATTGCTTCTGTTGACTTCAGGTTGGATGGGGATTGTTTTTACTTAGGATGAGGGACCAGCACTGGGCTGATTGGCATGTCCAGAACCTACCAAACCATTCGGGTAGATTCTAATGATGGGATAATGGTCAGGCCATTTGTTATTTTAATGACAAAAAGTGGCAGCCTATTTTGTGCCTTGGGTTCCCTTTTCTCATCAGGTTGACATGAATATGATTTCAAAATTTCAGATATTTATCGAGAAGATGTGACAGGCAACAATTTAATTTGTTTGAAAAATCACATTATTAGAACAGGAAAATTCTCCACATTCTCAGTTTCTGACTATATAAAACCCCCTTTTTTAGGGTGTAAAAAGGAGCTTTTAGTTTGACAATTACCAGATGCAGGATTGTTTAATGTTAATAAACATGTTTATATGTGTAATGCATGGTACAATTAAAAGGATAAGTAATTTGAGCTAAACAATTTCAAGGCCATTTCAATAGTCTTTCGTTTCACTAAAGTGCCTTGAAAACCGAGCAAAGAAACATACCACTGAAATACAGTAGTGCTTTTCATGTGTAACTTAACACCATTTCTACCACTTCCAGCTGGTCACTGATGTACTTTTAATGTCTGATTTAGAGTGGGCAGGCCTTCTACTAACATTTAAAACACGCTGGTCAAACAGCTGTGTGCATGGTGCTGGTAACAGGATAAGCAATATAGTCGGTATTGTAAGTGAAAAGGGGTCTAATAAAATTGTATTGGAAAACTTACTTTCAACCTGGAAATTCAAAGAAAAGACTTCTCTTCCAATTCTAAGGCTTACAGTGGCAACATTGTAGACTTCTTGTGCATTTAGCTTTGTTAAAACTATTCATTTTGTTCTCTGCCTCCTTTCTCCTGTTGCATGAACTTATTTTGAAGGCTTTTTAATAAAATACATTGAAGATAAATAGAGAAAATTGAATCTACAGTTACAGAAAATATTTTATGGTATAATTGTTAAGTTATAAAAGTATTTAAAAAGAAGCTTGGTAATTAGCATCCTTTTGTAAAGAATAACTTTATGTAAGGCTATACAGAAAACGTATACTGTGAACAATTTTACTTGTTTAAAAGTTCGATAGCCCTTTTGCAGAAGACCCAGACACAAGATTGAGGTGTTTTAAAGCACTTTCATGCATTTTTATTAATTACAGAAATAAAAGACAAACCAAAATAAGTGCTAACTAAAACTTTTCACCATCCCTAACTAACAAAATGGACAGCTAAGCTGTTTACCAGTCACCAAACGCAAACAATACGACATGAACAAAAAGCGTCTTCACAATACCTTTTTAAACCCACACAGGTTTCTTCACTGTAACAGCCTCTCTTCACACAGACTGGAGACTGCCCAGAACAAACATTTCTGCCCTGTTATATACCTGTCTGCTAATTACAGGCAGGCGACACAAATTAAGTCATAAAACAATTAAAAAGGTCATCAAATTAAATAAACTAATTACACCTGTGTCTGTGCAAGCACAGCCACACCCACACACATTTATCTGTCAGGGACAGAAATTGACCCTATCCCTGCCAGTCACCAACACATTTTCTTCAGGCAGGGATTTGCCCTGCCACAATACATACATATGTACATATGTACATACATATATGCTGTATGGTCTGATTGTTTGTGCAATGCCAGTGCAGGCTTTATACACAATATAGACAATTTTATATGTAATACTTTCATTTTACTTTCTTTATAATATCAAAGAACTAAACTTGTTTATTATTATTTATTTCTTAGCAGACACCCTTATCCAGGGCCACTTACAATTGTTACAAGATATCACATTATACAGATATCACTTTTTTTTTTTCATTCAATTACCCATTTATACAGTTGGGTTTTTACTGGAGCAATCTAGGTAAAGTACCTTGCTCAAGGGTACACCAGCAGTGTCCTCCACCTGGGATTGAACCCATGACCCTCCGGTCAAGAGTCCAGAGCCCTAACCACTACTCCACACTGCTGCCCTGTTTAGCCATTTTATTCATATTACTTGACCATTTATGTACATTGGACTCTAGCTTCACTTGCGACTTTAAAATCTGTAATGCAGTGTAATCATGAAAATGTTGTAAGTCAGCCTTAGAAATGTCTTTATATTATTGAATATAAAGTGATGTAAGCGTCTAATACTTTTATTTGACAAGACACTTCTCCCCGTCTCTCCCAAACCCTGCTTTGTCTGGTTCTGCTGTTGCTCTCTCATGCATTTGTCTTAGTTTCAGGGCTTTTCTCAGCATCTCTCTTAAACCTAAACAACCTCAAAGAAGAGCTGGCTGCCCAGACCTGACAATAGCTTGTTTGTCACATCCAGGAACTGGTAGTTGTTCAGGAAGTGGGGCCTGGTCCAGCCAGCTGATGCCAGGGGTGGATGATTTATTACTTGGTGTCCTCAGTGGCAGTTGGACCCCTTCCCGCTGTCACTCACAGCCTGCACAGATTCTATCCACAAGAAGAGGTTCCCCTCTGTTCTAAAGAGATTACAATGCTTGTCATAAAGTGTCTTTGAGGGAAGGGAAACGGGTATGAAAATGGGCAAAGAAAAGAAACAATCAGAAGAGGAGAGAAGATGGATGTTCTGTAACCTTTTCTCAGAGACCCATTTATTCCACTTTTTCTCCTGTCTTGAGCAGGTTTTTGTTTTGGCTGATGACAAAGCATAATAGCCTGATAAATTGATTTTGCAAGTCTCTTTCTCATCTCTTGAGAAGACGCTAACTCGTTAGGACTTCAGAGGGCTTTGGAAGGCAGGAGACAACAATTAGTTTGTTGGAGATGTCAGAAAGTAGCCACAAAGTTTTGCCAGCAGAAATCCTTTCTGACAGATTGGTGCTGACAACGTTGGCAGCTGGTAGGAAAAACTAGAGACTCCCTAAGAATCTTTCAAACAGAGAAACATTTGGGCTTATCACCCCTTGTCTAAGCACACTGGAGTCACACAGACTATAAACTTGCTCTTCTTTTATTATCAGTTCAATGTTTTATTTTATATATATATATATATATATATATATATATATATATATATATATATATACATATATATATATATATATATATATATATATATATATATATATATATATATATATATATATATATATATATATAATTTAATAACAGTGTACTAATGTCTCGACTTCCTTATCTCTAAAATATTAATAATCAAAAAACAGCCAGCAATATGAACTCAAAATACAAAGAATATGTACAATTTGTGGTAAATCCCCAAATAGTGGATACCAAGGTTTAATATGCTGGAATAAATATAAGGTAGGAGTTGTAGATTTAAAACAGTTCAAATATCTTTGTTTACATTAAATTACTATACCTTTTGGTGTACATTTTCAAACTGTTCAGCAATCAATTGAGTGTGAGAACCAAAAAAAATTAAAATTACCATCAACAAAAAATCGAAAACCATTTTAAATAATGTGAAAATACAAGATAATAAACAAAAAAGTAAATAGGGAATCAATCTAAATGTATCTATTTAACATTACTATTAATTTGTTTCTAAATAAAATACATTTGTTTGCAGTGTGTAACATTTCTTCAGGCAGAATTAAATAGTAAACAGCAGTAGTTATATACCTAAAGTGCTCTTGGTGTAAACAAATTGACTTTCACATAACCTTTAGAAGCAATACATAATAACATGCTTTCAAAGTTCATGGATTAATACAATTTCTGTACCACTGTTTTATATCTGATCTGAATAATGCCCTCATATTCCACTTATTACTGAATAATTGGACATGGAATATTGTGTTTTATTTTATGCTGGGGCTGATAATAAAGTTTAATCTTAAATAATAGACAATTCATTCAATTCATAATTCACAATTCGTAAGACACTGCCTAGAAAAAAAGGAGCAAAAAGCCCCCCTTCCCTCTTCCCCTTTAATATTTATATCGCAGTCGATTGGTTAGTAGGAAAAACCTTTGGAGCCAGTGCGGTTGTGGGCTGGCAATTCCTTATGCACATATGGCTGGCAAGTCAGCTTGTGGCCAGCAATCCCCTTCACCACTTAGTTAATTTACCAGCACGCTCATTTAGATGAATGCTGGATAACAAACAAATTACCACAACACTGGAAAAGAAATCTTTCCATACTGTAATATTTGGTTGTTTATCACTAAACACACATCTAATTACAACCAGATGCAGTCTTGTATAGATTACCAATACAGACTAGTATCTGTGTCCAGTAGCATTTGGCTGACAGTGTTTGAAATTCTGAAACCTACCCACTGCGCAGTGTATCATCTCAGTATAGCAACATTGGAGATAACAGGGGAAAATTGAGTTTCAGTCTGACAGACTATAGAACTTTCAGACACAACTATAGTTCCAGTCAAGGAGGACCACTCCAGGTTTAATTGGTAAAATTAATAAATGAATTGTTTTACGATCTGGGTGGAGGTTCATAATTGGTTCATAAAAAAAAACAGAGCATGTTTTAGACAAACAATTCATCTGCTTTAGGTTTCTCGTATATTAGCTCCCTATTAAACTGAACAGATAAAGTTAAATTATGTAAAATACAACCTGAGCTTTCATTGCATTTTTTATGTACCAGTACTGTATAAACACTTTAGTGAAGGCACATGCACTTGTTCCAACAGTGCCATTCTGCATGCCTAAATGAATGTTTTGCCCTAAGGAAATATTTTACAAAGCGCCTAATTGTTAAATAACCACGAATTACCTTTCAAGTAAATATTGTCAATTAAGCCCCAAACCACTCTCCAAGGTTTGTGTGCTACCAGAAAGGAAGATTTTAGATCATTCCATACAGTACAGCTTGCCTAAAACCAACTTGCCTGTTTTATATTTAGAAAATGGATGGAAAAATGTGTTTAGATACAGAATAACTGCTTAATTTGCTTCATTTATTTATGTTTAATCTACTGGTTATGCTATGCCAAAAACAAGCAAACTACTGAGTTTTGGCAAAATGTAACAAACAGATCTACTGTACAGCCCTAATTCTTTCATCCAGTTATAGAAGTAGGGCATTTGGAACTCATTACATGGTAATACTAGGTCTTGATTAGTAATATACACAAATTTAAATTTGTATGTCTTGAACATCTAGTATAAAATAAATCTGTAAGCACTTAAAAGGCTCCACCTTTAAAAACTACGGCCAAAACATCTCTCTGAACTGCTTTGCTAATTTTTGCTTAGACAGAGTTTTTTTTCTGTTTAGTTTTTTAAACTTAATTTATATAATATGAAATGGTTTTTACTACCCTTTTTAATGGGTAGCTTTCTTATACTCACAAAATCCATTAAAGTACTACAGTAAAATAAAGCAACAATATAATTACTTGTTTACTTTTGCATCAGTTGTGCACTTTTTCTTCCTTAAACTGCATGATTAATGCAGTTAATGCAGCTTCTAGACACTTGTTTTAGGTATATTCTAGCTGTACTGTGTACTCATTCTGTAGTGCAAATATGAAAAAAAAAGATATGTTGACATGCATGTAGTTAAGCAATGGTATATATAGTAGGTTGCTGGAGATAAAAACTCCACTTCGTTCTGCATAACTCTATTGATCAACAGAAGCTCCCCCAGCACTACGGGAGACCTTTACAATTTGAGTGCTCAAAGTCCTGGAAGCACCCCGAGAGACACAAATTGAGAGAGATTAATTCTGTGCTCCTGCACCACTCATTATCAGCAGACCTGAAGCAGGTCAAATACAAGTTAATCTCTTAAATTCCAGTTTCATTCATGGATGTTAAAACATCCATTACTTTTAGACAAGCAAATGTCTCTGGCTATAAGGCGTTTCTTTAAAAGAAAAGTACAGCTGTACAGTGTGAATGGGGAAAATAAATAAAATAAAGTGCGGGTCTTAAATCTGATCCAGTTTAGCTTGGTTTTAAACTGAGGTGTGACTCAAAAACCCAGCCTCAAAGGAATGGAATGGAACCAGTAGGTGTGTTACAGCATAAATAATCCTATACTCTTCCGACATTCTTTGACTTTAGAAGCTGCAAAATGTTTCAAGAGATAACATCGGCAGCAAACACAGAGAGGGAAATGTGTTTACCTGACTTTTAAAATGTAGAATTGAAATGTGTCTGAAAACCTAACAAGTACAATATTTTGCCATGGTAGTCCATTAGAATATGTTTACTACCTGCTAAACCTTTCAAATAAAATATTAGTTTGACAATTAACTGCCCTTTTACAAATGTGCACTTTAATCAAGAGGTCATTATTAGCTAAATACCTTTTTAGTTTCTAGATTGGTTTATGGTTGGCATCAAAATTTGTGGAGAATGGCAAACTAGGGATTATTCACTACTGTTTGCATTATTTTGACCACAAACAACAACAGTGGTTTTGTAAAGTAGTATTAGTGCTTGATTATTTTTGTTAACCGGTACTTAGATTTACTGCTTAGGTAATATGATATGACTTCTAGTTAACCACTTCTTTGACTCCTGCAGGAAAATGAGGACAGAGTTACAATTCCCACTTCATACCAAGCCAATAAAACTTCATGCTGTTTTTCTTCAAAACTAATGTGTTTTTCTCACTAGCATTGTACATACATTTGGTAACAATCAAGTGCTTATTTAAAGGAGCCCCAAGATAAGGTGTCTGTGAGTTGCACACTTGGGTAATTGATCGCATTTGTTTCCTGTACATGGTTTAAGCTTCTCTTTTTTTTTTTGCGAATGGCCTTTTTCACTGGGCATGTTTCTGATTACTCTCTGCCTTGTTAGCCCAAGAATGTTCTACTGTGGTGAGTGCAAGCAGAACAGGGGCTGTTACAGACACACACCTAATTGGATTGGCAGCTCTCTTCTCTTTAGTACATTATAATGCTTTGCTGAGGAGCCCTCCTGTGGGTAGAGGTATATGCTGGATGAGAGGCCTGTCACTGCACACTGAGGTTCATATATTTTGAAAGGCAGTGTATCATAACCAGGGGGGATATTAGGTTTGCAGGTTTTGTTTCCATTTCACTGGTAAGTTGTTGTTGTCTCTAGTGAATGGGGGGAGTGGCTGTTAAACTGCAGCAAGATTAAGAAATTACTTATATGAATGGGGCATGGACATACTGTAAATGGAAATAAAATATTGATTACTCCTCTTTGGACTACGGTTTGGTAACACTTCATTATACAGAGTTAAAAAATATATGAATAGGTGTGACAGAGAAAGAATGATTCTTGGTGTTAGATCTCCCTCCCGACCTGCAAGGGCGCTGTGTAAAGGGAACAGAGTAGCCTGGACTGGATGGCCCAACAATTAATTCCCAGGGTTCAGCGGAGGTCAGCCATCTAGAAAGGGGGCGGAGCTACGGTACACTAAACCACTGACCCGGAAGGCTAACAGCGTGGCATCCGCGGATTGGAGGAGTGGGTGCACTCGTTAATCAAGGAGTGTTTTGTTTGTTTTGTCTGTCTCGTCTTTAATAGAACTGTTGGTTTGTTATTAGATTAGGTGGCTAACACGATCCGAAGCTGTCGCTTAAGGCCAGCACTAAAACCGGACAACACTGCACATTGTATCACGGATAACTTGTACTTCACCAAGAGCATTACAGCACTCACTTTGGACTTGTGACCGTGTTTGTGTTTTGTGTGTATCTACTGGATTATTATTATTATTTACGGGACTGCAACCCATAATTATCCACGGCGCAATACGCATCGCTGTGTACTGCCAGCCAGCCCTCCTTTTGTTTACTGTTTGGTCACCAGACCGTTTGGATTTACAGAATAAAACAGAAACCATTTCACCCGTACTTTGTTGTCTGGCTTTCATTGTTGGATTACTGCACCTGCACTGCACCTGCGCATTAATTATCACTTTGCCACAACAGGTTATTATTATTATTATTATTATTATTATTATTATTATTATTATTATTATTATTATTATTATTATTACTGTTTACCTTGTCACTAGAACCCCTTGTTGGGTTCATTATTATTACTCTTTCTAATGATATTATTATACTTTAAAAGTAACTTCATATTCCTAGTCCTTTTTAATGCTTTGCCCTTATACATAACCTTGGCACAGACTGTACAAACAAACATCTGTTGATTTTAACAGTCCATCCACTGTCACTTTATGTATAATATATACAGGAATATACTTCATTACAAAATTAAATAGCCCAAATTTGGCTATATTGTTTACTGCAGTTTCCTTCCTTTTAATCAAGCTGAGGCTATCAGATACCAAAATCAAACTTTAAATTATATCTACATCTGCAAATTCAATGAACATCATTCTGTAATTAAAAACCCTTTAAACCCAGTTTCATAAGCCAGCTATACTGTTCAAGACAATGAAGTGTCTATACTGTGTAAACTATAGTGCAATGTACCGTCATGTACAGGATGTGTAAGTACAGTATACCCATTCTGCAGAACCCTCCCCAAATCTGCAGATTATTGCTTCCCAAGAATGTATTACATTTCTGAAAAATATTGAATTATACCTTTCCATTTAGAATCTACATTTTGTTCTTGTTTGTTTAACTTTCTGTGCATACAGTACAAAATGCTAGAATACATTTTAAAAGTGTTTACTCAAGTCTTACCTCCTATTTTCTCAAATAAGCAAAACACTAACTTGTGACTGCTTAAGAGACCATGAATGACATTACTTTGTGTTCTACATGCAGTAAAATTAACAAGTGAACTCAAGACTGGTGAAAGTATTGGATAAACTAAATTCAAATACATTACCTACATTATATTTAAACCTGTGTTACGTTATTATATTCAAGCACATCATTCTATGATTGGGTAACTTACAGTATGGATTTAAATAACTTGGTTATCCTACCAACCATATTACATGGTATATCTAGCTCAGTTAATGGATTAGGTACAAATAAAGTGGTTGAAGAGTGTACACCTGCAGGATTTATTAGCTCTTTTCACTCAGAAGATTATACATTAAATTTATTTTTTTACTGTACATTATGAAAAAGCATGATATATTTTTCAATATACCCAACAGATATATAAAGTAGGGTTAAAATGAGGATTTAAAATAGGCTAACATAAACTAACAAATGAGGCATTATCCTATTCCCACATCTTTCTTGCTCGTATGTAATCCTGGTTTTCTTGTGAGATTCAGCATGATATTCTTTGTCTGTTGACATTCCATTCTCCAAACTGATGTGTATGGCTAGGTCTAACATTAACCCTAAATAAGCCCCCTGTGGTGTCTTTTCATCACAGGTGAAAGCCTGCGAAGTCCCTGTATTCTCTTCCGGCCTAATAAGGTCACTGACCTTTCAAGCCCCTTTAACTTCCTCTTAATCTTAATTTCCTTCACCTATCATTTTCTTTGGTGATGCACCTTCTACTGCTTCATTTTTGCAAATGACTTTCATTGTCCCTTCACAATTCACTTTGACTTTGTTCAATTAGTTAACCTGGTTTCCTTTCTCCTTTTAGTCCTCCTGAGAAAAAAAGAGACTCGAGTTTTCAATAAGTCTGAGAATGGCCTGTATAGGAAACTATTTAAACCCTCAGAAGCGTTGAAATATGACCAATCCGACTATACACTCATATCACAATGGAATGCACATTTAATAATTGAATAAAATTATACTGCTTTGTGTGTGTGTGTGTGTTTTATCTTTGAACAACACAGATAAACTTGTTACATAACAATAAACTTGTTGTACATTATCTTCACGTTTATTTATTAACTGGATATTCATATTTTAATAGCTTCTTCAGCTGGAAAAACTAAACATGGAACTTTAATGATGCTTTTTTTTTTTTTTTTTAACAATTTCTGTGTGAGAGGCAAGACTCCTAGTAAACATGCCCCACAAGACAATAATTCCAGTCCCTTGGAAACAGGACCCTGTGAGTGGCCACCTGTAGCTGAACACAGATAGCATCCCACTGCAGTGAATTAGCACTCTAAGCTGATTAGGGCAGCTATGCACAGCTCTATTTTATTGACACAATAAAGGGGGACAGAGAGGGGCCTGAAATGAGAAAATCATTTCCATACTGACCGAATTATCGGAACAAAAGAGCTCTTTCCAGTTGCAGCATTCAATTTGTTGAAAAAGGCAAGCCACTTAATGGATCACAATACTGACTAGACCGATTAAATTTAGTACTTCAGCTTAGCTCTAATTACAAATCAAAACTCATAATGATCAGGAGATAATAAACAGCATCCCAGTTTTATTGCATAGAGCTCAGAATAACCTTACGTAGTTCGGTTTTGTGCTTTATACAAGCATTGTTATTAAAATGGTTAATTAATGATTGATTAATGGTTAATTAATGATTAATATTTAGGCTTACTCATGCTTTAATTGAGACTCAAGAAAAAAATGTTAGTATCAATTAAAGTAATGCAATTGGTACTGGTATTATTCCAAGACGTCAACTTATTTGCAAATTCAACACTATTTAATAGTACTTTTTGAATTACTATAATTACATTATTTTGTATTCAACATTTAGGATGGAAACTTAAAATGAACTAATTAACTAATTCAGTCAGTTTGTTTTAACTCTGTATTAATTCGGAGAATGTAATAAATAACATGTGTATCCTTAAATGTATGTAAACATTGTTAACGTGTGTTTAAAAGGATATGCTGCAACAAAGAGTAAAATGGAACAAACTACCTTTCAATTCTCATCTACGTTTTTTCAAAGCAAGTGGAATTATTTATTCATCAGGTTATTAGTATCATATAAAAAAAGCAATCTGGATTAATTTCTCTTTTCAAGTTTTTTTTTTTTTTGTTCAGGCCGTTAAGGTGTTTTTTTCCCCCATTTTTTTTTTTAAAGAATATTTAAACATGTCAGTAAAATCAACTTTGTGTCACTTGGCTGACAGCTTGTCACAATTCGCCAACTGGGTCTGTGTCTGAGACAGTGCTGTAATATCTGCATTCATTCATTACAAGGGCTTAGCCAAATACCAAAAAATAAGCCTTGCCTCAAAATGTTCCATCGTTCTGTCTAGATCTTGACATGGAATCGGAATTTTTGAATCACAAAACACTTCAGAGGTTCTGCTACCTATTATCTTCTCTTGGCTTCCCTCTTGTCCCTAGATGCTGAAAAATATCACCACTGCAAGTAAGGTAGTCAACAGGCAAGCTTTTTGAGGCCTAATCCTCAGGCCCTCATTCATACTCACTGTTAATCTCTAAAGGCATTATAGAAGTGGTGGACAAAGGGATCTGAATACCTCCATTCCTGTCTAGAATGGGAGGAGTCCAGGAAAAAATAAAATGGAAAGCTTAGCTTTTGTAAACTAAAAAATGGTCCCATAAGCTACACGCATTAAAGTTTCTGTCATGGGACATGCATAATCTAGTTTGAAATACATCCTTCAATATATGTTAAAGTAGATTTTCCATCTTGTTGCCAATTGAAAGTATTTTATATGTAACAAATGTATATATGTATGGCTCTAAGTTATTTAAATATATATTTCTGAGAACTGTTCCTTTTATAGCAACTGCAACCTAGTGGCACCACTTGGAGTTATTTGTATTAATTGTGCTTAGTTTTTGATTACCCTTTTATCTTATGAGAATATGTACAGTGTAGCTGAAAAAGTGTAAAACATTTTTCCCCACTCTATCGGGAGTCACTACAAAGATTTTTAACCAGCCCACTTGAAGCTACAAGACACTTTACAATGTTTATGTACTAAAGTACTAGACGTGATTTTTATGCATATAAATATCTGCATCTCTTGGCATGATCCAAATTAATTTTAATTATATCCACCTTTTTATTTCTTCTCTCTCTCTCTCTCTCTCTCTCTCTCTCTCTCTCTCTCTCTCTCTCTCTCTCTCTCTCTCTCTCCTCATTCTCTTTTCCAGAGATTGTAACACTTTGACAAATGGCACTTGTTCTAATACTCTGCTGACTAGAACTTTTGTCAACTTTCACGAAATCTCATTCAGTTGAGAAAACAAATGTTGGCCTTGTTTGCTGACTCTAATGAAGACTGTCAAGCCAAATAAACACTTAATATCACTAGAGGCTCTTTCCTCTTTCTAAAGCCTTTTAAATGCTGGTGTAGCTTTTCTAAACTATTTATTGACAAGGGGAAAAAAGCAAGTCAAGTGAGAGCTGTTTTGTTTCTGCTGTTTAGCTATGACATCCCTTTCCTGCAGCATACACTATACCCCTTCACCGCCTGTTTCAGTCATCAAGGCACACCTTTGTCTTATTTGGTCTGCCATGGCTGCAGTTCTGACCTCTGACCCCAGAAACTAGTCTTAGTCTTCCTGAATTTTATTGAGTGTTAATAGACTTCTGGCATTCCTTTCATTGGTAATAGAAATAGAGGAGAGACATTTAATTGAAAAGACTCACACAGCTGTACACTGAAAGGCAGATTCAGAATTGAAAGTCGGCACAGTCAAGGAAGGAGTGGAATTTTATGTTTGAGGGGCTTTGTGTATGCTTTACAGATTTGTGCCTTTTCAAACACACAGAAAAGCAGCCATGATTTAATCATCATCATCTGGGCACAAAACATTATAGACTCTTAAGTCCTGTGAAATGATCAATTCGCTTTTCTGAATTGTGACTGCAATTAATCATGGATTTGGAAAACCTACTGTACATGTTTTTTTTTTTTCACGCAATTCTCTTGATGTTGCTAATTATCCGTTAAACAGATTGCAATATTTAGATACTTTAGAAGGGGTAGTGTTCTTAGTGAATAAGAACATAAGAACATAAGACAGTTTACAAACAAGAGGCCATTCCGTTGCTCGTTTGGTTGTTAGTAGCTTACTGATCCCAGAATCTCATCAAGCAGCTTCTTGAAGGATCCCAGGGTGTCAGCTTCAACAACATTACTGGAGAATTGGTTCCAGATTCCCACAATTCTCTGTGTAAAAAAGTGCCTCCTATTTTCTGTTCTGAATGCCCCTTTATCTAATCTCCATTTGTGACCCCTGGTCTTTGTTTCTTTTTTCAGGTCGAAAAAGTCCCTTGGGTCGACACTGTCAGTATCTTTTTAGAATTCTGAACGCTTGAATCAAATCGCCGCATAGTCTTCTTTGTTCAAGACTGAATAGATTCAATTCTTTTAGCCTGTCTGCAGATGACATGCCTTTTAAACCCGGAATAATTCTGGTTGCTCTTCTTTGCACTCTTTCTAGAGCAGCAATATCCTTTTTGTAGCTAGGTGACCAGAACTGGACACAATATTCTAGATGAGGTCTTACTAATGCATTGTAGAGTTTTATGCAAATTTGTATTGCCTGCGTGCAGTTCCTTACACTTTTCTCTATCATTTTGAATGACCTTTGCTACTGCAAAGGTGTTTGTCACTCCTCCTATTTTTGTGTCGTCTGCAAATTTAACAAGTTTGCTTACTATACCGGAATCTAAGTCATTAATGTAGATTAGGAATAGCAGAGGACCTACTGGTAATACTGATCCCTGTGGTACTCCACTGGTTACCTCACTCCATTTTGAGGTTTCTCTTCTAATCAGTACTTTCTGCTTTCTACATGTTAACCACTCCCTACTCCATGTGTATGCATTTCCTTGAATCCCTACTGCGTTCAGTTTGAGAATTAATCTTTTATGCAGGACTTTGTCAAAAGCATTCTCGAAATCTAAATAAACCATATCATATGCTTTGCAGTTATCCATTGTCGATGTTGCATCCTCAAAAAAATCAAGCAGGTTAGTTAGACACGATCTCCCTTTCCTAAAACCATGCTGACTGTCTCCCAGGATACTGTTACCATATAGGTAATTTTCATAAGTCATATTATAATTTCCATAAGTTTACATATAATAGACGTCAAGCTTATTGGTCTGTAGTTACCTGGTTCAGTTTTGTCTCCCTTTTGAAACCTAGTTCATAATAAAATACAGCTACACTTTTGGAGAAGTACTGTTTCAGTTTCGGTATCCGTTATTTATATTTAAGATCATGAACTGCTTTAACTTCTCTGATTTCCAATAATTATTTTACCATTTCATAACCAACAGCTTTATTTTGGTTTTTTAGTTTTATTCAGTATGTTATTTCCTATAATATGTATACTAAACATTATAAACATGCCCAAGGCCATTTAATCTCTTTTTTTTTTATTTACAGAAGCCATCACAACCATAACTCACCATTTCTATATTAATAAAGCTGAGAAATTTATTATGATGGTGCTGAGAAGTTATTAAGTATGGCATCCCCAGTGACAAACTACCACAGTATTGTCACAAACCCAAAAGCAGTTGCCCATTTATCACCCAGCTCTCCCAGATGGTTCTGCATTTTTATCGCTCCCAGGTTGGTGACATCACCTGGTCTCCCACTCAGAATTGATGATATCTTGCTTACATTTACCAAATCAATTTTATTTTTACAGGCCCCTGCATATTGGCATATTGACTGTTCGCCTTAATGGCATTTACCATATTTAATGCAAGGATGTCATCACTGAATACCCCCCTGAATAATGTGGCATTTCATAATACATCTTTTACAATGTATGTACTTAATGGAAAGAATTATAGTTTGCTGTCACTGCAGTAATTAAACATAATGATACAGTATTGCTCTTTGGGATGCTATCTTCTTTGGAGATTTTGCCTTTAAAAAGTCTTGGGCTTTTTAAATACATATTATTCAAGGTTTCCATAAATTATTGTGGCATTAACAAATGTGTATTTCTCTCACTGGCAGAAACTGAACACATGGTGGAAATGTTCACACATGTAATGTTGAAAAATAGTACTGGTAATTATTTTATACATATAAAAGAAAGAAACACATTTAGCAATGCAACACTATAATGTATGTAAAATGCACGTATGTAAAACAACGTTGGGTACTTTGTTGAGTGTTTAAGGTAGTGTTTCTCCCAAAATTACCCAAAACATAAAGGTTACACAATTAGGTTGATTTGTTGATTCTTAACAGTAAAACCAATATGACAAACTGGAAACCGATGACCTTTGGTCTTGTGCTATGACCCCCTATTCGATTTTAGCTTTAACTAACCAATACCTGATTAGATAATGCTCAGTTTTGGTCTTAGAATGTGATAAAACCAAATGTATAGCTTTTCATTTTAATTGGTTTAAAGCATTTAATCAGAAACCAAAGTCTCTTATGCTTTTTTAACAGTACATTTGTCAGTCCCCCGAAAATTGGGTTAACCCTGATGTTTTAGGATGAACTAACAAAAATGAGATATGTCACCAAAATAGAACATTTGGGAAAAAAATATCCATATAAAAGCTGGTGTTGATGTTACAAGCATATGAATGTCTAAACTGACTTTTAGTGCATGTCAATATAGAAAGCCACACTAAACTAGTGTATAGTGAGGAGGCTGTGTGGTCCAGTGGTTAAAGAAAAGGGCTTGTAACCAAGAGGTCCCCGGCTCACTCATTGTGTGACCCTGAGCAAGTCACTTGTGCTCCGTCTTTTGGGTGAGATGTTGTTGTAAGTGACTCTGCAGCTGATGCATAGTTCGCACACCCTAGTCTCTGTAAGTCGTCTTGGATAAAGGTGTTTTCTAAATAAACTAATAATATATACTGTAGCGAATGATGCCTTATTGCCTCTACAACCTAGTCCATTAATACTGTATACCTAGTCCATTAATACTGTAATGACACAGAAAATAAAGGCATTTTAAACAGTAATGTTTGTGCTTTTGTTTTTATCGTTTAGATATCCACAACTCACTGAAGTCTAAAGACTAGTACTACATTTCTCTATTTTTATTCCTTTATTTTCATTTAAACCCAGATGAATGAGTAGTAAATGAAGTAAAAATAAATATGGTAATGAATTTGCTTAACATCCGTTTTGACATTATATCATCGATTGTACCTATATTGATTGAAATAGCTTTTTAAATGAACAAAACAGTCACTTACGTAGGCAATCCGAAACGTGGACATGCATAAACCAAACAGTACATTGATTGCTTACCTCCCAACCAAGACTAGGGTCTCTCAAGCTTGACTGTTGTTCTCCAACATAGGGGCCGAAGCGTTCTCCTTTATCAACCTTTCTCTTTGTCCATATCCCTAGTCCAGCAGAAGGAATGTCTGACTCCCGTAGTTCAAAGTCAGGAGGTAGGGGAAGGTCATCAGGAATGTATATGGGTGCCTGGTAAGGTGAGCCCTCCTTAGGTGTGCACTCTTCACTGGACACTGCAGGTGAAGTTAGGTCTTGTGCAGGGAGGGAAAAGGAGGCCAACTCACTGTCAGCTTCTGTTATTTCATCCAAAGCAATTCCAGGATAGCCTTCATACAGCCCTTCAATACCTGGAAAAAAAATAACAATGCAAAAAAAAAATGTCAATACTTTTACCAAAAGATCCTGTAAAGGAGAACTACATTCTGAAACAGCGTTGAAACATGTGCCATACACAAGTCAGAATTGCTGACCAACTTAATTTTGTTTTTCTATACATACATTTTTTTTGTATTTCGATGTGTATTTATCTTATGAAGAACTCCATAATTGCAGTTACAATTGCTACCAAGGAAACAGTCACCAAAATTATTGAGCCACATACATCAATTACAGGTATGGTTTCAGTTAAGTAGATTCATTTAAACATTTCATAAGCCACAGATGCCAGCAAAACACTTCATCATTAATTTCTGTCATACTTTAAATGGGTCAATGGTTTTTCCATATTATAGAAGAGGAAATAGGCGCTAGTACTGATGCGTCTGTCTGTGGCACCAAATGTTCTATGAATTTAGATTGTAAATATTTTATAACCCAGCTATGGGCTGATCTGGGTGCTCACAATAGCAAAGAAGGAAAGTTATCACAGCCTTCCTATAAAATTCCAGATTTGTAAATAATAATAATAATAATAATAATAATAATAATAATAATAATAATAAATTGTTGAATATGCATTTTGGAATGGATTAAATACACTGCACATTATTGTTTATTAAATACACATCATTTAGAAACATGATGCATATGCATTCATATTATAAACACCCATGTTTCAAAACATTGAGATTTATATTCAATGAATGTTACTCTAATTAGTAATTTTTGGAGAAAAAAGCACCTATAAAAGTTACAAAACTAGACACGGTTGTATTTACTGAAATTATTATTATTATTTTTTTTTTCTCATTTCAGAAAAATGCAACATGTATAAATGTCTTTTTTATATATAAGTTTAGTCATCGCCAATTGATTTTACCCTGTTTTTCTCCCAATTTGAAATATAGAATTGTATTTTTGAGCTCAGCTCACCGCTACCACCCCTGCACTGACTCAGGAACGGTGAAGATGAACACACACTATCCTCCGAAACATGTGCCGTCAGCCGACCGCTTCTTTTCACTCTGCAGATCCGCCATGCAGCCAACCCAGAGCTACTGCGTCGGAGGACAACGCAGCTCTGGGCAGCTTACAGACAAGCCTGCAGGCGCCTGGCCAGTCTACAGGTGTCGCTGGTGCACGGTGAGCCGAGGACACCCTGGCCGACCAAAGCCCCCCCCCCACGGCGGCACTCGGCCAATTGTGTGCCGCCATCTGGGAACTCTTGTCCATGGACAGCAGTGGAATAGCCTGGACTCGAACCGGCAACAAGGCTATAGGGCGCATCCTACACTCCATGCAGAGTCTTGATCTGAAGTTATTACATGGTTTCCAATTGATATAACATTAATTTATATAAAGACAACACAAATTCATAATGCATTCCATAATAATATCATATTATAGCCTAAACATTAATATAGTATGCAAGGAAAAAAAAAAAAAAAGTGGGATATTTAACTTAACATTTCTACACTGTTACTTGATTCTATTAAGATAAAAAAAAAACACAATATTATTGTATTTGATCTTTTTTTTTTTACAATGAATTTAATTATTCAATGACGAATATTTAAGTGTAGCCATTGTTGCCATGGTTTCATCTTTTCCCTTTCCTAATCCAAAACTGTTATTTATAATAAAAACAAGAACATGTTTCAAAGGAAGTCCTGTAGTAAAGGTTAATTATTACTAAAGGGAGGGTGGACACCACTGTCTGAACTTTCCGTCTAACTTTGACTTCGGCAGGAAGAGTTACGCGTGGCTGTGCGAGGACTGGTTCATGATGATGAGCAATGTGCCAAAACTAACGTATCCCTAACCTAGCAGTCACCATGTTTTATATAGAGCTTTGCTGATGAAGTCTACAGTTTCACAGTGGGAGTTTCCTGCAGATGCTGGGAGGTACACTGCAGTAAATGTACAGCATGCCTGCGAGAGATAATGCTGCCGGCCACTCAAGGGGTAATTAGAATACCGGAGGATGGGTGCCACCACTGGGGCTGCAGCCTGCTCATCCTCAGCAGGTAATGTCTTTTCACATCCACTTCAGACTTCCTCAGTCTGTCTCACTGCAGGAGGCTGCCAGATCTGAGAGCAATGACCACGAAGACGTTGCTTATTAATGAATCCTAATGCTGGAATCTCCAGCATTCCCAGAAAGCAAGGGGCTTGTTGGATTTCTGCCTGATGCCTAGATCTGCAATGTGTTCCTTTTTTATTTTGATATTTGGAACAACAGCTTTAAATAAGCAGTGAGTTATATTAACAAAGGTTTATAAATATAGTCATAGTGTGCACATCACAAAAGAAAACAAAATGACTCAGGGAGGAGTGGGGGGTATTAGCTGAGATCACTCATTGAACAAAGTATATATACAGCGACATGTTATATTTGCTGTATATATCCCATAAGTAATTTTTCATTGCTTTAGCAATGATACTGCTCATGAACTTTCAGAAGGAACAAAATCACTGTACTCCAAGACATGCAGGGAAAAGAACATTTAAATGGCACAGCAAAAAAAAAGTGTAGCATGCTGTAAATCTGTTACTGCCTCTCCTTTGTTCAATGTGGGATGCTAATTTTTTAAAACAGCTACACCACCTCTGTCCTTTTGAGACTGTAATCATATAACGTTAAACACATGTGGTACAGTACATTATTCCTGGAAGATGTCAATAGCAAGTGAGGCTACAAGTGGCAGGAGCTAAGGTTCTGTGCAATGTCCTTCATGTGCAATTAGACCACACTGTCTAAAGTTATATGACATTCACCAGAATGAGATTTCACTATTGAAAGATTGAGCTTGTTTCTGCACATCTTTCCCATTTCAAATGATTACATGTCTTCAGTGGCAGCACAGGTTCAGCAGCTTAAAAGCAGCCCTGTCAAAATCTGATATGTTAATTTATTACACTGCTTTAATGTAAGGTTACACATGTCTATTCTATGCTGGTTTTAGCATTGCAGAACGAGAATTTAGCCTTTTTTTCAACATAGTAAAAACAAAGTTTTTGATTTATAGTCATTGCCCTGGTACCTGTTTTACAAGTTTGCTAGTGTGTAATAAAATCATATTGAAGTTCTGTTTATATTTTTTTGTTACATAAACATTTCTTATTTGTGCAACATTTACAAAGATATTCTTAAAAAAAGACAAAAAAAACAGGACTGAGCATCGCCTCATTTTCAGGAAGGCCTTCATTTTTCCAAGTTTAACAACTGTATGGGATGGAGGTAACATCACTTGCTGGACGCCCACAGTAAATCTATGACCGAGCTTGGATTTGAACAGAGAATTATCTGTCCACAGTCCTATCTAACACTAAACAAAGCAATACTGCTGTTAGAAACAGACCATTACACGTCTTTGGCCAGGGGAAAATTGGTTGTATACAGTAGTTACCATCCATACTATTGAGATTCAGGTATTTTAAAATGGCTGCTGTATGTATGCTACATGGAAATCATCTTTACAACAACAAAGCCTGCTTTATGTTATTTTCCATTATTTGGTTCTAGAGCTGAAGACAGTTGCTAAACACACCTTCTGGTGTAAAACCCCATAATTCTGTTGGAATCTATTTTCATTCTCTATAGAAACTAAACTATTTTGTTGGTGTACTTACAGCGTCTCAAGATAGTTGAGCAAGCAACATGAAGGAGCATGTAATATTTAAATTATTCCGCAAAAGATTAGATTGAAGTTATTCTTTTAACAAAGCCTTGCAACATACAGTTATATAACAAGGTTTTACTTACAGAGGCAATTATCTGTATGATTATATAAAAAGGCCATCGTACTCCCAGTCCATACAATCATTTACATTTTTGGTTTGTAAAATCGAATCGAATCAAAACAATATAAAGACTGAAGGTTTCCCTAGTAGTTTATTTAAAGTGTCACACAGTAACTTTGCCATAACTTTAAGTGCATACTAGTCTTCGCCTGAAGGAAAATTGCCATTAAACATGTTTTCTGTACTCATGGCATTTGCAAATTGATAGTGTGGTCTGAACGTCCTTTGGAAATTTCGACGTTCATTTGTTTGATTGGGCTGTCACTTCCAGTTGATCTGCAGATGACTTGTGTCACTTTGTTTAAACGTCCCACTTCATATATACAACAGAACACAGTAAGCCCTCTGTCCAAATGTTTAAATTGAGGTAAAATGTGGTAGTCAGTTCTGTTTCACATTTCCATCTTAAAAGACAGGTGGATTCTGTTTGGCAAAGCCTGAACACGCACATTCTTCATGGCTGGTTTTAAATGTTAGAACAATTGGCCCAGTTTTAAATTGAATGCTCTGTATACATTTTTTTATTATTTTCCTTGGAGTTCTGTTAAATATTATTGGTTCTTAAAAGTGAAGCATGTCATATGGTGTATGGGTGCTCTTTCTGGAGGTAATTGAATATTTAGAAACTTACTTCAGATCAGAGGCTTGTGCATGATGACTTAAAGGTTTAGATTCTATCTAGATCCAAAAGTCTAATAGTTTACATATTTCTGTGCATTTCTCTTGCTAACAAATCTACTGGTCAGAATGAAACTTGGATCAGGAATGGTAATGTACAATTCTGAACCATGGACAAACTGAAATCTGTTGATCTTAAATGAGTGTTGAGTCAATGAGACTTAAATACAAAAAGCAAAGTATTTCGGATGGTTTAGGACAGAACGTTACACACTATTGCACCTGTGAATTCGGTCAGTGGGGAGCAAGTTAGGTTGGGATTCATACAGGAGCAAGAGGGGTTGTTGTAGTTCTATTTTGAGATCAGTTTTGGTGGAGCAGAAAGCAGTCAATGTCTACTGTAGGCATGGTACAGGACTTTATTAGCTCTGGTCAAGCACTCTGCTAAGACAGTAATACAGGTTCCCAGTGGAGGCATTCCAGAATGCTTTGTTTCATCAGTGGAGACATTCCAGAATGCTTTGTTTCATCAGTGGCTTCCTTTGTTATTTGGAAGTAGAGCCAAAGATAGTGCCCAACAATACAATATGGTATTTCTTTGTTGTGTATGTTTCCAGTTGAATAGAATAAATGTAATGTGATCAGAACTTGGTGCTGGGTAAACCCAACCTGTGAATGGTCTGCTAAGAAGCAGCCTAAAAAAATAACAATACTCCAATGAAACCATTATGCGACATGCTGAAAATGTCAATCCCAAATATAAACTTAATGGAACTAATTAATAACTTATGCTAAACATATATTTTCAGAATGTTTAGTTTCATTACAAATGCATTGGCTTTAGATTAGCGAGGATGGGGTTGAATTAGAAATACGATCTCCCCTGTGCAATGACTACAATATGCATTAAGAACACCTCATTAATCCTTGAGGTCACCATGTCCAGCTGTTTTTTTTTTTCATTTTTGATTCAGTCTAGTGAAAGCGAAGGGGGCTAAAGGGATCTTAATGCCTAAAGGGCATTGCCTATCTTTCTATCTATCAAGTTTTCCTGGTTTTGTGTGTTGTATGCCATTCATGACATCAACTGTACCATATTGAGGTTCTATCATACTTTGTTCTTAATATCGAGGCACCTGCTTGAAAACATCATACCTGAGGCCCCCGTCATAACTTCCTTCAACAGCATAGTCAGTTCAAAACTGTCACATCCTAATCGGCCATGTATCTGAGACACTTAACAGTAGTTTTCTCATCAACATCTTCCGTCTTTTCAACGAAATAAAGGTTTGTTATGAATAGAAGGAATTCTAGCTGGATTTTGTAATATACATATTAACAAGACAGCACTATATATTCTAACATTGTTCAAGGCATTCTTAAACTAAAGCGTTTTCACATTTCAGTTTTTTGCAGTTTCTCTTTCGTTTTCTACCAAAGTGTAATGTTATTCAAAGCACCTGCTGATTTTTTAATGAGCCCAAAATGACTTCCAAACATGGCCACCGTGTAATTTATGTTGTGATAATCATACATTATTATGCAGGGAGATTCTCATTTAAAATGCCATCATGTGTACTTAGCTATAAAAAGAGATCCCAGTCACAACCAAAACCAGTGCCACGGGATACAATTTGCAATGCCAATAATCCAAAACACTTTTATAAGACATTAAAGATCTGAACAAATTATAAAATAAATGACCTTTAAAAGTACTAAAACTCTATTTCATGATCTCTATTTTTCTCAAACCCTGAGTGAAAAATATAAAGACTTTTCTAGTAATTTATGTCCGCAACTCTATTTTCTCTGCTGTGTCTGCCCCAGACTAGTCATTTGTTACCTGCTAGTTTCAATTGATTTCCTTTTGCCTTTACTTTCTTTATCAATTGAAAGGGAAGACCAAACCAAACGACGTACACCATCTAATACCAATCATTTGATAACAAACTCATATACTGCGGGTAATTAGAACATGCTTTTCTTTCATTCAAATGGTCATCCTTTCTTAGACGTATTAGGTTTGAAATAAAACTCAGAGGGATGGAGGGACTGTGGCACTGAATGCCATGTAGGAGTTCTCCAAAGATCGCATGTTGGCTGTAACAAAAGCAATCCCTAGCACTGTAGCTCAGCAGCAAGAGATTGTATTGCTGTTCTCAAGTTCTGGTGTTCTAAAGACCTGATCCCAATAGAAACTATTCATTTGAGACTGCAGCTAACCTTGACACTGCTGGCTGTTTGAATTTCACGTGTGCCCAATGTTAACAAACAGCAAATTAGCAAATCTCGGTGGATATGTATGTTTCTTTAATTACCCATACTATAGATGCTTGTTGACTTTGCAGCAGGTTTTCAGCCATTAAATGAAGACAAGTGGTACATTGCAGGTAGCTTAATAGAATACAGTATGTGAATAGTATAAAGTTAGCTGCTTATGCCCCCTTTATTAAAATTGAAAGTTATTTAATAAAGACTTAATGGGGGTGTATCTGTATTGCTGACAGGGAATGCTGTCAAGCCCTCCAAATATTACTTCTAAAAGGTACATGGTTAAACTCCCTTTATCCTAAATTATACAATATGTAAAGCATAATAATTACTATTGTGTATAAATAAAAAATAAATATGTTTTTCTGGCCTCATTAAAACAATATATTACGCTTGGTTCTATCATTTGTGTTACATCTCATAGTAATGCCAGACTCCATTGTAATGTAAAATGTATAATTGATTGATTCATGGTTAATTTGGGCAGCAGTGTGGAGTAGTGGTTAGGGCTCTGGACTCTTGACCGGAGGGTTGTGGGTTCAATCCCCAGTGGGGGACACTGCTGTTGTACCCTTGAGCAAGGTACTTTACCTAGATTGCTCCAGTAAAAACCCAACTGTATAAATGGCTAATTGTATGTAAAAATAATGTGATATCTGTATAATGTGAAATAATGTATAATGTGACATCTTGTAACAATTGTAAGTCGCCCTGGATAAGGGCGTCTGCTAAGAAATAAATAATAATAATAATAATAATTTATATTTTTACCTACCTTGTCAATAATCAATAAAGAATCTCCAACTTTAAAATGCAGGACAGAGAAGAATAAAACAAGGATGTGCTTACAAATAATGCTCAGCTGTTACATTAAAATACATTCAGTCAGCAAGTGACTTTACACTTGACCTTGGTTGGAAACATTTGAGAAAAAAACACTGTTCTGCAGTATATTACAATGATTCTCACATGTTACCTTAAAACAGTAACAGTATAACACTTTAAAGTATATACTTTTTTTTATTTTATTTAATATTTCTCTCCTTAGACAATTTACACTTAAAATAACAAAAATGATCTGTAATGGCAAATCACAAAAAAACAAATCTGATCAAGTGACTTTAATTAACTAGCATGTTTAAATTGTATTTATTTCTGCTGAAAGCATCCCTACAGTAAGTTATGAAATATTAAACTGAGAATCGGGCCCGAGATTAGATAAGTAGATAATAAGATAGTAATAATAATAAAAAATAAAAAAGATGACATTTAAACAGCTGAAGTCAGTATCTATCGGACTCTGTCCAAGATATTGCTTAATTTTTTTCTCCCAGTCCATGAGAAGAATTCATGCATTTTTATTAACAGGGAAAACATTTGTTCCTGTGACAATATTTGCATCACCTGAATCATTTTCACCTCTGCCACAAGGTGTACTATCAGCTCATACATCACCCGATTACTTGGAGAGCAAAAAGACCTCCAGTCATTAGTGAGTGAATTAAAGAGGATCTAAAGAGCTATTAATCACAGTGACAAAATCCTTAATGTTGCTATGACCCTGGTGGAGCCTGGGGACTTGCTGTGGAGCACAGGGGGAGAAAACAGAAACATATGTTTATGCCAAAATAACCTACCTTAGGAAACCTATCAAACTGAAAGCTGTTTGAAATACACCAAAAATAACTTTGTTTCTATCACCAGACCAATTTTTATAATCTGTAAACTTGTTGTGCTTTTATTTTCAAATACCCTTTTCCTCTCTGATACTATAAAATAGTGTTTCCCCTTTGGGGATGTCATATTTTAAAACCATTCGGTTTATCATTCATTTTGTTACTGTTAAAAATACAGCTCCTTTCTCATTTAGTAAGTGCAAGCGTTTTATATATATATATATATATATATATATATATATATATGATTTTGGATCTATGGAGTGCGTTCTATTCCTGGAAACAGTAGACTTTTGAATGTTATTTAATGTGTAGCACTCCATAAATATAACATAATATATGCACATTTTACAAGAAAGCAAGCTCTCGTACCATTTTTTGTTTTTTCTACAGAAGTGGAGATTGAGAACCAGCGAAGCCGTTACTGGTAAAGGTGCAGGAAATGTGAAAGACACAGAATCATTTAAGTGTAACCCTGGCATTAGAATATAAACAATAATTATTTATCCCTGCTATGCCTGTTAACCATGAGTCTTAAGGCCTTACAGGTACCGATCACTATGTATGATAAATTTCACTGAAACATCCCAGCCATAACACAGTTCTTACTGATTGCTCGTTTACCCATAATGCACTATGTCATGGCAAACCCTGACAAATGAGCACAAAAGCTTAGGTTATTTTTCAAACAGGCTGCCAGGCACCTCACCTCAGATTATTCATTTATTAGGACAATCACCAAGGTCTGGGTATTTATTATTGTTTTCACAAAATATGAAAATAATCTACTTACCTATTCCATGGTTCCTTTTAGGGCAGGCCATTCATCATTTTCTTGGGATAAATGATCACTTCATTAAAGCTGTAATTTATGAGCTGGAAGTGCCAGCAGGCCACACCCTGATACCAAAGATCCTTGGCATTGCTAATAATATAAACTTGGTTATCAATCAAGCTTATAAAATGCTACAGGCATTCATTCTTACCTCCTGATGAATTAATGAACGCTGTGAAAGACACTCTCAAGTTATTTAATATGAAAATAATATGTTGAAATTGATTTATATACACTGTGTACAATGTGTGTGCTAACTGTGTTCATATATATATATATATATATATATATATATATATATATATATATATATATATATAATGTATAATATAAACATTTGTTACTATAATTACCCAATAAGAATGGACAAACTTGTCTACATAAGTATCACTAAAAGTGACACAGTAGTCCAAAGAAAAACAAAAAAACATTACGTTAAAAAACTATGTTTACTGAAGTATGACTTATTAATTGTCTGCAATCCTCCTATTTTATTTCATTTGGAAGAACCCCAAAGTGCCCGTATTTCCTACAAAGTGGAAACATGGACTGTTAAGCAAATACCTCGGAAATGGGAGGATACAAACTGTTCCTAATCAGGATAATAATTACTGCTTTAAAAAAACCCAGGTGTAGATTAAGAGCTTCAGGAACGCTTTGGCCTCAGTGGTAGAGCTACATAGCCTGCAGGTGAGACAAATGGTCCCCTACCGCCTGAGGCCTGCCATGAATGATACCTCCAGCAAGGCCTGGTGACTAGGAACCGCTCAGCCTTGAAATTAACATCCCACAAAAAGCCTTCCTTCTCCCTTCTAGACAACTGCGGCTTACATCTTCAGGGCAAACACAACAGATGACAAAGGAGGTGAGGGCAGACAGTGGGGACATAGGAGGGGGGAGGTATGGCTGTGTTTTCCTCTGTGTGAGAAGTGTTTTTTTTTTCACACATATCTCTGTAAGCTACCAGCAGCAGATAATGGCTGTTGCCAATGGGGGTGATCCCATTGCTTCCTGTAACACACACACAGCTGAGAGCACAATAAAAGACAAGGACCTTTGACTTCACAAAAATGCCTTCAGTTCAGAACTCTGGGTGCAATTAAATCTGCTGCTGAATGAGGGGCCTGTTCACTGGCTCTCAGAATTTAAATAAACAGTTTGACTATGAAAAGATAGAAAAAGCCAACATAAGGATTCACCAGTATGTTTTTTTGTTTGTTTGTTTTGTTCACACATATATTTGCAACACAGGGCAGTATTCACAAAGACTTGACACCTAAGTTGTTTAAATGTTATTTTGATGAATTAAAAAGTTGAAACCAAATAACAGTCTAGTGTCATAAATATCAAACACTGGTTAATTAATCAAAACAGTATTTAAATAAATCACACGCTTAATGAATTGAGTAAAGGTATTTGTGTAATCTAAATATACAATATTAAATTAATAATGAAGAAATCTGCACATTTATACAGCTGAGTACCCCAAGTAAAGCGTATGTTCTATGTATTAAATATTAATGAATAAGAAATAAAAAAATACTTATATTTATCATAAATACTGTAATAGACAGTGGAAATGTTGATGAATACAAACTGAAGGGATATCAACCAGTATACATTTTCCCTTATGCACATTGAGATCATTTCACATCAAATTTATGAAGACAATATTGAAAATATTTCAGTTTCACATACATTACTATATATATTTTTGTTAATGATGACAAATTTCTTCGTTGGTGAGACAAACTTTTGTTCCAGGTTTTTTCTGTTAAAGACACATGATGGATGTGCAGCATGCAAGCTTGTAGTATTATGGTATATATATATATATATATATATATATATATATATATATATATATATATATATATATATAAGGGGCATTTTCTAAGCACAAAGTGAACTTATTTTCCTGTGATTTGACTTTTTTTTTTTTTATAATACATATAGCCGTAAAAAAAAAAGCTATGCATCTAAAGCAGTCCCCTGCAAATTCCACTCTGAGACTGCTGTTAAAACTTGCATTAATCATGCTGGACTTCTTAAGTGTTTTACATATTGTGTTAGTCAACCACACCTGCCCTGAATAAAAAACAGTCAATTAAAACGGAAACTACTAAGTTACCAATTAACATTGTACAACAATTGAAAGTCACACAGAACCCGCAATGCACAGAGCAAGTTAATTAATTATCATTAGATTAATAATGAGTCTCGTTTAACAGTAAATTTATATTTGCGATGGCTGTGTGACAGAAGAAAAGCCTTTAGAGAGTAGACAGCTATATATATCCTGATTGTGTTTGGGATTTTAACATGTTTCGCACAGGCCTGACAAATGGGCTATTAATTATCTAATGTTGTCTGACAACAGCGGCTTGATAAAGATGTATGTTTTGAAATTGCTGGATGAAAACTACTAAAGAAGATGCCCCAGTGGGGCTGTCCTGTCCTAAACTGGGCTTGCCGCTACAACAGCAGGAGCAGGAAAAGCTCTATCGCATGCCACAGCCTTCAGAGATAAAATATGACATGACATTAGGGACTTTCTTTTTTCAAAAACTGCTTCTGCTGTATCTGATTAGGAAAAAGGAGGAGTAGGTCTTTACTAAATTGGGGTTAAGCCATAATCAATATCATATATGGAGTACCAAGACTGCTCTGCATATAAACACAGAGACTTCATATCATTAACAAGTCTAGAGTGCAAAGGAAACATATGGCCAGGCTTTTTTCAGCTCTCCAGTTTTCTAAATTAGAAAGTTTATCTTCCAACCTGTTTGACAGCTGCTCCTAAGTGGACTCCCTGTGCCAAATTATTTTTATGATTGTTTTACTCTTGCATTTCAGTTAATGAGATAGGATCCCAGATCAGTTGTAACTCAAGCCTGTCAAAAACTGAAAAGCAAACAATATAATAATCCCTGCCTTCACATTGTTTCCAAAAGCAATAGATCACCGTGGATTGGAATTGAACATCCTTTAAAAAAAAAAAAAGAAGCTTTTGATCAGAAAGAAAGCTACATGCATTTTGCATTTTCAGTTTCAATACGAATGCATCTATCAACAAGGTATTTAAAAATATAGATATTATTATTGATATATAAGGACATTAAAATGTCTGGTTCAGGTTATGAAATTGCAGAACAGGGAGGGTAAAGTAGTGTTTGAAAAGGTATACAGTACACCTTACCTCAGATGGCTATTTCAAATCACCGGAGCAGCATGTTTTTGCTTTCTTGATGTTGACCTCTGCTCGATAGCTGCCTCTAGCAGCTCTACTGCATGTAGCAACTGTCTATAATATCCCTGTTCTCTTTATTGGATGTTATATTACAGCATCACAAAAATGTTTTAGCAGATCATTTTTAACTAGTAACATCATCCTAATAGCGCTTGCTTCTTAATTACAGTTAAATATGTGTATTTGAATACCCAAGAAACATGCCTGATCTTGAAGGATTGGTGATTTTAAAAAGTGCTGTAAAATACCGTACAGGAGCATTTTGTAACATGTGTTTGGCTCTAGACTATCCATTTCCATACAGTGAAGATAATAATCATACATCTACTCTATTTTTTCTTCTCTCTATAGGGGTCTGCATGATCTATAGGCAGCCTTATGTCTTTTCCCAGCTCCCTGTGATTAGATGTTGAATTCATACTGTAAATAAATAGTGAGCCTCACTGCCACATGACATGACCAGTGATTGAGCTGTGATCCTGACATGTGCCTCAGGGCCGATAAAGATACTGATGGAAACACCTCAGCATGCAACTTTTATATTACAGACCCGTCTGTGTGGTAAACACCTGGTGCTTTGCTAAATTATAGTGACTATGGCCACTGGTAAAACCACAATAATCCATGAGAAACTATAAAAATAGGCTTTAACACTTTTCTAAAACATGAATGTACTGTTTTATTGTATCAAATAACCCTTTTGACAATTTTGTATTAATAATAATTCCACCCAAAAAATCAAAATAACATTAATGTAAATATCATATTCATAAAGCATTTACCATCTGTTTTGGTAATGCAAAAATGTAACTGGTAATAATGCAGAACTAGTAAGAAACAACTAAGATGCATGTAGGAGCTCTTAAATTAACCTCCCAATTTATTGATTTAAAGCTTTCTAACATGTTTTGTTTTCTTTTTAGAAAATAAAACAAGTAGAAACAGCAAGGTGGTAATCCCGCTACACAACACCTATTCCCATCCGTTACTATTGTTCAAACTTAAAGGCTGTATTCATCTGTTATATATATATATATATATATATATATATAGACCTAGACCTAGATTTAAGATTGATCTGATGGTGGAGCTTGTACATGTTCTTCAAATAGAAAATTGTACATTGGTTGGACTGTAATTCAACATTCTTTATAATAACTTTTCTTACACACGTATGTTCATAAGCAGACTCTTCTGCTTTAGCCAGATTGTCTATACTGAACCAGTGTGACCACTTACAGTATTATTGGTATAGAAACACTTCCATGTATTATCTACAGCATTGCAGTGTTTCTTTGTGCCCCATAACTAAGTTTTTTCATTTGATTAGTTTACATTAAACATGTTAACTCTTCTATGCTTCACCCAGTTTCCTAAGTATATGCTCTGAGCTCGTAGCAATTGGCTAATAGTCAGTGCTTACTGGGCTATTGTTAATATAAACAAACATTAAAAGAGAGTGACCTCTGTTTCAGTCAGAGATTGAGACGTAATCCTTAAAGTATGTGATAACTCTCAAGTAAACAGTAACCTTTCTGCAATGTATCCCATCAAGAAACTGCTGTTATTTGGCCTTTTCAACAAATCATCTCCAGTCACTCAAGCCCTTGTAATCCCATTTCATTTAATTTGCATTAGTTTAATGGTGACATATGAATCAAATTAAACCCGGGATGTATGCTCATATTAGACATAATTGCTAGGCTATAAAAGACTCAGCCCATTTTGTTCTTGAAGTTACGCGACTGCAGCTGGATCGCTAGTTAGGCAGCAGAAATATAAATCTTGATAAATATCATATTGACTATTATTGTTTTTGAGTTTCTTTTCACATTGAGGTAGATAAGAAAGGTTTAAGTTACCCGACCCGACCTGGATCTCTTTTTACTACCCGGGTATCGATTAGTAATTTTAAAGAAAATGTAGAAAACATGACTTTTTCTTAACTGACAGGATATGAAGGTTTTACAGAAAACAATAACACACAGCAGCAAGTACACCTCAATAATAATAACTGTGGTGACTATTCTTCTCAGGAACTAAATCAGAAAGAAAACAACATTACATCCTGTTGAGTTTATGTCAGTGATAACTCAGTGATCCAATTAATAATAATAACCGTGTGGCTTCCAATACGGAATGCTTTATCGACAGTTATTGCACAGATATAGCTTCTTACAAAAAAGATAAAATAAGTAGCCTTTATTAAAAATTAATAAACACATAAATAAAGTATTGTGAGCAGTGTACCACAGAAAACAAACTGAAAAGCATACACACTCCAAAATGCATAAGGTGCAAAATACAAAATGCAATCAGTATGAGAAAAAAATTACTCACACACTTACGAAATGTTGCCTTATTTTGTTTTGTGTTAAATAAAAAATATTTGTGGAGCACATTAAGTAAGCGTGCTAGTGCTTCCTCTGAATCAAAGATTTCCTTGGCAGAGTTTGCAAATTCAGTTTGCTCCTGCTTTGGTAAAGAAATTCCACACAATGCTCGGATGCCATGTTTTAAAACAACAACAACAGCGGAATATGGCCAATAGATGTGGCAAAGAATCCTGCAGCATGAAGCGCATTTATAACTGTATTCAAACTGAGATGTTTATTATTATTATTATTACTTAAAAAAGGTGACACAAGTCTACAGATCTGAAGGGACTAAATGTATGCATACTATATAGTATTTAAATATGTATCATGTACTTGAAACATTAATATATGTGATTTTTTTAAATCATTACCTGAAAAAGACCAGGGTACCCAGTTCCCGATTTTCTACCCGTGCTGACCTCTAATATATATGTACATATTAAATGAGCTCTGGGAGAAAAAAGAAAGAAGTGTAAATAGGAAGCAGATGATCTTGTTAGTTTTGTTTGAATAATTGCCCAGTTGTTTATAATGGCACTTTAAGGGTCAAGAAAAGGTAGTTGTTGAATGTGTTTTGTCATTTTGACTCAACTGAAGTAGTAAAACACTATTCTAATACACTCTGCTTAACTTGGCTGCACATGTTTTCACCTGAAAATGAGCCTTTTTATTTATCTTTGACAAATACCACATAATTACCTCTGAAAAAAATAAGGGCGTAAATGACAGTTTTTTATATTTATTTTCCAGAAAGTGGTGAATGGACGACATCCAAGATTAATCATGCCAAAGAAGAATGAAACAGATTTAGATTCAAGCTTGTAAATAATTCCATTATGCAAAACATTGATATAACAAAATATATATTATGTAAATGCACAGGTGTGTTAATAATGTCCACAAGTCAGTAACCATCCTTCTTTCTTGAGAGGGACACAGCTAACCACATGGGTATGCATACATTCCTAAGATTTAAAATCTAATATTACATTCATTGCCTGGGCAGATAGTGCTAAGCTAGGATTTCAGGTACTGTTTTTTAAAGCCACAAAAAAAGAAAAAAAAAAGGAAAAGAGAAAAGAAAATTGATGATACCACAAATGTAATGCTAATTGATTTATTACCTGCCGAGGCAGATCCCAGGCAATGCAATGGCAGGCCTAGGCTTAAAGCAAATGATTTACACGATAATGTTTGACTCCTGGAAAGGGTAATCAGATCCAGATACAATGGATGATAGGATAATTGAGAAGAAATAAAAGAGGATAAATTGCTGTGTGTTAATGAGTTTACAGGACCTAATGGGGAAGGCATCAGTTTTTACACTTGGGTTATGGGCTAGGAGTAAGGCTTTATCTACTGTTAAAGAAGCACTGGTATAACAAACCAGGATTAATGGCATCCTACTCACTTTGGGTTTATTTAAATCTATTTTTTTTCATTTAGCAAATCGCTAAACAGCTGAATTATATAGCAACCATAGAAAGGTAATGCCAATACTGCCTTAAATTATGAAGTACTGTGCATCTGTTAAGATTTTCCTATGAAATGCAAAATAATTCTGCTTGGCCAGAAGGATATCGATGTTGATAACAAGTCAACAGGTACATTTTAATGATGTAAGGTTGAAATTACACCCTACTGTATGAAGAATGTGCAGCATTAAATTATCAATTTTTTTTTCTATTGAATATGTAATTACAGCTATGAGAAACAGTTTTGCATCACCCTATTGAATTAACTAATTTTGCTTCATAAAGTCGACTAATGTTAAGTTAATATTGAATTACATACCGCTCCATATACTTAATGGAAAACTGACAAAAATGGAAAAATGTGACATTTTGAAATCTAACATGCAATACTGTACTACTATTATGGCTACCGGTAGACTTTTGCGATATTGTTTTGCAGTTTCTTTGATTACATGATGTTAAATAAAAGTTCTAAATTATGTTCATATGTTTTTTATGGGGTTTTTTGTGGGGTTTTTTTTTCAATTTTTTTATTATATCTCAGTCCTAAAATTCTAGTGATGCAAAACTTTTTGCCATAGCTGTACTATATTAGTGTCCATAAATTCCTATTATTACACAATAACTTAAATATGAGTGAAGAATTCTTCAAATACCAGTTGCACAGATCTGTATTGTCAGTGCCCCTCTATAAAGGCCTTTGCTCATTCAAAAACTCACTCTTACGGTAGGGCTATTTTCTCAAGCCTCCGTGCCAAATCTTTAACCTTTTGTCAAGTGTTTAAACATTTCAGGTAATAATAACTACCAATGAAAGTTCCATGCACTGCTTGACTGCGCTCCTCAAGAGCCAGAAGCAAGATAAATGAAAGGCAGGCTCACAAGAGTGCTAGTGGTTTGGGGGCTATTGATTTTTGGTCCCTTCTATTTAAAAGTGTGATCTGAAAAAAAAGTTGACAGAGGTCATTAATTTCATCATATACTTGTCGGCTCATCCATATCCAATCCCACACCACAGACCGCCTGTCACTCCCAGTTTGTTCTTTATTTGTTTGCCTTTGCTGTGTTTTCTCATTGCCTAAACTATTTATTTGTTTCTGGACAGACACAAGTAGCACAATTACAGCTATGTGTTGTTGTTTTTGCACTTTTGAAAATTCACTTTTATTGAAGCAAAATAGAGCAAAATAAGGCCATTGCACTGATAAAATGCCAGGCACAAATTAACCCCAAAGTCCTAGCCCTGGTATTTACCATATGTTTTGAGTCCATTAATGATATTTTTTTAATCAGTTTTGTCAGTTTCCCCTGTCCCTGATAAGGAGACTGTCCCTCACTTTGACCTCCGACAGTATCTCTCAGAAACTGTAGAACCGTATTTCATGGAGATGCCCTATGTTCAGAAGATGTGCAGTTCTAAGCCACACACTTTTGTTATTTTACAATTCCATAATTCACACATTATGTTAAATATATTGTAAAATTATACTGTGGAAGGAACCTTCAATTATTCACTGCCATCAATATTTCAATACTGTATGTCAGATAATGTGGGAACAATGCACTGCTTTTTTATTCTAAAGCAGTAACACTACATAGCAAAGATGACCTGCAAATAAAGACAAGTACTATTTATTATTGCCCAGTTCTTTGCCCTGCTATCAATAAACAACAGATGAAGTGTTTTATGAGATGAACAGTCACATTTCCAAAATCTGTAACTACAAAGTAAAAATTCCTGTACCACTGAATGTATTGTTCTGGTAAATCTATCATCAGAACCTGCAATAAATATATGTGTTTTATATGTGTAAGCCTTTGAGTTCTGAACTACTTGTGGTACCTGGGGAGCTGTACGTGATTCAATCCTTCAAGTTCCTAACTATTGAATCCCAAAGCTAGTTCTAATTCCCAACAGCTGGCAAATGTATTTTTGTTTGCAGAGCAGTTTTAAAAAGCGTGTTTTTCCTTTATAACCAGGCAAACAAGAATACAGTCAATGCATAAACATGTTGTTCATAGAGAAACAAAAAAAATATTAGGAAATGTAAATGTGTAAAAATGTATAATGCAATTTGAACAAATGTTCACGTGGCATACTATAGCAGTTTTTTTGTTTGTTAAATGGACTTTTATTTTATGTACAACTGGATTCTTTTTTTTCAAATAATATTTAAAAATACAGCAGACTCTTTGTAATCTGTACCAGTTAAGAACAGCATGAGTCTACTGAAGTTTGCAAAGAGCCATCTCTCAAAAGTCTGAGAAATATAATAATATTGTTCTGTCACACACTAACATAAATCCACTACCTCTGTACACAAACACACATCAAGGACCATATTTGATGGGTGTCCTGGAAAAACATAATATCCCGCAATTTCATGTTCTCCTCATTTTGCTATATGACAATGAAAAACTGTTTTCTGGAAAATTCTTTAAAGAAATGTAGTGGAAAATCTCTTGTTTTCAGTTGGTAATAGGATGCAGCAAATTGTGACACCTCTGATTTTTATTGATCATTTTTGAAAATGTGGAACAATATGGCACTACATTGCATATGGAAATTCATTGAAAGATTGAGGTTGATAGTTGGTCTTATGGGTCTGTCAGCAACCAGACTCAATTCAATGAACTTTTATAGCTGGCGGGATGTGTCAATTGAATCCAAATAAACATTGCTCCACACTCGCTCTGTTTATTGCATTATCTCCCAAAAGCTTTCTCTCTAGCTGAAACCTTCATTGAATTGGGACCAAAGTTTACCTGTTCACCAGCTGTATCATTTTTTCTTTAAATTCTGATTAAGAGAACTATAATAGTTTCCCTATACCATATATGGTTATCTTTCTATTGAAATAGATATACATTTAACAAATCATGTTTCAATTAATAAAACAAAAAGTTAACAAGATATCTTCATGCCTCTCGGAAGCCTATCTTATTTTAGCCTTGTACACACCAGTGAACCCAACCCCATTAGACTGTCTGTAAGAAAAACCATACTACTGCCACACTAAATAATGGTAAAGTATATTTGTGGCTTGGTGCCACCATTTTCCCTCAATCCACTCCCCTAATCTAATTATGCCTTGAAGTAGTCTGCATTTGAGAAATTAATACTTTGATGAAATATCTCGCCAGCTCCACAAGCAGCTGAGGGAAAGTAGGGGAAACATATTTATAGCATTAACTCTGCCAAGCTTCAACCACCATGGAACCTCCTGGGCACAACAGTGCACCCACTAATAAAATTAAATGATAGTATATGTGCTTTGTTTAATTTTGATGTCTTCATAATGTATTACAAAATTAGATTGATTTGACAAGTTCCATTATGCTTGATAAAATATTTATTGAGCCCCGAAGATGATAACTCTTATCTAACCACCATTTGTTCTACAGATGTGACATATTTAATATACAAGTAACATCACTCAGATCTATGTTCCAGTTAGCCCATTACATTTTATTTGCGGAGTACAGTGTAAAGTCATCAATAACGCTTTGATAGATCCCTGTCTGCCGGGTGCCTGACAGGTGTGGAGAGCGCTTGCTCACATATAGCAGCAGTGGAACATCAATCATGAGCAAGAAATTTACTGTGTGAAATTGGCCTCATCTGTCTCAATGCTTGATGCAGATAGAGTTTGTTCTTCTGATAGAGGTGCCGTTAGTCACCTTAGCACGCCTCCCTAGGTACTTATGGGCCGTACAGCCTTCGGTATTCTCTCATTCTTTCTTGGCTTTTTAAAAATACAATTATATGTGTGTGTGTGTGTGTGTGTGTGTGTGTTTAAAAAAACAGGAACATTCTATGTCCCTCCTACAGCTCATCAGCCCTGTGAAAGGTCTCTGTAAGTCCAACCCTTACAAGGTTTGCCAGAAAGTTACAGTGTCCATTAATTATTAAACCCAATAATAGAGAAAGGTATAAAACACAGAAAAGATGGAAGAATAAGCCATTTTAGCACACTGACAGAAACCTTTGTCCTGTTGTAGAATTCTTAAGTAAGTCAATTATATATGATTTTTACTCAACAGAGCGCAGAACTAAGAGAATAGTATAAACTGCACAGGTTACATTGAATACACAAGTATATATGTTTTTACATATATACGTTTAATACAATAATATGTATTATTATTTTTAACATGGATTGGTTTCTAGAATAAAAGTTTATAAGGGCTGACTCGATAGAAAACGTATTTTTTATATATATATATATATATATATATATATATATATATATATAAAATCTACAGTTATATGCATACAGAGCATATATGATTGGATAGTAAATGTAGAGGTTCAAATAAACAAAACACATTTTCTACAAGTCTGTACTGAATTTGGGATTATGTAGGCAAGGGGGAGATGGGCTGCCCAATCCCGGGTTTAATGGATGAAAATGGATATATGATCAGAATGCAGAGAGAGATACAAACCATGCAGGGCTGCCCATCAGACAGACAATTACAGTGTCCTAGGAGTGACACATCCCCTCGGGCTGACATAATTAAGGTGTATTATTTGTCAAGGGTTCAACATTGAACAAATGTCCTGGCAAAGAAATGCTGAAAGAAAGGGAAGGGGCAGATAATGAAATTCAGGGATGACAAATGACTTTCAGCCTGACACCGTGGCATCTGACAGAAAAAGACATCTAGCAAGGCTGAAAACTTGTACTTATGCTGTGTACACATCTGATAGAATCCCGCACCAGTCTGTCCTTTTGAAAAGGCACTGCTTGAAAGAATGATCAATTAAATAATGTAAGGCTTTGCAGGAGTAAGGCAAATATTTGGTCACTGGCTTAGTAACACTACAAAGGAGTCTCCACTGATAATGCAAATTCAAGTTATATTAGGCTTGACCAGCAATATTTCATGGCTTAGTAACTTTGTGATTTAATACTATCTGTTCAGACCACAGCACGTCCTTCCAGGTGTCTGGACAGTGTTCTTATGACTCCTTTAATGTATTCATTTTTTCCATATATTCAGTGCAATGTCAAGTAAACAGACTAATGGGGCTGTAATCAGTCTTGTTAACTAGATAATTAACCATCCTGAAAGTAACAAGGGCACACTGTAAGGCTGAAAACAAGTGCCTAGCTCTGGCTGCTTAAAAGCACAATGCTGCCAGTTATAATAAATCCATGTTTTATTGGGCCAGGTAGTGGTCCAGTTAATTGACAGTCTTGTAATAGTCTTAGGGATGATCGTCTCTGTACTGTTAAAAATTCTCAGTGAACCACATCTCATCTGGGACCAAAGAAATCAACAAAAATGCACAAAACAGAGTGAAAGTCCAGCTGTTAAAATGTTTGGTTCAATCTACATTAATGCGCATCGACAACGCGTGACCCACAAAGACCTCCACGACCACCAACTGACTGAAAAACTGCGTGATCAATAAAAACAGATATTGGGTCAGCTTTCTAGATCATTAAGCACCTGATTAAAAGTGGTGTATCAACCAAATGGTGATATTACAATTCCAATATCAAAGTATTCAAGCTTCCAGCACATTACGGTATATGACCATTGATAATATATGTTTTGTAAAGTGATTAGTTCCTGCCTTGCAATCACTTCACGTTGAGTTTATTAACATTGATTGTTGTATTTAACACATAGCTCAGTTGGCGGTATTTTTTATTTTTTTTACTGGTAAAGGCACATCCACATTCACCTGCTTGTTGTACAATAAAACATATGGCTGTAAACATGCGCTCAGTGACAAAACAAACCAGAACATTAAGCATCTTGATTGAAAATATGACATTTACTATTGGTTTGTGGTACAGCAAATACAGTGATGTTTTCAGTTTTGCTTCTAAAAGTCAGGATCTTGTCTGCTTTACCAAAATGGTTGGCAAAGAAACATTTGTCTAGGGGTCCTGTCCCATTCAAGCTGTCTTTCTAATACACAAATTGACCCTTCCTGTTGTTTTACACATATGTCCTGTTAGATTAATGACTTTAATAATTCTGGTACACAAACAGCCTTGTCTTAATTATCTAAACATTGGCAATATTTAGGTCTACTGTTGTTTCGATCAATTTTAGCTCTGCAATGTTGGACAACAAAATCCTAACCAGAGGCACCATGCCTTGACATGGGCTTCTTTAGAACATATGATGCAACTATCAATATATAGCTGATACATTCATGGAGTACTGTGACTGTTCTAAGAATGAGCATAGCCAAGTAACCAATGACAAAAAACACAATAACAAGGCTATAACATTTGGAACAGTGCAATGCATCTAGTCATTCTTAGTGCAAGACAAATTCCAAAATGATCAGACCACATTATCAAATTTATAAGATTTGTATTTTAGCTCAATAGCATACAGAAGGAACTTATTTAAAAACAAATCATGAAGATTAATAACTACAGTTTTGTACATTAGATTAAAGAGAAAATGCAAGTTATTAAAACAAATAGTGGTATAAACTGCTAAAGGAAAATAACTTCAGTAAATACAATGTCATTTTCCGTTCTAACAGAACATTGGGCCCAACTGTTTTACTTTGTTCTCATTTGCAGCTTGTGTTGTGGCAGGCACATCACTTCATAAATGTATGGGTATTTATGGGTAGTTTTCTTTTTTTCTGCAAACAGCCCAAAACAGTCCCAAATTAAAATAGTGGAAAGCACAACATGTGCCATTTCCTGTAAAATTGTATTTAACATGAGTCAGTGCAGATAAGCTAGTGGTGTCATTTGTCACATTTGATATAAATCATTCAGTGATTCACACCTCAGTCAAAGGTCTTCATTCATCATGCACCTTTTCTGTGTATTCATTGCCTGTTTTTCTAAACAAGTAATGAGTTATTGTGGTAATTAAATTCTCATCCCAGTTGACCCTGATTTTTGTTGTTTAAGAGTTCATTTGTTACGAATTCAAATATAAAAATGGGTTTGTCGTCATGTGGGCAATGTGGATAATATTTCACAAGAAACTTTTGACTATCGTGATTGCTTCACAAAGTAATCAAGACACCATGAAACCAGGTCCTGCACAGAGTTAACATGGGTCTCTTTACCAAAACTATTTATGAAATGTAGGTTAATGAAAATTTGTCATATTTAAGAATCCTAGCTATTTTCCATTCCAGATAAAAAAATCCATTCAAGGCAGGGTTTACATACAATGTATCAATGTGATTAATTAAAATACAACACTGGGCAACTCACAGAATTCTGTTTACAGAACCCTAAATAACACAAATCTTAGACTACTCCCAGTTCAAACCAATGATGCATAAAAATATATATTTGCCTACAGATATTAACCTACAGTTTACAACAATTTACAGCAAAAACCAAAAGGGCAGCTGCTTTTGTGAACTCAACTTTAGTGGCACAATTATTGATCATGTGAATTTCTGTCAGAATGAAGGAACTTCAGAAGCCTGTGGCTGCAAATCGAGCCATAAGTGTCTCAATGCTTTAAAAAAGCCAGATGTTATTTCAAGGCAATAGCAGACACCTTTGTTTTTGGTACAGTCAACAGGATTAAAATTTCATTTTTAATGACTTGGACATATTTCCAAACCAAGAAGCATGAACACAGTCCAGTGGTAACTTCTCGGGGTCTTTAAATGAGTAAAGTCATCCAATTACTTATTGCTAATGGTGATGTTAATGGAGCTTCATGAAGAGGTTAGGACAATTAGATTATTTAGTTGGCAGGGCTTTCACGGTACAAGCTGCACAAATTAAAGTTGATTCTGTGTTTTCTTTTAAATGAGTCCTGATATACATGCCACACCATATGATAAAGCAATTATTCTGAAAGCAGTCCTGCCTATACATCTGTTGATCATTTTAAATTTCAAGAACTAACCAAGTATTCATTAGCTGCTTTAAAAGCAGTAAAAAGAGTTCAGCAATGTGGTAATGCAGTTCAGCAACATGTGTCGAGGCAACAAAATGCACCCTGCCTTGTTGTCATTATTAGTTTTTGATGTAACTTTTAACATTTATTTTTATTAATGTAGCATTTCTTTTAATTTCATGTCCAAATATGACATGAAAGCCACTTTTGTGTGTGTGTTGAGCAACAGTCAACAGGACAAAGAATGTAAGCTTCTGCAGCTGTCCTGTCAGCCTGTGAGCTCACAATGTGAAATTAAGTTTCTGTGTTCCCTCATGCTAAGAATGTGTTATAAACTCAGAATTTGTTATAACACAATAGCAGCCACTTACCTGATGCTTTTTAGAAATTATATATTGCTGGAACAATAAAATCACACTGCAAAATCATAATTACTCACTCACACAGAATACAAGGAATAAAGAAAGTGGCTCACTTGATTCCCTAAAGAATTCTTCAAAATGATAATGGTTTTCTTATAAAAAAAAATAATGAAATAAAATGTGCAAGACCAAACTCCATTAAGTACATCACTTAAAATGTGATGAATATCCTTTATCTATTGTAATCCATCCATTTAAAGAGATTTGAACTTGTTCCAGTTTATGCCATATAGCTACCCTAAGTCTAAATGATTTAGCTTTCAGTTCCCACTAATGTACATAACTAGACTCTGGTCACAACAGCTACTTTGCTCTGCTACAACACATGCATGTCCAATGTCTATACAGGCTTTTGTACATAGATCTCTTTAAAAACCAACAGACGGACAACAAGTGAAAATCCAGTTCTTCCACCAGGAATTGAAGAAAATAAATACTTTGTACTGATTTAATTTGTTTACTGCAAATGTAATTCAATAGAAATTAATTTAAAAATATATAATTGAAAAGATGTCATCATGATTCATAACCGGTAACTGTTGAAATTTAATGGGGATCATACAAAAGCAGGGCCTCAGCTCAGGACTGTTTTAAATGGAACACACATTATGTGATTTATTTAGTGTGACTGTTATTCCCCACAGGTTTCCTGGTGCCATGAGATCCAAGTCACATCTTAAAAAATCACTGAAACCTTGAGCATTAATGTTACAGGGGATGACTATAACTGAAACATAAGACAGAAAACATAGAAAAGGAGAAGACAGTGGAGTTGAGTTATAACTGATGAAGGTCTAACAAGATAAAAGCAGGCAGAGGAACAACATTGTCTTGAATGTGATGAAAATAAAGGGTGAAGGAAGGTGAATGAAAGTGAGATTGAGGTGAAAATGCCTCCAGACAGAAGACGAATGAGACGAACATGACAGTAACATGTAGTTAAATTAAACATAAAGGAAACAAGTGCTCACTCTACAGACCCCAGGCCTGCACTACAATTACAGAGCTCTGCTTAGCACCCGGAAGCAGATGTGTAATCAATAAGCCTCTTTACCCATTTTCTTTTTTTTTTCCTTTTTTTATTTCTTTTAACAGACCATTGCTGTTCTTGTGTTCATTAATTGACACAGCTCCTTCAAGTTCTATGTTTTAAAAGCAAAGCCATGTGGTAAATTTATGATTTTGTTAAATGAAAAAAAAAAAAAAAACACTCTTAATGACACATTGTAATATATGCTTCTGAGTATTCAAATAATCTTAATAATGTGCTTTAAACACTGTGGTATGGCCTGTCTCTTAACACACTATATTCTGCCACCTATTTTGTGTAGCAGGGCGGTAGAAAGCCCTGCACATGAAAACGGGGCAGGACAAAGCTCTGCTGAATTCAAATGTATTGTTTGTTTATTTTAGAACAGGGTCGCCTCTGCCCCTGTGTAGCTTATTATTTGGTGTTGGTATTTTGTATTATGATTTATTTATTGTTATGATTTATTATATATATATCGGGAGATGGTCACCTGGCTAAAAGCCTGCAGCTCTCTACGCTCAGGGTGGGTGTTTGTGGGTGAGCGAGCGAGAACGAGAGTAGAAAGGAGAAAGGAGAAAGGATATTAAAAATAAAAAATCATACATGATCAGTAACAGTGTTTGCCCCGTCTGACCTGTATTGATTTGTTTTGTGTTCGAGATTTTGTTTTGTATACCTGTTTTATTTGGCTCTGTGAACAAGTGTGTGTTTTTTTGTTAAAAGCTTTAATTTTATTGTTGTTTAAATAAATGATGCAAGTGCTATTGCACCAAATCCCTGCAGTGCCTGTTTTCCTCCTGCACCTGGCCTGACGTCTGCTTTATATAATCACTAGTGTACACATTATAGCATGTACAATAATACTTCACAGTAAGAACTTGGTGTTGCTTGTCAGGGTTGCATTAGTTTTTGTCTCTTAACCAAATATTTCTAATGCAGTTATCGCCCCTTAAGAAGAACCCCTTTGTCTGCATTTTCCATTTCCCTAAGCTGTATAGAAATCTATTTATTTAAAGATATTCTGGCAGGACAGATCCACTGAGAATCATGTTTTTCCTATTTTTTTCTTTTTCACATTTTTTGTAATATACAAAATCAATACCATTTCTTGCAGCATCTTATTTTTCTTGGAGGTCACTTATCCACATATTAACTGGACTGAAACTTGCTTAGTTCTTGAGATGAGAAAATGTCGTTCAGTTAGTATGCTTGCTGGTAGAATAAAAAAAAATATTGATGGAACATGTATAAAATATACAACCAGCAATAACAGTAGAACCATAATAAACTAACAATAATGCGAGAGATGCAAATCAATATTAATTCAAATTGGACAAGTGTTTTGTGTTATAGGCTCAAAGAGTATGTTGGTCATTAAAAAAAAGATCATTTATGAGTTTGATTTTAAATGAAGTCAAAACATTCTGCGTCCTTTGGGATAATGCTTAATGCCTGCACTACATTTAACCACAGAAGGAAACAAAATTAAAGTATCAAACGGTTTAATGTTATGTGTCAAGTTTTAAAATAATCTCTATTAAAACCGCTTAATTAAACTTTAAAATTCAAATGTACTAATCAGTTAGCACCAGAGTGTGGACTTGTTTTCTCATATTAAACAACAAGCCAACCAAGGCCTCTGTCAGTCTCCTGTTCATTAACATGAAGGTACAATTTGCATTTCTTGATAGGCTATTCCAGTTTTAATATCCTTGTTCTTGTCTTACATCAATCATTGGAAGGAGTGCCACCACAGGCCATCATTAACTTTTCAAATCTGCCACAAAACAAATATTACAAGGGCTCACTAATTTGTAGATCAAAAAGCCACTTGTCCATTATATAATTGAAATGAAGACAGAATGTTACAGTTCTGAAGAACACAGTAATTACCAGCTGTTAATTGCTCACTTGTGGTGGCTCACTTTTAATTAAAAAGAACAGCTCATTGCAGGACGATAAGCAATGGCAGAGACTGCAGGTTTAATCAACAAAGCAGAAAAAAATGCTTTCTGCCGCTGCCAACGACAGCTTGAGAAATCTTCAGATATCCAAAAGAGATTAAAAAGTGTCTATTTAGAGCAGTCAAGTTGTATTTTAACGAAGGAAATTGACTATTTGAAGTCAGCAGAAGTGTCCCACAACATCCCAGCTAACACTGTTGGGACTAATCATTTCCTGACTGTTGTGATCATTCAAGTAAAGAAATTTAGCTACTTTCCTCTAGACTTCATCATTCTTATGTAATTGGCCTGTCTGAGGTGAGCACCTCTTTTTAAAAGCTCTTTAAAGGATGCAGGGCCCGCAGACTGTGCATTTAATTACTGTTCATATTTCATGCAGGAAGAGGCAGCTCTGTTCAGGAAAAGGAAAATAAACTACCTGTCTGGAAAATGTGCTCCTGCAACTTCACGTGGTCCAGTAATTAAAATGCATGTGACCTCACCAGCCTGATCCTGCATTCCACTTGTTCTTCATTTATTTTATCTACAGTCCCAGGCACTGTGATTATAAAAACTATTCTTTTTTGTATTAAAACTGTCTCAAAATGGATGCGAAAGTGACTCTTTTGAAATTCTAAATACATGTCAGGGTATAATGTGAAATAAAATCTCAATGAATGTGTTTATAATGCATTTTTCATCTTTGGCTTACTGAATAACTATTCAACTCACGTTAAATTAATCACTCCATTAAATTTGTCCAGAAACCAACCAAGACAGAAAAAAGGAATACATTATAAATGGGTCATTCTACAGAAAGGGGACAAATTGGGGATCCAAAATATTGAGAAATTGACGTGATATTTTTTTTAGTGAAACAACCAAAATTAAATAAGAAAAAAATCTTATCTGCATATAACATAACTCAGCCGAGCTGAAATTATTTTTTTTAATATAATTGATTTAGCACACAAATCTGTCATAACTAAAAACTGCTGTATAAAGAGAAATATACATAAAATTGATTAGGCATTATAACAATACACAATAGTGAAAATATTTATTTCATTTTTCAAAAGATAAACTTTGATTTTCATATTTATTGACTAATAAAATTAAAGTTAAACTTAGTTTTGGCACTTTTATCAGGTTTGGTACTGATATTTAAATTAATTAAAAATATGTTAGCAATGACTAAAAGTATACCAAACTATTATTGTTTTTTTTTTTTAAATATGAACCCCTTAATCATTTGCTAATATAACTTTCACTCCTGCCAATGCTGCTGCAGTTTTATTCACTAAAATAATTATTGTTACGGTAATGACATTACAGTTACAGTAATGATACTTAAAGATTTAAACAGTGATTTAAAATAAATATGGAAAGAAATACACCATTTATAATGACACTACACAGATTCCAATGTTTTATTGGAAATCATAAAACTTTAAAAAAATATTGGGGCTGATGTAAGGATAGGTGTAGTGCAAACAATTGCGGCTGCAAAATCCAACTTGCCTAGCGGCCAGGCAATTATTTTGCTCTGTGGCCTATGTGAGCTTAAGAGCAATGCAAATTACTCAACACGCACAGATAATGAGCTGCAATCATGAAGTGAGGGTCACAATGAGCGCTGCCTGTGCATCGGGTTATTTAGCGGCCACACTTACAGTCCAGAGGTGAGGTGAGTTAGGAGTGCAGAGAGCAGTAGGCGCTGTATGAGATACAAAAATCAAAGCAAACAAAATAATATGTTAGAGGAACGGCAGCAAAGTCCTCTTGGCACGCAGAAAAGAAAGGGTTTATTTTACAAGGGAATCTTACAAGGGAATATGTACCCCAAAATATAGTAATGACCCTTGCCCTTGATGATAAAGCAAAAGACAGAGAGCATTGCCAGGTGCAATTAATAATCAATTTATTAATTGAAATAACACTGTCCCTGTTCGGGGCCAAGATCACGCCACAAAAATAACAAAAAGACTCTAACTCCTTCCTTCACCCACTGACCCCCGCTTTCACTTTCTCGAGCTCTCCCTCTCCTTCAGGCTCTCACGTCACTCCCAGGCTTCAGTCTCTCTCAAGTCTCTCACAGGCCCAATCTCACTGGCTCGATCTCACTAGAATTCTGATTGCTCGTTTCCCCCTCCCCCCCCCCCCACTGCTTCCGCCAAGTCCACCCGGACCAACCAACCGGATCCATCCCTCGCTCCTCTCCCCATTCTAAGTGGCGTGGTGGCACCCTAACAATACATGTAAGACAGGACAAACCAGACGAGACAAACAACGGGACAACATACAAGTGCAGCAGACACAGAACGGTGCCCGGGTCACTACAGTATAATCCATTTTCTAGTAATGCAGATGGGTGTGGACTTAAAGGGCAATAATGCCCCTCCCCTAGTCATACTGCATTCGAAGAAAATACTTTTGTGAAATACAAATGAATTAATTTATATTTAACAATAACTTGGTATAAAGCATTTCTAAAAAGTGTCATTACCATAATAGTTCTGTCATTACCGAAACAAAATAAGTTGTTACAGTAATGACAGTTACAGTAATGATAATTTTAAGCATTTTTATGAATTTATAAAAATCTGAGGCCTACACATTCTGACCATGCCTAACTTTGAACATATAAATCATGAAATAATTCTAACCTAAAATCATTTGTTTTTGTAAAATATTTAATCACAGCAGAATAGCATGTACGGTAATGACGCATAATAAACCTAATCAATGATTTTCTGACACTTGAAGTGATTTTTGAAACTGATCATCTCACCATGTGGCCATGTTGGAAATGTTAGGATCTCTTTTCATGATCACATGCTCAAAGGGGTGGCCTAGGGCAGGGCTTTTCAACATGTGGGTCGGGACCCACCAGTGGGTTGCAAGCCATGCCCAGGTGGGTCACCAAAAAAATATAAAAAATACATATTAGAATACTCAGACGATGATTCAAGAGGAAGAGAGTATAGCATAAAATAAACCTTGCATTGGTTTGCTAACCTCGAGCAAGGGGGGGGGGGGGAGGAGCTTGCGCAATGACTCACCGTTGCACTGACGCACAATACTGTCATGCGCTGTCCAATTCTATATAATCACCCAGTGCATATTTATGTATTTAAAGCAAAAGAAATGATTGTGCACGCTAAAAGCAGTAAACCTAATTTTGTCGATCATGTGACACACGCTCTTATCTTAATTTCTCCATTTTAAAACATTCGATCAAGCTCTGATCCGACTCTGGATCAGATTTTGAGCCGAAACTGAGCTCAGGGTCAGCGCTGATCTATTTAGTACAACCCAATACGCCACAGGAGCAGGATCGGCTCCCAGTACAACCGGCTCAAGAAACAGGCGCAATCGACTCACTAACAATCAGCACTTCAGTTATTTGGTGAGTTTGACTGTTTTCTAAGTAAAGTACTTTATTTCATCATTAGTCAATTAAAGGTGGGTCGCAAATTTTTTTCACATTTACGGGTGGGTCGTCAGGTGGGAAAGGTTGAAAACCGCTGGCCTAAGGCATATTTTTACTAGGGGGCAATACACTGTCCGTTACAGTAATGACATTGAAAACTGGGGACAGGTTTTCAATGGCTTTTTATTCAAAAATAGAAAAAATATTTTAAAATACTAGTTCAACATTATACTATGATACTGCATTCCTTTTTTAAAAAAAATATTGTCATGTTTTAAAATGATTCCATAAAATACATTTGTTTTGATTAGAAAGTATAAGAGCTGTAAGTGTGACCCTTAAATGTTGCATAAAAATAATTATGCATATTTGCTAAATGTTAATGCAAACAGCTAAAGAAATAAATGTATATTGCATCCGACAAAACATTTTTTAAAAAATATTTAAATACACTTTACTTTGAGGTGGAGACTCCATTTGTCCCATTTCTGTAGAATAACCCAAATACAAAAACAATTCATATTTGGGGTGCTTTAATATTACCATAATATAGCATTCTAAAAATAATAATACAAAATGTGTTAAGTACTGTATGTGGCCTATGGACTAGACTACTGTTACTCTTCATATGAAGCTTTAAATGTAGTTCCCATAAAGCTTTACAGAATTACCTTTGCTATAGCTAATAGAAGAAAAATATCCTGTGCTCGGTTCCAGCCACTTTAGTTATGAAGAGCTCATTGTGGATGGTAAAGTGTTCTATAATTCATCCGATGTTTATTAAAACAAGACATCTTGATTTTTCAACAGCGTGCAGCCATGCAGATCGGTAAGCTTTAGGGGTAACAGTTTGACTCGGCCATATGGTTATCCTAAACATTTTTCTGCACACTCATCTTCCTGCATTTATTAACGCCATTCATCCCTGTTTGAAATTCTAACAATGTGTGATAACTCCCTGACCCATTCCATTCCCTCACTGATAAAAGAGTCTGTGAGGAAGTTCCTTTTTTCTACTTCCTCCTTCTAATTTTCAATCAGCACCTGTCACTCTAGTCTTGAGTTTCACAGTTTTCTTTAGCCTTAGTTTGCTCTCTTCTCCGACATTTTCAAAAGTTTATCAGAGGAAACACTTGCGCTCATGAGGATGGCCGCCACACAGTGACAGATTAATCTAGGCTGAGTGAACTTCCTTCACAAAAAGGACACTAATTATTACGAAGGCACTTCGAACACAATGAGAGCTGACATCTGACAGACTATTCTCTGCCAGCTCTGCATTGTCTTACTGTCAGGCTTTCTCAGTTCCCAGCCTTAATTACATCCTGTTTACAAACATTAAGGCTGACTTCAGATGAGGTCTTAATAAACGCTGACAAAGGTCAGGGTCACATCACAAGGAGAATGTTATCTGTCTGGGTCTTTCGCTAAAAGCTATGTAAAAATAAACAGCTTTCACCTGTCAGAGGTATACGCCCCTCCTAAAGAATTCAGTGAAGCCCACGCCCCAAATTAGACATTCTGTCTAGAATTATTGGCAACACATTGGCCAAACCCTAACATTGTTCCTTTTCTTGACTTGTTCTTCCTCCAGAACTAAAGATGACAACATCTGAGAACATGTTGAGAACATACCTCTTTTAAACAAAGTATGGGCAGTTTTCTAATTGGGGAAAAAAGTTACCTTAAATTGTTTTCACCAGTACACGATTGTTAACCTCTCTATTTGCCTTGTACTATGTTTCAAGAGTGGAATGAATTATTACCATTAGGCTTGTTTTGTACTTTCATGGTATATCTGGAGGTTCAAATACATCATAAAACATTTTTTTACTGATTATTATTATTATTATTATTATTATTATTATTATTATTATTATTATTATTATTAGTTGTAGTAGTAGTAGTAGTAGTAGAAGTAGTTGTAGTGGTATTATTATGATATGGTTCTCTATTTCAACCACAGATGGAGTGAGTGAATGGTTTTAATAGAGCTGGTTCCCTTTCAATTCGAATGGGCATGGGGTCCAGCGAAATTCCCGCTGGAGGATTCTACCTTCGCGACCCTGGTGCAAGCCCCTCCGGTAGGAGGTTTGTCTAAGAACCATGCATGCCGTAATTGCCACCTTACAAAGGCATATGCAGCTGAAGCACAAGTAACGCACCTGCCAACACGGCAGGTCTCCTCACGGCCTACCTGGATGGCATTTTGCAATCAGTTCCCCTCCCTGAACTAATAACTTCAGAGCTGCGCTTGTTCTCAGGTACGCAGGCCTGACAGGCCTTGTAGTGGTGCGCAGACACCTTTGGCTGTCACAGGCCAGGGTCCCGGATACAGATAAGTTGGCCTTGCTGGATGCGCCTATCTCCCCTGGCCATACATTCGGGCCAGCAGTGGAGGAGATCCTGCAATGCACCCACAGAGAGCGTGAGGCGTCTCGACAGGTGGCCGCGATGCTCCCTCCCTGTGCTCCGGTGTGAGACAGGATGAGACTCTCACTGCGCTGTGTGGCGACCTGAGGCATCGCCTTCAGGCTTCTACGGTAGCTAATATCCGGGGCCGCCCGCAACGACGGAGAAACGTCGGACGTGGGGCCGGAGAGCAACAGTGTCCCAGGAGGCAGTTCAAACGCTGCCCTAGGCAACCTCCAAGGCAGGCTCCACCACAGCCCCAGCAGGGCCCCTGACCCACCCCTTCTCACAACACCAGCTGCAATACTAGCGCACTTGCACCTCAGACTCTTGGGTGCTCGGCACCGTACACACAGGTTACGTGCTGCAGTTCCAAGCTGCAGTTCCATGTGGGCCCTCCTCCCTTTCAAGGGATCATGGTTACGTCCATGAGTGACCCTCTCCAGGTCTCGGCCCTCAGGCAAGAAGTAAATACATTACTTCTCAAACAAGCCATTCGTCTCGTAGAACACATCTCTCAAGAGGAGGGGTTCTATTCGAGGTACTTTCTAGTGCCAAAAAAGGATGGGGGCTTTCACCGCATCCTAGACCTGACATACCTCAACGGGTTCTTGAGGGAGAGGAGGTTCCAAATGGTCACACGTCGCCACATCCTCCAGTCTATCTGGCCAGGCGACTGGTTTGCCACTGTGGACATAAAGGACGCGTATTTTCACGTCCCTATTTGTCCCGCGCACAGGAAATATCTCCGCTTCACCTGTCAGGGAGTTTTCCGTACTGCCATTCGACCTCTCCTTAGCCCCCCCGTACATTCTCAAAGTGTGTGCATGCCATCCTTGCCCCCTTGCGGATGTTAAACTACCTGGACGACTGGTTGATTTACTCCCAGTCTCAGGAAGGAGCAGTGACCCACATGGCAATCGTGATGAAGCATCTGGCGAGACTGGGTCTCACCCTCAACGATGCCAAAAGCCAATTAATACCAGTGCAAAGTACAGTTTATTTGGGTCTCAGGCTGGATTCCCTTACGATGCGAGCCTACCTGTCAGACGACAGAGTGGCCGCCATACACAACTGTCTAACCCTGTTTCAACTGGGATCGACTGTACAATTGTCAGAAATTACTGGGTCTGATGGCCGCAGCTTCATCAGCCATCCAGCTGGGGTTACTCCATATGCGCCCAATTCAAGCGTGGCTCAATGCCTTCCGGCTACATCCTAAATGTGACAGATACCGTCGTCTGACCGTGTCTCGCGTATGCTGGGAAGCCCTGCGCTGGTGGAGGAAAGCCTCTCACCTGCGAGAAGGCGTAAGGATGGGAGTGATCCACAGCAGTCAGGTGGTGACAACAGACGCATCCAACTCGGGTTAGGGTGCAGTCTGGGAGGAGTACGCCTGTCCTGGTTGGGTCGCTTGACATCCCTGCACATAAATGCCCTGCAGCTGCAAGCTGTCCACCTCGCTCTCCAGCAGTTCCTTCCAGTGCTCCAGAGAAGACTATCCTTGTCTGCACGGACAACATGTCTGTAGTGGCATATGTCCCCGGGGTTGCACCGCATAGCCTTTTGGCTAGTGACCTGGTGTGGCAGGATGGCTTGCAGTGGTGAGGTGTGGTGACGTCACGGACCAGGAAGTAACTGAACCAAAACAGTGGATGGGCGGGTGAAACTGAACGCAACGGCGTTCAGCTGATTTTATTAACTAAATAAACAAAACAAAAGATTTAAACAAACAACAAAACACAAAACAAAAAGGCGCGATGGCCAAACAAACAGAAACAAGTATATTTTAAATATAGCAATTGTTTTCGCTCGCTCTCCCGTGTTCTCCCGTACTCTCCTCTGTACACTCACTTCCGCAGCACGGACAGCTGCAGGTTCTTATACTCTGGCCGTGGGGTTATCTAGCTGTTAATTATCTTATTACCCCTTGGCCACAGTCTGCACACGTTTGGTAAGGATGCGTGACTGTCAGCTAGTTAAATAATCAGTAGCTGATCAGCCACGCATCCTCACAGGGTTTTTAAATATAAAAAACAATAACAAAAGCTGCGCCGCAAACAAAAATACAAATAATAATAAATAAATACATAGGGGCAGGACACTCCGCCACACCTGGGCAAAAAGGAACCTTCTATCCCTCCGGGCTGTTCATTTTCCTGGAGTGGTGAATTGGGCGGCGGACCTACTCTCGAGGGAGGGTCCTCACCCGTCAGAATGGCAACTCCTCCCCTGCATCTTTCAGGGAACCGGTTACATCCGTAACCTATCGTTCAATAAGGGGATCTTCAGGCTGTATCCTAATTCAAAGGGACCGACACGGTGGTCTTACTGGTCAACTAAGAAATCTAAAGGAAGGAGTTTACCTTGTTTTTAAAACACATCTAAAAGCATTAAGATGAAAAATGCAGACTGCAACTCCTAAAGTTAAGAATGACGGGGGGTTGGGGGGGGGGGGGGGGGGCGATGACATCGTGCTGTAATCGTTCAGGCTTACATGGTTACTTATTTTTAGCTATGTCTTGTTGGTTTTGTCAAGTCGATTACTTGCAGTCCTGGACCCTGGACATGTGAAGAACCTTAGGAGATGTTTATTCATTGCTGAGCTAATGTTTCTCCAACTGTGAGGCCAACTGAAATTCAATTCAGAAGTTGCTCTTAAACCGAGCAAATCATCAAGGAGAGTAATCACCAGTCATCATACTAAGAGGTTAAATGCTGAAAAAGCCTTAGCAGCTTGTGTCCAAGATTTGCACTTTTAATAAACATTTACATTGATAGGCCCATACCATGTAACTCTATTTTTTATGTAAAGCTGAAGGTACTAATGACTACAGGAAGGGTGCTCCCTTTTAGATCTGGAAAAAAGTGACAGCTAATTGCAATCTCAAACCAGTCTGAACCAAAACTAATAAAAAAAGAGTACTTCACTCAATGCGCAATCAGGGTACCCTCTTGAAAAGAATAATACTGGGATGTTTGCTTAGTTATAAAAACAACAGCATGTGTGTTTTTCTAGACATAAGCTGATGGCAGCATTAGATTAGCTTATTATCTTGCCAAATTCGTTAGGATTCTATTTTAATTACATGCCGGCTTCATTAGGAAGTATGTCTGAGATGAGCCTGATTTAATGAAATTACTGTATGTCTTCCTGAGGGACAGACGTTCAAATATGTAAGGTATCTGAGCTGTTAAAACAATTAACACAGCCGTAGCATGAACAGAGGTTGGTAATTCATAGCAATCCGTATACTGTAGGTATTTATACAGTTTGAATGTACATTATGACAAATGGAATGTCTCAGCCATTGACTTTCATTGGGATTCCAATTCCTATTTGTCTGTAATAACAAGACAACGTACAATTTCAATAAACAATATCAACATCTCCCATTCCTAATAAAATAAAAATACAGTGTCTTTAAAAAGGAATGTCCACAGCATGAGTCACCTGATAGCTCCTGTATAACTAGAGTGCTTGGAGACAAACATATCCCTCGTAAGTATAAAAGGACTGTTATCTCCATGTACATTTGATACCTTTATTTATCATGTAATTATTATCCAGGATTGATGTTAGATATATTTATTAACCATAGTTATTTTGCTGTTCAAAATGGTTAAACGTGACCAACTAGAGAAAATATCTCATCTTGCAATTCCATTCCAGTGTTTTGTGACACTTAAATACAACAACCCAGGAGAATAAATGCCTTGTGAGACAAGCAATCATTCTCCATAGCCAAAGCAACAAAACTCTGAGGCTAAGGTGCTGATGAAGGAAACTTGACTTCACATGAAACCAAAACATGCTTGTCTCTTGCTCTCTGGTGTTCTCTGTATACAATCCTATCACTTCATATCATTCATTACCTTTTTATGTAGGAAGTATTCCTGAAAATGCTGTGTTTACACCATAAGGGATAATAATATTCTAGTAATGGAGCTGTTTAATCCCCATATATAGGCAACATGCTTATTTTAAATTTGTTTAATCAAGATATGTTTTTCATTTACAAATCTATGAGAAAAGATTTCTAAATTAATTCCACGAATACAGTTTATGTACCCTTGACAAATACTCAGAACACAGAACTAGTGTCTTAGAACTACCTTATATTGTGCAATTCTATCTTCCAAAGTGAACATTTTGTGAAAACCACTGTCGATAAAACAAACCAAAAAAATCCTGTTATTGACAGGAGATTAATTGCCAGATGAAAGCCATGGATCTTTTTAAAAGTTAGGTAGAATGTGAGAAACCTACGTGCAATCACTTTCCCTCGCTGGTTCACCTGAAACATTTTGAGACCTGTTGCTGTCTGAATGGACAGTTCTAAATGTCTAATGCCTCTTGGCAGCAGATTACTCACACTATTGAGGTGGACGAGTATCTGCTTATTAAAATCCCAGACATCCCTTTGAACTAATTGTGCAGTTGTTTTGTGATGTGGACAAAATGTTCAATGGGGACCCGGCTGCCACAATTAAGCACATTATGCTTGTGAGCTGGATTTAAATCACATCCCAGGAAATGAAAGACTTGTTCCTTCCCAAGTTGGCCACCCACCCCCCTTTCACATGTGCATTTCTCATGTTATCAATTAAAACCAACAACTTGTCTCCAGTTCAGGAGGCTAGGTTTTCTAGCACAATTAAGTTGGTCTTTCTGTTTTTGACAGTCATCTGGGTCAGATACAAAGATGCTTGTGATATACTGACATCAACTGTCCATATCAGCTTCATTTCATACAATTATTGGAAAAAAACCTTCTTGGCTTCACAGAGCCTGATGGGAACTAATCTTGGACCACCTAGTCTTACTTTACATAAAATAGTCCAAGACTGTTTTCCATCAAGGTCTGTGAAAAACGTTATTTAGTATGTTTTATATTAATTGTCCTGTTTGAGTAATGTTTTATAGTTCATTCTGTTAGGTAGCATTATGTCATGACTGTTTAGTTTTTTTCATGTGTTGCACACTGCCGACAGGCAGCCTCCATATGCTGGCCCAGTAGTTCAGCGAGCATTCTTATTACATACTCAGTATTGTATTTATTTTAAAATCTTTCTCAAGTGTTTGGAAGTGCTTTGATTGAAATGCTTACAGTACAATATACAGTAATATTCTTTATCTGAAACTTTCACACATTATGAAGATAAGCTGCAAAACATTCATAACTAAACTTGTATTCTCTTCAGTTATTTTTGTCAAAATTAAGGATAAATGGATTACATATTTAAAAAGCAGAACGTAATTCACTCTGGATTTAATAAAATGAAGTCATGACAGTTTCTCTAAAGTCGCAATTAAGACTTCAATATGCTATCTCCAAACAAATTGTAAAATGGTAAACCTGCTATGCATTTAGATAAAACACTTAGTTCATTAACAATACTGCTCTGTGCCTTTGGATCAGTTGTCATTTAGACTACCCCATACTACTAATTTGTGACAGAGGTCACTATTGATGGCCATGTGTACTGTTGGCTGCACTGGACAAATCATAGATGGATGTATTTCCCTATAGGAAGGTGGCTCTTGAGACAGAAAGCAGCAGGAGAATAGGGTAGGAAGTATATTAATTTGTTGTATCATTATAAAAAAATATATAGATAATGTTATGTTAAACAGAATTGTCACAGGTGTGTCATTGCAATAAGCTGGATTTTAGCTGCTGCTACAGCACCTTTTGGACTGTTCTTTTGCTTCTGCTGGATATCTGCAATATATTTGTCAGTGAAGCAGGCAATCCCATCTGAGAAAGGAATGGAGTTTTCTTTTGCAAGCTTGCAACATCAATCATTTTAAAATGACATTCAAACATGGAAGTGCAGTCTTTGGCCCAGGGAAAGAAAATAAATGATCGAACAATAGCTTTTGTCTAGAGACTTGGAAAATATTTATTGTACCTTCACAAATGTTGGGGTGAGCTTTCTTCTCAAAATGAAGGGAACTTACATGTGGTATCCTGCCCTGTAACTAGTCACTGAATTATTTAAAAAATGTTAAAGATAAATGTCTTTATTCACAAAGTTTAAACTGTGTTTTTATGAAGTACATTTTCCATAATTATCAACATTTTACTCAATCAAAAAAGACTTTAAATAACTAATGGGTTAAAGCTGTTCCCGAGAGGCACTACTGGCTATAGATCCAGTTGTGGGTCTTTTTACTACATCAGTGGTCTCCGTCTGCATGGCAATAAGGAAGAGCCCCTCCTTGTTGATTTAGGTTGGTGGAAAGTGCTAATTGTTGACAGATTAGCTAATTGTTGTGATTAACCCTTCACAGTTTGTGTCAGACATTCTATATTTTATCCACTAAGTGTTTAGATTCTTTATAGTAACAAGTACTGTAAAAACACATGTACAATGGGTGTCTAATCTCACAGATCTTTATGTTACAGAACTGACAAACGCACTTACGAAATGCCAAGCCTGCTCACATTTCAGGCTCATGTCATCTGCTGTTATCATTAATGATCTGTTTTTAGCAAATAATGTTTTGTTTTGGAAAAATGACATGAGGCCAATCAAAATACGTCTAGCTAAATCATTAATTATCTCCTGGCAGTCTGTATATGGCTTTGTTTAAAGCTTATGTGGGTTTATGTTCCAGGCACTATAATGAACACAAATAAACATGAAATAATGAGGAATAATATTATTAATTGAGTTTGAATTCTATATCACTATTCACTTATAGAATGTTTTATGAATCATATTTCACAATATACATATCAAAACTATTCACTGAAACAGGTAAAAAAAAAATTATTTTATTAAATGGTTACTGAGTGAACATTTTTTTATTTTTTGTATATTATGCCAGTAAGTTCATGCGGTTACCTGTGAGTTATGATTTTATTAATGAATTGTAAGCAAGTATAATGGTGTATAATTGAAATGGTTATTGAGTCAATTTTAAAAGACAGATCAATCAAAAGTGCAGTTTAATATGAAACATTCTGTGTAATAAATATTTAAACTATAAAAATGAATGACAATATTATGATTTTCAGATGTACATTCTTTGACATGAATAATTTCTAGACCCTTTTGGCATCCAACAAGAGTCCCATATTCAGGAAAGAGATGCATTTCAGTAAAATCCTTTCCAAAAATACCAGTATGTTTTAGTGCCAGAATATTACAATATTTTCAACAAGACTGACTTGGTAAAGTATAATATGCATTTCCATAATTGACTTTTATAGCCTAAGGGTTCAGTATTAACTTCAGTCAGATGGCTACAAAAGCTTACTTCATAGTTTGAAACAGTACATTTAACAGCATTATGCAAAGTAATACTAAACCATGTTCTCACCAAAAGGTACAGACAGATCTTGGATGCAGAACGCCACATTTACTAAACTTTCCAATGAAACGTGTGTACCATTTCCATTGCAAAAGAAAAATGTCTATGTTTAGCTAGGTTGTTCCCCATCAGTTTCTTGTATGTTTTCTTGAATGTTTTCTTAACACATGTTCAATCACAAGACATATGTCCAAAGGAGAAATACAGGCAAGGAGCTATAGCTCATTTTCATTTTAAAGAATCTGAAACATCTCTTTCAGTGTCTTATCTGAAAAATTGATTATTCAACATCAGTCCTCCTTCACACTCAGGTGTTGGTGGATGAAGTACATTTTGCCATCTTCCTTTCTCTTGTACTTTGTACTATGTATTCATTCCAGCTAATAGATAAGGTTTTCTGTCAGCCCTGCCATTCTGAAAAAGTACTGTTGATAAACCCAGCATCACCAGGGACCCTGGTTCTTTAAAACCAGGGGCCTCACCACAAGGTATTTATATTACTTGTACTATGAACTACAATAAAGTCCCCTTATCCCTTGCTGTCTAACTAATGCATATTAATGCACCAGTATTATTATTATTTATTTCTTAGCAGACACCCTTATCCAGGATTTCCTAATTATAATGAAATGGGCTCAGATAATAATTAATAACAAATAATTAAAAATAAAAAAACAGGTGCACATTTATTTATATTTCTAATAAATATTTATATTAAAATGTTAGGGAAAATAATCCAAGTGAGAATGCTGATTTCAATTAAAGAGAATAAAAAGGTATTTATTTCAGTATAAGTTAATATGCTGTGTGTCTTTTATTGTATAAGAATTTGGAAAGTTTGGTTAAGAGGACTGCAAAGCGAAGCTGAACAAAAGCATGTACAAAATATCCCAGGTATTTGTAATCCAGTATGTGTGGTAACTTTTGTCATGGGTAACAGCTATTAGAATGTGCATTCTAAGCGTAATCCCATCTGAGGCGATTATTCAGTTACATTTTAATCGTGATGAATTGCACGTGAGCTACAAGACATCCTTTTATTACTATGGAAAGATGGGTTTATAATGCATAACTTCTAATTTATATTTAAATTATGTTTTCAAAGTCTTGTTCCAGGGGTATTTGACCCTCAAATGCTGGGTAGCAGAACTAGCTTTCATTCTTTTTATTTTTTATTACAGACCTGCTGTGTATATTTGAACAGTAATCATGTATAATTTATTACATTTGTAGTAATACTAAAATAACGTTATAATAGTCAATGACAAATGTTTGAAGCAGGTTTTATTTTATAAGTATTCATACACCACAATTAAGTGTTTTATAGTCATGGGATATAATATTCGTATAAAATGTAGTGTAAAAACATGTTCAACTTATTACCTGATATTGCTTAGACTGATAAATCAGTCATATTCCTTATGTGTTGGCTTTGTACTGCATGTGTATTCCCACAAATAACATTCAGATCCAGAATAATAATAATACAAAATGGCAAGGGCTGTCGAGAATAGCATGTGACCCATTCTTTTCACACACAGTCACAAAGGTTTGCTTGTCAAGAAAAGGAACTCAGAACTGCTGGCAAACAACTTTTAAACTAACCTCCATGCAATTCATTGAACTCATCCCACTAAATGTGTCTCTTGTGACCTGTATTAGTCAGCCATTCTTTATTTATCAACGAGCTGGGAATGTGAAGGGAATCATGCTAAAGAACGTTCCTTATTGCTTTGTACTTGAGAAGCTTCCAGTAGACGTACTTGTGGGCTCTGCCTCATTGAGGACGGTTGATTGGTTCCAGCGTGGAGTGCTCTAGACAGGACAATGCCCTCGCTGACAGACAAAGTGATTCATTGATCACTGTGTTGCACAGAGGTGCAGGTGTTTTAAAGGAAGAAAGACTGCCTGGTCACCTCTCAGAATTGTCTTCATCTCGAGATCCACGCAAATTAATAAGCAACACCCCAATACATTAAGTTAAACTGAAATGTAAACAGAGATATTTCAAAATGTCAGCAGGTTATCTCAGAGGGGTTTTAGGCACTGGAGGCTGTTTCCAGAGAAAATGACAAGGCTTATGTTTTGTATTATTATTATTTATTTTTTTTACCGATTTTAAAATGTTTTCTGAACCCTCAAACATTTAAAAAAAAAAGTTTACAAGAAACAACATCTTGACGCTAGTGTATGTAGTGCACCCTTTTGGGGTAAATAGGCTTTCTCTTAAAATGTCTTCCCAACATACATTCTGTAATATATAAAAGCTGCATGTCCCTGTTATAAGTCAGCATCAATCACGATGGCAAAGGTTGCATATCCGTTATGAAAAATAAATGTATAAGAATTATAACTCAAATTTATTTAATTTTCAATCAGTCAATCTGGGCTGTCCTGGCAACCTATGTTGGACCTATGCCCTATTCGGTGTTATGGAAGGTGTAATAATATGCATGTACTGTAAATGTATGGAAAAAGCACACATATGGTTTACTTTTAAAGAAAATATCTTAGAATCATCTGTGGCAAAAATTATGAGAAAGTAGAGGCTTTGCATGAAGCCCTCTAGTGGAACACTATAACACACAATGCATCTGGTTCCTTGCTTTCTAGCTACTTAGTACAGACCGTTATTCTCTACTTCATATATACATAGAATTTTACAGGTATATTTTTAAATATAATTCATAATATATTTAGGCCTAAACTTAAGTTACCAATTGATCAGAAATATATATATATATATATACATATCATGCCAGAGCAACATGGATGAGGGACACAGCAGACAGGCTTTGTGGAAGAATCTTGGGGAGGCCTTCATTCAGGAACGGATTGAAAAAGGCTGAAGATGATTTTATTATTATTATTTATTTATTAGCAGATGCCCTTATCCAGGGCGACTTACAATTGTTACAAGATATCACATTATTTTTACATACAATTACCCATTTATACAGTTGGGTTTTTACTGGAGCAATCTAGGTAAAGTACCTTGCTCAAGGGTACAGCAGCAGTGTCCCCTACCAGGGATTGAACCCACAACCTTCCGGTCAAGAGTCCAGAGCCCTAACCACTACTCCACACTGCTGCCCCATGAGGATGATGATGATGATGATGATGATGATGATGAGGATGATGATGATGATGATGATGATGATGATGATGATGATGATGATGATGATGATGATGATATAAGATTCTATGCTGTATATGTAGATATAATTATATTGATATCTTTTTTTATCCCAAATACACTTTTTAAAAATACAACAATATAGTATGTAATGAGTATTTTGTTAGGTTAATTATAAATCATAAACACTATACAAAACCACATAGGCCCTGCAATTTACATTCAAATTTCCATAATGGAAAATCAACTAAAAACTGTCTACATCTTTTCATTTGAGAATGAATTTTCCACAATTCTCCATTACATATAAAAACTCTAAATGCTGCAGCGCTAGCATGTTTTATAATGTTTACACTGGATTTGCCATTTGTAAACTCGCTGCACTGTTCTCAGGGCAATGCAAGTTTGATACAAAATGGTCCAAATAAGTACTAATTTCTAGTGAAAAAAAGCTACTTCTTTGTTACTAGCTGTGATGGTTTTAATTAAGGTCAGTAATTGCTTTTCAGTTTATTTTAGAAAGTAAATGGGTCTTGAGCCACATTAAAGCCCAATAATGAGAGCTCTGTCCATCGCCTCTGAGGTCAAGATGTAAGTTTTGTCCTTCACAAGCTAAGAGCTGCTGCTGTAAACAGTAAAGGATTGTAATCCCTTGAGGGCGCTATTCACAAAAGAGTTTTTAAAAAAAATCCTTGCTGTGCATTCAGTAGCAAATTCACTGCAACAAATCCTTTGTAAATAGCACCATTAGATTTTTAACTGGTATGTGAGTTCTTGTTTATCTTGTTTTCATCTTTCTTTCCACAAGGTACATGTAGGAGTTTAATTTCTTTTCCAAAGGTGGTGTCTCCTAACACTATGCTAAGGAGGAACTGGTTGCATTGCGGCCTAGAGGGAAGAGTATTCCCTTCTCAACCAATTGCTCAAAACCGCTGATATTTATTCCAGGTCTCTTATCCAAATACTGACCAAGTTAAACAGCGCTTAGCTTATATTTAATTAAAGACCAAGTACCATAGTTTAAACTTCATAGTGATTTACATGCACTATTTTTCAATTGTAAACAATGTTTGCCGTTCTTTCGTTTTCCCATTTCAGAGAGAGACCCGCATCTGTTGGTTACATGAAAGATTATTTTGTGATTTTTTTTTTTCTTCGAATTAAATCCCTGAAATCCTAGTGTGCTACTTAGGAAAAGCACAGACTTGATTTAAAAAAAACTGCAGGAATTATGTCTTGCTCGCTGCAATAGAAGTAACCTGTCATTCAAATACTGCCACCTTATTACTGGAGGTGAATGACACGCTGTGACATTTATTTATATATGTATTTTCATTTGTATTATCGTGGTTGTTGTTATTATTATTATTGTTATTATTATAGTGTGTTTAAATGTGGGTGGACGACAACCATCCGTTATTGTTATTTATTATTTGAGACCAGCGAAAAAGTCGGTCTCGTAAAGTATAGTTGGCGTGGATGGGGTTAAATCCCCATCCCGATAAAGCTCGTGGGAATGTGGCTGGAGCCTTAATAAGGTAAATTGTTTAATAGGTAATTAAGGCTCCAGCCACAGAGCATAAAAGATCCACTCTGGGCTCATTAGATTGAAGAGAGTTTAAAGGAGTTGAGTACCAGTGAGAGATCCAAAAAGGTACTCATTTTGGGAACTACCATATTTGTTAGTGTCTATTTGTTTGTCCAATTTGCCCTTTTCTTTGGTGTGTTTTGTTTAAAGTGTTTGATTTATTATTTAATAAATATACTGGTCTGACATCACCCCTGCAGCCATCTCTGCCACACACGCGGGTTAGCTTTTTTTTTTTCTAAAATGACTAGTAACGATATCATCTCTAAAACAGTGCTTCATGGGACGTCATATCCTAGCAACCTGAGCAAAAGTTAGCTTTGGGGAACTTTCAGGTTAGAGACTTTTATCTAGGTCCCCCGGACTGAAGCCCAAACGTAAACATACCACCAAGCTTCTGGGATAGATCAGCATTGCCAGAAGCAATTCATAATGTCAAAAAAGTACTGAAAGTTATTCCAAGTAACTTATATGGATGTGTTACTGGCTCTTCAATTAACAATGCTCTGACTTCAAAAATAAAATCAATACCTAACATTCTAAACATGATGGATCATCTCAGCCAGTCAGGTTCTGAGTAGACAGGCAGAAGCCCTCTAATGCTTTAGAACTTCTTAACTCGCTTTAACCAGCATCTTATATTTTAAACAGCCTAAAGCAATCCAGTCTAAAATCTCACCTAAAAACACATTTTAAAAATGCCTTCATACACACAATAATTGGTTCATATCAGCATTCTGCAGCTGATAATACCTGGAGATAATTGACCATTAATCTTTCATGAAGTGCCCTCACGTCAGTTCGAGAACACTTAACAGTTACTGCAGCTAGCAGGCAATGAGCAGTTAAGTATATTTTAGGTAATGTATTTGTTTTAATTTTGATTATACCACAGAGCCTGATTCTAAAATAAATGTATGTCTATAGATTGTCGAGCACTGTTCGTGAGTTGTTCCAATGAACTTCATGAGCAAAATTAATGTAACCACTGTACTCACATAACACAGCTCTATTCTGTATGTCTTTTTATTGGTATTTAAATGTGGGTGCCTTTACTTGTGCTTTTTAAAAAAATAACCTTTTTCACTCTGCAACTTGTGTGTAAGAATATGGATTTTAACAGACACAGACAATGGAAAAAAGTCCTGGCTGAACCTGATAAGACGAAGTTGGAATCTGGAAATATTGGCCAATTGTGGGACAGCCAGTTCAGACACTGGAATACGTTGGAAAGGTTTGGGAAGTCTCTTATTCACAGATAGTAGAGGAACATAACAAGTTTCTTAAAGCAGATCGTGTCCACTTATTTTTCTACCAGATCTTATTTTTGTAATCATCAAGGGATATAGTTCTTAATATAAATGCATTAAGGGGTATAGACCTTAAATGACTACACAATTCCTAAGAAACAATGTAGATCTATAAAATAGAAGTTAATTAAAAAGCTGTTCTTATCTGTTTCAACTTTTGTTAAATCAATTGGCTTTTTGTGCTATAAACCTTATGAACCGAAGAAGTGAAGTCAGAAGGTATTCTGTTGGAAATGTATAATACGAATAAAAAAATAATAATCTGCTAAATTATTTTGCATGTATAGGTTCTGCATTCATAATAGGTGCAAACTAAATATAAATAATTTGTTTTACTACCAATACACAAGGGCAGGTTTTGATATCCTATATTTTACAGAAGTAGCCAAATTATTCCTTGAAATTAGGACAGCATCCCTTTACTATTCCTTTCTTTATATAAATTCAGAGCTAGTCAAAGGCCTTTGGGACAGCATTACCTTTATACATGAGGAATTGCAAAATAAAATAAATGAATTTACAAACACCTCATGGCTAATCCCTTGAGTTGACCCACCATGAATTATGGAGCTTGTGCGGTAGGACGAAATAGGTTTACTGATTTCATTGAAAGCTTTATCTTATTTTCGAACTTATCTTCATATCTATTTCCTTTTCTTTCAGAATTAGGCCATAAATAAAAGAATGGAGACTCCTGCATGCTCAAATCACTGCGAATTGGTATATTAAATAAGGGAGATGGGTTTCTGCACAGCCCATCCTCATGGATTTGGGGAAATTTAGCTGATGCAAAACAAGGCATTAATTTGGAGAGACCTGCCTACTTACCATGCTTAGCATTCTGACAAAGATGAATGGTATCATTGCAAGCAAATGGTAATTTCACTTTTTGTGACAGTACTTTAGAGCAAACCCGACTCTCCCTGCACAAAGCACTTGCAATCCTATTGAAAGCAGGCTGTACCTGCATATCAGAGACCCTTCATTGTTTAAGTATCATCTGATATTGATTGGTTTCAGACTAAAGTTTGAAGATGAATTAAGGAGAAAGAAGGTTAAGTCCTAACCTTGAAAGATTTAGTGTCCATTCAAATACTGTCTATGACCCTTCTCGGCCCATTTATAGAATAGAAAAAAAAAACTCTTAAATGCAATGGGGGTTGTGCGACACAAAACTTGTCACATTCATCAAGTGAATCCACTGGAAAAAACATCTATAGACGAACACCCAAAAAGCATAATCTTACTAGAGAGGATAGAAATGGTAATTTCATGTTAGGTATAATACTTTGAAGTCTGGGCATACTTTAGCAGGCTGCATATTTGTGTAAAAAATGAGGCATTTCTTGCAAAACAGTTTAGTTAAATTGTTTTTCCGTATATAGTGTTCACGAAAATAAAAACATGAACGCAATGACTTAATTACCATGTAAATAGTTATTGTTCATATATGAAATGCTTGGTAACACACACAAAAAATATCAGTACTTTTTTACAGCTGTAAAAAAACATTTGAACGGCAGTGATTAAGATGTCACATTGTCAAGTGATTTTTAGTACTTTTATATATTTCAAGATTATGTTTTTTATGTTTGTATGAGTGTTGTTCAAGGTGTTTATACCAATTTGTGCTGCTTTTGGAAAAAATACACATATAAAGCAATGGTTCTTGCATAATGGAGATGCCATGTAGTTGACAGTTATTGTTTTAATTAGTTAATATGTGCATCGCCTGTAAAGAGTTCCACCTAACGATACTCCATGAAAACAATGGACTCAACTATAAATCTATATATTTTCTTCAGGTTACTAGCAACAACTTTTAGTCAAAAATGTCATGATCTCTCTCTCTCTCTCTCTCTCTCTCTCTCTCTCTCTCTCTCTCTCTCTCTCTCTCTCTCTCTCTCTCTCTCTCTCTCTCCATACACATCAAGTTAGAGATTATGAAATACTGTCACAAGTTAAATAAAGCAGTAATCATACAGTATACAATTTTTATTTGTATCAAGTTTATGAAAGGAAGCAAATACGTGTCTTAAGAAAATAAATAATAATAATTCACGGTTGAGTTGAGTATTTGTTAGCTGTGTACCACTATGGTAGTATGAAAGCTTTGGGGTCTAAACCTAAATGCAAATCCTCAATAAATGCCCAGAAATCCCACTCCCATTCTATCAGTACACCATTACCTACAGCAGCTCCTGCTGGGAAAAGCACTGACCACTTTAGATGCCCTTCTTAAGGTCTATTTTACTTTCTATCCTCTTGGCAAAACAGTTACTACATGGCCCATCATTTAAGACATCAACCTCCTGCAATGTGCAAGTGTAGATCCATAAAACCATTACATACTGGAGATCCCAAGATAACTGGATTGAGACTCAAACCTTCCTAAAGATGCAGACTCTAAAGGGGTCAGATTACAGTAAGGTTAAAAAAGGTCCTCAGCTTGCACCCTAACAGCTGACTTTTATAGGTAAATTTTAGTAAACAAGATTAACAAAACAAAAATAAAATTACATATTTGTGTTTTAACATATTTAAAATGTTTTATTAAGTAAGTAAAAGCAAACTGTTCTATCCAAACTGTTGAAAAGCTTTGGGCATAAAACTGCAAAGGATGGAAACTTTATCTGACTGGCGCAGCACATTTCAATATTCTTTGTCTCACCAAGCTACCTTTTGACACACATTTACTGTGGATATGCACAGAGATTCGGGTGCTGGTAATCTATGTGGTCCAGTGGTTAAAGAAAAGGGCTTGTAACTAGAAGGTCCCCGGTTCAAATCCCACCTCAGCCACTGACTCATTGTGTGACCCTAAGCAAGTCACTTAACCTCCTTGTGCTCCGTCTTTCGGGTGAGACGTAATTATAAGTGACTCTGCAGCTGATGCATAGTTCACACACCCTAGTCTCTGTAAGTCGCCTTGGATAAAGGCGTCTGCTAAATAAACTAATAATAATAATAATAATCTCATTCCTTTTCAAAAACAATTAACTGTCACAAAACAACATACTAAAAAACAGGAAACCTTATTCAGGCTGTGTAAATATAAATGCTCAATTGAAAATTGTGGTAGCTGTAAGTGTATAATGTAAATAATAACAATATGATTAGCATAACCGGTCACGTAGGCACAGGATATCATAGCGCTCAAATAACCGATGGAACCAGAGGACAAGGAGGATAACAAATGTTTTGCGATTGTATATTTCACCTTCGTTACATTAGAACTAATTTAAGTTATGTTCAGTATATGATCCTTTTTTTATTATTATGGAAAACCTTTATAAAGTATTCTGATACAATGTCCATTCCTAAAGATAGCTATGGCTGTGTCCATGTACGTACATGTCCAATAATGGATTGCTGTAATCGACGTTCCATTGATGGTTAAGGCGTGATTAAAAAGGATTAAAATAAACCTGTGAAACAACATGTTTTTATTCAGATCGCTGGGTTTATTTAACAATAACCGTAACAACAAGAAATTAGTATCTGGGGATCTTACATAGCTAATCCCAGCTCAAGGGTAGGATGTTGTAAGCAGGATAAGAACATATGACAGCATATGGAACTTTGATAGGAGTTTAGCTTACAAGTATAACTTGAGGGCAACTGGAGTCTCACACAAGTGAATCTTTCTATTTGCATTGAACCCTCTCCATATATAAAGGATTGTCAACATCTACGAGGATATTCAGTGGCAGAAAGGTATAGGGTAACTCTGATGCATGTTGTTGCACATGGGATTTACAGGTTACAAAATGGTGGAGTGGACCGGGTGCCCCAAAATATTATAGCAAGAGCATGAAAATGTTCATGAAAATGTTTTCTAGCATAGTCCGTAGAATTCAAAATTAATATCAAAGAAATGTTGTGTACTTATTTCTTAACTGAGAAATTATCTATTTTAAGGCCAGGCTTTTCAAACTCTTCTAGGAGGAGGAAAAAAAAAAACATTTTGAATAACTCAAAGACTGTAAGAGGATTTTCAACACTATATTGTACAATATAAGCACCTCTGCTGTGAACTTTTCAAAGTTTTGGCACACAACTGTGGTTTTGTGTTACAGCTGCTGAAGAAGGGAAATGGTGAATTGCTGAGTAGCTCCACTCAATGGAATTGCACGGATGCAGGTGTCTCCTTATTGACAAAGGCACAGGCCAGGAAAATAAATCTGCTAAAGGTCATTATCTATAGACAGTGCAGAAAACTTAAGAAGCTCTGTAAACAGGGGGCATTTGATAACATCTGTCACTGGCAGTGTGGCATGTGTAGTGTACAATACACTGCATGTAATAACATCTCCATAGGAAGCATTCAGCACAGAATATGGTGCTTAAAAACTTTTAAATACATGTAAAACTTTTCAACTTCAGTCTGCAGCATCAGAAGCAGCGGTAGAAGCAGCAGCAGACACAGCAACAGCGCCCGAACGAGCCAGAACAAGGCACCCCGGTGAACCCGGAAGAGCCACCGCCCTCAAGCACGACCCCAGATGGAGGTTGGTGGCCCCAGCGCAGGAGAAGTGCCGCTGGTGCTCCCAGAACTGATGACCTCCAAGCAGATCTGGGACTGACTGGTGGACCTCGGGGGGACATAAGGTGGGACCTCCCAGTGGTGATTAATGTCCTGTGGGCTCGAAGATGGGAAGTGGTGGGGAGCTTGGGAGAAGCAGCACCACCCAGAGTCCTTCCAGGACATTGCAGCCATGCTACTCAATTACCTGGCTGCAGACATGGGAGGGGCTCTACCATTTCCAGTTCCATCAGGTGGTGCCGTGCTTGCTCCAGAGCCACACCAGTCTCCATTGACCGAGCGAGAGCCGCACCAGTCTCCAAAGATAGAGGGAGATTATCTGCCACTCTCGCCTCCACCAATAGAGGGAGACTACCTGCTGCTCCCGCCTCCACCGCTAGAGGGAGACTACCTGCTGCTCCCGCCGCCAGAGGGAGACAGGCCGCTGTTCCCACCTCCGAAACCAGAGGGAGATGGGCCGCTGTTCCCACCTCCACCACTAGAGGGAGACAGGCTGCTGGTCTCGCCTCCACCACTAGAGGGAGATGACTGGGTGGAACCGTTGCCATCCCGAGAGCCAGAGGGGGTGGAACCGTTGCCGTCACCACCAGGAGGAAAGGAGCAGGAGCTGCCTCTGCCTCCACTACCAATGAAGGAGCAGGAGCTGCTTCTGCCTCCAAGAGGGCCAGCACTGCCTCAGCCATTGCCAGAGTGGCCGACCCCAGCACCACGACTGTTCCTGACTCCATCGCCAGACGAAGACAGGAAGCTATGGCCACCACCTCCTTGGCCAGAGGCTCCCGCACTCTCATCAGCACCAGCACTGCCCTGGGTTGCTGAATCTACACCTATATATAAATATATATTATATATATATATATATATATATATATATATATATATATATATATATATATATATATATACACACACATACAGCGCTCCCTCGCTATAAGGCTCTCAGTTATAACGTGCCTCAGATATAATGCTCCTACAGCAAGTCCCACAATTCCCTATACTAGTGATTCATGCAATACTTCTACAGTAAATACAGTACCAGTGTTGTTCAAACTGTAAAAAACTTCTCAGTATAACTTCCGTTTCTGTCTCTCCCTTTTGATACAGTATATGAACTGAAGAAAAGCTGCGCTGGCACTTTATAACACAGACATCTTATTCAGCATTCGTTTTATAACTAAATAAATATTAGGCCTATTACATGGTTATCTTTCCTAATGCATTTACTTTTTTGCTGTGAGAGGAGCTGCAGCTTTCTCCGGGAGATGAAACACTTCAGCCCCGCTCCGGCAGCCGAACCTGGTGCGAGCCCATTCCCTCTTCCCCTCTCCCGACCCGCTCTCCTTCTCACACTTGGTTTGTCTGTCGCTTCGAACTGAACTCCCGACCGCCGTTTAGCCAGGCTATTTATAGTTTAAAAACTGCTAATTAAAATGGGAAAAGTAGGAATGCTAACTTTTTTTTTTTTTGTAAAAAATATAGCGTTAATTACATGGTGCTTTATGCTTTACATTTTTGCTTCACTATATGTGCATTATAGAGACAGAGTTATTTTATTTTGTATTTTAGTCAGATGTGTGTTGTTATGTGTCCCACGGCGCCCCCCACCCCCTCCCCTGTTATAACACTCTTCAGTTATAGTGCTCATATTGTGTGTCCCCCAAGACCCAAGATACAGCGAGGGAGCACTGTATATATACAGGGAGGGGGTTAAATTCCTCCCTGCCAGAAATACATGTGAGAATGTGGCTGGAACCTTAATTAGGTAATCGTCAATTATGAATTAATTGGGCTCCAGCCACAGACTATAAAAGCCAGGAGAGAGAGAGAGAGAGAGAGAGAGAGAGAGAGAGAGAGAGAGAGAGAGAGAGAGAGAGAGAGAGAGAGAGAGAGAGAGAGAGAGAGAGAGAGAGAGAGAGAGAGAGAGAGAGAGAGAGAGAGAGAGAGAAGCAAGGGAAACGAATGCTACCTAATTGTCCACAAAGGTACTAGTTTAGTTTGTGTTTGAGAAGTTGATTTATTTTGTTTCTTTTGTTTGAATAAATACGAGCGCAGTTTTGCCCCGCAATATCTTTTGTTTGTGTACTTCTTCCTGGTCTAATGTCACCCCACAAGCCAGCCTGTCACAAATTTTGAGGTTTTCTCAAAACACATAGTTTTGCTCTTTCCAGACTCCATCCTGCTATAAAAAAAACAAACCAAAAAAACAGATAGCTACTGAAGATTGTAGGTTTAAAAGTTGGACCCGAGGATTACTCCAACATTCAAAATCCCCGCACACACACACACGTATATGCACAATCATACAATAAATTGAACTTGATCTGCTATCACTTGATGTTATGCAAGACTAGATAAATGACAATTCTTTCGAGAGTCTGCAAAGACCCTTTAGAACAGCTGCACAGTCTTCTCTCCTTCTTTGCAGCAGGTTTCTCACTTAAGAAAAACACGCTTCATTACATCGGCTCTTACTTGAGCTGCAAGGGTCTATTCAAGAAAGATAAGCCTCTTAGAAATGAAGTAGCGTTGAATTTAAGTTTTGAGTGACAGCAGGAAGGTTTATCCATTCAACGGACAATACTGCATTCTCTGAATTAATCTAGGGGGCGGACAATGATCTGTTTTTTAGGCCGCATCTCATCTCTTTCCCACAGCAGAAAGTGATTGGAATTAGGAAACAGGGACTGAGAAAGAAAGTGGAGGAGCACTATCTCTTGAGCCCTCCTGTTTCCTCAATGGGCAGGAGGGAAGTTCTAGTCCAAGTGCATCAATCACAGATTCACAATCAGGATGTGATGGCTCAGCAGGTATTGAGTGACAGGCAGCCAGGTGAGGGGGCACAGGCAAAGAAAATCATTGTTATCTTTGCAGCTGATGACAAGAAGCTAAGATGCATTGCTAACAATGGGTTCGGAATAACAACCCTTAAATAGATGTGTGTAAAAATATATTTGTATAGCAGCAAAATCAGGATACACTTCAAAATACAGGTATGTGTAGTTACACAGTACATTATGTACCATTTACTAATGTTTACTTAATGCACACAGAACACAATTCTGTGATTGTGAGGATTCTGTGACTGTGAGAAAGTTCTTTTCCCAATCATGTTGTTAAATGTGCATTGTATTTAAGGGGCTTTGTATTAAGGTACAAAGATTTCAACTATTTTCTAATGTTACGGAATCAAGTTAAGGACAATAAAATGCATTCAACCAATGAAGCTTTTGCTAGGTCAAACCAACTTTTTTTTAGATCACAAACCTCACAGCCCTTGATGTTTATCCTCGACAGCTCTTATCATATCGCGTGCAACAACTGTAACCTACCCCACCGACACGCCACCAGATGTCAATAGAATACAAAATGGTTGTTAAATTTTGGCAACCCTTATCATTTAAACTAAGGAAACCAATATGCCATGACCTTGGATTAAATTACATCCAAGTATGTAAGGCTTCTGACCTTTCATCCACCACCACCAACTCCCCTATTCAACACAATAGCTAGAATCATTAAAAGATGTGAGTGAATAAGGAAAAAATATAGTGAGAGAATCAGAAACATGTGCATGTACGGGATCTGTTTTCCATAAAATTAGTATGTAGTAATGGGTGATAATTGCTTTATTTTTAGAAAGTAGAGTGCATTGCACTGCACAACCCATCTGAGAAAATATTTGGTATTGTTAAAATACACTATTTTCCTGTTTCAGCCAAACTTACATATACTGTATATTGAGGAGATGACCCAGACACACCCTACTTTAGCAAAAAAAGCAAAACGGAACATTTGATAAGACTTATTAACTGAAAACACATATGTGTATTGCCCTTTGGAAAACTTGATTGAATTGTGAGACAGGAAAATAACACAGGTCTGTAGCTTTCACTTACAACTGTTACATTTTAAAACACAGTGTTTTCATCATTCATATATTTTTCTTTTTCGAATTCCTTGAAATAAATGTCACAACAGATTCTGCTCTGGTAGTTTCAGTATGCCACACAGTAAACCCCACAGTAAAAATTAAGAGGATATTTTTTGTTGCATGTCAAAGTATCAAAAGCCCTACTTTTAACATTTAAAAACTCAAATGAATGAACTCCTGTTCGAGTTCTAATTACAGTATTTTTTAGATGCTATGTTTAACTTCAGGAAACAAGAGTCATAGACATGACCAACAACTTTTCTTGCTGTTTCAATCAAGACCATGTCAGAAAGTCTGGCCATTTAAGACCCCATTCATCTCTGTGCCCTATCATCTTGATCTTATTTGAAACTCTGGGGAACGCGGCTGCTTGTTTGACTGTGAGTCTGGACGTGAGGGCAGGCGATTCTAATATAGTGGTATAAAACATAGTGAAAGTTTTAATTTCAGTTGCTTAATGAGCCTGACCTCTGACTCAGAGCTGATGAGTTCCATACCTGTCCATGTGTGCTTTGTCGAAAACATCTGACACCAGTTGTAGATTTGACAGGGATATGACTAATGAAGTCTTCGTATAAAAATAACGGCCTGCAATTGTAGATCGTTTGTGTGAAAACCAAGCCCTCTAAAATACTTGTATCTGCTCATTTTCGGCTTCAACAAACAAGTCAATAATCTGAATCAGATGGCTCACAAGAATTAAAAGAAACATTCCCCTGATTCATTCTTACATTACTTTGTATTCTATGCAGGGAGCTTTTCTGTTGCTTTAAGGCAGATCTGAAATTGAACTGCAGGTTTTAAACTACCAAAGCATGCCAATATATGCAGCAATGTTTTTGTTTGAGTTACAGTAACAGTTCTACTTGTGAGGCCGGTAATACTTTTCATAGTCTAGCATGATACACCAGAAATTAGAAAGGGGCTATTTTTATTAGAATTACAGGCTTAACTTTGGGGTTCCCTCTTTTTTGGAACTATTCCCAGATCAGCCCGCCATGGGCTAACCTCTTACTGTAAGTGTTTTTTCAAAAGCCTGTTTTTTCTAGCAAGCAGGCAAGTTTACTGTAACAGAAGCAGCACTCTATATTAGCACCATGATTATTTAACAAACTATAGGATTCGCATGAATATTCAATACAATGGAGCAGTACGCTACATGATGTATTATGTTTATATAGTACGTTATATGAAAAGAAAGAATGCTCAGACTTAAACAGCTGAATTATTTCCCTTACATCAAGCACAGCATCTGCTTAGCGGCGCAGAGTAAGAAGAAAACACTCAAGTACAGTGCTTTATTTAATTATTAGACAGCAGATTGGCTGCATTCAAACAAGGTGCATTCAGTGGGATAACATTATGTTCTGCTGGCAGAGACTAGAGACGCAAAAGACTGGATGGGAAAAATTGCTAACCTTCCCTCTCAATGTCTTTGATGTAAGAGATGAAGTACTGTTACAGGGAACCGTTTCCCTTGCTATACAGTGAAATACCAGCTCTGTGGATAGACGAACGGCCCTACTGATGTCAATCCAGAATCTTACAAAATAAAGATTTAATATGAAAAGAAACAGATATACATTTTAGACATTGTGGAAATTCTGCTTCATCTTTAATTGTAAGAAAGGGGATATTAAAACACCTGCCAGCAAGATTTATTCAATCTAGCATGATACACCCACTCGACTGGCCATTAATCATAATTAGTGTTGATAGTTGTGGTGTAGTGCAATCTAGAAATGCCCAGTTTAAATTAGAGCAGTATTAGAAATATTTACATACATTTTTCCTAAAATCGGCAGGTCCCTCTAGTCTAGATCTATGGAATAAAAAAAACTGCAATTGTATTAACACAAAACTATTTCATCAAAGATGTCAAAGCTGACCTCAAGGAATACATTTAGTGGATTTGGGGTCTTGTAACGCAATTTACCTCAAGCACATGGCTCAGATGTTTAAACATTTAGAGGGGTTGTCAAGAAGGGTTACTTATTTTTTGTTCAAACTTGCAACCCACATTTGATGAAAGCAAGCAGGAATGATTTGATTTCACAGTTGAAAAACCCACCATACTGTAACAAACAACAGCATTAATAATGTTGTTATTCTGACACAGCACATGTAGCCTACATCACAAAAACATAACGTATTTAAAAAAAAATCTATAATCCTTAAGGATCATAACTATTTTTCGTTTAATATAAGGGGAAATGATCACTGTGGAATTATAACACCACTAAAATCAAATAGCAAATCATGCTTTATACTTTATATTAGAGAAAAGATACAGTTGTAGAGTAAGTAGCGGGGTTCCGAAAAATATAGCATTACACGTCCCCACTAAAACTGTTTAAATAATGTATCTGTAATTTTTCTTTTCATTGTTAACATCCTGACAGCTTTTTACACTAAAACTTATTTCAAAGCTCTTTTGAAAATGGCCGCTCTAGTGCACTGATAGTGTAAGGATTATTGATCACATTGTCAAACAGGTAACAGCAATAATGATCCATGAGAGCATTTGGGGGGTTGCTTGTTCATACAAGAAATATCAAATGTAACTAATGAACCTGGGCCAAGAAAATCCGATTCTTTTTTGGCTGTTCTTTAAACAGATGAAATTTCTCATTAAATGAGGCGAACGCATAGAACATGTCTTTATAATAACCTTAAAACTGGACACCATACCATTATGGTTATGAATGACTGATTCAGTACAAGATAGTCACTCAAAGGGGTTGATTTTCCATGAGATCATAAGGTTGAGAAGCAAGAACCTGAATAAGTAGGGGGAGGAAACAGTAAAAACCCAAAACTCCTTAAGCTATTAAAACGAATGCCGTAATGGAGGGTAAAGGGATATGGAAACTTAGAAGATAGACATCCAAGTCCTTTCCTGAAAATGCATGGATTTTGAGAAGGGTCCAACATGGACAGACAAAAGTGTCTTTGTACTGCAACTCTAGAGAAAATGAAGTGCACAGAAAACCCATGAATACAGGACAAGCCTTGTACATTAGACCACATAGAACATTTTGACTCAGACAAGTTACAGACAAGCACTGAAAATGTTTTGGCAATTTAAGGACCACGAAATACAGTCAAACAGGAGAGAGCAAGAAGAATGTGGTTAAAAATAATTAAAATGTACCAGGCACCGTTTCCATTTTAAACATTTAATAACCTAAAAGGAGAATCCGTGTTTATTTCAATTTTTTGTATTTTGATGCCTGTTTAAATGTAACCGTGTATACGCTTCTCAATAATTACATACAGATACATGTCCAAGGTGAAGTTCAATTCCTTGCCATGCTGTAACTTCACCGCCAGTTAGTCTTTTAAAATGGTTCAAAGTGCAGCAAAGAAATGAAAATGCATTTCATTGGATATGAAATGTGATAGAGCCACTGGTGCACAAGTCTGGCTTCAGTTGGGTTGCGTTGGCAATTAGGGCTGTAGAAAGATGCTTGACTTTCTGACCATAAAAATACGACTTTGTTGTTATATGTTCTTTGGTGATCTCCTCTCAGCTCCTCTAAGAAAATCAGAACAGTTTTGTTCCATCAATAAATCAATGTGAGCGGGACACCTCAAGCTGGTAAAAATAGGTGTATTATTATTCATGTTTTTAATAAAAAAAAGTTATATTTGAAACAGCTCCTCATATAGGATATACACTACATACTCTTGTAGATAAAGAATTTATAAGCCAACAAGTGCATGCAAAATGTTCAATACTATTCTTAATCAAGGCTCTGTCCTTTAACTGCAGGTTGTATTTTATAATGCACAACTTTGAGGCAAATCTCCATTCTTTTAGCCATGACAGACTGTTTGTCAGCTAAACTCCCCCTGTCATGTATCCCTACCACTGCCAACTCATGCACGGAGACCTTCACTTTTACCGCTACCACTCGCACTCTGTGCAACCTTTGTCATTGATCGCTGATCCAATCCAGTGCCCACATGTTCTTCAAGTGCCTCCACAAGTAATGAGGTGCTTGTGGTGTAAAATTAAACTGTCAACTGTCAGGGATTGATAACCACAAAGAGAGCTGACCTAGAACACCTGCACTAGTGGCCAAGACAGGTGTGACACGTTTGATCACTGAAGCCCACAAGTCATTCTGACCCAGTAGTGTCTCTGCGTGTATTCCCAATATGATAAGACATAAGCTTTTTAAAATGTATCTCATTTGTCGTGGGCAGAACAATGAACAACTAATTACGTCCCTGAAGACATCCTTTATTTATTTATTTATTTATGTATTTATTTATTTTAAAAAGCAAGAGACACCTATTATCTAAAATGTAAAGAATATGCAGAATTGATGTTATTATTCTGCCCACTCTATAGATGGGCCAAAACATGTATTGCCTTTGGCTGAAGTCCTAGTTACTGTCAACACAATATCTCTTTACCATAATGAATGTGAATTTTCCAGTCTTTCGCTGGCTCTCACACCTAGATTTAAACACTGGCCACCTTGGGATGGCGGAAATGGTTGTGGTGTTCCTTAGGGCTTGAGACGCATTGGAGGTATAAGCTAAATTTAAAACCGTGTTTGTGTTATTACAGCAGAAAAATATGGCAATGAGTGTTGAGATAATCTGCAGATTAGAAACACATGAAAAACACTGTCATCTGACTCTGCATGTGTGGAAACAGAGATACAAATCTATTAACTTTGTTGCTGACCCTTTTAACAAAAAAGTCTCTGTGCTGAAATTTTGGTGACAATTACATCGAAATCTGTGCGTGCTTAATCCCCTAACGCATGTACAGTCTTCCTGATGGGGGGACAGAGTGACACCAGTATGGATTTCAGCCCTGCTGGCTGGCAGTTTATTGAAGGCCCTGTGGGGGCTTGCATTGGCCTTTATGCTCAAGCTGCCCTTTCTTACCATATGCTTCTGAGATTCCTGATTCAAAGCTGTTTTAGAACTGCATATGCTACAAATAAATGTCGGCTGAAAAAATCAAAGCATAAAAGAACCCCTGCAGTACATCACTGTACATGATATATTACAAATATGTATATGGCAAATCTAATTAAATCTGAATTATATACTTAAGATAATAAAACAGAAAAAAACAATAATGCTAGTTATAATAATAATAATAATAATAATAATAATAATAATAATAATAATAATAATAATAATAATAATAATAATAAACCACAAGGCATTTGTTTCTGAAATGGAAACATGTGTACTAATCCAAAATAACAGAAATTGCAATTACACCATGTGGCTACTGGTGTCACTGCATGCTATGTAAAAAATCCCATTGAATGCCTTCAGACATGTTGTTTTCTTTAAAAAAAAAAAAAAAAAAAAAAATCCTACCTCTTTAAAGTTGACGTGACTATCACTCCAGAATTGGTCTGACATAATGTCTGACCCCAGTAAAAAGCAGTTAAGCAGATTTGTAATACTAAAATAATATTGCTATAGGGACTAGGATGTTAACCTTAATCAAAACAGCATATCCTGAGGAGGATACAGCTCCTAGGCTCTTCTGTCTGAAATTATTGAGAATGAGCTTCGTTTGTTTTGTGCTTGTTAAGGGCAGTCACAATATCAGGAAGCCCGGGATGGCTCATCAAAGGCTGCTAGTTAGGAGAACCACTGATCCTCGGGATGAAGTCTTGTTTTGAAGATTGCAAGGAAAAGAATCTCCACTGTCCTATTGTTGCAGACTTCCCTTTTGTCTTGAACATAACAAGGCTTTGTGGTCCAACAACATTTTCAGCAAGGTCTGTATTTAATCACTTTCCCAGTCTTTCCAAAGAAAGCAAGCCCCCGTGCCGAGCAAAACTTGGAAAAAGGAAAAGGTTTAGGCCACAGATACCCACACGGTGCTGCATGCAAGACGTAGAAATATTAGCTGATGGTTTGTGTGGATCAGGTGTCTTCCCCTTAAGAAGACTGAGTTTCACACAGTTTGCGAAAGAAAAATATGAGCTTGTCTGAAACCTGACAATTATTATGGATTATTTGATTACTGAAATTATATTTAATGGTTCATTGATCTATAATGTAGGTATTAAATACAGCATCATAATGATAATAATAATAATAATAATAATAATAATAATAATAATAATAATAATAATAATAATAATAATAATAATTTGCTTACATTGTTAAATTAATTTAGATGTTCCTGCGTATAACAGAGCAAAAAGGCACAACCGACACATTCAAACTATTAGAATATATAATTGCTGAGTATAAATGTACAATAATAACAATTTTAAGCATGTTAGACTTTTAAAATCTCCATAAATACTAACACAAATTTTAACTTCTGACCTATACTAATAATATAGGGTACAATGGGTTATATATTACACAATAACCCATAAGAATAAATGTACAATTGAGTATGCATTTTTTTAAGTTATTTTTTTTTATCAATGCTTTACTGTATTTATCAGTTTTTTTAAAATTTATATTTAACAACTTGAACCGTCTTGTAGTTAAGACTTGAAACATTGCTTTGAACAATTTTAAGTCTCGTGTTATGAAGCCTTAGTACATGTTTTCTTGCTGTGCCTTCAGTCATAAACTTTAAAATAAATAAATGAATAAACACTACATTGTTTTATATGTGTATTACTTTACTTAGTGAGCAAAAGATCACATTATAATTTAAAAAGAAATGCAGTGGTTCAGTGCAATGTTGAAGGTACTTGCAATTACACCTAGCAATTTTATTTTTCTCGCAGAAGTTAATCAAGAGCTGCACAAATAGTTTCCTTCCACCCTCAGAAATCCCACTGCGGTGGAACAAATTGTTATCTGAAGTTTCACAAAGCAATTGTTCGATAATTCCTGTTTATGGCTCAAATCCAGCCTTTTAAAAAATGGTGTGCACTGCCAACACTTGAAATATTTCACAACAGAAGCTGAAAAAAGCATTAGCTGTCACTCAGTGGGTCAGCTGTGTAATAGCTGTGGTCCAGAAGGCCTGGCCTCTCACATAAACATCCAACTTGCTTACTGACACAAGCAAGATATAAGGGCTGTGTGAACCGCCGATACGCTGGCGAATTTACCGGTTCCGTCTGTCTAGGAAAAAGAAAGTGGAGAAGTGGTGCTCATAATTATTGACACGCTCTGTGTGTTTTTCTTTAAGGTAACCACGTTAATCAGTGATGGTAATACATCACAGTGAATGTTTTTATGTCTATGATGTGCTAAACAGGGTTTTTCATCATGCACAAGCAAATGTTCTCCATGTGCCCATGATAACAATCCAATGAAATCCCTGAGAAACAACGATTTTCAATCAGGAAACTGGTAAATTGTATCTTGTAGTTGATATTCATTGCAACTGGCAGCCAGATTTCCTCCCATGATGCAGCATGTAAAAATCACAGCACATACAGATTTGTATATGTTCCTTTTATACCTGTGAGCATCACTGAACAGAGCATTATATATATATATATATATATATATATATATATATATATATATATATATATAGTCCTTTGGATGAGACGTAAAACCCAGGTCCTATTGTAAGTGACTGCAGCAGTTGTTGATGCATAGTTCACCCCTTAGTTCTCTGTAAGTCACTTTGGAAAAAAGCGTCTGTATACATTATCTACAACAACTTAAGTGACCTGTTCAGAACCTAATGACTTAAACATAATAATATAAAGGCAGCACCTGTTGTAGCAGCGTGATCATAAGCACTCCCAAATTTACCAGAAACCTTAAGTGAAGCGGCTTCCTGCACTTAAAACTCAACCCCTTATTTTTGGAAAAACAGGCTGCTGCACTGTGGAAGGGTACACAATTTAACTGCCACTTTGTTTCGTATGATATACGGTATAGTTCTTGTATTTTTTTTTTGACAGCAACGGTTTTACTTGTGTTGAAAATCTTTGGCTCCCTGTACTTTCCATGGCTTTCCGCACAGCACTTACCTCGGTTTCACCTTCTCGTACTGGGCATGGCTCTTAATTGCTCCTTTGCAGAGAGATATATCACAGGATTCATCTCTATTGAAGATGCATACATGAAGCCAAACTCTTATCTCTTGCCAAGCATTTAATCAACTTTAAAGCATGCTTTGTTGTTGCTTTTGTAGGTTAAGTATGAGCCCTGTTTCAAATATTTTTCACAAACCTGCGCCAGGTTTTTGATTGAGCTGGGACCTCTCTGAAGGAGTTTGTTCCTTTGACTAACGATGCACGCGTCCGCTGTTAGACATAGAAACGTTTTGCACACTGAATTATAAAAGATTTTAAAACATGATAAACAACCACGACCTGTTGAATCCAGTTACATATTTTTTCACTTTTTTATGTTCAACAACAAAACAGAAGGCATTACTTTAACTTGTAGATCTGATTTCAGTAATATAAAGATCAGCTATTTATTTTTCCAAATTCAATAGGTAAGGTTAAATCAAATTGGGAAAGTTAAAGCACTGAGCTATCCTGTGAGCCTATATGGAAATGTGTGCGATGATTATATTTCTGGACCATTGAACCATTTAAGAGAACTGGCAACTGGCAATAAACCTGATATATAAAAACATGAGGATATTATTTGTCCAAAATTTTCTGTCACACATTATACTAAAAAATGTACATAAATAAAGGTCTTTAACAGTTACATAAGTGTTAGGGTTTTGTATGAAGGAGGAGATGATATGACTTTTTCTTTGATTCATTTTTCAGTAACACTTTACAACAAGTGGTATGAATTCAAATTTAATACATACTTATCAACTAAAGTACCATATCTTATTGAATGCAAATGAAGCTGGCATCAGCTAACAATTTATACAATTCTTCACTTATTCCCAACTGTAAACATTCACTACATGGCACAATACTGTCCTTTTTATCTATATTGTACAATAAAAGCCCCCTTTCCTACCTTAAAATGTTAACGCGTAAGTGTATATATATATACGCATTCCCACGTGTTGCTACAACTGTTTAAATAACATACCTGTAATTTTTCTTTTCATTGTTAACATCCTGACAACTTTTTACACTGATACCTTTAAAATGTGTTTCAAAGCTCTTTTCAAAATGGCCGCTCTAGTGCACTGGGGTTGAGAGATGTCCTCTAAGTCACTGCAGGTAGAGCCATTAAAAAAAAAAAAACCACAACAAGTGCTCTGGTTTTTCTGTTCCATACCACATCATGGATCCTTATTGCTGTTACCTGTTTAACAATGTGGGCAATAATTCTTGCACTATCAGTGCACTAGAGCGGCCATTTCGAAAAGAGCTTTGAAACAAGAGTTTAAAGTTATGTGTACAAAGTTGTCAGGATGTTAACAATGAAAAGAAAAATTACAGGTACGTTATTTAAACAGTTGTAACAACACGTGGGGACGTGTAACACTATATTTTTCGGAACCCCGCTACTTACTCTTTAAGGCCTGGTCATTGTTATTTATACTTAGCTTTTCCCAGTGGTAACCATACAAAGTTTCCCATGCAAAACTAAAGACCACTCCCAAGATAGTCAGACACCCTGTCTGGTTCAACACATTATCTTGACCCATTGACTTGGGCAGCTGAACTCTGTTAAGGTTTAGATCAACTTAATTTGTTATTGCATGGCTGTTTTGATTGGCACTGCAAGAAGGCGTTGTTTAGTCTGATTATTATCTGTCTAGCCAAACTACAGAGTTCCTTTATGAAACTGCAAACTGAAAGTATAAAAGATAATCTGGACCATATCTGACGTTATATTTAATAGTAAGTGAATTGAGCTCATTGGATATAATGGTACATTTGACACAATTGGAACTAAACTTTAAAATTCTAACCAAAACAAGCTCCATAATAATAAAAATTTTGGAACTAAATAAAGAAATAATATACAGTCAAAGGTCCAGTGATATCTTGGCAAGGACTGATGAAGACATTAATATGAGAAACTTTCAGAATCGTAAATATGGCAGCTTATAGTTTCATAGTGATAAGCTATTTTCCGTCATGATGGCTGCGATATTTTTATTATAGGACAGAGATTAATGAACGTATATCATATGCAGATTTGTACTTCTTCCCGAATGTGGCCAGCAGCTCTCTTTGTAGACTAAACTGACAATCACTGACCTAACATCAGATCATATCATTGGTGAACCATGGTTTCAGATATGTGCAAAACAAAGCTCCACACAATCCTTCAGAATGTTTTGATAGAAGGTCCCAGCTACCAAATCTCGTTCAGGCTAATCACCTTTTACTTCCAGGCTTCATTCACTTGGAATGTGTTACTTGACCACATTAACTGTTCTGCCAGCCTCAGGACATTTTTCTGTTGTGCTACCTGAAACTGGATTGTGTTGATTTAAGCTAACGCTGTTGATATGTGAGTGTAATGTAACAGCTTCAATCTGTTCTCCTTCTGTATGTAATAACAACCAACACACTTGAAACAAGATGGTTCCTCTCAAGTTCTCCTGGTGAAGTAATATGTATTTTTTATTTTAAACCACTGCTTACTTTCTACTATTGTGTTCAGTGTGTTTCTGTAACTTATAAGGTTGCACATACATTGTAAACAGGACACAGAGGTAGTCAGTAACAAAATGAAATTTGCATTGTTCTACTTGCTTGATACTGTTGTACAACACAGCATTGTTTAGGCTAATAGAAATAAACCTTTGGGTTATAATCTATTATTCTGGATTTTCATACACATTTTATAGTCTTTTTTGGCATTTTATTTACAAAGTATTCCAGGCCTGTGTGTGAGGCACTATAATGTTAAATAAATACTACACTATACATATAGATTCCTCAGTCGATACTGGTAAAGATACAGTTAAAAGCATGTAAGGAATTACTTGGTATTTACATATTAAGTGAGGCAGGACAACAGTTATTGTGCAAATTCGTTTTTTATTATTCAAAATATGAGATTGTCATTATGGACAGTTTGATGGTGTCCTCATTAACACAGGGATGAGACCGTCACTTCATAACTAACTGTCTATCCTCTCTACCTGCTTTACACTCTCCACACTAGACCTTCTGCGGGGGCTTGGACTGTGCTCAACATCCTACCTTAAACATGGCTGTAAGGGCCCAAGAGTCCTGCAGGGGAGAGACGATGGGGTGGTGAGTAATAAATGTGAAAAATATTGCAGGAGGTTGGGGTGTTAATGGCATGCTCCCTCATTATTTCACAATTCAATAACACACAAATTTGGTTTATTTACATCATGTCATGTTCAAAGTAAATTGTACATGTACAATACTCCACTTTATAAGTACCCTTTCCTAGTGTTCCTCGTGCCAATAACAAGGCAGCACTATATCCCATGTTACTTTTTTCAATTTCCTTTACATTTGCAATGATTCTGTTGCATCAATATTGAGGTTTAATCATTTAGACTACAGCTGCCTGCACTGTAGTTTTGTTTTCTAAAATCACTACTGATGCTGAATTCTGACTACCTGTTAAATTACCCATTGTCCACATTCCCAAAGGTGTGAGACTGTGGCCTTTAACACTACTGGCTTCACCTGCTCTATAGTAAGAATAGATGCAATACAGAGTAGTGGTGGGCAGCTGAAAATCTTTGCCTGGTTACTATGAGATGCTGCTAATACTGTGTATGGGATGTGTTCAGGAGCATTCCCCAGTTGATTAATGATCCAGAACATGTGAATAGAAATATCAAAACAATTGTGATTATGTTAAAGAAACGACATTGAAAGAATATGTACAGACACAGCTTTCATTATTACCTTAACGGGTGTAGATATGCTTGGAAACTAAATTAAGAATCTTTAAAAAGTCTAGTGTCAGACACAGAATTTGTAGAGCACAGCAAGTCATCTTAATCTGAAAGTACACCAATTGACCTAAAGAAGTTGATTTTACAACAGTAAAAACTTCTTTAAATCCCTCTGTTTTGAAGACTAAAAACTGTGCAATAATCCTGAATATTATGCAAAAAATGGTGCCGATCTGGGATTTTACTGTAAAAGCATAGACAAAACCACAAGCTGCAAGAGGCAGCTAGATATGACTATGTGGAAATTCTGACAAAATATGCTGAATCAGTGAAATGTTTATGACAGAGCTTCAGCCTGGACAATAACATAAGAATCTGCGGTCAAGTGATGGCATTCTAGAGAAGTCTAATAAACTGTATTTGTCAATAATAAATACATGATTTGAGTGAATATATTAGTTATATATGTTATTTTATTCAAACTCATGAATACTTTAACCAGCTCTATTGACATATGCAGTTTTCAGGCAATGCTCTTCATTGCATTTTATATCTTTAAGGATTAAGCATCTACAAAACTAAAGGGTAAGATATATTTTCTTTTAATCCAATATGATCATTTATCTTAAAATATTTACTACACTTTTGTTTCAGTGAAGAAAAAGACAACTCAGTGTTTTTTTTCTTTCAATCATGATTAATTAATACTAGTGTACAGAACAAGTATGGATTATTGTTTACTTATTTTGAATTTAATAGTGAATCACACGCTTGTTCAAATGTAATTACAGACACTTATTATAATTTGTTAACAAAAAAAAAGTTTGCAATGAAGTAAAAGCTTTAATCTGTCCGTTTTTATTTCTGGTAGCCAATGAACCAATAATGTGTGAATGTGTATTAAACAAAAGCAACATGTTAATTACAATGTCACTGTGAAGCAGTTTGGCTTGGGCTACAGGCATTTTTGTAAGTATATTTGTATGAGGACATAATAATATTTCGCCCACTCATGGTTTCCAATGCATTCCTGGAATAATTTCTCGGTCTCTATGTTGTACGAAATGTAGAGACTTCAAAGAAATTAACATCGTAATGGTCAGAAAATCAGACTTGCATATGATGCACAGTACAATAGATAAACATGGTTTGTTGTTTCAGAATACACCAATGTATTTCTATTAAACATTGAATTTAATAAAATAGGGGGAAAAAATCATAGTAAAAAAGTGCATCTTCAAATTGAAAATCAATAGAAAATACAATTTTTGTTCATATTACATTTTGTATCACTAATTTTAAAGTGTTAAATCTTTTGTTTTAAGTCTTTCATGAAGACCATGATCTCTGAAAGTCAGTAATATATTCTGATAATGTAAATATTTATAGTGTTACCATTAAAAACATGTCAACAGGACCGGGTCATGATGACACAGTGATTATATAAAGTTTAAATTAATTAGATGGATGTTTGTGTACCCCAGACCCTTATCTGAAATCAAACTAGAACAGCATAATAAAATAAAGAGTTGCATACAACTTCTGAAACAGCAGATCCTATCCAGACACACATTGTATTGATAAATTTGTGAGACCAGCTTAATGTCTGAACTAAAGAAGCCAAGAGATGTCACAAGTTTGTCTGGATCTTAGTCCCCTAAAGGCCATGGGGGGCCATTCGTGTGATGGATGAGAGTAGCTGTCTCGAGGGAAAGAAAAGACTAAGCATGTCAATGTCACTATTGAGCCAACCGCTCTGCTGATCCAGGCTTGGTCATTGACAGTCACTGCTTGTCAGGAAAGCTTGCAGGTGATGCGGTTTGCATTCTCATATACAATGCTGGCTTATAGCATGGAAAATGGCTGACAACATTAGTTTCTGCATCCCTAATGAACAAACATTATTCAACTCAACTGTGGGCCCCAATCCTGAGACGTTAGCTCAAATTGTAATTAAAGACTGGCTTTTGAAGAGTGTTTGTAATGAACTCTGTTCTTTATGCATCGCCATTGCTCTTTAAATGTAGTCTTAATTACAACTGTCAATTACATCAAATAAAATAGCATACAAACTGAAAGAATGCAGAAAACCAAAATGATTTGGGTAAAAGGGCAAAAACCGGATAATAACATTTTGCATTTCTCAGTTTAGATTCATAGACAGACCTGCTGATATACATGTTTGCAAGTGTGTGTATAATTGTGCTTTCTTTTTTTTAAATACAAACATAATTTTTGAACCAAAACCATTGGTGACTCTTTAACATTGCAGTCCTAACACATTTGTATACCAAACTTTGTGAGGCCGACCAAGCAGTAATGTTGCCATGCATAACAAAAACGATTGCCTAACTATCTGTCTCTGTTGATGCAACATCTTTTTAATATTGTTAGTGCTAGCCCTCACTTGTCTCACCTTTTAACTGGCCCAATCTATTAACTCTTTTGAATTCTGCTTATAATGAGCTATGACAGACAAACAGATGACACATGGCCCATTAAAAATGTAGATGTGCTCCTATGGAATGATCCCGTGACAGCTGTTGGGAATGTAAGCAAAGAACCTTGGTGTACCAATGTGTCTTAAACCAACTGCTAGAATAAACCTATATGTAAGTGTTGAATCAAATTAATTACTACAACAAAACTAGAAGTATGCTGTCAGCTTAATACAGCTTCCTTCCTGTCAGTTTTAATATTCCTGTAAGATGTTGTATTACATTCTTTTCTATACCCAAGTGAGCATTTTTGGGTGAAAGATGAACACTGCTGATGCCCATTTATGGCAGTAATGGCAAAAGCTGTTCCTGGCGTACAAACAAGGTATAGCAGAAAGAATGATTGAATATCTGTGGGACACTGAAAACAGAATGGCACTCACATAGACCTCCCCATAGAAATGATTTATACCAAACACAAGTGATTTTTTTGCCAAACTCACTTGCACAGTTAAACTTTGTTTTCATCTCTGATTAGTTATCATGTCACCAACAGCTATGGCCAAATATTTTGCATCAACCTATAGAATTAACTAATTTAACTTATATTGAATTACATACCGCTTTGTAGTTTTCCTTATATTTAACAAAAAACTGACAACATTTTAAAAATATGACATTTCAAAATCTAACATGAAATACTGTACTACAATTATGGCTTCCAGTAGACTTTTGCAATATCATTTTGTAGTTTCTTTGACTACATGATGTTAAATAAAATATCTAAATTGTCTACTGTGTTGCTCAAAAATATATATAATAAACATGTTATTGTATGTAGGTTTAACTATTGTATAAGATGGCCTCTAGTTACAGCTTTAAAGGAAAGAGGTGCAATAATTTTAAACATACGACACACAATGAGTTTATTTATTTAAAAAGTTGTTAAATGCAGTCTGGGAATTGAAATATTCCATGTTGATATTGTACAGAGCTGGCAAGGAGCCAGGTCCACTCCAGTCTCTAGAGAGGTCCAGCGGACAAGGAATTTAAAAGGTAGAAATCATTAGTTTACATCTTGAGCAAATAATAATCCTTAAATGTGCCTCAAATGATGCCTTATTCTCAGACTGTGAAGGGAGATTGCACAGTATGCATGAGAAGATTATAGGTTGTAACTGCCCTGTGAAATTGGATTTTAAGTGACTTGTTTTATTTTGGGGACTGACATGCATTCCATTTGCCGTGTTTTTTTTTTTAAATTTTATTGACTGTTATGCTTACGCTTATACAGGGATATTTCACAAACTGTGCATATATTGTAGTTACTGAAACATCACCATATATTCTACATCTCTTACAAATGCTCAACAAAGGAGTTGGGTTGAATCCAAACAACCGATTTAAAAATGACTTCACCATGTTTGTGTCCTTTTTATTTCACAAAATAAAATTGTGTAGGGAAGATGCTTTCTAACAATTTAAAACATAATACCATTGAAGGCATGGGTTCATTTGTAAACCATTTGTCTTTTTGCCCCATCCAAAAAAAAAGAAAATGTCAAAAACTGGATTACCTTTTCCAATGTAGCTCTAAACCCCAAATAGTGTATTTACTGATTACATTAAAATGAAATGACTTCTTGCTACACACCATGGTGCAAAAAGTCTTCAACTATTAATGTAAAAAATAACCTGAATACATTGCTTTCTGAACATATTTACACAAATTGCTACAGTACATTTTACAAAAAAGTGCATGTATTAAATATTGTGGACGCATAACTGCAGAGTATTCTGTGAGATGGCTGTTGTGCTGCATAACTAAATCGTCCAAAGTATTCGATCTTACTTACTACAGGGAAATGTGTGTAAGGAAGGTGGTGTAAATACCTGTCTGAATACACATACTTCCGCAAAGTTATGTTTTGCAAACAGTTAATTAACTTTGTTTTATTTGAAAGTTAATTTTTTCGCGCTGCATACAACGTTCAGCACATATTGCAAAGTTTTGACAAAGCAAACCCAGCAGCAAGAACGACAAAGACAAAGAGTGGTGCACAAACTCTAGAAAGTTTTACCTCGGGTGAATATATTTTCTAAATAATATCTAATTGTGTCAGTGGGTGCATGTTGATAGTATTTGATAGTAAAGTGAGTGCTAAAGTGACAACTGCAAACGATTTACTGTTAAATTCTTATAAACTCGGTTTTCGTCTTTAACACATTCATCAGGCGGCTGTGAATCGATACTTGAGAATTTTACCCCCCCTCACCCCCCTCCGACACACACACACACACACACACACACACACACACACACACACACCACAAATACATACTTTTTAGTATTCTTTTAGTGCATAAAAACGTATACACAACACATTGCCACAATAATTAAATAATACGTTAGTGTTTTACAAACTATATTTTAAAATGTGCATTTTCCTAAGTGGTATGCAAAACTACTAAAAGGTACTCAATAATCTATACAACATCACGCACATACATACATCATCAGCAGGTAGTACAAACATTGCCTGATATGCTAGTTACAGTTTGCACTTGTTACTTTTTGGTGTTGCGAAAAAATATGCTATTTACAAATTATTAAATATGTACGTTACAGCATCTTAAATATAGCTGCTTTTATTTGTATTTTAAATACATGTTTTATAGATCAAGTATTGACAATAATAATAATAATAATAATAATAATAATAATAATAATAATAATAATAATAATAATAATAATTTATCTATGAAGTTTGAATTACTGCAGATGCGGGCTAAGCACGCACATTGATAAATTATTTAAGGTTTACCCGCGTAAAAAAGGCACAATCGACATTTCCAAGCCATAAGAATATAGAATTGTTGGGTATAAATGTAACATAAGAATATACAGTGTGCAATATAAAAGTTGTGCACAAAACAAGTAATATAAACAACCCTGGTCAAGTTCAAGGTAAATAACTTTAGTGTCATCGGTCCCTTTGTTATGTGCCGTGTGTGTGACCTAGTATTTGAGGGAAAAGGAGCTATTTCAAAATACAAAATTTTTTGGAATAGTTTCCTTTATGTCTGCATCTGAACTGAATTGCTGTAAAACATTACCAGTACAAGCGTAACACATATGAATGGACTTTTAGTTTTAGGCGTAAAAAGCACAGGGATGAAATATTAAATATATTTGTTTAAGTTTCTAAAAATAAGAAGAAGAAGAAGAATTAAATGTGATGCATTACGAGGTGGATTAAATGCATGATATTTGAAAAAAAACTCGCCATAGAACAAATCATATTATTGGGGTTGACAGGATACGACGTCCCTGCCTGCATAAAAAATAAAGACATGAGGAAAACGGTGTAATGGAGTCAAAATGATCCTGTATTTACCAATATCTGCTGGAGAACTGCCTGAAATTACAGCATTTACATAAACTTCAACACATTGGGGTGAGAGATTTCGAAACAAACTTTAAACATTCTCGGTTATTATTATTATTATTATTATTATTATTATTATTATTATTATTATTATTATTATTATTATCTCTGTAATTTTTTTTTACTGTTAGCGCTGCAGGCATTCATTATCCCTTATGTTGCTAATTAATTATTATTAAAGACAGGGTCAGTAGTCGGTCCTACGGTTTAAATCCAAGTAAACAGTCCTACTCCAGTCTGACATTCCACTAGCCTAGTTCACAACTTTTACAGACCCTGCTGTCCTGCAGCTTAAATCAGAGAAAAACACTCAATTTACAAAGATGTATTACAAAGATTTCTAAAACCGAATTATAGCATTAAATGACCACTTGTTGCATAATAAAACAATTATCACAAAGCACTCTGCAGAAAAATACACCGAACGCAAATATATTATAAAACCACTTTAAAAATACTCACAGTGTGACAATGTTGCATGGAAAATACAGTCGCTGAAACATGCTTTTATGAGTAAAGACGATTATTTTCTATAGCACATAAACAATCTAAGAGCTGTTTTTTTTTTTCTGTAATACCAGTACGAGCAACATTTCAACGACAGAAATCACCCAGATTTGCTCTTTTTCACTTACATTGGTAAAGTGCATGGTATAATATAAACTCGTCATTCCTTTTCGGGATCTTTTGCTTTCTCTAAGCCCACCTGCCTTTTCAATGTTGCTGCTGCAAATTAGAGTGACCAGAACTGAGCGTATATTTAACAGCGAAGTCCACGGGCTGGACCGTGAAGTTAAGCGACAGCGCCCACTACATGCAAAGCAAAACTGTTCACAGCTCGTTCTGTGTTTAAGTTACTTCTTTTTTTTTCCAACTTTTTCAAACTCATTTTGCTAATATTAGCTTGTGGTATTACAGGACTCCTTTCAACAAAACCAGCGAGCCCGATGCCATTTCAATGAACTTTCCCTTTTATTTTTGCAAGGTTACTCTACGTGGAGCGAGGAAAGGTCAGTTCTAGTGACAGTAATGTAAAGAATACAGGTTGTTACTAGATGTGAAAACATTGATAACACATAACAGATACCCATGTACAAGATGGCAGTTTGCAAAAGGCATAGAAAGGGATATTGCACCTACTTGTGGTCAGTTTTCTTGCCCTGCCTTTGGACCTCATGATGCCAGTCTTTCGGCGTGGGTTTGTTTGATTTTTCTTGGATCTTTTCCTCCTTTTTCTTTTTTCTCTGTCTTTCTCTCTGTTTCTCAATCCAGACTCGCTATCTCTGCAGCATTGTCAGTTTGGACACCTTCGCACATGCGCACTGCCAAACTGCCAGCACCGCCAAAAAAGTTTGGAGCGATTTATCACTTGATATTACTGATCTTGTCACATGGCAATCGAGGAGAGATCTGCTTTTGCTTCAGATCTTGAAAGATCAGCGAGCCAGAAATAAAAGCGTGTTCTAAACCCAGATCTACGGAGAGTGAGAGACAGTAATAATAATAAACTGTTCTCAAGCAGCTATGATACATACTTCTGTGGAAGGTACATTACATAAATGTTACACAGTTTCATTAAACGAACTATGTTAAATGTTTTAATTTCTTATTTATTACCATGAAGCTTTTATTTTCAAAGCACATTGGTTAAATTATTTACTCCCCCCCTCCCCCGCACTATAAAAAAAGGGGGGGGGGGGGGCAAAAACATCCTACATCACAGATCCCCTATTAAAGTGTAGGTTGCAGATGGTCACGATTCTTTAGTTCATAAATAAAGTATTTTATTTCTGTATTTGTATTTTTGTATTGTAATATTTCTTGGCTAGGTCTCACTTGCAAAAGAGATTAAGATATTTTAATCTCAATGTGATTTCCTAGTAAAATAAAGGTTTATTACTCCTACGACTACTACTACTACTACTGCTACTACTACTACTACTACTACTACTACTACTACTAATAATAATAATAATAATAATAATAATAATAATAATAATAATAATAATAATAATAGTTTGAAGTAATGTGATGCTTACCGAGTTGTTGGGGTAAAAATAAAATTTCCTTTCCTTAAGTGACGCCCCTAAACCCGAAAATGTTGCGTTTGTGTAAAAAATGCCCCGCTTGTAAGCTCTTCAAAAAGAAATGTATCGCTGTCACGTCATGATGTATTCGTTAAAGTATTTTAGTCTTAATCGGAAATTACAGTGCTAGAGAAAAAGAAAAGTCCTGATTTGTACATTTGATGGGACTCCCCTTAAAAGTGCACTATGCCAATTGTGTTACTGTCCAATTCCAAATAACATTTGGCCAGATGTTCCAAAATAAACCGTAAGTGTGGAACAGGCTTGCACGATAGCCTGATTACAGTATTTACCTGAAGGGACACGTACACAGTTGCACTGCTAAAATCCTAGCAAGTTAGCCTATTGATTAATTAGCCTATTGAAACCCATAAGCTATTAATATGTCAAATAAAGTGGGTCAGGTCGTTAAATGTTCAATGGATTATTATTGTTGGTCTTTTCTGAAAGAGAGCGTACACATATCTGTATAATACGATTAGCCTAAATCAAAAAGCAAAATATTATTTAAAGCCTATGCTATTACACAACACACAGTTTTGACGTTATCTACGCTACCTTAAACTAAACTCTGCCAAATAAATAAATAATAATACGATTGACGTTTGTGATGTATTCTAGGCTTATTATTAAAACACAGCTAGGCCTATCTAGAATTTATTTTTCTGAACGGGTGTTTACATTTATGTCTGATCTGGTCAGATCGCTGCGTTTGTGGTATAGTTTCTGGTCCCCAAAGGACCAGATGAGGTTAACTAACCGTCTCGTCATCTTGGTAGACGGACACACAGCCATGGGACTGGGTACTGGGCGCTTTTCCTGTGAAATTACATATGTATCGGCTGTTGTCTTGGTTTACCTTTCACACCATAATACATAACGATGAATAATAATCATATTCTAGAATGAAAGGCAGATGTTGCGTTTAGGTATTCAAAAAGAAGAAAGTATAATTTAACTATAAAGTTGCAAATACACAATATTTTCTGAGAGAACGTTATCAGTGTATTTAGAAGCTTCGGTTTCAATGATCTATTTAGGGATATTGCATGAGCTTTTCATTTCTGCAACTTTGTGTCATTTACCATGTCCAATGGATTTAAGAAGTACATTATAATTTCACATGCAGAAAAAAAAAAACATAATTAAGAAATAAATCATCTCCATTGAAGCAAAAGGTCATTTAGAACGGGTCAACTCGTTTAAGAACTGCTGAAGTCTCACGCACAATTTCTGAAATGGTCGAGCTTAACTTGACCGATAATTATCAGAACCATTTCCTGTACAATTTATTATTATTATTATTATTATTATTATTATTATTATTATTATTATTATTATTATTATTATTATTATTATTCAATTTGCTCGCAAAGTTGCTCTGAATAGATATATAGAATACATAGAATACAAATACGTTACATAAAATATATGTTGTAATGTCACGTTTAAAATACCTAATCAAAGTTGTTTAAATATTTTACAAAAAAAACATACAGTGTCAGTTGATCTTTACGCGTAAAATATTAGGTGTTAGGGTATATTGCTATTTAATAAATAGCCTATATATATATATATATATATATATATATATATATATATATATATATATATATATATATATATATATATATATATATATAGACATTTAACAGGAAATGTTCGCTTCCACGTATTGTCCTGTAACAAGTGCATGGGTATCTGAACAACTCTAACCTCCTATATCTGGTTGCTATGCTGCTATTGTCTTTGTGCAGTGAACTTTGCATCATGCCATTCAGAGCCAACAAACATACTCCAGCAAGATTAATTTAACCATTGTACAGCAGTTAAAACACATATCCAAATACTCGACGTAAACTGTGCAGTTAAAAATGAAACCCGGGTGCATGAAAAAAGTAGACAGAAATCATATTGAACAGTTTTCTTGATTCAGTCTAACAGCTATGAGCTCAATTACCCTAAATGTAAACCGTTTTCATTCATTGCAATAACTCACTGTTATGGTCACTATTTTCAAAATACATAGGCCTACTTTACTATGATATGCTGACCTCGGTAGCTTGAAATGGCAGGGCTGAGGAAAGCAGAAAGATCTATCTAGCCCCTTGGGCTGTAATTATTAGAAATTAATTGGGTTCAAGACCCAGGCTAGTATAGCTAAATTAATAGCCTTCTTACAGTTCATATTTAAACCCTGTCCAAATGGAAAACATGAAATTTAATTTTAGTCTAATAACGTCTGTTTTTATAATGCAGCAAACGATGTACGAGATAAAATATCGTGTTTTTTGTTTTTTTTTTACTGACAGTTAAGCTGTGTTGCGTGATTTCTGTTATTTGGGGGTTATTTAGGGGTTAAAATAAAAACACATCTTGTATACTTGGAGCTGTCGTTCCACCGGAGTAAAAGTGAAAAGGGAGCCTCCGGCGAAAGGAAATTACCGCAAGCCCGTGTGACCTTTGAGAGAGGTAATCAATCAAATGATCAACAGGGATATTTATCAATGATCTATAAGGCTACTTTACAACGTACAAAAAAGAAAAGAAAAGAAAATGTGATAAATAAGAGAGAAATAAGATTGCCTCAAAAGCCATAAACCTTTATTTTGAATAATCATAATAAAAAACAAACAAACAAACAGAAACATTTTAAATCGATCGTTTTTAAATCTTTTTTTTTTTTTTTGGTATTGTTATTTTAATCCAGAATTCTGTCTCATATTAATGTTTGTTTGTAGTCTACAATAAAACCGGGTGTTCTTCGGTTATTTCATTTAGCGTATTGCACTTTTTTAACGCGAAAATCATGTTTTGGTCCACAAAAAGAAGCAGATATACAAAAATAGAAAAGCAAAACATATATTCAAATTCTTACCGGAACATTTAAATACAGACTGATTTATTCCTAAATGTAAAATCAATCATGGTGTAATTATATGCTTTAAGACGCTATAAACATTGCCTTCTTAACTCTTTGTGTGATCTTTGTTTTATTATACACACTTTTGACCGGTTCCAATCTGTCAGTTAATTGGCTTAAAAGAACATTTTACAACTTTTTTTGCAAATATATTATCTGTTTCGCCTGATAACACACTGCAGAATGTGTAACAGTGTTGCACTCTTGTAGAAGTTTAGCAAAATGTAACGCTATGTGAAGGAAAAAAACAGATGGCTTTTGTTCCTTTTGTTATGGGTAACGAGCGTCCTCCGGTGGACAATATCTGCAATTGATATTATTGTGGGACATTCTATTATTATTTTGACTTCAGTTGTTTCTGCACTATAAATTATAAAGTATTTAATGGTATTACTATAAGAATTATTTTCCTGAAAGACCATATAAAGTGTGATTTTTTTTCTTCAAAGTATTGCTTTCATTTAGACCAATACAGAATATATTCGAATTTAATCATTTTTACACATGCGTTTATTGACTAGATTGTTAAGACTCCAGTGAACATCAACATGATGGCTGCTGTGGTCTAGCCCTTGAAAAAGTCACAGAGACCGAGCAACCATCGCAGGCCCTCTATCAACGTCTCTCGGATCTGTTGTCTTGCTCAGGTCCGTTGTTTTGACTTGTAATAAGGAGATGCAGCTGTTATGATTACAAAATACAAAACAGACATCAAATTGCATAGCGCATGAACTGGTCATGTGTGGGATGGACAGTCCATTCAAGCAACTTGGTGTATTTAATCTTTATTCTCTAACCCCTGTATGAAATATTTTATCTTGAAGATGAATTCCACCTGTAGCTAAACATTGTACTAATAGAGACGTTATTGATATAGAATTGATCAATACATGGTTCCAGAAAACAAAAAGTACATGAGTTGACATTCAAACAGTGAACATCTCATTTTAGCAGATGAAGAATGTATATGGTATGTATATTTTATAAAATAAACAAAAAGTTTCCCACCCAATGTCTACAGTGTGTGCAGAAGGGGATGTGACCCGTGCTGCTATGATAGTTTCATAGCTGAATCACAAGTGCTCACCCATAATAACAGCCTTGAAGCATTGTGACTTGAAAATCAGGTATAATCACATCCATTTAATGGACCAACAGGAAATTAAAGTCACTGATGTTTCGATAGGAACAATGAAATTCAAGTGCTGCCTGTAAATTGCAGAGAATACATTAAAAGCAAAGTAACATTCACAGTGGGTTGTGTGTTAAATACATCTTCCTCTTCCCAGCACTTGAATGAATGTATGGCCGTGTGGTATGTTCCATTATTTTAAGCTACATACAGGACACATATTTCTCCTTTATGTTCCTCACTGAAGAGCAAAATCTGCAAACATACTCGTTTATGCACTGCCAAATACCTGCAACTTTTCCAGAAAAAAAAGTTTTACCAATGGATTATTTAACTATCAAAAAGTAATAGGCTATTGTTCAGATAAAACCACACTCTGATCTCTGTTTGGAAATTACAATAAGCAGTACTATCATTTTAAGAATGCATCCTTCTGACCCACTGTGTCAGCACTGCTTATAGAGGGACAGGTGTCACATGGTCAATATCAATGTGACATTTTGAGATAAATCTGTCCATATGAATTTGATTCCAATAACCCTTTTGTGAAATCAGATATTAAATCATAAACATGTTTGGATTGTGTAGATAATTAATTGAGTATTCAGAATTACCACACGATCCAATGGATCAACTAGCACCCCACACTGCTCATTAAATATTAGTGACTTGAAAATATATAAAAAGCTATAAAACAAACTCCATTGGGTTACATGGAGATAACCCACACCCTGTCATGCTTTAGTGCTTAATTAACATAAGGAATATCTCCATATGCATGTAAATGATCTCCAGTCATGTGCTGCAATGTTCCAGCCCTGTTACATTTGTCATACAAGTGTTTTGCATTACTTATTCACATGAGATACTTACTGAATGTGTGGCATATCGTTTTCAATTCCTTCATGTCTGGCAGTGTTCATCAATTGCATACTTTCAAGAAAATAACTTTGCATGGTTGTATGGATAGGCACTGTAGAAAACACCTCTGATCCCCAGTGCCAAAAATGAGTGAGCGATAAGGTAGAACAACATGAACCACATGGGCATTATTTTACTCTGTGACAGGGATTTCACTACCTGGATCCAAACTCAAATGTGCAATACTGGTACAAGATGTATACTTTCATAATACACAATCAAGACATATGTGACAAAAAGTAGTGCAAGTAAAGAATGGCATTTAGTCTCCACCTACTGGTGGAAAAAATATTATCAATTGAAAATATTTGTCTACAGGGTGTCCACAAAGTCCTGATAATTGTATTTAGACATAGTTAATTGTATTCAGTACAAGTATTTAACTATTTTTAGAAGTCCAGAGGATCGGTGTAAGCGTCATCATTTTCATGTAAGATAATGATCTGTCGCCATGTTTGGTGCAAAATCTTCCTTAACATGGATGGAGTGATGAGGCCAAATGCATCACTGACAGCTCGTTTCAGCTCAACTCACCTGCAACAGAAAATACAAGTTTGTTGTAAGAAAAACATGAGGGTAACAGGACTTTGTGGGCACACTGTGCAGAAAAATCATCAGCTGTACATTATGGTGAAGCCTGTGGAACCAGACAGTAAATCAGCCAACTGAATAGTGTAGTAATAGATCTCAACAAAGCCTACACAAGGCTACCTTTTTTTTTATATAGTTTGTTTAAATTTTCATGAGAATACTTAACATCTGAATTGCATGTGCTATCTTCCAAACAGCATTTCCACTTAACTAGAGCCCCGTGAAAATCTTTTTATGTTTTATAATTTTTTGTTTTATTTTTCACAAATGTTGTATATCAATAATAGTATAGTATACATCATGTTTTAACTAAATACATCATTTTTATTAAACATTATCCACTTTATTTTTACATTCTGACATAAACAGACCTCGCACAGAAAAATAATTTAGTTACCATATTTTAAAACTGTATGTTAAACTGAATGTCAAATACTACTGCACTATAAACATCAAGTCTAGTGCACTTATTGGAAATGAATCGAAAATCTGCTCTCTGTAAACAATTAGAATAAATAGCAAAATAAACTGATGGTAGTGTGTGTTTTTTCTCAGATAAATACTAAATGCCTCTACCTTTGCATGTTACATTTTTGGTAACGGTTTTAAGTGGCATTGCACATGTTACAACAGTATAGGTTTAATGCCCCTTTGAGAACAGCATTACTAAATTGTTATTCTGTCTACCAACAAGATGACCAATTTCTTAATGTCCTCTAGTGGTATCATGGAGATACTACAAACTAGAGCAGAATGATGGTGCTCATTCTAGTATTTAATGTACATGTGTACAGTAAAGAACATAAAAATGAAATGCAAATAATTAAATTTGCAACATCAAAACTGTACATTTTCCATTTTGGTAACCACCTGTTTGAAACTAGATGTAAAAATAACAAACATTTTTTGTAATTTATGACTGTGCTAATCAAATCCAAGTGAAAAGGGAAAATACAAAATCTAAATCTGAATACATACACATGGTTTAATATAGTAATATCTGCACACATAAAGCAATATCATATTGTTAAATAATCAATGTAATTGTAATACTTGTCCACTTCTTTACCCTCTGGCACTGCCTGCATTATTATCTTGTATTGGCAAATAATAATATGTGTGTCTTAATAATATTGTTCTGCAACCACAGATGTCTCAATAATGTATGTAACTCTATCGTTCTTATGTCTGTACATTCATCTTTACATTGTTTTTGAAAAATACATTATACAAAAAACAAGCAAATAGGACTGGAATGCAGAGATAAAACTCTGAAGAACTCTCTGAAGACAACCTTTAAAACCATAACTGATTTGGTTTTAGATGGAAACACCCATATCTTACTATCTTGTTTCTCGTGTTGTCAATATTGTATAAAGTTATGGATTTGCCAGAAATGAAAGACAGAAATTATGTGTCCTCACATAACGCTTTTATTTGTACTAATTTCGATTTTTAGAAGCACTTTCTATGCACAATGTTAGACCCGACTTCTTTAAACTCAGCAGGGGTGATCCACATCTGACCGAACGAGGAGAGCGAAGACAGAATCGAGCCTCCCATCCAAACGGATATTTTCCTTTCAGGTGGGGCAAACACCTTGACTGGAGTCCCAGCGGGAACCATTAAGGTCATCTCTTTGGCTATCCGAGCATCCATGCCTTCGAAGAGACTGGATCCGCCTGATAGAATAACGTTGCTATAGAGAGTGGTTCTTAGATCGATGTCACATTTCATGATGGTGTTGAATAAGAGTTTATCAATCCCGGGCGCTTCCATTCCGATGTTGGACGGTTGGAAGAGAGTTTCGGGGGTCCTGAACGTCTGGTTGTGCACCTGAATCACCTTCCCATCTGGAAGTTTGTAATCTTTTGCACAGTCTGCTTTTGATTTGGCCATCTCGGCCGCTATGTCCACCGCGACATAGCAAATCTTCTCCTTGATCTCTCTCACGATTTCCTTTTCAGCAGTGCTCACAAATGTGACCCCGCTTTCTGTCAGAATCCTCATTAGATAATCCGTCAGATCCCTGCCGGCCAAATCCAACCTCAATACTGCGTGGGGCAGGCAGTAACCTTCATAGATGGGTACAGTGTGGGTAACACCATCTCCAGAGTCCATTACGCACCCAGAGGTGCGTCCAGACGCATAAAGAGCAAGCACGGCTTGGATTGCCACATAAAACGCGGGTACCTGGAAGTTTTCAAAGAGAACAGAACACATCTTTTCCCTGTTGGTCAAAGGGTTAAGTGGGGCTTCTGTCAGAATAGCAGGTCTTTCAGTAGATTTAATCTTCAAGTCATTGTCGTAGACATTTTTCCAGATCTTCTCCATGTCATCCCAAGATAAGACAACACCGTGCTCCACTGGGTATTTTATTGATAGAATACCCCTCTTCTGCTGTGCCTCTTCTCCAACGTAATAGTCCTTCTGCCCCGCACCAATCATCATCGATTTGGCTTTAGCCCTACCAATCACATTGGTGTATATAAATCTAGGTTCTTTATCGCCTGCAAGTCCAATTTTGATCAGACCCGATCCGTTGTCGATTACCACTGCTGGTTGCAAGTCTCCCATTTTCGAAGTGTTTTGTAAATCTTTAATTTAAAAAAAAAAATCGAATTAAGTAGCTTTAGTTAGATGCACATCTTAGCCCCGACATAACTGAAGCTTTCGTTTTTCAACAAATGTTTGCATCTTGATATTACATTTACGATGATATGTTTAGTTTGTGAGACAACAATCAACAACCTGCAACATCCTTACGTCACCACACTGATTTCACAAGATGTGACCACAACCATAGGCTACATTTTATTTATTTTTTTTAATGGAGGTGTTCTGATTGATTTAGGAACTGAACCACATTATTACTTTCTTAACAATATAATGCGCAACATTCGAAGTTTCAGGTTGGCATTTATAATTACATTATGAAATAAACATTTAATTTGATAAAATAAAATGTACATTATTATGTTATCATAACTTTTTATTCATATTATTTCAAATATCTAACAAGACGGTTTTTTGTCAAGGAAGACGGGTTTTTTTACATTTAATCTCTTTGGTTATTTATTTATGCTGTGCTGTGCGGGTTTGATGATTAAATGGATTTCTTGTAGGTCTTCACTTGACATTACTTTTTCCGTGCTTCTTTCTGAGGTGGGTCACACATTTAATTGCCATTAGTATCCTGTAGGTGGAGCTGTTCGCCATATTAAAATAAATAAGTCAAGACTATAGCATATTTTAAATAAATAAATAAATAAATAAATAAATAAATAAATTAAAAAATAAATAAAATAATAATAAAACAAAACAAAAAACCCCTATGTAAATGACTTAGTACGTTTGTAGAGATAACTTAATAAGCTTAATTTTGTTTATGTCAATATGTGCATTAGCTGTTTAATTAATAGGGATTACCAATTTGTGTATATTCTTTACTAGGGATCAATCTGGTTTACAAATTACGTCTTAACTAGATTTACTTTGAACGCCTTACTTTGGCACAGAGTTTGAATATAATGTGGTGTGATGTGAGCTATTGAGGGAAATGGAATCTTCCAAGCGTGCCCCAACATGAAACTGTAGTCTTCTGGGATCCCTGTAACCAGGCTCACCAACAGAGTTTATTCTGCAAAAATCAGGTGATCATCCTGTGTGTTTCAAAGACAGAGCTACAAATGCCATGGCCATTTTATGATGCTCTGATTTCTGTTGCTGTAGTAAGTTAGGAAAATTATAATCATCATGGCTGTATAACAATCCCATCACTGATGAACATACAAGTATGCATTTCAGTTTGATCTACACCAGCCATTATATTCCTGCCATATTGACTGATCTCAGTCCAGTTGAGGCCCTATAGGATCATCTTAGTTGTTGTCTCTAGGGATCCCTGGTGACTCTTTAAGTACTGCAAAATCCAAGGTAAGATGAACAATCCATAATAGACACCCTCCAACACCTTTTAGCCTCCAAACCCAACTTGCAAAGTGATGACCGCAGGTTTTATCTATAGCTTCATTTAGCAGAGTCGCTTGGCAGTTACATTGCTGTTACAATTTGACACTGAAAAGTGTTGCTAAACTTACGCTCTTCCCTTGCACTTTATGTAATATGGATCCAGTCTCTTCGAAGGCATGGAAGCTCGGATAGCCAAAGAGATGACCTTATTGGTTCCCGCTGGGACTCCAGTCAAGGTGTTTGCCCCACCTGAAAGGAAAATATCCGTTTGGATGGGAGGCTCGATTCTGTCTTCGCTCTCCTCGTTCGGTCAGATGTGGATCACCCCTGCTGAGTTTAAAGAAGTCGGGTCTAACATTGTGCATAGAAAGTGCTTCTAAAAATCGAAATTAGTACAAATAAAAGCGTTATGTGAGGACACATCATTTCTGTCTTTCATTTCTGGCAAATCCATAACTTTATACAATATTGACAACACGAGAAACAAGATAGTAAGATATGGGTGTTTCCATCTAAAACCAAATCAGTTATGGTTTTAAAGGTTGTCTTCAGAGAGTTCTTCAGAGTTTTATCTCTGCATTCCAGTCCTATTTGCTTGTTTTTTGTATAATGTATTTTTCAAAAACAATGTAAAGATAAATGTACAGACATAAGAACGATAGAGTTACATACATTATTGAGACATCTGTGGTTGCAGAACAATATTATTAAAACACACATATTATTATTTGCCAATACAAGATAATAATGCAGGCAGTGGCAGAGGGTAAAGAAGTGGACAAGTATTACAATTACATTGATTATTTAACAATATGATATTGCTTTATGTGTACAGATATTACTATATTAAACCATGTGTATGTATTCAGATTTAGATTTTGTATTTTCCCTTTTCACTTGGACTGTGCATTGTGTAATAATATATATATATATATATATATATATATATATATATATATATATATATATATAATGCAGTGGACTTTTTGTCAACAGTTGGCCTTTGCACTAGAGTGGTAAAAAAAAAAAAAAAAGCAATGATATCTGGCAGGTGCACCAGATAATGGGTAGAAAGATTCTAGACCTACCACAGTTTGGTCACAGAGGGCGCTGTAACCCTTTGATTCCTCAGAGCTTGCATCTAATGTACTTTCTCACAACTCATAATTCTCAGCTAAAAGCTAAATCACACAAATTGGACTTTACATATTACCTGTTAGACATATTTAACAACAATATACTGTTTTTAAACCAACTTATAACATCAGAAGTCCATCATTTAGCTGGTTTAGACTTTCAATGTTCTTCAGAAAGGAAATAGTTAATAGTTTTTCTCATGTGTTTAATGGTTGTGCCTCAGAATTTAGGATTTGAAGTTATGGATGATATAAATATCATAAACTTAATCTCTTGCTAATGTTTCTCATCCAGATGCATGTTGCAGCATCCCTGTTTATTTAAAGAGAAGCTTGAAGAGGAGTTCTCTGTATCAGTGTAACACAATGTTAATAGCTGCCACAAATGCTTGTCCAATGTTATTAGAATATATTCATTAATGAACACCGCTAGATAAAAATAATTTCAGTTTAGGATAAACGGCTGCATTATGACACAAAGCAAGATGACATGACATGCTTCCCATCAACAGAATAACAAAAGTAAAGAATGTGCATTTGTGTCATACTACATACTCCAATCACATGACATCCAACACATTACAGCCCAATGGATTTTTTTTGCCTCTGAGTCACTGACCTTCAGACAAGCTTGTTTTGTTGCGTAAGTAATATTGGGTGGCACATGCCTGAGTATAAATTGTTCACTGTAGATCGCTGTTTCCCTAACTGCAATACACTAGAACAAAACAGCTGTTACTATATACTTAATGCACATATCTTAACTACAACATGTATAACCAAGCATACGTATTCTGTCATCAGGTAGGAACACAGACAAATGGTTATATCATTAAAACAGACCCACTATATTTACCTTGTCTTTTACAGCAGAACATATTTCAATATATTAATAGGTTTATTTGTAAGATTGATACTTGGTTTGTTCAATAGGTGTTTCCCCGGTATTATATGTGTTGCCGACATTGCAGATTCTTCAATATTGGCTTTAGCAGATCCTGTAAAAGATATCTGAACATGTAGGAAAAGGGACATGTACTGCGCAGTCTGTGTTCTTTCTTGGTGTGAAAACAACTATTTTTACAGTAAAAGTAAGATGCTCTAAAGGTGAGGAGACCTGTGTGTCTTCCCAAAGGAAACATGTACATCAGCAGAGATCCCTGCAGCTGGCAACTGCAAAGTGAACCATGGATGCCTTCTTCTCCAGACAATAACATCATGATTTGAAGCAGATATAGTCATTTTTCATTTGTGTTTATCGGTTTTGTAACTCGCAATTAGTACCTCTAGCCATGTGTCATACTTATCTGCCCCTTAGCTAGATGGCTAACACTGTGAACAAAAGAAAGCATTTCGATTTGTATTTAGTTAACACATTAAATATTTTATTGACAATGTTTGATCATATACAAACAGATATATTAAGAATCATACACAATGAGGGCACTATAAGATTTATTTCTGTATTTATTTAATTTTTTTAATGGTTAATTGGTTCATAGTACTGCTGAAAAGTCATATACCGCATTCATGCATGGATTTGACATTAATGACACAGCTACACCCTTGATCTTGACGTAGACCCATTACAGGACAGGAAGTGTGTATATTCTCCATGCTACAACTCTATTCAGCTATGATTGTCAATTTTCTCAAGCCATGTGAGTTTGTTGATGTGGATATCCATTTGGGGCTGAGAAGAGCTAGTAAAACTTGAGTTTAGGATCTCTGTGCCAAAAAATACCTCATATTATATATCATCTTTTTACATATATATTTCTAAAATGTATGAACTGATGGGCATTGCTTAAACATACAGTATATATATATATATATATATATATATATATATATATATATATATATATATATATATATATATATATTAGACCATGTTCAGTCAAGTATAAAACAGTGTTACATATTCCTATAATATATAGTAGACAATGCTATAAATGTTATACAGTAATCTGAAATGTATTTGTATCAGGTGGATGTCAGATTATTTACATAAAAAAAAAATATTTGTAATTCAGCCGAGAGCGTCATAGTTGGGTATAGTAGTTCTGCATAGTAATCCTAAAGAATATAATATAATATAATATAATATAATATAATATAATATAATATAATAGACAGGTAAATGGTACCTGAAAGCACTGGGATACGAGTTTACACAGTAAACGCATTTCATACATAAATAAATACATCTTTGCAACATAATCCTACCGATGTATTTAGAACCATTGAAAAGAAAACAGAACATGTGCAGAGCTCCTCCTTTTACCTTTCTGGTTGATACTTGTTAGCAAGTCTTAAATGAACACAGCAAGATCTGTATTTAATTTCATTGTGCACACACTACTACATAAAATGTTCTTGACCCGCACTGCACACATTTCAAAAAGACGTATTCATCTGTAAAAAAAAAGTATTCTTTATTTTACACTTTCGACTGACAGCGTAAACTCATTTTATTTGGGAAATGGAATCATCATTTGATGATTGCCAAGGCAGCACATGCTGTTTGTGTAATCTAATAGTGTAGAAGAACACTTTCTTACTAATTTGGTTTAGCATCCTGTCTTGCTGGGTCTGTCAATCACCTTCGATTTTCCTATGCCATTGTACTCTATTGAAGACTAAGAATTGTAAACAATGAATACAAAGACTGGAGATAGCCCAGGAGTGTTCTAATGTTAATTTTACACGGGACCCATTGCTGCTGACCTCTGTTTGAACTACTTGATATCAAAAGCATTATTTGTAATTCAAGATTGATGGTTTATAAGTAAAACAATAATTATTTAGGAATTGACAGTTTGACTCTGGATTTTTCCCTCAGTTAAGGTGTCACTTTATATATTGTTCAGAGGTTGGTTGATGGGGGACCATTGACCTCTGTAAGGGACACAGCTGTGAAAAAAAAAGTGATAGGGAGGAGGGTGAGGAACTTTTAGGAAGCCTGATTAAGGTAAGGTTAAAAGTCACGAAAAATCAAATCTTAAGATGTTGCTGCCAAAGTCAAAAGTCAAGGTGAAGGAACTCTGAACAGTTGGACCCATAGGTCAAAGAAGATTGACTCTTTTCTTATAATATTAAATACAGACAATGCCCTAGTTTCTTGAATTAGTTTCTATGGTTAAATTCCAGGCTTATATTAGCAGGAATCATATTACTTTATTATCAGTTTTAAGAATTTCACTGTTAAAAATGTGACTGCAATTTATGGGTATGTTCATATGGGTGTATACTGTTGTGATGGTTGGACAGTGAAAACATCTTTAATACTCATATTTTGTTTATGTTTTCATTGCTGTGAAAGATACCTCTTGGTTGTTTATTATATATTTTTTCACTAGGCAGTATGAGCTACCTTTGGGGAAGAAAGTAAGAGCTCTAAATTTACCCTTAGGTTAGTCAACCTGCATTGATGTCAGAAGAGAAGCTCTTTTTCCTTGGGTTATGTAAGACCATTTTGTTTCTGACTTGCTGTCATTTTTAGATATACAGGTATTCTAAAACCTATGTGCCATTCACAATATATATATATATATATATATATATATATATATATATATATATATATATATAGTAAAGAAAAATAGCTTATGACATCTGAATACTATATTCTATAAAACTAGAGTATGTAGATCAATATTGGCCTACTGCATGCAGCTCTTAAAGAGTTAGTAGCTGGGTTCCAAGAAATATAGCGTTATACAACCCAATGTGTTGCTACAACAGTTTTTCTTTTTATTATGAACATCCTGACAACTTTTACACTTTCAAAGATTAGCAATGAAAGAACCAGAACACTTCTAAGCAATGTAAAATGGGGAATGTGCATTTCTATACCTTGCTGAAAGTATCATCATTCAGGGATTACAACAGATTTTAAGTGTCACAGTGCATCAAGAAGTCTTTGGATTTCATATATGGGTAAATCCCATGAGAAGGTAATCTAACTTTATTAAGTATTCCAAGTCACTAAGTAGTGTAAAATGACTCATGAGCTAAATACATTTCTTTAGACATAACTGTCAAGCACAGTAGAAAAAAACATATCGCCAAGAGTTATTCCATGAAATTACATAAAAGGCTTGCTTTGACAGCCTTAATTCAACGCCTAAATTGGACCAAAAATAAACACCACCACACAACCAGCATTTTGTTTTTCTTTATTTCTTTTTTTCTTTCTTTTATTTTTTTATGCATGGTGACTGGCCTTAAATTCTGTTTCACTGCATAACACCTAATTTTTGACAGTCTGTGAAATCATTTTATGTCACTAATCCCGCTTGAAGAGCAGCTTCTTCTAGACCCACCTTCATAAGCAGATGATTCATTTGTTTATTGCATTTTCATTTCAGACCTGAGAGAGTGTCCCAAGCTGTCTCCTTTTCAGCAGATGGAATACTCATATGATCCCATCCCCATGGCAACCGCAGTTGCACCAGGCAACCAGTGTTCTGTTGATTTCCAGACAACACGTGAGGCCGATGGAGCCTGCAAGACTCTTAATAGCAATATTTTAGTTTCTGCTTCTATTTGACTTAATCCAAACTGGTCTTTATCTTACATAATAACATCCTTTGAATTTTCTTTATATGATTGTTAGGATCGCGAAGCAAGTTTTCAATAGTCTTTACCCATGTGATTTTTGGCCCAATTTAGAATATACCTTATAAGAAGCTTATACATTCATATAGAATTTGCAGAACTGTATAACACTGCATTTATAGTTGAATAGAGCCACTCTAACACTTTTTAAATTATAACGCCTCATGTTCCTTCTACATCTAGATGATTAGGAACTCTGGACTGAGAATGGAAATCAATTAGTCACAGCGGATTCAGCTTCAGTTTGATACAGTAATTACTTCCATATTTTAAACCTTTTAATGCTATAGGTACTTGAAGTTTGGCATGACAAACGGTTTGTAATTTTATTCATTTGGTCTTTATTTGAAAGCTTTATAAATGCATTTTGTGAGCATGCATTGTAAGTTTATCCGTTTTTCAAGTAGCAGCAATTAAATGACTTCATGGAATAGCATTTAGAATTGGTGTTTAGAGTTGGTTGTATGGTTTTTTTTTATCTCTTTAAAAAACAAAGTCAGTAAATTATCATAACATAAAAGAAAAGAATAACTTTTTTTTCAGTACAAAAGCAACATTTCTATGAGAATTAAAACTATTTGATAAAACTTACACGGAACAACTTAGTTATAGGGAGAATCAGTTTAATAACATAGCTTATTGCTTGTTTTTTCCTATCTGAAATATAACTCAGTTTTTGGAGTATCACTACCATTGAACCGAAGGGACCCCATTTTAATGTGGCAGAGTTTACATGCAGTTTAGAGACACCAAGTTCCCTCTCCATTGTCGTGAGAATGTGACTTAGCACGCACATACCACGTACATTCTATGGTACGACTTAGAAGGGCTGGTAAATTGACCAAATACTACAGGTTTCTTTTTGTTTGCACGGAAACATGTCCAAAAGCTGTACCACTTTCTACTATAACTAAAAACCATACCAAGCAATACTTTATTGACAACTAAGATCTGCTGGAAGTAGCCCAGGCAAGATTCTTTAACCAAATAGGAAAAAATAAGCATTCAGTACGAAGGGTTTAGAGACCTGTTCATTCAGTACAAAGGGTTTAGAGACCTGTTCATTCAGTACAAAGGGTTTAGAGACCTGTTCATTCAGTACGAAGGGTTTAGAGACCTGTTCATTCAGTACGAAGGGTTTAGAGACCTGTTCATTCAGTACAAAGGGTTTAGAGACCTGTTCATTCAGTACAAAGGGTTTAGAGACCTGTTCATTCAGTACGAAGGGTTTAGAGACCTGTTCATTCAGTACAAAGGGTTTAGAGACCTGTTCATTCAGTACAAAGGGTTTAGAGACCTGTTCATTCAGTACGAAGGGTTTAGAGACCTGTTCATTCAGTACGAAGGGTTTAGAGACCTGTTCATTCAGTACAAAGGGTTTAGAGACCTGTTCATTCAGTACGAAGGGTTTAGAGACCTGTTCATTCAGTACGAAGGGTTTAGAGACCTGTTCATTCAGTACGAAGGGTTTAGAGACCTGTTCATTCGTTGTTGTTTTTTTTTTTTTGTATTTGTGTAACACTATATCTGGATTTATGTTTTGTTTCCCTTGCTTTTTTATTATATTTCTTTGGTGGCCAAATGAGACAGTCTGCACTTGCGGTTCTTCAACAAAACCTAAAAACTTTGTGAAAACCCAGTTTTAAAAAGTTGCATGATATCAGTAGTCGCACAAGGCCAAATTGGAACTCAGACAGAGACATTGAAATATACCTTCCCATATTTTATTATTAATTAGGTCATTTGCATTTGGAAGGAGAATTCCTCTCCCAAAAATGAAAACTACATGGAAACCCAAATTACCCAGAAAGTACTACCAAAATAGCATGAGAAAAAGGTGAGACTTTTTTTTCATGAAAATCCAGACTGTGTTGTGTTCATATGGTTGTATTGTTTCCAAGTTAGAGTGCACACACGATAGCAGTGGGTTTCTCAATCCAAGATGGGCTTCTCTAGCAGGGCAGAAGAGGCAGAATAAGAGCAAGCAAGAATCTGTCATAGCAGCAAGAGTTGTACATCAGTATATCAGAGAAGGGTTGAAATAAAGTGCAGCTTCTTATGCCTGGGGCTGTAGTACGGTTCTGTTTTTACCTCCTAGGTCTCATTATGAATCACCATTGGCAGCATCCCCACACCTTCTGTTACAGTGTGGTTTCCTCCAAAAGAGGGGAGGTTCTGACTGAAGATCTGCTTGTAGTATATAGTATGCTTCATCATAGTTTATACAGTAGTGGAAATACTGTAGCTATGGGAATTATGAGTTACTGTATAAACTGTATATACACATGCAAATATGGTTCTCTGGGCATTCAGCGTAACCATGTGGCTCCTTTGGGATTTTTGTTTTCTGTCTTTTTTAAGTTAAGAATGTTACATAAAAGTCTTCAAATGTACCATGATTTGCTAATATTCTATAATCCACTTCACAATGTAATATTGTGTATTTCTGGCACGCACTGTAGTACATGGTATTGTAATGTGTTCATATGGGTAAGCAAATTATCCTGGGCATTATATGGTTGAGTAAAACCCTTTTAAATAATGAATCCTATTGAATACACTGGTTATGGAAATAACAAGATAGCCTCAAGCCAGATTGTCATGCACCATTTACACAGAAAAAGACAACAACTATAGTGCAACAAATCAACAAGAAGTCAGAGACACATATTTTTCCACCATAAACCCTATTCGGTAACTACTCATCAATCCCTGTAAACCATTAGCTCAGTCATGAGACCCTATACCTGCTTCTGACTTTTCTTAGCCTGTTGTTCTATTTACTTGTGTTCTGAGAAAAAGTACCACCATAGACTAATGAAATATATTAATGTGTGAGTTAAGATGGGTTTAGTCAATTGATCTAATCTGTGATTAGATTTCCATAACCAATCTCTCTTTTTCCTTTTTAAAATGTGTATTGTGAACAATGATCAGTCACAGAGGCTATCTGTAAATGCTGTTATGTACAAAACCAAGATTGTTGTAGGCACTGTATTTGTGGAACAGTTCTTAAAACCACCGATCTGCTGCTACAGTATTTAAGTCAGTATTTATGTTAGTTTTAAATATCTATTCTTCATTAAAATGTTGTGGGAATTAATTAATGTAGCTAAATGTAACAAACTGGAGTGTAAACAACACTTGTCTTCTAAGGAAAAATAGTGCACCTAACTCAACACAAACTTTGCTATAAAGCTTTGTACTTGTACCCATTTCATCATGATTTTGAATTTGGGAAATGGCACTGGCATCATTCACTGCTCTTTAGAATTGAAACTACTCCTTAGAGCAGATGTGCTGTATCTTCATTTTCCAGCATTACTGTAGTTCTAACCTTTCTTAAAGGATTGAAATGGATGACCCTGAACTCTGTAATTTCTTCTTTTTCCAGAACAGAGCTTTGTTATTTCTCATCAGCACTGACTTCAGTATCTTTTACATTTTGAGACTCAGTCTGTAAGATCAAAGCTGATGCTGCCTTTGTGTTTTCTATGACCTCCTTGCTTCAACCACGCTGCCTCATTAACCTTACAAAATGAGTGTCACCTGTAGGTAGCTAGTGTTGTGTATCTAGTGTTTGTCTGTCAGCATACCACTGCCTTTTATTATACTTACCAACCTGGGCCTAAAAAATTGTAATGTTTGTTCTTGGTAAATGTACAAGAAACAACTTAGTTGCATATCAAAGCTGCTAAATTATTATTACTAGTAGTGTATACTGTCATCATGTTTTATCCATTCATGGTTCCCTGCCAATGCAGTTTACAAATAGAATAATGTGTCTCTTTTGTGTTATATTGCTGAGACTGGTCTTTCAGTGAATGTTTAACACATTTCATCTTCTGAGCGTTTGTTCCTTAGGCAGTGTCTGAGCTGGACCCCACTGCACAGGTATGATTTGTACAACTGTCAGATTATAATGGCTTTTGGTTACCTGGGTCCAAGGTGAATATGAGTCAGCATGACACATGTTAACACCAATGCCTTTAGATCAGATCAAAATCCACTCTATACCTATGCCCCAACTGGATACATTTCCATGACAGCTCAATAAACCTTCTTAGATAGAGTAAAGGGGATGGGGAAAACAAGGCTGACACTAAAGCACACGATTTAAGATTCTGCAGGGGTAAATCCAAACGATTAAATACAGTATGTGACAATAACTATAAAGACAACAATAAAAGATAAGGACAATTTATTATACTGTATGATGTCATCTCCTTCGTGATTGCGTGTTTTTAGATATAATATGTTGACCTAGTTATTGTATGTAATAGGCTGTGGACAAGAGCATGATTGACCCTAGAATAACTTTTCATGTGTGCTGTTTCTCCAATGGATTTCATAGGGAACATGAATACATACATAGATATGGGTTTCATAATTAGATACTTCATATTTGGATCCTGTAATGAATTGTTCAACATATGAACCAATTGATTTAGAACTTGTAATTGTTGTTCTTCTCTTGGATCAAATGGTTCTATTTGGAACCCATTATATTGCCCCAACCCCCCCCCCCCCCCCAGAAATTATTCTTTAATCAACCAAATAAGGGTTCCAGAGACTCTATATAGGTTCTACATAGAAATACCTGGATTTTTTTTCTAAGAATTTAATTTAAAGACACTCTCCAGTATGTTTTTATTAATTACCACAAAAAGACAGCGTAATTAAGAAGCAGCTACTTCAGTGATTAAAAAAAAAGATATAGCCTTAGGAAGGAAAGACCTTCTATTAATAGAAGGTTAATGCACAAAGGATGAATTATTCATGTCTTGCTGTGTGACTTCACTCAGACATTTAAATACATGGAGCACTTGTGTTACATCTGTTGTTCATCACTTCAATAGAAACAACATCACATAAATCTCTATGGCAAGACAACAAGAGAACCTTACACTGCAATATCTTGATTAAATATGTGAACCATCAACAAGCACAGTCCGATTTTATTAAGCATTTCATTATGAATGAATGAAAAAAAGGTTGTCGAGATTTTATTGCTTGGCAAATCATAGAGCCAATGAAGCTGATCTCCAAATGCATTATTTTCCCCTTTGATCCTCTCTCATTTTGAGTTGTGATATCAATGTCAAAGCTGTCCTCTAGAACGTCTTACATCAATGCATTTCATTTTACTGTATTTATTTAGCAGACACATTTATTGCCTACTACTCTAAGAAAGCCCCAATTGTTAGACTGAACTTACATTTTTTCCCTTTCAGATGTTTATTGTTTACATTTATTATCAAGCATCTTACTAATTAGCCTGGGAGGAAACTGGAGACAATGCTTGCCACAAACAATCTTCTTAGCAACTGTACAAAAAAGCTGGGCTCATTTACACAAGAAGTAATGGAGCTTTTAACCTCATATCACAGGCAGAGATCAGAATCTGTCGCTTGTTTTCTTTTCAATGCAATTGATATGGAATACATGTGAAGCAAAACATGTAAGCTTCTTTTTCTTCTTTCTAACAATTCCACTGAGGATATCGATGGTAAACTCAAAATGTCAAAATCTTGATGGTACCCATTTCAATGCCTTTGCAAGGTTGTTTTAATCAATGAATGGATGAATCATCCTGTCCATCAATCTGCATTTTCTATCAGCCTTATTAGGCCCCAGTAGAGATAGTATAATGCTCTTATGCCACACACACTCTTTTCAGCTATTCTCCTGACAGCTTCTGTGCTCTTTAGTCTGTAGATTTAGAACTTCCTGTTTCGTTGTATGCATGTATAGAATCTGCTGTTCCAGAAACAAACTACTTTTTTTTGTTCTTCAAACAGACAGGGCACAAATAGATATTAGAGTTTATATATACTGTGTATATATATATATATATATATATATATATATATATATATATATATATATATATATATATATATATATATTACCATTTCCTTCCAAACAAACAATGAAACAAAACCCTCTGGAGACAATGGCATGAGAACCAGTTCTATCCATTTCGTTTTATTATGCTTCCAATGCAGACAGAAGCAACTGCGGTAGAGAAAAAAAAAAAGTCAGCACTGGTACAGTCAGCTAACAAGCCTTGTTTTATCAGGGTTTGTTTTCCTGGCTTTTGAACTTTAGCAGGCTTCTTTGGTAAGTGAAAATTAGTCAACATGTACATACTTGTTCTTTTTAAAAGATGTAAGCAGGAACAGTTACCTACAGACTACAATGTGTATCATACACTAACACTTGTTTTTTAGTAGCATGAGGCCCACACATCTAATCCTTCATTAAGTTACTGGATTGCAATTGTGGGTATGATTGTAGGGTTTGGTCTCTGGGGAACTATGAAGAAACAGGCACTTTCCATTGCGATACCGCAGGCCAAGACTGGTGTTCGAAGTAATATAGAAATCAATTAATCTGTTTATTTCCAGATTAAATTATTTAATTATCCCCTTGAACCCCAATTAACAGGCCTGAGGCCTAACTGTGAGATTCCAAGCCTTTTCCCATGCGGATAGAGCGTATATTTTTAATATACATTTAAAAAAAAAAACATATCAAATATATAGGGGTTGAACAAAATTTGAATTTATAATTTTCAAGATTAGTTCCATTCTTTCAACTTTGAGACATACAGTAAGATATTTCATTAAACTTTCGATTTTGAGCGAAATTTGCGACAGCCAGACAACAACCGGAAGTAGCATTTTTTATCGCAAATCCTGTTTTAGGACATGCGATATGGCAGAGAAATCAGAAGGGAAGGAGTATTTAGGGGACATCAGATCTTCTTGATGCGTATACAGTACCGATTGCCAAGACGGGAGATAACTAATCAAAGGTATTTTTAGATTTAAACATAAACAAATCTAAATGGATTTTATTAATCAGTTTTAACTTACTTTAATGGATTTTATTAATCATAGTTTAAACAAAAACTTTACAAAAAAAGTTTTTTAAACCATTAGAAAAAGCCTTTTAGTGCGTAAAAACACAGCTCATTATTAACTTGGAAGTCCAACCTTAACAAGTCGTGTAACACATAACTATTGCTATTTGCTTATTTCAATCTGCTCTCAATACCAGCAACAGCTACTTCACCAATTATATTTAGACAATTTTTTCCTCCTCATTTGCGTTATTTTTCACCTCCCTTCTTCTTTTCCCTTCTTTAATTTTGTTCTGCTCACTAGATCCATCCATTTATTTTTACTGTTCTCTGCTCCACGCTGACGGCGTTTACTGCATCCATGATCATCGGACACTTTTTTCTTTTCTTTGTGACGAAACTTTCTGACAACTTAGAATGGATTTGTGTTGACCAACCATTTCAATAATTGTATCAGTTTATTCTTTTGAACTTGCAGTGATGAGTGTTTCATAAAAAAAAAACCCTTGACAATAGGCAACATTTCGTTCTCTTTTGTTTTTCACACAATTGGCAGTACAACCTGTCTAATTCTTGGTGATTAACACACTTGTTTTAATGGAACTGACACTGTATTCCAATAGGAGACAGTAAAGAAAGTGTGCGCACATTAAAAATAAATGCTTCTAAATGGAGCTTGCATTAGAGTATGTGGTCTATTCAATTGATCTAAATACTGCCACTGTTTATTTCATTCAAGGCCAAGGTTATTAAAATCAAACATCTAACCATGCATGCAAGTCTCTTGAGAGTATGTATGTATGTATGTCAAATATATAAAACACCAGGGAGATCCAATTGTATTCATTTGAACAACAGTAGCATTTAAATCCAGTACCGATTAGATCAACAGAATATGCAGATATGACCTTATGTGTCATTTTTTTTTTGCACATCAAGGCAACTATTTTAATATACTGTATAGGTATTGGTATTGTGATTGATTATATAACGAGAACGGACACTTAGGTAGGCACAGGATCCCCTGCTACCAATCCCCTGACAATGCAGGTCACTAACTAGCTACACTTCTTATGGAATAGATCAATATCTCAGTCCCTCCCTCTACACTGGAGGGCAACAGTGAATCCCCTCAGGACAGGAGAGACATCCCCTTCCCTACCCCCAGCACACATGATTAGGCAATTAACAGCATACAAGCACATTGAGGTTCATGCGGCCTGTATATTTGATGCCAAAATGAGTGCCGGTGATGAGGAGACCGTCCTTGGCTGTAGTGTTAGTATCTGTTGCCTGTGACAGTTAAATTGGACTTTCATACTCACACTGTTTCCATGGGAATACCACTCATATTTCTGCATACTTTTAGCTGCTAGTACTTTCCTAAATGTAGGTCATATGGATGTAAAGGTAGTGGACAAAAAAAATGGAAACATTAATGTAAAGTCACTTAACAGGGCATTGGGCCACTATGGTATCCTGCTCTGTGGAGTTCTTGGCGGACCGTTTTTGATGAAACTGGCTGCTTGCGCCCCAAGTTGAAATTTGCAGTCAATTGATCTGCAGTTGTTCGCCTGTTTTGCCTTGCACTTCAAATCAAATAACGGATATCACGGTCCTGGAGTATGCGCTTCCGCCTACTGTTGCCCTTTGCTGATGATGTCTTTCCCTCAGAATTCCATGCCGACATCACCTTAGACACTGTTGCTCATGAAACATCAGCAAGTTGAGCTGTCTTGGTCACTGAAGCTCCTGCCAAACGCGCCCCAACAATCACCCCTCTTTCAAAGTCACTGAGGTCTCCTCTTGCAGCCATGCTAGCCATAATTATAGGCAACCAGGCCTGTCCAGCATTTTTATACCCTAAGCATGCTTGGATGTTATTTGCTTAATTAACGCATGGGCCACACCTGTGTGGAAGCCCTTGCTTTCAATATACTAGGTGTCCCTCATTCACCCAGGTGTTTCCATTTTTTTGTCCACTACCTGTAGAAGGTAGGCGCGAATGTCTTTTGGGGAAAAAAATAAACTAATGTTTTGCTGGGTTTTTTTTGCTGGTCATCATACAAGCACATAAAATGTGTTTTCAATTTTTTTATTTTCATTATAATTACGGTGTCGGTATGGTGCCACTACCCTCACAGCTTTTAAAAATACTAAAAATAAAAACTATGATTATTGTATGTATATATTTATTTTATAGATTGTATAAAATGCAAGAAACTAACAGATTAATATTTAGTTTGCGTACTTTTTAAATGCTGCTATGAGGATAGTGGTGCCTTTGTTACAATTAATCCTACTAGTACAGATTTTTTTCTAATATATTTAGTGTTCCTATTTAATATTTTCCTTAACGTGTAGTATACTCTTGTATTAAAATAATCCCATCTCTGCATATTATTAAGATCCCAAAAGACAAAATGTGTTCAATCCAGTGGCCTGGTTACATATACCATGTCTTTTTCTTTTTTTATATATAAATTTAGAGTGACCAATTGTTATTTTAATTTATTTCCCCCCAATTTGGAATGTCCAATTATGTTTTTTTTTTCTCTTCATTGCAGCGGGTCCCCACACAACACAAACGTTGTGAGGGTGTGTGAGCATCCTCCGATCTCACAAGCCTAAAGCCAGAATCGCTTTTACGCCGAGCAATCCAGAGCAGAGGTGGACGGGCTACTGATCCCAGAGAACAGAGATCAGCCTTGCTTTTTATCCTCTCTGAATGTGCTTGGTGTCTGGCCAGTAGGGTTCACTGCCGGTTTCCTATCCCCCTGGCGCCATCCAAGCTTTATGACTCATCCTGTACTCTCAGCGGCATTGCTTTAACTGGATGAGCCACTCGGGGGCGCCTTCTTTCCCAAGTCTTTTGACCAAGATGAATTTTAAGGAAAAGTGCTATAATCATTTTTAAATGTTAAGATGCTTACACAAGTGATGATAGAGTTCTTATTTCCCCTATATGTACGTAGTACAGTGTAAAACTTATGAATGTAAACAGCTGTATTAACTCTTGATTCAGTGATTGTTATTTCTTGTAGCAGTAAAGTAAATAGTGGTAAGAATTTGTTTGGTGTATTGCAAAAACATGACTTGTGTGTGGTTGCTTTGTTTACATACAACAAGAAGGTTCCATTAATTATTTAAAAACCAGATACAGCGTACAAGGTGCACACATAACTGTGACATTCCCCAGAGGTAATTATCTCTTACCCATGTCAGGCACACCTGCTGTTTACAGACTACTGCCAAGAACTTGCGTGAGTAGGAACACACACGCAACACGCACACTCAAAAAATAATAAAAGTATTAATCCATGTTTTCATAATCCTTTCAACTCATCCTTAACCTAACATTTTGTATCTGTATTTACTATCTGCATTAGAGTTTCAGTAGTCATTGAATCAATATTGTATCTGTTTCTATGCTTCCAATGTGTATCTAAAACACACACACACACACACACACACACACCCACACACACACACACACACACACACACACACACATATATATATAGTTTTAAGAGTCTTAACATATCCATTTAAAACTGAATAATTATCCATTTTAAAAGTTTATTTTATGTAACTATGGGTATCAAAATGAAAGAGGAGTATTGTAACATGGAAGGACTAAAGAGTTTAAGTATCTGTCAGACTTCAGGAAAGGATTAGAGGCGAAACCTTCCTTTAAGTGTAGCAGTCTTAATCTGAGGCAGAAAGTTGTCTCTTATTTAGTTTTTTCTTCAGTTTCTCTAATATCTTTCCCAAGACATTTAAAGCTCTTGTTAGAGAGTGCTGACCAATTCAAGCACACCAGCAACTGAAGTAATAATATAAAAAAGTAATAGCTTTAACTGCAATTTATTTAAGGCAACCCACTATTTTCTAAAGTAGAAGCAGAAAATGAAACAGCAGGAGGCTGTGCCACAGTGTGCTTCTTCCCAGATATGGATGCTGGTCTGTCACCTCTTGGCCCTGTTAGATTGACTAGCAGTTATTTCTGTTTGATGACTGTTTGTAAAATCAGTTTGAGTCCTGCTCCCAGTGGACTGATTTTGATTGATTGATACTTCCAGAGCGAGGCCTAAATTATCTCAGAGTAAAAAGGCTGGAAATCTTTTGCCAGTTGAAATAAAACCGTAAGCTATAAAGGCTGCCATTCATAATTGCTCACTAGACAGATCAAGATGGTGTTGACTAAAACAAATAGGTACTTTTACTCTAGGTCCCATGTAATTAACAATGCATATCCTTTAGACAAATTCATGTTTCTATTCTGGACTGCCAAAGCTACATTCCGAAAGTTACTAAGTTATAGCCATGAATACTGACACCCTGTAAAGCTGTGTTTCCATGGCTTTGAACCCCATTCTGAACACCATCCTCAATGAACATGCTGTGATTGCCATCTCCTCCTTCTATATGAGGTTCATACAGGTCTCAGCGAGAATGGCTGGTAAAGTATTGTCGAAATAAGAAAAGATGTCATAGGTGCTGGGGGTCAAAAATCCTTACCTTCTGATCTAATTTCCAATTCAAAGCACAAGTTTCTAATTAATTTTTGGTGAATAATGTTTACTATATATTTTAAGCAACTTTTGGTTTTGGATGAGCTCACTTCCTGTTTACCCAAACCAAATCCTAAGACTTACAGGATGAATTTTGGCCCCTTGCATAAAGACAGGTCTGCCATGCAAGGAGAAATACAGTAAAGTACAGTACTGAATTCCCCAGTTGTAGAAGATATTGATTGAAAATAAGAGCACTCATTGACTTCTAAGTCAATAAAACAAATAATATAATGCAGGCTTTCTTAGAGTTGAAGTTTTGAAAAAGAACCCAGTTTCCTGTCATCATGATCATTATTATCTTTTCTATTGACACCACATTGCTTGAGGGACGCTTCCTTTGCCTTTGCCACTGTCATATAATGAATACCAGCAAACTAGCAATTTATCTCACCATCTCACCTTTAATCTCCCCTGATTTTGTGTTGTAATGATTTTCTGGAAGAATAGATACATCTGTGATTTATAATGGAAATTGAATGATTATTTTATTATGTACAGTGGATGATCTTTCAGCCAACCAGAGCACCCGTTTTGCCTTCTGTTTGCCACGATACATCATGACATTGTTACAGTTGATGTTGCCTTCTTTAAAAAATAATACCTGAGGAACCTTTGGGAATTCCCTTTAAATGCAAAGTCTATTCAAAACAGGGACATCAAAATGGTATCTTACGTACCCTCAGTAGTAATGTTGGCCAAAACGCCATTCTGAATTCAAATGCTTTTGCTTTATTTTTGACTTGGTAAGGCTACTCTGTATTGTTTCTTGGGATTTCTTTTTTTAGAACTTTGCTCCAGCTTCCTGTAGTAGAGCCTAGTAACTTAATAATATGCCCTTTAAATATATTGCAAAAGTCATCCAGGATAGAACATCATAATATAATGGGAACAGACATATACAGATCTGTAAATCACACTGGCGTGCCAACACAATGTCAGATGTGGATAGTATTTATTTCCCTGATGTCCATTTGCAGGGACCACATTAGAGTAATTGATGGTTAAGCGTGTGATAGAATCAAGATTTGCACTAGACAAAAAAAGAGTAAATCTTGAAATATGCAATTATTTCTTGACCATCAATCAAGAAAAGAAATGTGACAAAAAATAGAGATGACCAAAAGGTAATTACCTATTTATATAATAAAGATGTGTCTAATTAATGTATTTAAATAATACACAATATTGCAGTAGTTGTAAATTATTAATCTGCTACTTTTTTTCTTTCACAACTCTCTCAAAATATAAGTATTTATAACCAGGCATATGTTATTGTTACTGACCCTGTTCAATCCATGGAACTAGACCCATTTCATTATCACAGCATGCATTTTAGATACAGGTGGCAACTAGGAGTAACATTACATTTAATATTAATGACTGTTTATGGTAAAGCTTAACTGTCATATTATGATATGTTTAACTGCAGCTTTTGGCGTATTTATCAAAACCAGAATATATTTAAATAACACATATTTTAGATTTCCTTTTATAAGTTTAACACAGTTATCATTTGAAAGAAAAACACAATATTGTACAGGGTCATTTTTTTATCAAAGTGTGTGAACTAAGAATGCGATAGTGATAATTTAGCAACTCTTGTCATATAAATGTCCTCAGCAGGCCAGAAGGTGTGTTGTCAAAACCTATTTCACAATAAATTAATCCATTTGGCTTTCTAATATTACAGAAGCGGATTGTGGTCGCTTATATTACCATTTGACTTTTAAGCAATAATTCCATCATTTAAATAAAATGCTAGTACTTCTTTATTAATCCTTGGTGCAATATACAGTGTTGTTTCAAACTCCCACACCCTTAGAAGTTATTATTTTAACTCAACAGAGGCCATACATTTTTCACAACATTTTATGAGGTTAAAATTATAAGGAACCAAATAGGTAAAGTTATAGTGCCTTCTTCAGTGTACTGATTAATAGTATGTGGTGTTGTTATATCAGTTAGGAAGAGTAGCCCTTCCTTGGGATTAGGAATTGTCTGTTAATGGTGGGTGATCAGGAATGGGGCTGAGGGGTTGAGTAAGGTGGGGAGCGGTGGAACATTTTTTTTTCCACAGCTGTAAAAGAAAAAAGAGGAAAAGAAAGGAAGTAAAAGATAATTAGATTAGGTAGGGAAGATCTTTTGGTAAAGTGGTATGACTTTGTTAATTCTGTAGGGATAATCTGTAATAAATTGTACAATTAATTCTTGTACTTTTCATTTACGATCGTCAGTTTGCCTTGGTAGGGCAGAGAACAAAAATAGATGCATGCAAATTTAAATGAGTGACCCTACTGTGAGCAATGTTGCGAAACAGGTGTATGTCTGGAGGGGAAGTTTAATTATTTCAAATTCCTTAATACTGTTAAACCTGTATGAAAGGCCACCTATAGTGACAACTCTCCCATTTTAAATGACTTGTATGTATATGTGTATACCTTTAAATACCTTGAGTGGTCTTTATATCATTTGTTTGTTATACATGTAGATAACAAAATCCAAACCAATGTTCACTTCAGTAAAACAATATAATACTGCCAACTATATACAGGATTTAACTCGTCTTGTGCACTTAGTATGATTATTAAATAAGGGAACTAAAATAGTTCCAAAGTACCCATTATTGCCACAGGGTGCAGGAAAGCAGTTAAGGGTCTTGATCATTGTCAGTTATAGTTTTGTCTATCAAAGCTAAAGGATGTAGGTATGAATGCTATTAAAATCAGATCATTTTTCTCTATTGCTCTGACTGGCTATAATTTTGTAGTTTTAGCTTCTCGTGGAGGTCTTGCAAAGCATGTATAACTATATCTTGAGAATGAATGACCTGTTTTATATAAGTCATGCTGGGAAAATAGGATGCTTTTTTAATGTGACTCAATTTTAGCTGGTAAAAGTAAAGATATAAAGAATAATGGACATCACACTGTATATAATAACATAAAACAACCCTTACTGGTGACATATATGATAATTGTAAAACAATAAACTTGCTCCAAAGTAATAAAACAAAAACATTAAAAATAAAAAAGTAAATCTTATACATCTGATGCTAAATCAGTTGTAATCAGACTTGTTGCGGTGCAGTAAGTCTAAACTCCAGAAACAACTTCTGTGTGGATGCATTTAGATGTCTGTTGATGTTATCATATACAGTGTATCCCCAGACATTTGTCATGCACCACCTCATATAGTGGTTAGCAGGGTAAAGGTAAGTGGAGTTAACTCCCAAAGCTGCATTAAGATGCTGTATAATTATTTCTGCTCTAGTTACTGGGGAGCCACAGAAGTGGATATAACTAAACTGAAAATTGCATGAGATACCAAGCTCTTGAGTTCCAGAAACAGGCCATGTGTTCTCCAAAATGGCCCAATCAGGTAGTAGGGCAGAATCCAATTAAAATGGGAAGGCATCAGCTAGTGGCGAGTAACTGAGTGTTAAGAAATACATTTTAAAATGGGGGTGGAGGGGATAAGCTCCTCTATATAATTAGCTATTGATTTAAAAGGCAAGTGGTTAACTGAACAGTGTATTAGCTAGTGTGGTGTATTCTGCATGTAAAGACTCCCACCTGTACATCACAACCTTGATACAACATTGCATATAGACTTCACAAGGGGCTGGGAGGTGCCTCGTGACATGTTAAACCATGAAGTCATTATTTAACTGGTGAGAATCATCATGAAAAATGCATTGAAGTCCTTCCCAAACATGCTTATGTGGCTTGAGATCCTGGGATTATGGTGGCTTTGGAAAATGTCTGTCATGCTGCTCTAACAATTCACCAACAATTCTAGCATGGTGGTTGGGTGTGCAATGATGCTTAAGGAAACTGCAGCATTCATTCAACTTTTTAATCAAGGGACCCAAGGTACACCAGGAGAACATGCCCCACAAATGGGTAGGCAGGTCCTAATAAAGTAGCCTGGCAGTTTAAATGGATTCTCTTAATTTCAACCACAGCTTCAAAAATCCATACAGATATATTGTGGTTTCAGTAAAAATGAGATTCCTAAGCAATCTGGAAGCATATGGTCTGTTTTAGATTTCATGCTCTTCTATAGATTTTGTATTTATTTGGGTATCTCTAATTGGAATTGTAAATGACCTGGTTACTGTATGTGGGTTTCTAAAACAACCCTGAAGCTATGCTAGCTTTTGCTGTTGTGTGGGTGTGTGGAACCATAACTGATACTTTTCAGTATTAATGTTACCACATCTGTTAGACTGTGACTGCTGGCATTACCCACTTAATAAATTAAGGTGCTGCAGTTAGTTTGTTGGCAATTGTATGAAAAAAATATGAAACTAGAATCTCTAGTCATGCTGCCCGAGGACATCTAATAGATTTTGTAACCAAACATAATTTAAAAACAATACTTTGCTTATCATTCTTTACCCAGGCAGGCCGTCATTTTCTGTTTATTGGCAAATCAAAATGGACAGTAACATGTGCAGTGAAATCACACTCAGCAATACGAATATTGGTATAATATAGAAAATATGAAAGGACCCTTGCTTATGAGAGTTATTAGAAAGAGTAAGGGAGGAAAACATCTTAAAATGGTTGTTTCTACGTGTTGATTCATCTTAGCATGGACAGTTTAAATTGAGTTCCCTCTCAGTACTGGTAATAAATCATCTTTTACTGTGCTAGAATCTCTTAGACTCAAATACTGCACTCACTCATATAGTTTATGTTCTTATTCAGCTTCTCTTCTGGTTCTGGTTTTGAATATGGAATTCAGTTGTATCTGGCCATGAGTGACACCAGGGAGATTTATACCCATTTTAATAAAGCTGCTGATAAAAAACGATGACTCAATTGTCAGATGCGCAAATGCTTTTTACCTCCACATTATCTGACAGCTTCCCACTCTTTATCACTGCGAAAGCTTTATTCACTTTACATATTACTTAAATTCAACAGTATGGAAATCAAGCCAATTGATGTCATCATACTCTGCTATCAGTGGATGTATTTCTCCCCGGAGCACCGCGCCTTTCCTCGTTCCTATTTTAAGATCCTGCGAGAGTGTCAGTCCAGAATTAACACGTTATAGTCGCTGATGTGCTGTACAGGGAGCAGGGAAACTAACAATGTAATCATTTCATATTTCCAGCTTTCACATACCATACACTATGGTAATACATTACATTCAATTACTTGACTAAAGACAGGAGTTGTCATGAAAACTTGGTGAAAAGTGAATTTGTGCTTAACAGAATTTAAAAACAAATGGCAAAGCTGCACAACCAATACACATGGATTGGATGTGCCATGTAAGCCATATCTTGCTAAAGATATATATCTTTTAATGTTAAAGTAGCACCACTAGGTACTGGAGTAGTGATCCATTACAAGTTACGATAAACAACTCATTTCTATTCTATACTTTCTTCCCCAAGGGTGTTTAGGATATCCTGTTTTTAAACTCAAGGTTTTCCAAAGTCAAAGATAAAGAGGAATAGGTATGCAAACAGGATGTATTCAATAATCTTATCAGGCCTTCGTTCTTTTTATACTCTTGAAAGTCATCACTGGCTCAGTAACATTGCTACTTATTTTTGTTCATTTCCATTAAAAAGCTGCTGTCCTTTGACCTTGTGTATTCGTAGACAAAGTGTTTAGGTTTTATATCACCTTCTATTTACTCTTATAACCATTTATTTTAATAATTCCACATTTTTGGTACCAAGTCTCTGTTGGTCTACATAAAAAAACTTTTTGAGGAGAAATTACTTTCACAGAATGCCAATAATTTGAGATTGGGAGATAGGTAAACTTTAAATTGTGTCAACGAAGACACACACTTTCTGCACGATACGAGCATCGGCAGGCAGACAATTTAATTTTGCAGTTAAAATGGAATGGTGCTTATCCAACCTCGCTGTCAGTGAGACGTGATATATTCTGTGATAGTATTCTAACGACAATTCAATCACTAATGCTCTATCATAGACGGTCACCAGAATGCACAGTGCTTTAATATGTCTTCTTCAGGGGGGTACTATCTGAGTCAATACAATCAAAATGTCTTGTTATTGTCAATCTCTAGTAGTAAAAGGGTCTGCTTTTTCTCTTTTATCTTCAAGAATTAACCAATTGGCTGGGCCTCAAGACTCCCATTACCCACCATGTTTAATTCCTGAGAATGGTACCCTTAGGTCATTCTGTAGTAAATGTAGCCATTAATTTCAGTGCCTTCACCATTACAGCGAAAACATCTGCATTTTTCTCTTTTTATGTTAGACACTGAAGATGACACTTTTAATAAAGGCACAGCAATGATGAGATGCAAAAATTGACATTATCAAATGTGTTGCAATCAACATTTTAATGCTTTTTGCATTTGTTAGGGAAAAGAGTGTGCTATTCTACATATTTTGCCTACAGACCCACCCTTTCTTTTAAACTAAATATTTTGTTTGACTAATATAGAGTGTGCAAGATGTGACCTTTTTTCCAGACACATAGTGTAAAAGCACTACTAGTCTTTTACCTACAGTATGGTGGCCTCGGTTCAAGGCCACATAGACCACAAGTCTTTCTACTGATCAGTAATCTCCTTATGCTTTGAATTTTAATGCATAAACACTAAAAAAAGTATTACATTATTAAATTATATCAGGCTTGCATAATGCACATCAAAGATTATAAGATGAAAATTCTGGGTTGTATTTAGTGTGTAATGCCAGAGTACAACTAAGTAGAATGAAGATCTGTTGAGTTTTGTCTTTAGAGAATTATAAAAAGAGTGCCACTGTGTGGCAAAGTGCCCCGCCCCTGTGTGCATTTGTGTGTTCTGTGTTTGTATGTATGCGTGCGTATGTTAATGTTGGTGTATAGATTGGTACACGGGATATAAACTTGTATATTTGTATTTAGGCACGGGATTGCACATCACGCACGTGCATTTAAAATATAATATGTGAACACGGGGTTTCACGTAATGAATTCACGTGCTGGGATTCAAGTGAGTAATTAATTAGTAATTGAATCCCAGCACAACAGTATATATAGATGCACGTTTTAGTCACTTGTGGTTGGGTGTTCGGAAGAGGAGAACGGGTGAGAGAGAGAGAGAGAGAGAGAGAGAGAGAGAGAGAGAGAGAGAGAGAGAGAGAGAGAGAGAGAGAGAGAGAGAGAGAGAGAGAACGTGAGAACGTGAGAACGTGAGAACGTGAGAACGTGAGAACGTGAGAACGTGGAAGATAAGTGTTTGTTCTCACCGTGTTTGTTTGTCTGTCCGTGCACCGTTTGTTTTGTGTCAGTCGTTTTGTCTGTCTGTTTATTTTGGCGTCAAGTGCCGTGTCCTGTTTTGTATTCCGTTGTTTAAACCTTTTATTTTGTTATTAAACACTGAGTGCAGCCATTGCACTCAGCTCATCATCACCACCGTCTCTGTCTGTGTTTGAATTCCTTTCTGGTCTGACGCAACCCACTCTGGCCGTCTTTGTGACACACTGTTATTAAACATTTGATTAGCATTTTGATTTAGATTTTTCTTTCGTTAAGCATGTTACATACGTGTGCATGTTTGGGCTCAAATAAATAATACAAGCAGCTTTCAAAGTTGGTTGGGGTGGGAGTCGTGTGGCTCTCTAGCTTTACCTTTCTTTGGGGAATGAAAACAAGCCAGCCTGTTTATTTGCTGCTTTCTGACCAAGTAATAGGCCCATAAAGTTCAGCTATGGAAGAAAAAGACACCAAGTAATTATATTTTAGTGTGACCAGGTTTTTTCATTTAAAAAAGTGTTGCAAATTGTGTTTGGAGTCTGTTAGCACAGCTTCTAATATCAAAACAGTTAAATGTGTCTTTTTATTCTGAGTACAACTCAGCATCTCGAGAGCCTTTTGTGTGATGATCTGCTCTCCATATATTCCAGAACATGCTTACTATACTGAATAGCTCCAGTGAACCATCTTGACCCCAGTCAGCAAGACAGATGTTTCCCACTTCACATTGCTAGCTGACTTTGGCAGCCAGTTCCACTCAATTGAATAGGTTATAAATGAAGGTCTGCCCACCAAACACAAGTTCAGAAGCCACATAAAAGTTTGCTTGGTTAAGTCTAGAAACTCTTTGCTTGAATGAGCATGTGGGCGTCATTTTCATATTTACATAAAATTATGATTTTACAGTTGAGTTGTGTTTAACGGGCTAGTGCCCCCCCCCCCCCATCTGTTTGTTTCCCACTGTAAATTACAATTGTTAATACAAGAGGAATGGTTCAACTAGTTTTAAAAAGTCCATGTAAGTGGGTTCCTTAGAGGCTTACCTGGTAAAGACACAACAGTGTGGTGCGCAGGGTGAGTCATACAGTCTATGTGAAGTTGCCAATCTTTGCTAGATATTCTACAGGGAGAAGGTTGTTCTCCCACAGGTTATGTCATAAACTGAGACACCACAATGCTATAACGCACCCTAAGGGCCAGGCACCAGGTGAGATAAGCGGACACCTGCAGGGCTGCCTTTTGTCCTCCAGAAGCAGTAGCTTGCCAACATCCGCTGTCGAGCTTGTGATGTAAATTGTAAAAAATAAAAATGGAAAAAAGGGCAGATATATGAATTAGAGTCACGAATATCTCTATCATGTTCAACTGCCAGCTGTTCTTTTGGTTGTAATTATGTAAATCATCTCCTTGCTTTCCTGCTGAGAGTAGCTTTATTATCTTTTTGGATTTTGTTTTTTATTCAATTTCTTTTTATTCCTAAATGAAGCATTAAATAATAGTGCAATTCAACACAGGCAGATGTGGTTGCTGCTTTTTCATGTAACACATATCAAACAAGAAACGGTGTATCATTAAATGAATGACTCAATAGTCAATGCAGCACAAAATTAGAGTCAATTTGAAACTTTTATTGATTTGAAGTGGCCGTTGTGATCCTCAAGTCATCATCAGTTTTGACTGTAGAATTTCTGGATATTCGACCATCACCTGGTCTTTAACAAACTAGAAACAACAACAACACATGTCATCCTTCAAATGTCATTTTAATAGCTTTTTAAATGGAACGAGGAAGGCTGTTCAGTCTCAGACAAGCACTAAGCAGGTACATATGAGCTGCAGGACCCAGAACCACGTAGAATTTTTGCAAACACCATTAATAGTTTTTTCTTTATTAACAGATATGTTTAGTATTGGATGAGATGTTGAGCATAGATTATGTATCACACAAAGTTGTAAAATGTAAGGATTACAAAATGTGTCAGTGTGCCAGGTTTTCTTTTGTATTATGTGTCAACCACTAATGGGCTTTTGCAAGGTGACAAATATTTGTTTTTGTAATATATACAATCCAACAGGGATTGAAGTGAGAAGTGCAAATGTGAGCTGTGAAATGTGGAATCTTAAACCACTGCATACAACGATGCTTCTAAACAAATAATATACAATTTTACCGTGAGTCAGAGTGCTGTGGATTAAACAAGATTTAAAAAAGCAGAAGACTAAGGTTGTTTGCTATTGCCTCGCAAATAAAAAACAGAGCCCTCCTGAGGGAATGTGCAGCTCATGGTTTCAGCAGCAGCTCATATTAAATTAAAAACCATCTGAAAACCACCAGGCTAACCCTCCTCTTTAAACAACATAAAGGTAATTAACTGAAGAAGGTGATGTAATAGAGCAGATTGAAAAGAGCATTGACTCGAGTCTTCATTTGGTCCCTTAGTGTGGCTGATTGATGTGACGGTCCAGGCAGTCCGTTAATTATTTTTAGAGCTTTTTTTTTTATTTTGGATATATGCAAAAAAAAGAAGGAGGCAAGATAAATATGTACGCGACAAGTTTTAAATCCAGCAGCGTTCAGTGTTAAATACAGAAAAAGAATTGACCTTTTGTCTTTTTATTAAATATGTATACTTTTGTGAATAGGGTTTGTTTTTTTCTCCAAGCTGTGCAGGATCAGTAATTGAAGGGGCCATTCGATCTGCTTCTGGGTTTGCTTGCTGATAAGGAAGTCTTTTTTTTATTATTGTTAGGGATACCCAGAAAGCTAGAACATGCAAACAAGTGTTTCTGTTGGATAGAAGACGTATCTAATGGGAATCTAATCAAAATGAACTAATTAGGTACTGTATATATTTTTTTTCTTGACAATAAAGAACAAAATGGCAATATACAGTGTTTCTTTATTTTGTTTAAATCAATATTGTAGTCATACATATATATTATTTTGGATAATACTAAAAGAAAGTTATTATAATACTACTACTACTACGACTACTACTACTACTACTACTACTACTACTACTAATAATAATAATAATAATAATAATAATAATAATAATAATAATAATACACTGCTCTTGCTATTGTTGATGTCAAAGTTATCAGGTGTTCTAATAGAGGTGTACTGTATGATTATCGGTTAACAGTAGAGTTTGAATCATTTTTGTTTGTGAAGGAAACATAACTGTTAACATTACAAAATGAGTAACAGGTAACGTTGTAGGTTGATATAACAACACAACATTGTGCCAGATTTATTCTCATGCACTTTGGTCTAAAGCTCTTGATTACTCCAGCCCCATATGGCTTTTTTTCCTATAACACCCTTACCTGGCTAGTAATTGTCAATGTTAAGTTATATTCTTAAAGTTAATATTCTTACTAGCCCCAATCCTTATGCACTGACTCAACACACACTCATCTTTAATTACAGTGCACTTTTTGTAAAGACCAAATTTCATGTCCTCCATTTAAAGACCTGCATTTCAAGCACCCTTTTATAGCAGACTCTCAGTGCAATTGGCTCCCCAAGGACTGTGCTACAACAAGAGCAGAGGAGGGTATGCATCATATACATCAAGGGGGATTTCAAAGACACTCCATCATTCTGCATGCACTTAGTATGATTAGCCAATAAGCTCTACAGCAGGAACCCCATTTGTATTATTTTTAGAAACCTGACAAAATAGTACTTGTGGCTGAGAGGCGCTGGTGACCTGAAAGCAGGTGTATTTCATGAGATGAAGAAGCTCCTCCTACTCCCCAAGTGTAACAGTGTAAACTGCATCAGCAGTAATTGTGTGTGCATCACACTGCTGTGCAGTGGGTGTCAGTTTGGTGTTCTGTTAATAAAAGATATGACATTTTCCAGTGCCAAAAGGGTTACTCTATATATTGATTTTATTTTTTTTATCTGCATCTTTCTTTAATCTATAGTTGTTTGGTAGCTATTCAGTCCTGGGTAAATGATGCCTAACATGTAATCCATATTATTATTATTTATTTTCTTTGCTTTCCTGTTTGCTGGTAAGAATTTGTGCATGCAGAGATAAAAGCAGGAGAGGAGCTGTTGCCTAGACAGGAGGCTCTAATGAGGACCTGCACCCCTGGGAGCTGAAATCTGAAGTGGAGTGAGATCGCCTTCCTGCCTGTGTGGTGGTTGTTGCTTCATTTGTTTCCCCACTTCCCCTCTGTCAAAGACTGGCCTAGGCAAGAGCTGTCCCTGGTCCTGGAATGCAGTCTGAGGGGGCTGGTGGATGTCGACAGATTGCAACCCAGAGAGAGAGAGAGAGAGAGAGAGAGAGAGAGAGAGAGAGAGAGAGAGAGAGAGAGAGAGAGAGAGAGAGAGAGAGAGAGAGAGCGAGAGAGCTAAAAAGGGATGAAATTTGCTTCGTGGTTGAAGGTAGGCTTGCTCTTTGTCTCGTGATTTACAATTCTGAATCCCTGATTAATCTGCTGCTGCAGCTTTGACAGACGGAGGCAGCTAAAGATCGCAAGCCTGCCGGTGGTGGTCACGGGAGAGGGATGATACCACAAGCCAGGCGGCTCCCAACCTTCTGTATCTAAGGGGCATGAGGAAGCATCTTTCTTAAAAGTAGGTCTCCCCACTTGTTTTGATTTTTGTTTGCCATTGTTTTTTGTGTTTTGCCTTTAGAAATATCATGTGCAAATGAAGCTTGCTAGTGAGCCTGATGTGTCTGCATTAGGTCGTGTTGTTCTATGCTGTGTGGTAAAGTGGATAAAAAAGCATCCAGCTGCCTCTTTGCTGGACATCCAGGCAAGGTACAATTTGCAGCTGTCCCTTGTCTCCACTCTCTGTGATGGGGGATTAAAGAAGCACCACTAAATCTTTTGCAACCAATTTGAAAAGGAATTGCATTGCAGACATGAAGATGGTTATAGTCAAATTGACACTATATGGGATTCCAAGGAGCTGCTCCAAGCCTTTTCTGTATGAAAACATGACCCCAAGTGAAGAATATTTATTTTTGAGCCATTAACTGGCCAGTTTTTTATGGTGCTGAAATTTACCTTTTTACCTGCACTGAAGTTAACTGCAGAAAAGGGCTTTGCTAAGAAGAAATTAACCAGCTTCCGAATTGTACTTCACAGAGCTAGATTCAGCAATTTTTGTAAGTATACCTTTTAACTCTTTGATGTCCTGATTAAATAGCCCATGATTACACATATGTATATTTGTTTATAAAAAGATTGAGACCTGCCACATACAGTGCAGATATGGGTTGCAAACATATTCATATATTGTAACTTACACTTTCTGTACTGTTGTGAATTGGAATTTCTGTTGTTTTGTTTTTTTAGTACATATGTTTACTACCCTAGTGATATTTTAAAAATAGCTCTAAATTATGAGACATAACAATGCTGTTTGGGAGAAAATCTAGACAAAAATGAAGTAAACAAAATAATTTACACTCCAGTAAACAGAAGCAGGTTACTAGGGAAATGCCTCCAGGGAATCTAGAAACAAGAGAAAGGGCTAGATTGAAAGGAGGATGTCTGATCATTTTTGGAACAACAAAGCTCAATTCTTTCCACAGAACAGCATCAGCAGTGCCTTAAAATGCATTTCCGTACAGTTAATCTATGCAGACAATTTCAGATGTAAGACCAGGAAGTGTTCCAATCTCCACAGAGCTAAGCTAAAAATGATCCATTCTTTGAGCCAAAGAGATGCTGAGTGCAGTGTTTGGTCCTCACAATGGACTACTTTGAATAATCCCTCAGAATCGAATTGGGCATTTGTCCTAACATATTTTCTACACAGTACTCATTAATGATCAGACCTTTAAGAAGAAATGTAAAACAAAATCATTTTAATGTGCCATCAAAACTAGCATGGTTTGGTCATCTATACAAATACAGAAACCAATTTCCTATAACAAATCCAATTATATAAATATAAACTTGTACAATTCTTTGACAAAATTCTCTTTAGTGTTTCTACGTAATAACAGTGCATGCATATGTTGTTTTCATTATTTTATATACTGTTTTTTATTTTAATATTTTATTTTAATATCAGCATGAAGTTTTAACATCTACTCTCGTGTAATGGAAATCATCAGAGGGAATGCTTTCTTTCAAATCAGAGCACTTCAAGGGGAATATACAAGGGAAATATAGCAATAGAGATTACCAGATACCAGTTTTTAAAATTGATTTTCATTTTATTGGTTTATTTTATTTAACAATAGGGAGCAGTATTTTAAATACATGGACTAAAGTAACATGAAAATAAATTCAACAAACCAGTTTATGCTGAAATTATATATATATATATATATATATATATATATATATATATATATATATATATATATATATATATATATATATATATATATATAGCCAGGTCATTTTAAATTTAAACTCTTTTTTAAAGATTGTTTTACATTTGTACTTGTCTGCAGGAAGTACTTTCTGATTGCCTTTGAGAAAAAATGAATTCGAAAGAAGAAGAAGCCAGTTTGACTCGGTTTTTCCAGTATGTTGAAGACAGAGGACTCCGAGCCTACGATGGTTTGGTTATACAGAATGCCTCAGACATTGCCAGGGAGAATGACCGAATGAGGAATGAAACCAACTTAGCTTACCTGAAAGAGAAAAATGAGAAAAAGAGGAAGCAGGAAGAGGCAATAAAACGGTAAGTAAAATGAAATCTTTTAAAGCCTATCTATTCAAATTCATCAGAGGAAACAGAAAACAGAACAAAGTGTTGCGTTCAAAGCTTAAAGCTCACTTTTGGGTCATTTCAATTTCTCTAACCATTAGCGGATCTAAATACAGACACTGTTTGATTAATAATGCTGGCAACAAACCTGTTTGCTTTTGAAAGACAAAATAATCTAACAAGACGCTCAAACATTGTTTGAGATGTTGGTTTTGTTTATATCTGCCACCATTTATATAATTTAACAGGTCCTTTATGTTTATAAAGACTGTCCATTAAATAAATAATTCTAAGTCCCTATATTTTTAAACGTATGTTTGCAGAATAGTCCTAATTGTGTGACAATAACAGCACCAATGAAATAAAGGAAATTAAGTCTTGTTCACATTGGTCTGGGATAATCCTAATTAAACGTTGTTTCATGTCCTGATGAATGACTGCTGAAGATGGTTGAAATCACTGTGGTTCCTTTTCTCGACATGGAGGTCCTCTGACACTCAAATCTACTCTTTTTTTTGTCTTGTCACAGATCATTTAGCCCCTAAATTATTCACAATGAGTTTTATCAGGCCTGCCACCCTTAATGAGATTTAGATTAGATCCATTTGCAAAATAAAATGTAATTATTTACTTGGGGTCCCTAATATGATTCTTTGCTTAGTAATATTGAAGAGGTTGAAGATTTTAACAGCAACCATTAAAATATGATTACAATTACAATTAAAAAAAAATGCATTCCTACAGCAAGTTATTTATTTGTTGTAGTTTTTTATAATGTTTGTGATTTTAAGTTCTCATGGGATCATGACTCCTGTTGAAAGAAGATGGCGGGTGGGGGGAGCGTATAAATCTGAATGGCTGTTTGATAAGTCTATTAGCCTGGATGCTGGTGTCCGAGGTCAAGTCAAAGACCATTTCTGGCAGCATTGCTATGGTTAAAATAACATCAGCCTGCAATATCAACTTGAATCCTATTCATGTTGACATGAAATTGACACTGTGTAAATGCAATAAACGAGATTGCATAGTTGGCTACTATTGGATACAACCATAGCAATATAGTGTATTGTGTCAGCATTTATAGTGATGGATATCAAAAAGAAAGATGGTTCATATAATGTATTTTCAGAAAAAATGGGAAAATAAGTTTTGGCTACATAACTTTCATAAAAAGGATTATGTGGTGGGTTATTGGCTTATGTTGGTCCAAATTATTCCTCCATGCATACTGTATAAAGCACTTAGTCATACTGTATGACACAATGTGATATGGTGATGCTATGTATTTGCATCCATCCTAATTAGATTATTTGATGACATCCCATTTTTTGCTGCTAATACTGCTCTATTAATTTTACCTGGCATTACAATCTAACATTTTTAAGAATGCCATAGGCTCTTGCAAACATTAAATATTAAACATACTGTACATTTAGGGGAGCCAGAGATATAAAAACGAAAGTGCTAGATTTTTTTTTTTCATGAAGACCATATGAGACCATATTAGTCAATGAGATTGCCTAATGTTTACAGTAACTGATGAAAAATGTGTTACAAAGCTGAGATTAAGTGTAAAAGCCTTAGATACTGAATACAATCATAAGGCTAGCAGATAGGGGCTGTTTTCTGCCTAGTAACAGATCAGTTGCCCAAGAGCAGATTCCACCACTGTCAGGAGGGATGCTCTAAAATCAGGACACCGGCCCAAAGAAGAGGAGTTTAATTGTGTCAGAATACATGAATAAATATCTTTTGGTTTTATTTCATTATCAACAGAAATTTTCTTTTTTTTCAGTAAAGAATATTGAAATTGATGTCATGATATGGGCATCAAGTTTTGTTTTTATTTAACAGATCAGATTTGTACAGTTATATTTTTCTAAAATAATTTTTTACCTGCTAAAAGTTATTTTGACTGGGCCCTTAAATGTTTACAAGCTTCTAAAACAACATTGTTTATTCCTGTTTCTGAAAACATGTCGACGATATTGAGTAAAAGCCTTTGAGAATCAAGCACACCATGTGTATAGCAGTGTCTGATAAAAATGGTTCTTTTCTCATCTATGAATGAAATGAAAAGTTGAGACATCTACTTAGTCCCCATTTTCAGCTATAGATTTATCAGCATTGTCCTGGTATTTCTAATCTTTTAGCTATACAGTCTCTCACCAGTCATTCCAGGATTGTGAGAGGATGTCACCTCTTTCTAAAGTACATTGTATTCACTAACTTGTCATTTTAATGCATACAATTCCCGAATTATTAGTTCAAATTATATTAGATAGTATACAGTATGAATCCTATTTAGAAGTCCTTGTAAAATTATGGTTCATGTAAAAGGCATAAATGTTACCTAGTTCATAACTATGATAAAGGTCAGTTGGAAGTTTATACTTTCATTGTTGCTGTGTAAATTTGGATTGATTAAATATTTTGTTTTCCTCAAAACTATGTTGGTCTTTAAAATACTGCAACAGCTGAAGAACACATTTTGCATTTAGACATGTCTATGGAGATGTTTGTAACCTAATCCATTTTTGCAATAAAGTCACTTTTTGTAGTGATCTGAAACCTATTTTTTATTCTCCTAATAATTGATTGTCAGGTAATCTGTTGTTGGCAGTGAACACATTTTTTTTTTGTTTGTAGAAATAATCAACACAAAAATATAAAATGGAGATCATTCAGCAAATGATCATACAATTGCTCAATATTTTAAGAATGTTGACATCTTTCACCATCAAGGACTGGCATTTTGGTAATTGTAGAAACAGTGATCATTTACACTTAGAAAGATTCAAGAGAACCAAGGTAGTCTGGTAATCTGTGCTACTGGTAGCCCATTTTGAGCACCAGTGCAGAGCATTTAAGCATTTAAATGTGCCAGCTTACGGCGTGCCTCATTAATTTTGGGCCAGTTAATACATACTGGATAGGGTAAAATTTGTGCCGTGGCAGAGTGGTACTTTATAATCCGCCAATTTAGGGCTGCGTTGGTTAATCTTGATACGTGCCCCCCTTAATGTTTCATTTTAGCAAGGTTTAATCATTCCTGGGAAACCTGAGGGAGATCGTTCCTGGTTGGCCACAGCTATAGAGGTATACTTGTCACTAAGAGGATTCACAGGTCATTGTTTCTCTATAATACATTTCCTTGGGTCGAAGAAGCTGAATTTTTAATCCAGGATTTTGCACCATGCAAAAAATATATTTGACTTGAAGGTCTTTCTGGGTCATTGGCAAACACAGAAATAATCACACTGGAGAGCCTGCCATAATACATTAATAATGCCCCCCAACCAGCTTGTAACTATAGAAGCTGAACAGAGGGCACAGTTTGGAGGCCTGGCATACAAACACCTGTTTCCACCTGCCACTGGGATTAATTTGAAAGTGATGGGGCACCACTTCGCTTGCATCTTAATATATTTGACATATATAGCTATGGCCAAGTTTTGCATCACCTAGAATTTTAGGATTGAAACATAATTAAACAAAAAACAAATTCTATAGGGTGATGCAAAACTTTTGTCCATAGCTGTACAATACTTTTAATATCTATTATTTTCCTAAAAAGCAAAGAGTTGTAATGGGAAATAGAAATGGATTTGGAATAGAAAGATCCCTTGCTTTTTAAAAGGGTTCGATCATTTTCAAGTATACTCTTTAAACTATAAAAGCTCTGGAAAGAAAAGCCGTCATGCACTTCCCACTGGCAGTGATGTACCTAGATATACAAACAGCTGACCAAGCTTTAGTGCCGATCTGACTGCCTATGTGCAATGCACCTTGGTTCTCTTGAAAGTGTTAACTGATAGGTTAGGGTGACAGTTGTGGGGAAGAGACAGGGGAGAAATATCAAAGTGAAGGACTTTTTTCAGGAGTCCAGTTTCTGATGATGTAAGATCTGAAAATGTCTGTCAACTTCAGATGCTTATAGTGAACAATTTCAATACATTTAGTGGATGTGGATGCTGAGTGTGATTGGATTAGGGTTTTGAAGCATATTGGATTAAAGCGAGACTGTGTTCCGTACAAGTTCTTCTGCTAATGCATATGAAATCACTTGGGGCTATACCTTCAAGGACCACCTGCCTGCATGGATACAAAGGAAGAGGACATTAATACTGAAATGGCTTATCTCACTTTAAAGGATAATCTATGTCACAAGCTTTCACTTCATTTCTGAAGCTTTGTCTAATGTTAAGATAGGTCTAGTTTATGATAAGCGACTGCTTTGAAGGGGAAATAATTTGAAAACATTGAGACATATTGAGTGAAAGATAAGAATGTGTGTGATTGAAATAGAGGGAATTGCAAATTACTCCCAGAGCTCTGTTATAATGATCTTAACAATTAAGAAAATCATTGGTGCACGTACACCCTTAACCAGGTGTGTGGCAGTGTTCTGTATAAGACATATATATATAAAAAAGTACCATCCTATAACATGAAATTGTTTTAACTATAGGAAGAATTTTGTATTAGTTGGCTGTGCCAATAATGCACTTAAAGGTATGATTTGCATTCGGCTGGTTATTTGAAGTTAATCTGTTTTTCCTTCAGATGTGCTGTCTGATCTGCCAATGGCTATGTAACTCTCCCACTCTCGGTGACAATTTGAGTCATTCTTTTTGAATATCCTTCTCTTTTTTACTTCTGTCCTACGCCTATATAGTGGGGGCGTTAGCATGGGGGATTAGCCTTTCAAGAATAATGTGAAGCATACTGTTCCTAAGGATTTGTAACTCCTTGTGGGAGGCACAGACCACTCTGTGCTTGAAATGCTGTAAAATGACAGTACATACCCCTCAACTTGTCATTTAGCATATAAACACGTCTCAAGCCTAGTACAGGCATTCTTTTCCCACTCACTTAACACCTTTGAGCTATGGTAGTTCTTTATTATTTAATTTGATAACACAGATGACATTAAAAACCTCTAGTGCTGGTATTACTGTTATTTCATTTGATAGAATATGTTTGTAAGGTATTGGATGACAACACTTTAAGCTGTTTTACCTAATGCTTCATGGACTGTTCATTTTAGAATTAATTTTAGGTATGATTTTAATCATTTCTATACTAAGAAGAAATATTTTTTTGAAAGATTGTAGAAAGTGCCCTTTTGAAATCTGTGTAAGATGTCAAAGAGTGAAAAATTGCACGTGACATGCCACAGTTCAGTCAGAAGTGTGCCTGTAGCAATTGAGAACATTTTCAGAACAGAAGTCAGCTACTTGGAATGCAGTGCGTCACAATGGCACATTCAAACTATCGTTCAAAAATCAGCTCTATGTGCCCTAGAAAACTTTAACATTCACTTTATCCAACTACATTATTATATCAACATGCTCTGTTACACTAAAATCCAGTTTTTACTACTACTTTGTATGTTGTTTTCCCAAAGAGTGACGTGTTCACAAAGAACTGAATCTGAAATCTGCCAAAAGTATTTAGGTCTCAAATAAATGGCAAACAATGAAAATAGTCATCGTTGGCAGAACTGGATTGGTGGGATAAAGTAGTATCTAAAGTAATGACATTTACAGGGAATCAAACAATGATCCTTTATGTCAGTGATTAATAAAAATTTTTATAGGTGCAGATAAATCTTCCTTGTAGTCAAACAGAACACCATTATGGTCAATGCTATTGTGCAGCAGAAGCTTTCACAATGATGAACCTCTGTCATAATGCAGGAGAAATGGTTTACGGGTTCACTGCCAGATTGTATGATGTCTGTACTAAGCTGAGTCAGCCCAATATTGATCCAGTCTGCACAGAGAATTCAGAGAATTAGACTGTAGGGAGAACTGTCTCCCATAAACACATTTACAGAATTCTCGAATATTAAATCTTTTGTATTTTGTATTTAACCATTTCCCTCAATACAAAATAAATCCAAGTAATGTAGTGCCCTTGGGAAAGATTACATGCTGAATACATTTCACCAACATGACTCTCGACCGTGGGACTGTGGAGAAGGGTTCATGTCTCTAGTCTAACACATATCTAAATTGAGATTATTTTTTAGGGAAATATGTTAATATTGCTGTTCAGTCATTTGTTTGGCCATACACATGTGGGGTGTCTACGTTCATGCTCTATGAAGCACTCATTTATTTTTTTCTCTTTATTTAGCCAAAAGCATTTCATTTGTTGCTAAGCTACCAATACTGATCCCATGCTGCCAACATTGGGGGGGCATTCTGATAGAGCTTGCATTACATTCTGCTACTTAGTTATTTCTCTGAAGAATGCAGAGGTTCTATTTATTCAAGTAGAATGTATAACCAAGGAGGCCTATAGTCTGGTATTCAGCATACAGTAGGTGTATTAAAAGCATTCAAACCTCAGATGCATAGATACAAGAAAGGGTCCCTTGGTCTCTTTGCTAATGTTGCTGTTTTTTCTTAATTAGTGATTTTGGATAATTGAACACAGGATCGTAATACCATTTTACAAAAAGAAAATATGGATCTCATATGAGCGTCAGAGACAGAACTACAACACAAACACAATGCCAGACTGCTGCTTTGCACACAGTGGTGTGTATTAAAATGTGTCATATTGGCTATGGTAGATATAAGAAAATGGTTACTATGAGTTTTGTCTGCTGTCTGCAAAGCAGTATACCAAGGAAGTTTAGCTTATTATTTGCAAACAGTTGAAGGCTGTTTTATGGGGTGATTGCAAAAGAAACATGCATCTTTTTACTGATATCGTCATTAAGTTGCTGTTGCCAGATATGTATTTCCTTGAGGGTCCTTGTGGTTGTAAGTTATCTTATTACAATAATAGCACATGTTTACTTTTGTTAATGTTTAATAGTATCAGCTGTCACTATGGTGCTTTTCCAGTTTATAAAACAGTGTAAACAGATATGTTGTGTGTGTGTGTGTGTGTGTGTGTGTGTGTGTGTGTGTGTGTGTGTGTATATTTATATATAATGTTCTTGTTTATCGTGTGACAGTTTAACAGACCATTTGATTTGGTAGTGGTGTTGATTTTCCTGGCTGCAGTTACAGTTGTCTGCTTTTTGTGTGCTACATGTTTGGTTTCTGTGTCGCTGGAGTGTGTTGCTAGGCAGATTTTAGCAGCTAACCAATGGGTGGCCATTTGTGGTCTATGTATGCACAGTGAAATAACATGTGGGGTTCTACACAGTGAATGATGCAGTATGGTAGGATTATATAAATAGGGGATTTAGGATTCTAAATATAAGTCTTTTTTTTGTTTGTTTGTTTTTTTGCAGTGAGTAGCTGAATTAATGCAAACACAGCATGCACATACAGTATCAGTTTCTAACAGGCTACCCTATAATACATATACAGTAAAGCATATTGGAGAAGTATAATAAACAAATAACAATAACCCTGTTTGTCAGGACAAGCATTTCTTTTTTTTATTGCATGTTTTTTTTTTTTTTTTTTTTTTTTTTTTAATATAAAACAGAAATGGTATAAAGCTCTGAGCCAGCTTATGGAGTGGATGACGCACAGCTGGATTATGGAATAAACCTTGCAGATGAACATTGTGTGGAGGGGTAATGATAGTTCATTTACTTATTGAGTTGACATCAGATGTCAGTAGATATTAGGGGAATTACTCATTATGCTATTTACAAGGTTACTATAGCAAGAAATAAAAAAGATAGAAACATATTGTTTGTAGTGTTTAAATAAAATGGAGTGCACTTTGTTCTGCTCCACCATCTTAATTATATATTTTGTTATATTATTATTTGTATTGTCTTAATTTCAACTTGCAGGTCCCCTGTCATTATGTGCTTATAATGTTATCCCTGATTTGTACATGTTTTCAAGGGGGATGAGTGCTTATAACTAGCATGGTTAACCATTTTAGCATGATTTCACTGTTTTACTAGGCTTTACTCTACTATGCCTTTGCTGTGGTATACCACAGTAAAAAGGGTGTGGTTGATCTCTGTCCAACCAGCCTGTTGTTTTTTAAAGACCAGTACATTAGTTTATTAGAGTTACGTGTCCTGTATTTTTTCTACATTATCTGACAACTATGGATTTAGAATTGTTAGCAATAATGCATTATATTATTAACCAACAGTAATTGACGCTAATTATTATATACTGTAATGTTACCAAGTAATCTTGTAATATTCTGTTCTATCTCCTAACTCTTACACTTATTGACTATATTACTAAGAAACTGATATTTACAATATCATTCCTGTTAGTTGTTACAGGGGTTAATATAACACATGACTATTTTAGCTTTCAAACTTAACAATACATTGTCAATTATGCATGTTCACTAGTGGTTGCTACTTTGACATTTCAAATTGCTGCATTACCAATTAAGTAAATATATACATTAATTTACAAATTAAAGTGGCACATTAGCATGATACTTTACTTGCAAAAGTGCAGACAGATCCAGCCCTACAGACAGCGTTATTGCCAGGGAGCTCAGTGATTAGGTGGCTTGCAGTGAAGCCCAGCTGAGGTAGCAGCTCCTGCTGTTACTAATGACTCCTTGTCTCTGCTCTCTCTACGACCAAGGCTTAACAATTAAGGCTTAACAATTGAGCTTCTCTTCATGTTTTCTTTTTTTAAGTAAACCTTTAAAATGCTAATTTGAATCATTTGAATCCGCAGGCAAAGCAAGGCATTGTGGGATTTTTTCGGCATCTTCAGAAAACTATACCTTTTTTTCAAGATTTCAAATAGCCTGGTTTTCAGTTCCCCTGCCTTTGCTTTGTGCTTGTTTAGTATGGGCTAGTCTTTTAGTTGACTGTTACTTTTTTTGTTTCACATCCACACTAGTTTTAATACAAGTCTTCTTTTCTCTGGTTTTGTCTCGGTTGGACCTAAGCAGGGACAGGAAGCAGTTCCCAATACTGTAATAAACACCTGTCTCAAGGTACTATTTGCGATGCCACTGCGATTGAATAAAAATAACTCACACCACAGGGGGATCACACTTCATAAGAGACTGTTTGCTGCCTGCACAAAAAGCTGTGTCAAATAGTGATGTGGACTACTGTACACTGAGAGCACCTTTGAGACTTACACATGCATCCAAGGCCAGATATGAACCCAGATCTCCAGAGAAAGGGGTATAAAAGCCTAGCGATTTAACCTGCTGTGCCACCTAGCCTTCCCAAATTCAGTCTTTTTAATCTGACTGTATGCTGTCAGTCTCACTCAAGTCAAATGTAATGCTGCTGTATGAAATGAAACGGATGTTAATGTGATAGCTAAAGGACAGGCAGGTGAGAACTGTTAAAAGCCTAGAATCCTATGTGGTCAATTAGTTGCCTTATATCAGATGCCTGACTGTCAGGAAAGTGCAAGCTAGAGAGACAGCATGACTGTATTCCTGTCCATAACTGTTAGCAGACGCTAGATGCATTACTAAAAGACCCCTGGTGTGAAATAAATGTGTTTATCAATGTCCTTCACCCATTTTTTAGAGTTTCTGCCTCATTTTTTTATTATTTATTACTGATTCTGTCTGACAGCATGTTGGCAAAAACGTTTTATCTTTGTGAATTCATAGCCATTAGATGCCTATTGCAAAAAGCTGTGTTTTAAGAATAAAACATAATTATTGTATTGCTTTCAGCAAATAACTAGTGTTACTTTCACTTGTGTAATTTATATCATACAGATATGTTCCATATGCAAGTTAATTAAATTGTGTAAGTAAAGTGAATTTTAACTTTAGGGTTTTTTAAGTTACCATTGACAGATTTTTGTCTAACAAGGATGAGCAATACTTGAAGATAATATCCTTAAGGAATAGAAAGAAGACAAGCGCTGAATTGACAACAGAACTGGCAGAAGGCACAGGTGTCGTTGTCCATCCACCAACAGTCCAAAGCACCTTTGACCATTGTTCCATAGTCCAATTTCGATGTTCTTGTGCATACTTTAGCCTTTTAGTCTTGTTCCCCTTTCTTAACAAAGGTATTCTTACTGCAACACATCCTTTAAGTCCTGATTTCAAGGGTGACCTCTGTACTGTTGATTTGATGAACAACGACACTTGTGCCTTCTGCCAGTTCTGTTGTCAATTCAACGCTTGTCTTCTTTCTATTCCTTAAGGATATTATCTTCAAGTATTCCTCATCCTTGTTAGACAGCTTTTTGGGTCTTCCAGTCCTGGGTTTGTCAATTATAGATGATGTTTCTGTACTTGTTGATTATGCTTTGGATACCACACCTTGAAAATCGAGTGATGCAAGCTATTTCTCTCAATGTTTTTATGCTTCTTTATGCAAGTCAAGGTTGTTATAATAGTAGAAAACACTAGTGAAGGCTTTGAGTAAATTGTTGATGCTCATAATGCATCAGAGTAGAACAATGCAACATGTCTAAAACTTTTGTACAGCAGTGTGTGTGTGTGTATATATATCTATATATATATATATATATATATATATATATATATATATATATATATATATATATATATATATATGTGAATTGACTTGGAACTGAATCTAAAACAAATACCAAGTTAATCCAGAGAACCACCCATTTTATGAATAAGACCCCAAAACAAATGCATACATGAACTTGTGATGTGTGATGTTGGATTAGTATCTCATTCTAATAGGATGTTAACCATTTGGATGTATGCCCTGTGTCAATAATCATCTTAAAATCAATGTCTGTAACATTCACATTTCTTCTGTCTGAACAATGATGATACCAAGCAGATCTTTACAGACTAACAGGATACATATATACCATTACCATTTTTTTCTATTACAACCTTTATGTAATAAGAGTTCAGGAATGAAAGATATATGAGGAACACAATTAAAAATCTGCAGACTGCACTGGAATAATTACAGCAAAAATGCATTTTAAGGGGGGCATTTATCTTGACTTCATCTTCTCTCACCAATACAGACAGCAAAAGAGGAGCTGACTGCCCACTTAATTAATGTTCTCAGTGATTTACGTTGTAGCTTTCTAACCAGATAAGAGCTTTTTTTTTCAATTTCCAATCCAAGCCATTACCATTTTAATTTTACAGATGCAAGCTAATCACTTACAAAAACTTTATTTATGGTGACCTCTTAGTGCGGGATTGACTCTATACTCAGGGTGGGGATTTGGATCTGTCTTCCATGGGGTGTATCTGGGTTATTCTTTACTCTTGTTCTGCTTCTAACTAGTGATATTGCTAGGACTGTTTTGCTATGTGGTCACAACTCCATGACCTCGTGCAATGACCTTGTGTCTATGACCTCATGCCTCACGATGCACCCAAATAAGATATGTCTTACCGCACACCCTGGAGTGGGTTATTACACTTATAAAATGTTTATTTTAGAAAAAGAAAACCAAAAAACAATACGATTTTAAACTTTCAATTACATTTTATTGAATGTATCCAAATGTGCTGTAAAAAACGTATTACTACTGAGTGATTTTTTTTTTTTTTTTTACATAGTCAAGGTTATTTTTTTATACTGCAGTTTGAATGTGTTATTTTCTTGTAGAGTAAAGCTACAAAAGAAACAAAACAACATAAGTGCTTACTTACATGTTTTATACACTTTGGTCAGTAAAGTTGATGTCTGAAATCACTGTACAATAATCACACTCTGCATCGAATCCAGATGGTCAGGGAGGCAGTCATGCACTCATATCAGTCCACCTGAACAAACCTACTCCTGTATTATAATACACATTGAAGTCAGCATTTACTGTAACGTATTTCACTTTTATACCAGATTGTTGAGAATCTGAACCCAGGTTGTTGCTGTTTTTCATACATGGTCTCTTCGTTGGTAAGATTCAACACAACTGCTTTCCACCACAATTTGAGATCCTGTAATTAAGCTGGATCTTGTACTTCAACCTGAAGCTTTACAGGCATTATTGCTGTGGTCAAAGTGATTAAGATTTTGAGATTTTAAAGAAAATAAATCCAAGGAAATATATTATCATTTAAATGTGATATGATTGTTATTTAATTTCTGTGTTTGACTAATATAAAATATTTTTAAAAAATGCTGAATATCTAAGGGACCTCAACTGACCGTATGGTGTGGAGAAGTATTTTTCAGCTGCTGACCCAGATCATGCGCTTTGATCTTCAAAGGTGATTAGCCCCTAGCTGCAGTAAAACAAGTCTTCATTTGTTCTTGTTCAGCCAATTACGATGTTTATTCAAGCCACTTTATCAGCAATGTATAAAGGGTTCATAGATGATAATCCCAATATAAGATGTTCTTCAGTTATAGTAGCCTGCAATTGCAATGTATGATAGCAATGTATGATAGCTCAGCCAAAGTGACTTTAGTATCAACACCATGCAGTGGAGTGTATTCCCTGTAAAACAAAAGGAAACCCAAAGTGGATCACTAGTTGGTGCTGCCTCTACCTTCTATAATGACACTTTGGTTGACCTAGCCTGCCATCTGTGATAGGCAACTAGAAGCTTGAAGCTGCTTACTCTTTCATAAATGCATTACAGAGGATATTGAAGTAAAAACATTTACAAATGCTCTAAAATGTTTATTTGTATTTTCATATTTGACCAAAATGTACTGTGCAGACCCCAGAAACCTACACTAAATAAGGTTCCTGTTTGTGATACTGCAATACATAAACAAGCTATCTCATCTTGCTTGATTGACCATGAAAAGAAGTATTTTTTTATCATTTTTGTTTTAGATATCCAGTGATATATTGTATTGTAAAAGGGGTGTACTGCTAAGTGTGGGTATCCACTGAGAGAATGCTGATGTTGCAAACGCCACACAGGCGTCCAAGTTTTATTAAGTACAAGGTGTTACAGTGGTTGTTTGCCACCACTGGGGTACCAGAAATGGTAGCCCTAGTGCGGAAGGATATATATACAGATTCATATTTACAAAAAGGCAAAAACAAACACTGTACTTAAACAACTAAGAAAACAAAAGCTGGCCAAGCTTAGGCCTTGCGCTACTCTCGCACCAGGAAACTTTTTCCTACCATAAACTAAATAAACATTGGTAGGATTAAAATCCCCTAACCTAAATGCAGTGATTGTTCGTAGCTCATCCTGGTTAAACACGCAGTGATTAGGCTTTCTACTAAGCACAGAATAAACACACACACAAACAAACAAACAAATAAGAACCAAGGGCTGTCTCTCCAGACCCTTTTAAAAGGCAGGTGACCAGGGTTAAATACATTTTTATTTAAAAAAAAATCAAACCAAACCAAATCCCACCAAACCATATTTATAATTAAACAAAACTATATTTTACAGGGGCAGGCCTCAGCCCTGCCACAGTTATATACTGGTATTGTGTATTGTATAATCACACCAAATTGACATGCAATACAAATAAAACAAAGTGACAAAGAATTGGCATTATATTTTTTTTTAAAAACTGAATTTAGAATTCCCATGTCTTTAAGAGATTAAGACAGATTACTAGAGATTTTAATGATTGTATATTGCTGTACTTAAAACCTGTAGCATTGACTTTGAAGAAGTACATCTCCTCATGCTTGGTGATTTGTCATGTAGCACCAGCTAGATGTGTCCTCCCCTCCAAATGCAATATGATGCAGAGGGGGTTGTATCTGTTGAAATAAATGTTTAATGTTTAAGATGAAAGATGTCATTGCCAAGCATAGTTGCAAAAATGTGATGGTGTATTAACCTTCTGTAATTACTTTCCAGGCACTTTGAAGAACAAAAAAGCAAACATCATTTTTTATAGCAGGAGGGGAAAAGGTTGTAGTTCACTTAACTTAATGCAATATGTATGAGCGTTGTTTTTAAATAAAATATTTCCCCAAATTAGGAATTTATTTGATAAATGGCTTGTGATTGAATACTAATAAAGAGATGGGAGAATCAGGTGTCAAATGTAGAATGTATTGCTTTGTCTACAATATGTTAACTTTGTTCTCTAAATATGCCTATACCTGGCTTTATGATTCCGTTGGGAATCTTACTTTTGGGCTACTAGTTTCCATTTTTCTCTGTTAAATGTTACACATTTTGTTTCTGATGTAGTCAAATGGCTGTGCTCCATTTGGTTCCAAATTGCATTTTTGATTGAAAGCTAGAAATGTCTAGCGGTTGACTGGAACACTTCACAGCAATAACTCATCTTTTGTAGCCAGCAATAAAGCTGCTATTAACCTTAATAAGCAAACAGTAAAAGCTCAATTATGCAGAAGGCTCCAGTGTGATAATGTCATCTTTGTGGTTATATTTTTCAAACTGTCTTTGACATTACCAAGAACTGTTCATTTCTGGACTCTACTGTTTCATTAATGTAAGTATTTTTTAATATGTAAATTAGTATGTAAATCAGTAAATATGTTATTAGTATTTGTTTTTAACAAAAATGCAAAGTACATCTTATAAAAGATCCCAAGGGTATCTATTTGTTACAGATCACATGACTTATATTAAAGTCTCTTGTTTTGCCTATCTTCCAGCATCGGGGAGGGCGTTGCAAGAGGAGGCGATGGTGGCTATGTGGGAAAGCATTTCCGAATGGGATTTATGACAATGCCTGCCCCACAGGACCGACTACCCCACCCTTGTGGGGTTGGATTTTCCGTTAGGTCACAGTCTCTGCACTCAGTTGGGGGTGGAGATGATGACGGTGTCAATTCACGCAAACAGCCTCCCCCCAAACCCAAACGGGACCCCAACACTAAGTTGAGTAGCTCCTCAGAAACTGTCAATGCTGGGACAACGTGTAAAGCATGGAAGGATTTGGATAAAATTGACGGTAAGTTCCTTTCTCCTTTAAATTGCCTTATTTGTAGGTTGCACAAGAGTTCCTGGAACTAATGATTTACTGACCTTACAGTGCTACAGTAGTTACCAGATGAAATTACACTGTTGAAGTTGTTTTGCTGTACAATGCAAAATGAAACTGTGCTCACAGAAACATGCCTGTAGGTGACAAAAAGGGGGAAAAAAGCCTGACAGGTTGGTTATGTTTGTATAGGTTACATAAACATGTACCTGCTTGGGATAATAAACAACTCTAAGGCCTATATTTTTCATGATACAGGAACATTTGTGGCTAAGTAAATGTGGCCCAAGGTTCAGTAACACACAAGGGGCCCTAAGCTGAAACAAGTGTAAAGACAAAGGAATAATATTATTTTAACAAAACTAGCAAGGAACTATTCAGAACAATAATTTAACTGCTCATTCCTGCAACTAAGTTGCTTCTTGCTAGTTTTACCTTGCATCAAAGCTTTTATTTTTCAGGAAGTGTGTATTTGCCTTGCTTCAAAACAGTCCCTGGGGTGTTACATCTTATTTGAGTCTAACAGGTTTTAATTTGGCATAACTTAGAATAATATTCCGGTGCTTTTTTTAAAGGGAAAGTAACTTTTGTTGAGAAAAAGTGGGCTCATCAATTGGTATTGTTTGCAAGAAACCACCTGATCTTCAGTTAAGAGGGAAAGTGGATTTTTATGTCAGCTTCAATTTGAAATTAGGTCTTGCAGGTGATGGCCATGATGGATGGGATCTGCCTTATTTTAACAACCTCCAAGCATTCTAACAAATGGAACACATGCTGGAAGTTCACAGTGGTTTCTTAATCAAGTGAATCAAGCCCTTACCATCACTAAAATGCTGATAAGGCTGAACTTGCTAACTTCAACAACTGCGTGTTTAAAACTGTGTTCAGATTAATTATCATTGTCTCCTGATGAGAATATGTTAGTGCTTTGAGGAGAAGGTACGAATTAGGTTGCGCTTCTTTACAGTAAGCAATAGGTGTCACTGCACCTTCATGTCACTTAATTTGACATGACTTTTTTCACTCCTTCTTAAATTTATAATGAAATCCACTTTACCTATCAAAAAAAAGCATAATCTAATAAGACAATTATGGATTTTAATAGCAGGATAATTGGATACGCTCAAAGCAAATGAAATGTTTAGGAGAGTGTGTTCTCCCTTCTTTATATAGAAAAGATATATATAGACATTACACTGGAAGACTTCTTTTTTTGTGAGTCTTCTCAAACAATTAAAATAAACACTACCTGTATTATAAGGGTTGGTCTTAGTTCACCTTAATATTACCATGCAAATCATTAACAAGCAGAGGAAAATAGCATGGAAATCCTGTGTCTGCTTAAAACACCCATTCACTTAATTCGATTAGACAGTTGTAGAGGACTTGAAGTATGAAATTAAATGCCATTTAAGAGGAAGAGGAAAATCTGAAACAGGCGATGTTACAGCAACTGGGATTGTAATCAAATAAGTCATGCCTAAACTGTACATCACAGTGGAAAATAAAGCCCATCATGCATGACATCAAACCAAACGCTTATAGTTTTTTTCTTCAAAAGATTACAAACATGATGTAAAAATTGTGACTGATGCCATCAGTAAAAATACGATAAGTGAAAAAAGTTTTATACCATCAAGATGATTTTTTTATGCATTTTACATTTTGGGAAAATATTTGATGATGCTTGCAATCATCCGGAGTAGTCTGAGGTTATCTAGGTCCAACATCTAGTTCTTACCATTGTTTCTCTAAATCTGCCTTTACCAGCGCCTTTGAGTTTGTCTGGAGAATCTTGACTTGACTTCACATGACTTCAATTGAACGAGGAAGTCTGTTCAGTTAGAATACACTAGGCCGGCTCAAAGAAAGCTCAAAGCCAGGTAAAGTCAAATTTAGAGAAAACTATAATGTTCAATATGGGTGCTCATAAAATAGCAAAGGACGTTTGAAGCTACTTACTATTTAAGTTTTAAGAATGTTATGAAAGTAACTGGGCGTCCACTTTCACTGCAAACTCTTTTTACAGCTACCTATGTAGCACAGGCAAAGGGCATCAGCCTGACAGATGTGTAGGATAACGCAGAACCAGGGTTTACCGCCTCACTTCTAAATCTGAACACATCCTGATTAACTCAACCATTTCCGTATCAGCTGCTAAACTCCTCTGACAAGTAAAGCCACAGCTGGGGACCCTCTGTACAGTATATCTTGCTCCAAGAGCTAATACTTTTCTTTTACAGCCTAGGGACAATTAAGCATGAATATCTGTAGCAACCTTCAGGAAAAAGACTGAGTTGTGTGTCTAACTCCACATCAAGTGATTAAGACCTAATGTACATTAATGGAGTGCCGTCAGTTCTTTACCTGTGCTTTCCCTGCAAAAAATTGCTTTAGTACTACTGCAGTATACTATAGTATACTATAGTACTTTTTTGGCAGGGTTACCTCAAGCAGGTTTGCTTTTAGGTTCCACTTGTAGTAGACCATGAAGCACAGAACAAGGGGAACTGTTGGAGTTAAGTTCTGTAAAAAATAAAAATAAAATAAGGAAATGGTTTGGGAAATATGTAAATTAAAAATAAAAAAATACTTTTTGGTCAAATACTGTTTATTGGACCCATAAACTGATGTTCTTGCCAGACATGGAAGGAATAAAACACTGTAAAAACTGATAATTCCAGCATTATCACCACCCCCTCCCACCACCCCCACCATTTACTTAAAAGAGGCCTCCTTGTTTACTAGAATAAGAAGGCAAGTTGGGATAAGCATGTCATCTTACTTTTTTTGGTCCCCCATCCTGTGCGCACAAGAATGACACCAGTGTGTATAGGATGGCATCTTAACTTTAATCATTACAAGGACTTTATGCTCCCATGGTATGTCAAATAAGCAGCATTCTGTTGTCAACCCTTTCCCTGAGAATCTATATATATATATATATATATATATATATATATATATATATATATATACACACACACACACACACACACACACACACACACACACACACACACATATATATATATATATATATATATATATATATATATATGTATTGTTGATATTTTAAGATGGCCTACTTGCATGCATTTATAAATAGTGAGAAACTAAAAATTAAAAATTCAGTTTTTTAATGATGGGCACTATATAAGGATGTTGTTAATTATAAAATTATGCTTCAGGAAACAAATCTATATATATGCATATGGATATTGTACTTGCAGCAATGTGAACGATTCACAGATTATTTCTACTAATATACAGTTGTATGCAGATATTACAGAAGTGGCATAGATTCTTCACATGACAGAGATATGCAAATGACCATGGGGTCTGCTTTTCCACTGTACTGTAAAGATATGTTATACCTTACTTAATTTAATCAGGTTACAAATGAAAGTGTATTTTCACGTTTTCATCACAGATTAATTGTGTTCACAGAAGTGGAAAATCGAGCTCCATATTGTTTATAATTTTGTGAGTACAAGGCTGAGCTGTACTGTAACTGCAATAAAGTTATAGTCGTGTGCAGGGGTGTCAAACTTGTACCCATGCCCTTCCTCTATTGGACAATATTATAATCTGATATCTGATTTGTAGTTCACATTAAAAAAAATAAAAAATGGTTTGGTTTTTACAAGAACATGAATCGCTGTTACGTTTACTTAAAGTTTTACGGTAGGTAAACTTAAAATCCCATCAACCCTTTTAGGATGCCCCGACGTCTGTGGTGGCCTCAGTCTTAGCCTGAATAAAACTGCACCAGGAACCTGATTTGGCCCCATTTAGCCCCTAGACCTTGTGTTTCATAGCCCTGGCCTAGCGTTCATTTGTATATGTTTTAATAACATTGTTTTATCTTTGTGAAATTCTGCCATTCCTAGGTCAGGACCCCCTTGAAAGTGATCCGCAAGACTCAATGGGTATGTTCCTAAAATACTACCACTATTATTATTATTATTATTATTATTATTATTATTATTATTATTATTATTATTATTACTACTACTACTACGACTACTACTACTACTACTACTACTACTACTAATAATAATAATAATAATAATAATAATAATAATAATAATAATAATATAAAACTGTGTTTTAAAAATAACATGAGTAGAAGGGATATCAACTGTGAAATTAGATACAACCTTGAATATCAACAAAAGCATCTGTAAAAGGGGACCTCACTCATTTGCCCAATATGATTTTACACTGTAGCACTAAAAACGAGTAATTTAAAATTGCCCCTGCATGAGTGCTTATCAGTGACTCTCTGCAGCTTTAGTTAATTCATATCACTGCTTCTTTAGGCAGCAGTGGGAGGGAGGTCCTTACTAAAGATGTGGCAAGTCTCTGCTACTTGAACCTTCAATTTCCTCAGCCACAGGGTTAGTCATTAGTTTCTGGGGGGACAGGAGAGTAAAAACAGGTGAGCGCCAGCGATTTTTCTCACTCCCACTGAGCATCTGCTGTGAATAAGTATCAGGGAACTGGCAACCACTCATAACGTTAATATAAAAATTCAAAACAGCAGTGTTACGGAAAACACACAGGGCCCTATTTTGATGTGCAAAGGCAGAGGCTGCAATTTGTTGTGCATTTATTTAATAGTTTTGTAATTACCTAGTCAATAGATATACAATAGGGAAATAAAAACATATGACAAGATATCAATTCCAAAACTTAAACCAATGTTGCATATAGCCTTTTATTATGTCTGTAATATTTGTTCATGCAGGAAATTACCAGTGTAAGTTTTGAAAAACTGAATGGAGTGTGACCGCAAAATTACAACAGCAGTGAATGGTGAATACGCACAAGCACCTCTATTGCATATTTTATGATTGTTTATGAACATGTAACTGAACTTCATTTCAATTAAATAATTATTTATGCCACACAAAATTAAGTACTTTCTTGCTAGTTTTATTCCACTCTGATTGTCTGCCTTTCCACATGCGATGCATGCTTAGAGCTAATGTGTGATAATTCACAACATGAGTCTTGATTTTGGATTCTGGATTTAGTCCCTCTCAACCTATTCTACCAATCTACCTATCTGTCAACCGAATTTTTGGAAAGCAAATCTATATAATAAATACAATATTCTGTGCTTGGAGAGAGTCGGGATGCTTTATATTGCTATAGCAAGGGGATCAATAAGGACTACAATATTATCGTTTCTTTATAAATAAATAGTTTATATAATAAATAGTACATCGTTTTTGTACAGTAGTTAAAAGTAAAATTACATTTCAGATGTAAGATTGCAGTTTATGCATACCCCATAAGTTAACCTTAACGTATGTGCAGTATGTATTGAAACTACTCATGACTTCAAGGTAATGTTGCATTTTACTATCATAGTGTCAAAATTGAGTATAAATTACTCAGTGACCCAAAACTTTATCTGGAGCGTTGACTTGGTCAACAAATCACTGTACTAAGGCAGTGTAGTTGGAGACACCTTAGTTTAAATGGCTTATTTAAAAGCAAGTATATAAACTGTGGGTTTTTCGATTGCATTTTTTAAAAAGAAAAACACTGTTCTAGCAATATTTTTATTTTCCTTAGTCAAACATTTGGGAGTATACTCACTCTCAAATCCAGCTTTGAGAGTGTAATTAGCATCTCAAGGTTCTCAAATCAAGACGTGTGTGTGGGAACAGAACAGATGATGTAGGCTACCACCTACTGACAGTCATTGTGGGTTACTGCTTGTTCTCAGAATGCATGTTCAGGTTTAATTTGCCCATCATATTTAATGTCATCTAAGCCAAAATAAAAACAAAATCTAATCTATTTCAAATATGTCTGCAAACTTTAAAATTGATATGACTAATAGCATAATATATAATAGAATCCTGGTAAGTTTGCTATGTGCATAAACATATGGTGAGACATGATGTCTCATGGCTTTATGTGTTGTTAGACCATCCTCACTTAAGTGCTAAAAGTTTATATCACATACTGAACCGTGCCATATCTGAGATACTGTTAATATGGGCCTATATGTTAATAGATATATACCATTGTTTTTGCATTCAAGTATCTATCTGCAAGTGAGAATTATTATTGCTGAATATTTACTTTTTTTTTTTTTTTTTTCGTTATTTAGCATCAACGAAACCAAGGCCACATAGTGATGAATATACAAAGAAGATCCCCCCTCCAAAACCCAAACGAAATCCAAACACTCAGCTGAGCACGTCTTTCGATGAATCGTACATCAGGAACCACTGCTCCATGAAGACGTCAAAGAAGGAAAAGTCCTCTTCACAGACACACAGTCCAGCCCGAGACACTGATGAGGATGAGCCTGTGTACATTGAAATGGTGGGAAATATACTAAGAGACTTCAAGAGGGACAACGAGGACCAAAGTGAAGCGGTATATGAGGAAATGAAGTACCCTGTATTTGATGACCTTGGCCAGGACACCAAGTGGCCCATTATTTGTAACTATGAAAACGTTAGCTGTACTACTCCTACAGTGCCTGATCTGGAATTCATGAAATCAATGGTGCCATCAACTCCGAAAGGCATGCTTTGTGAAATCCCTCCCCCCTTTCCAAATCTGCTGTCCCACAGACCACCACTGCTGGTCTTTCCACCTGCACCAGCGCAGTGTTCTCCAAACTCGGATGAGTCTCCTTTGACCCCTCTGGAAGTCACCAAGCTGCCCGTTCTGGAAAACGCTCCCTATATAAAGTCTGGAGCTTCTCCATCTTCTGCATCACCTCAGACCTCCATCCACCACAAAATAGAAAAGGAACTGCCTGTGACGCACACCAGCACAGCTTCTGGACGCTCGTCTGCCCCACCGCTTCAGTCAAACTTGTACAAATCATCGGCTTCCGCTCAAGGATATCCCAGGAGCCACTCAGCTTGCCCGTCTCCCGTGAGCATGGGGAGGTCTCTAACTCCCTTAAGCCTCAAGAGACCCCCACCCTATGAATCTTTACATTCAGGGAGTATCCCCAGAAGCTATTCTTCAGTGCCTCACTCGTCAATCAAGAACACTTCACAGGAAGGGACGAAACTGGCAAACTCCTCCTCCAGTGCACATGGCTCCATGCAAAACATGTCCCGGTCAAAAACACCCACAAGTCCTTTAGATGAACTAGCAAGCCTTTTTACCTCAGGGCGGAGCCTTTTGAGGAAATCTTCCAGTGGCAGGAAATCCAAGGAGTCTGCAGAGAGTAAGTTCCCCTTTTTTAATTATAATTATTATTAGTATTCATAAACTCCATGTACAGAATGTTACTACTAGACTTCTGTAACAAACTTTCATTTAAAGGAAGGACTGTGTACATTATTTAATGTTTTAAAAATAAACTTCCCATTATGGTGTGATTGTTTACCTTTGAGGTATTTCTACTAAGTTTGACATCTGGTGCCACTGTTATTTTCAAATAATTCAAGGTTTTTCTTACAATACAAATTAGAATACATTTATGATGGGTTCATATATTTGTTAACTTACTGATTAAGTGGGATAATACCTATTACTAAAAAACAACAGCTATATTATTTATTAAAGGTTTCAGTCTATAAACTCTGTACTTGTAAATTGATACAGTATTACACATATACTGTACCTTATGATAAGACGGCAAGGATCCAATTTTCCACAAGCCATTCCACCGGCAGTAACACTAGGACTGGCACATAAGGAAAACACAAATAGCAGGACCATTTAACTATGGTTCCAAACTTCAGGGTTTTAGATTCCATTGCATTTTTCCACTCAGAACATTTACATTTATGATATCAATGACTAACAATGTTAAAACATCTATACATTATCAATAAGGACCTCTAGCATGCAAAAATGCTTTACAGAGGAATTCATTATACTTTGTTACTAAACAGTCAAGGTTAAATATGCTCAGATATTTTGCTGAGAGAAATTAATAGGCTGTCTGTCTAATCCTAGAGCACTTAGTCTGATACAGAAAATATGATTTAATCCTGTGAGATTACTACTGAAAAAAAACCAGAGCTTTATGCAAAATTATTATCTCTATATAGCAATGTTAAGCAAGATGACAGGACTGGATGATTTATGCAATTTGGAAACATCTGAATTGCATGTGCAATCACAGTCACATGTTTGTGTTCTTGCCAGAATTCAACCTAAAATAAATCCAGATTTCTATAAACGAAATTGATTATATCAAATATGAAAGGAGCACAGGGCCGTTGTAGCTCTTAAGAACAGAAAATACTAAAGATTTTTTTTTTTTTTTTTTTTAACAATTATTTTTATTCATTTTCCAATTCTTCCAATTTGGAATGTCCAATGAGTGCCGTCCGGATTTTTCTCCCTCTGCAAGCCCGCCGTGCTGTCATTTCCAGAACAGTGTTGGAGGACCACAGTCCTGAATTGCGTACAGGCTGGCCTGCAGGGGTCCTGGACAGGCACAGAGGTCGCTAGCCGACCTAACCACCCCCCCCCCCTCCGCCCGGCTATTTTATATTCTTAATTGGTTTTTTTATATATAAAAAGGTCTTACAAACCAAGCACTCTGATTTGCCAAGACCCGTATTAGTTTGCTGGTTTCTTTACATTTTGCAGTTCTGTAGCCTTCCTGCCATTTGAAGATTGTGTTAACATGTTGCGCTCTATAGGCGTTTACAAGATCTCCCCAGCCTTGTACACTTATGAAATCACTGAGGGATGTGTAATGTCATGAATAATTTCTAAGAGTGGTAGTAAAAATAGTCTAGACCAAGATTTTAGGAGTACCTTTCCCAGTTAAACTTTCCCAGTTACTACCAGAGTATCTACATAGCCTGTCGAGTCCCTGAATCAGATATTCTTGTCGGTTTTAAAGTCGACATTTAAAATGTATATTAAAAGTGTACATATTAAACCGAGAACCATTATATACACTTACCTACTTCCATGTTTCCCCAGCATACATTTAAAAGAATGTATACGTTCTTCTGAGGGTTGTATTCTTTGAAATCACAATCCATAAAGCTGGCTCTTAGAATAGGAATACTTCCATCTTAATTGTGCAAATGTAATTGAATTGGATTGGTATAACCTCATACAGATTACTACCTACAATCAAGTATGGAATAAAACAAAGATTGAAATCCTTTTGGAATTCCTTGCCCTTTTCTACAGGATTTCTTATGCATATGTGATACATGTAATGCCCAATTGTTTCTTTTTTGAATCCCAGGCAGTGGGCAATGGTGCACTGTGTGCAATGACAGGGCAAACAGGGAGTTTAAAATGGTTCCAAACTTTATTAAACCACAAATTCAATAGAGAGAGGGGCATACAGACATAAAACACAGGTTGTACAATTAGTGTCTGGTGCAATCATACTAAAAGTTTGGCAGATAAGAATTTCATGAATGAATTACTTTAAAAAATCACACAAATTAACCTGGTCCCCAGTTAGACTACAATTCTTAAATATTGTACACAGTAATAACTGGTTGGCAATGTATACTGTTTAGCCAGTGTGCAAACAATATCAAATAAATAAATGAACATGGTCAAATTCAAATAGTGCAAAACAAAACTACACATCTCAATAATTCAAAACAAATAAGAAATCAAATAAATTCAAAGTGAACACAAATAACACAGTGCAATCAATAAGTAAAATAACTGACCTAAACAGAGATGCAACCAATCAGTTAACCACACAGAATGCCATCGTAGGTGAAGATCATGTAAGTAAAAATGAAATTCTAAAATGAAGAGATAATAATTGAAAATGTTACACATAAACACATACTTGCACCTATATAACAAGAGCATGTTTACTGGTTGCTTCTTAAATACAGTAGTAGGGTTTGTTTCCATAATGTTAATGTACTCTGCCATCAGCTCCTTGAAGCCCTTTGACCTTCAAACCTATGTTGTTACATAGAGCCTTGCAGTAGTATTTTTACTCATATGCTTGAATGAATTTTGTATCAGGGCCTGTTTTATGTCACATGGCTGATGGAACATCTACAGTAATTTGGCATCGCAGTCAACCAAAAAAAGATTTTTGTTTTGATACAAACTGGCCAAAAAATGTATGTAGTTGACCGGTTTATACAATGTGTTATGGCTTGTTTTGTGTACTGTAAGCTTCACGATCATAATAAACCTTGAGACTTTTTTTGCATTTCTGAACATTGTCATCTCCCATGTCCCTCTCAGGTATCCAGACCCCTATTTGTCAGGCAGCATTAGTGTACAAACCCATCAGGTAGCAGAATTTATGTGCACGCCAGCTACCTGTGACAGAATGTCTCCCATGCTTGTTACTCAGTATGATTGCTTTGGTCAAGGCAAAATTATCTACAGGGCAGCTGCTCCATACAAGTAGGTACAATTGATTCAATCAGCCTGTTTTCCTCAATTTGTGTTTGTTATCAGTACAGATCTCACTTTCTATAGATTGGATTTATATGACAATAGAAGATTCTTAAGCCACTCAAGGAAAACCAATATATCATGGTGTTTGTGTATTGATGTTGCTGTTTGGGGCCTTACTGATCAATAGCAGAAACATAAACTAAACCAGTAAACTATTGTATTTAGTGCCAATAATACTGGAAACTGAAGACAATATCTTAATGGCTGTTATGATTATTATACTTAAATGCTGCCTTAATTATTAGAATTATATAAGCTCTCAGTTATACAGTTGTGCTCCCCATTTATAACAGTATAGTCGGGAGCCAGCGTACAAGACTGTGCTATTTGTGTTCTGCCAAGAATAAAATTTCTAATGGAATGGCATTATGGGGCAAATGAGAACCATGACCCTGGTGTCTTATGACTGGTTCAGAGGTATAAAGGGCCACCTTATAAAGAGAGAGCATTTTTATATTGAAAACATCACAATTCTTTCTATGTTATTTCTCATGTGTTTTCATGTACTGCTATTGGATGCTGTTAACATACATTATGCAGGACAAGACACAGTGGGTAATGTTGGATAATTTCTGTTAATTATTGTGATCATTAAAGTGCTTGACCCTTTTCAAATTGTAACAGTTTAACAGATGTAAATCACAGCTAATCTCAGCTTCAAGAAGACAATCAGATAAAGATAATGAGCCAATCATTAGGGAGTGTGTGTCTCTTACCTTACCAGCTTCTCAGAAACCATGCAAGGTATAGAACTGCTTAGTACTTAAACTGGTGTAAATGGTTAAATAAAGGATTTGATGACTCACTGAGGCATATTGTGGATTATGCAAGTTAGACTATGACCTTGATCGTTTAGATCAGGGGTGTCCAATCCTGGTCCTGGAGGGCCGGTGTCCCTCCTGGTTTTGTTCCAACTGTACCCTAAATTACTTAATTTAACGTTATTTAAGGGTTAATATAGTACAAGGTACTGTTACCCTAGAATCGTGTGTACTGTTCACAATGATATAATACAATGAAACGTATATGAGGGTACAATGGGAATGTTTTTCAGTTTATAAAAACCAGGCACGTAATTTCTGCATCAGGGGACTGTGTTGCCAGGCAGACTGCAGATGTTGACCCAATGAAGTTCACTTTCTCAGTGGGTGTTTTTCCTTAGTTCATGTGCCATATGGTCAAACCAAGCAATAGGTGTTTGCCTGTTCTGTAATTGATTAGGAATCTTACAGTATAATGCCTACGCTGTGCCTCCAAAATAAAGAGAACAAGAATGATTGTGACAAAGGTTATGAGTAAAAGACCCAAGAGACTGATATGGAATGCATGACCTGTTTAAGCACAACCTTGAAAGTAATTGATCTTGTCACTAAAGATTAGCGGATGTTGCAATGGATTATACAACCTTTAGGAAGCAACAACCGTTTGTAAAAGCAATACAGAACAAGCTGTACATCTTAAGGGAGTCAGGAAACGTATGTACTGTATAACATTCCCAGCACTATTATTCCCCTGATAAATTACAATTATTATTATGAAGCAGATATGATTTATTGAGATTTAATTTAACTGGTATTCTGGGGTACTGTAACATTAATTCATAAGGATATTTTATTAACCTAGCTTATTCCTTGAGTACGTTATCAATCATTTTCTGTAAATAAATAAATAAATAAATAAATAAATAGCCTTATTCACTGTGTATGTTTATTCAAAAGCCTCTGAGTATTTCAAGATTTAATCACATTCATTTTAGTTATTTAACAAGAAAGACAAGTGATGTCAATGTACCGGTCATTATCTGTGTTATCCATGATAAACTCTGTCAATTAATGATTCTTTTTTATGACTTACATACCCATTCTCATGAGACTATATACATTTACATTTTTCAGAGCCAAGTACAGTTTGTTTGTATAAAATATTTTTATATGTAAATGCCAGTTCCCTCTTCCGGAAGATGCAAAGCCATTAAGGATTTATGTCCCAAGAGACAAGGCTATAGAGACCTCCATAAATACTGTAACTCTGTACTCTGTACAGTATCTAAGCTTTGTGGTGGTGCTTGGTCTGCACTTTCCTTAGCACGAGTATGTGAGGCTGAGCTACTGACACCTACAGTATACTACAACTGGGGTGGATCTGTATGAATTCAAAGGAGCACATAACTGATTTATACCAAAATATGGAATTCAGCGCTTGAAGAGACTGTTATGTAATGTGTCTGTATTTATAGAAACAATGTGGGCAATATAACATTAGCAATTGAGTGAGTAATGGACCTGAAAGCAAAGCAAGTACAGCACTAATATGTTCTGATTCTGGGCCACATTTCATGCTACTGAAAATAGCCATTCTTGAAACAGACAAGATTTATTGCATAAAGTTAAACATCTGTGTAGAGTAATACTGAACTATCAATCAGTTTTATATGGATATTAGTTCATGCTGGGGTTTGAGGTAATAAAATGTAGCAAACTACTGTAGCCTTAGAACAGGCGATAAGATAAATGGCTGATCATTTTATATTACAGTTTGATGTGTGGAGTTGCATTTTTTTCAGTAAAAGGTTATTGAGAGAGATATGGGTGTTCTATTCTGTTCCGTTAAGTAACGTTGCTTATTCTTTAACACCACCTAGTGGGTTTTATAGAGTTAAGCAGGAGGTGTCTGTGCACATGTGCCTCAGGGGAACATGGGTAGATACATATACTATATAATAAAGTACCAGACTCTGTGACGTGTTATAGAATGGAAACGTGAATTAAGTTGTTTAATGGACAACTAAAATAAAAATGCAGTGTGCCTGTACCTGCAATCAGTGTTATGATTAACACCATTCCAACTCAAACTGTTTTATTCCAAATCAAACTGTTTTATTCTTGTTTCAAATGAAATGTAGCCATCCTTTGTTTGTTTGGAACTGAAAGAATCCACTTGGTAGCAGCCATACATCGTGTCGGTTTGTTTCCATTCTAACAAAAGAAGAGCCCAAAGTCAGGATAAATATTTTAGGTGAAGTTTTGTATGGAGAACGTGTCTAAATATATTCATGGTGTTCAATGACAGAAGCAGGAGATCTTAATGCATGAAGACACCTCAATCCACAGAAGTGAAAAAAAAAGTGTAATCAACCCTAAAAACAACTGAGAGGACACCAGTTGAAATGTTAAACAAATTAGTGCTCCTGCTGGAGACATTTCGAAACAAATCCAATCATATCATAAAAGAAGAAGAGTGCAATTACATGTCCATGTTTAAATGCCAAAGTACTCCGAATAGATTTGATTTTGTGTTATAAGTGGCAGCATGTGGCTTCTGTATTAGCATGACAGGTCAAGCATGCAGCCAGAAGGTTATTGGGTCTGATCAATTTTGTTGAAGAAAGTAATTGAAATGCCTATGGCGGTGTTACAGGGTAGCATCACGGCCCAACATGTTACTGGCAGGAAGAGAGACTCAGAGACAGAAGCTGCATGTTTAATTCACAAATATGCAGTACGGACAAAACACATTAACAAAACAAAAGGCACAAGAGCCAAAACAAAAAGGTCTATACAAAAACTCACATAAACAGGACAGCAACACGTACATTCACCAACACCGACATTAACTCTCACCAACATTAATTCTAAAATGAACACCCTGGATCACCCTTTTTATACACCTGTGGCTGCAGCCTAATTAATCATTAATCATTTATTCAGTTTACAGCTCCAACCACATTCCAACATGCTTTCTGTCTCCACACACACCTTATACCGGCAGGGCCACAGGTGGTTAGCATAATAATAACTGAACCACGAGTGACCATTTGACTTACCAAAACATTGAATATACGATTAACGTAGTATTTAACGTGACCCGTGCTTTAGGGACTGTAAACTATTTATATGAAATGCACAACAGCAGAGCAGTCAAAATGTGTACGCTGTAAGAGTTTTAAAAAGAAACCATGTAGCAGGTATTATAGTAGATATGTTGGAGCATATAAATAAATGTGTTGATTCAACAAAGTATCGGAAAGTATTATTGTTAAGTTGTGTACATGAGTGATCTCTGCAAATACAGTGAAGGCCTGTAAAGGTCACATATCTAGTAAGGATGCTACAAGAGCACGAAGGCTTTCTCAGCAGATACCAAGATCATTACATTTTAATGTAGGGATCTGTTCCCCACCCTCCCCTATAGAATGTCATATTAAAAATACTGAACAAATGCTTTAACAAATTTCCCCTCAACATCATACAACATATGTGGATCTTACAAGAACAGACCAATACTGCAAAGTATAGACCCCTAGTGGAAATACTCATGCATTATCTGGACAGTATTTCCAATGAACTCAGTCAGATGCTGAACTTATCACAAGAAGGATAAATGAAAACAAGTATTTTGATTTTCCATTAGGTGAAGCAAAGAGCAGAAGCCACAGCACTGAGCCTCTTCTCAGGCACGAGAGCAAAGACAAAGGGGGTCACGGAACCATGAGAGAGCAGAAGGCGGCCCATGAATGGGACGGTGAGCCTGGACAACCAGCAACAGCAACATCCAGTCGGCTGGGAAGATCGTCTGTCAGCCCAACTCTAATGTTAGGGAGCAGCAGTTCAGGTAAGGAGGCTAGATGTGAGACAGAAGAGATCCTGGTGCAACTCAAATAAATGTACTGCAGCAATTTGGGTGCATAACTATTTGTATTAGAGCCAAATTGTGGGTGTTCTGCTTCATCGAATTTCAGTAGTACTGCAGTAGTTAGTCAAATTCTAGTATTGACAAGTCCTAAATGCTGTGGAATTGCAGTAATATTTGCATTCTCATAAAGGGGTCCTGATATATATGGATTAAATAAGGTGTTGCTGATTCCATAGCTTTTCCAATATCTGATATATGACAGAAACAATCAGATGTACAGACTTCATATATGCACACTTAAAAATTAGCCTATGGCCTCCATCTCAACCACAATGCAGTTATGAGATTATTTTTCTTTTTTAATTTCCGGTTGATAGAGACCATATGCGTTGCTGTATCTGCTTCAGATTTGGTGTACTATTTGTTATTTCCTGCTCGATTCTGATTATGGGTGTAGTTCCAATAACAACTGTTTGTCAAATCGTCCAAACGTTTTCCACTGTGCGCACTAATGGCGTGTCTTTTTCCACAGAATCGAAAGCAGTTTGCAAGCTAGGTCGATCTGCATCCACCTCAGGTGTGCCTCCTCCCTCCGTCGCCCCCTTCAGGCAAGGCAGTGAGATGCAACAGAGCCAGGTACCGTCGTTAGACAGCCGTGAATGAGCTCATGTGGTGTCACGTGCCAGTGTCTCACTTGTCTGTCTGCCATTTGTCTCAGTGAACTCAGCTTGTCTTCTGTTTCTGTGTGTCCTTCTTACCAGTCAAGATCTGTCTCACTGTATGGCTGGTGGAACTTTTTTTGGTTGCTTACTGTATTTTTATTTTTTTTTGTGCCTTTTTGTGTTTAAATATCTCAATTTCTGTAACATTTGAATGATGTCAAAAGCTTTTTTTAAAAACAAATATTTATAATAAACATTTATTCAATTTATCCAATTTGTGAGTCAATAGCTCAGCAAATTATTCTATTCCATTACGCAATATTATAATGTTGGAATATGTATGTAATAATCAAAAATATCCCCCAATATTCCAAGTGATTTTGTTACCAATGTGTATATATCTTTTAAATTGTAATCAATACTTGTCTTACACTGTAATCCCAAAGTCATGTTATTATATTTGCCCAGCAACTTAGGGCCTTGTGGTGCATGGTCATGCTAAAATATGACTTACTGTCAAAAACAAGAACAAAAAATGTATAGAATATTTTAATCATTTCGGGCTCAAAATGATAAATTCTGCTCAACTGTCAGGCACATTAAGCTGAAACAGTTTTCTTGACTATTAAATAGTCCACCCAATTGTACTGTGAAATGCACAAGGTAGTCCAGACAACACAGGTACCAGCTCTTTCAAAGAAATTGTAAATAAACAATCAAAAAACAGAAAACGTTAAAAAAAAAAAAAACACGAAGCAAATAAAACCTTGTTCAAATACCACTGTGTTTTGAGCCTGCACTTGTGATGTTGTCCTTCTTTTTGTGTTGGTGTGTCTGTGTCTGTCTGTGAAATAATAAAAATAGATGGTCGTGTGTGTATGTGTCTATAGAAATGAAGGCTCTATATTAATTCCAGTGACACCAAGCACCTGTCTATAGGATACAATCTTGCTTGTGCTTTGTTTCAGGCATACAACCCGTGTGGCCTAGTTTGGTGATACTTCTTCCAGATCATTCTAAAGAAAGATGGTCTTGAATTAAGTCTAACAGCTGAAAGATGCAGCATCCCACTGTCATGTTCACATTTTTATTATTTATTTTATTTTATCCAAGGCGACTTACAGGAGTTACAGGGCAGAACAGGGTTACAATGCAAGGTCAATATTTAAATACAGTGCAGTTTACAGTAAGTGCAAATTAAAGTAGTAAGTACAATATGAAATAAACTAGGATTACTATACTGTATATCTACAATGTCATAGTAGCACTGCAATAGTGTATCAGCTGAAGTTCCAGTAACATGGTGCTTAGGTCAGGCGAATAGATTCATATTAAAATATAATTTGTGGGTGACAGTTTACTACAATTATTCATAGTTTACACTTCTGTGCACTCTACTTCATAAGCAAACAGGCCTTATTGGGTTTCCACTCTGTGGTTCTCTGTGAACTAACAAAAAAAGAAGCCCTTTGTGCTGCATGCAGGAACTGGGAGTTATGAACAGCAGCTATAAACTCCATAGTGCCATTTTCATTGATAGTGTTTTACTAGAAATACCCCCACAACCTTCACCACGGGGTCTATTTTAAGAAGTTAAACAGCGACAGATACCACAGCTGTTCATTTACAACAAAATCGGTAGTACACAGGGTCAACAGTAATTAGTAAGACTATTAATATGAGAGGTGCTCGCCAATGTGTTTACATTAATTAACAGCTATTCACGTCAGAGAACTAGTTATTTATTTCTAGTTTTATAACATTCATTTTCAGAAGATTTTAGCTGATTACATTTGTAAAAGTTTTGTGAATTTCCCTTTTATGTATATCTTGGGACTATAATTCATGTTCCAAATTGTTATCCAATGGAAGCACACTCACTCTGCTACTGCTGCTTCCTTGGGGTTGACCACTTAGGACCACACATTTCACTACAGCATTTGCCAGACAAAGTGACTTGACCAAAGTTTTATATTGAGAGGAACGGTAGTTCCTTGCACCAAGTTATCAGCGAGAACTGCCAGAGACTCTCTATACAGCAAGGATAGTTTACATGTTTTCATGGTATTGGCGCAGCAAAAGTAAATTAGCCAAAAGCACCAGTTCACTTTTAATTTGTAGTTCCCAACACTCTTAGGTGAAATGTAGAAAAAAAGTAAATACCTGTCATACAGTAAGAGAAATAAGTCGCCAAAGTAAGGTAAATCTGAAAGAAAAACACATTGGAAATGTGAAAAAACACCAAGTTATCAGAAGTGCCCAGCCATTTAAAGTGGAGATATCAAAAACACAAGCCAAGTTTGAAGAAACCATTGAGAAAACCTTGGCCAGCACCAAACAGGTACAACTGTGGGGGCCAAGGTTGCCCCAATTGTTTCTACTAACTCGGCTTGTGTTTTTGATGCAAGTTCGTTCCAATTTTATTGTGCCTGAAAAACACAAGCCAAGTTAGTAGAACCAATTTGGGCAACCTTGGCCCCCATCAGTTTTACAGCTGTGCCTATTTGCTTTGTGCTGGGCAAGGTTGCCCCAGTGGTTTCTTGAAACTTGGCTTGTGTTTTTGATATCTCCACTTTAACTGGCTGGGCATTTCTGATAACTTGGCGTTTTTTTTTTTCTTTCACATTTCCAATGTGTTTTTGTTTCAGATACAAACCACAGCTGATCTACCATGTCCAACAGCATTTTTTGATACTGTATTTATGAATTCTAAATATGGAGTAATTTCCCTCAATGTTATTTTATCACACTATAAGGTGAGGACCTACAATTTATTTAAAAAAGAAAGGAAGACCACTGGATTTCCTGTGTATAATTAATATTTCCTGTGTACTTCGTTTTCAAGCTGTTCACATACTTGCACTTTGTTAAAATTGCCACACGAGGGTACTGTCACCACACGTTTAGCTCTAGTTTGAATGTCTCTGGGAAAAAGGAAAAAGGATGTTCTCTTGTCATTCAAACAGACAGTATATACTAACATATGCCCACTGTTAACAGTTCTTAGAACAAAAAATGTGTTTTTATTTCTATAAGCAGAAAGGTTAGAAATAAAAGGAGGAAATCTTTTCTGTACTGTGCAGTCAAGTGAAGGAGACACAATATTTCAAGCTAGAACCTGTCTAAATATTTATATAACAACTTTTTACAAAGCAACCAAGAGTTTTAAACAGAATCGTATAGAACAGTAAGAAATGCATGTCTTGTTAAACTTATATTTTACAATTTAGATAAGATGCATACAATTTATATATAAAGCAGCATTATCACAAAAGTTAGTATACCTTAAAGAAACAGATTGGTGTTTATTGTTTATTGAGATGACATTCAGGCAGTCACATGATTTGACCCCGAAGATCCTTATGAAGTAAAAGCAATAAAGGAATATTTTCCCTGCAAGGTGATATCCTAGTGTCAAAGCCATGTCATGCACTGTGTAAGAACTGCCAGCTTCCTGTAAACATACACACAGCCAAGTGACTTCTCAATGACAAAAAGAAGCTATTGATATTCCGGTAAAGGAATGAACAGGAATCGTAATTTCATTGTGCTGACAGATATTGTATTTGAAGTTGAAATGATCTGTTTTTTAACGGAAGTCAATGTTTGAATAATTAGGTTTCATTATTTGGAGAACTGCCAAAGAACAGCCCTGGCACAAGTCCTATAGAGCTAAATGAAGTGTTTTATGAAATATACTGTGCAACACATCAACAGGGAATCAGGCTTTTATTAGACTATAAAACATCAATAGATACATACAGTATTACAACATGATATTACATACATGTCCCGTAATTTGGTAAAGCGCTTTGTGATGGTGGTCCACTTTGAAAGGCGCCATATAAAAATAAAGATTATTATTATTATTATTATTATTATTATTATTATTATTACTCAGAAGATTTGTTTTACCTTGTTGCTTCCTGTTTTAATCAGCACAGCATGTTTATCCGTTGAGCTGAAATTAACAGTTTTGTGAATACTGTAGAAAAGAAAAAAACTGCAGCATGATAAAAGCATAGCAAAGTGTTATAAGGCACACTAAAAGCATTGAGAAAGCATGGACAATTTAAATTTCACTGCAAATGCATCATGGCAAAAAGGTAAAAAAAAAAAAAAAAAAGGTTGCATAACTGCTGCCAAATTAATTTGCAAGTGGAAACACGAAATCAAAAGGTGGTCCTTTCAAACGCAACTTCTACTAAGCTAATACCAGAAGGAGCATTTCCCAGGAATCTTCTGCTTCCCCTCATGTATTATGAGTTGACTCATAGTATCATCCATCCTGCACGCAACACAAGCCAGCATCAATAAAGCAAGAGTGAAGACAACTACAAACACATCACCACTTCCTTTACATATAAATACAAAGACACAAAAGAGCAGGATTATCAAGTTTTCAAGGAGTGGGATTTTACTAGTTTCGTAACATTTCCATTCATATTTTCATATAATAATGGTGCAAACTCCATTTTGGCGTGAAGACCTTCATATAACTGGACCACAATGTCACACACTTGGGATTCATTTCACAGCTACCAGTAAAACTTATAAATATATAAGTATATTAGTCATAAAGATGTGCTAACCAATATTACCTATACCAGGATGTAAACAGTGAGAGGTACCTAAGAATGTCCTTCAAGCAGAGGTCATTTCATTTAAGCAGTCTTGGGGGTCAAATCATGTCACTGCCTCCACTATATGGTAGTCATTAGGAGCTGGTTAATGATAGTAAAACAACAAGAGACTAGTGTGAGTCTTCAGTAATATTAGTATTATTTATTTCTTAGCAGACGCTAAGATATCACATTATTTTTACATACAATTACCCATTTATACAGTTGGGTTTTTTACTGGAGCAATCTAGGTAAAGTACCTTGCTCAAGGGTACAGCAGCAATGTCCCCTACCTGGGATTGAACCCACGACCCTCTGGTCAAGAGTCCAGAGCGCTAACCACTACTCCATATTATAACAATTAAATCAAAGCAAATGTTTCATAAACCAGAAACATATTACATATCACTGAAAACAATTCTGTCGAAGTCTACAATGGCTCTAGACACACAAACAGGCCTGAATAATACATACATACATATTCAATACTGTAATTGCCACTGTTAATATTATGGCGTATCTTGTATGTTGTTTTATTGCCATCCAGGCTGGTAACATCCAGGTATTTTACAGTTTCATGATTTTTAAAGTACATCTGACAGTTATATGAAATATAGAGTGCATCCCGTGTGGTCCACTTTCTAGAATTCCTTTCACATTGTTTCTTTTTAACATACAGTATATCTTACATCAGCAAGCAAGCCAGAGAAGCAAAAAGCATAATTTTTTGGTTTCTTAGTTGTTCTTCTGATTAGTGAATTCTCTTCTTTCTATAAATATAACACGCTCTGCACAAATCCCTTAAGAGAGCATTGTCTTGAGACACAGAATTCCCTTTCCTGTTCTCTGAGAGCAAAAGAAACAGAAATCAGTAATACATTTAAAAACTCAGCTTTGTTACTACTATAGATTATCCTGCTTGCAGCGTCTCTTTTTTTTTTAATAAGGACTATTACAGTGAACATTCTCCTTGGGATTAGACTTGATGTTAAGACTGTCTCTCTGTTTGGGACACGGTCAGTCTGTCCCTTTTCAATTTTGGAAGAGCTCCCAAGGACCAAATCTCTAGTTAGACCATTTTCACATTGATGGTTGTAACAGAGGGTTTTCTAAAATGTCATTCTTCTCTTTTTTTTGTAAAGGAAGAAATAAACAATACATATAATGTAAAATGCATTATGGTCATTCCTAGGCACTTCTGCCCTAGATTAAAGTGCAGGTTCTTGGTAATTGTGCAACAGATGTATTTCCCCAAGCAGTTAATAACTGTGGCAAATTGGTTATACCATTCACACTAGAACTGATCTTCTGACTATTCTGATTCCTCTTACAATTTCAAACACTGAAAGCACATTGCATTAGATTAAGATATAGGTTAGGTTAGGCCAGCACAAGCTAAGAGCTATTACTTCATTAAAACATGTAACCGTCTGATTGATTAATATAACACAGGCTGGCAAATAAATAAATAAATCAGACAATGCAAGTCAAATAAGAAAATCACATTGTCTGCAAATGTATGTGGCAATTGATGCGCATCAGTAAATCAGAAATTACACTATGGTTTCACACCAGTAACATGTAGTATTGACACCTTAGCGAAAATGATCACTTTACTTCATGTATACAGTATACTGGTAAATAAACATGGGCCCTATTTATTAAGGTTTTGATCCTCTTAATAAGATAGGTATAACATATCAATCATTTAAATTTCAGATGTCAAATCTATTGTCTATTTTTTAAGACAGGTTCTCAATGGTAATCGCAGTACTAGAAATATATTCAAAATAAAGAAGTTTGACAAACAGAATCTTTTTACCTGACATCTACATCGGTTTGATTGATGTCTTTGTTAGTGTGTTTCAGTGAAATGAACTTTGACCTTTGCATGACTAACTCTTGGCCTTTATTGAATCCTATATCTAGTCCCAGCTGACACTTTATCTGGCCTCAGCTCACACAAGGGACAAGTGCATACGCAACGCTCTTATTTGTTATTTTCCATGTCTTTGTCACATCTTCACTATGGAAGATGAAGAAAGAAAGAAAGAAAGGGCTTGTTTTATTTTTTTGTAAGGAAATCATGAAGCCCTGTCACGCTGGCCCTCCAAGACAAATGTGATGCATCATCGATATTCTTTCTTTGAAACAATATCCCCTCTCTTTGGAAGTAAATCACTAAGTCAGACTATTGATTGTGTCAGCAACATATGCAAATCAATTAATTTAAAGGGAGAGGTTTTTTTTTTCAAATAAGTAACTGAATAAAAGTATGAGCATTGTCAGCATTCAATTTTGTCAACTAAATTACTCGCAAACCCACATACAATAGATATCCCACATTTCCAACAGTATAGCAAAACATGACTCTGGTACTTGCAAATTAAACTGGCTTTCCGTTGTCTTCCCTTTGTTTACAGTATTTCAGTGTTTGTGGTAAATAAAGTACTTGTAAAAGCACTGGGATGTTTTGGTTGTCATTGTATTTAAGCTTATGATTATTATGACAATCAATATATGTACTGTAATCATTTCACACAATGTGCTGGCCGAGTCGTTGGGAAAATTTCATTTCTTATAGCATCATATCCAATCCACCCTTCCTTCTCTCATCTCTGAAATCTGAATTTTATGCTACGTGACAATACATTACAGGCTTAGTGTTGGAGCAGCTGCATTCTGTCAACAGCATATGGGTTTGGTAAACATTACCAGCATCATCTGTGAGTAGAAAATGAAGGTTTATGTGCTTGTTTACAGAAGGTTTTATGAGGAATATTGGCTCAAGCGAGGGAAAATCTTTTTTCTTGTTCCGTTATGCTAGTTGTTTAGCAATTCACCATTCTGGGGTATTTGATTACCTACATTTTATTAGAAATGCTCTACCCGATCTGTGTCTATCAGTGTCTGCTGTTATATTTAATAAATGTGGTTTCCTTCTATGTATTTAAATATATCATTTTGACTTACTCAATCAGCTAACACAGTTGAATTGGAAATAATCCTCCTTCATCATCTCCCCACTAGGTAACTCATATGCAATGGGTATACGGGGACAACACCATGATGGCAATGATAGAGAAGAAGCGCTGCCTGTGCAAAGAGATCAAGGCGAGACAGAAACCTGATAAAGGTTTTTGTAAACAGGACAGCATGCCTAATCTGCCAAGCTGGAAAAAGAACAATGGAAACAAGAAGTACAGTCCCCCCCCCTACACCACACAAACTACTGTGTTCTGGGACACGGCCATCTGACAAAGCCCTGGGTGAAATATATTCCCTTTGGTTGCAACCTTTGACCTGTGCAGGTAGATCAAAGGCTTCCTTAATAAGGTGACAGTTGTGACCTATGTCATCACTATCGGAACTAGGCAATACAGAAGAAAATGGGGGGGGTCCACAAATGTTTTCTTATTACTGTTTATATTTCATATTTTTCTATTTGAATAAATGTCTTAATATGAAATCTGCTTAGTATTACCTAGATATTTTCTAAACAAACAAAAAAAAGTAGATTTAGAATGATCCAATATGTTTTTGATCTTGTTTTAGTTGTACTTTTGTTGCAAGACATCCATACGTATCTTCATTTGTTCTTTATCAATTATTAGTGCCATTATGTTAGGCCAATTAGTGAGCTTTTCACTTCATCTTTTTTTTGTAAGATTCTCAAAATTAATTTTCCTACAACGATATTGAAAACAAAATAATAATATTTTAATGGACGTATATTTTGAGATCTGTAATGAGGATGTTATTTTAAACATTTTAACTGGGGACAGCTTGAATTTTATTAAGACAAACAAGACAGCTTAACTAAGTTAAAATGTTTTATTATTTATGTGATATTTGAACTGGTTCCATGTGTTCCAGTATTCTGATGGTTTGCAATCTTGTGCACTACCCCTTAGATGAATGGAAAAATATCTGTGTGATGGAATACCCCATTCAATCTCCATTCAATCAAAAACAAATGGCTTTTTTCTTGTCTTTTACAGCTGGGGACTACAGACATTTGAAACGTACTGTTTATCGCAACATGCATAGCAAGCTGCTGAAATACATTTTTTTATGAGCAATTCTACCAGCATGTTGCTAAAACTCAAATCACTTTCTGGAAGCCACCACTATGTAACACAATTTTTGTTCCTGGGTAGTAAGTGTTATTTCCTGATTGCTTATGCCTCAAAAGTATAGAAAATGGCTATTATTCCCCACAAACTTTGCTTTTGTGACCAGGACAGTGATATTTTGAAATTTACCTACTTCCAATGAGAAAACGGGCGAATTTGTGTCTTTTCGTTCACATAAAGTCAGAAAAAAACAACATATGAATCCAAATTAACATGTATTTATACTAAAGTAATACAAAAATGACTACAAAATATTTAGAAGTGAGTAGTTTTTCGAGATTTACGATTATACTGTAAATCACTTTCACGAATCAGCCCCCAAATGTAGTCTCCCATCATGTTCTCGTTATACTGTCCTTGGTAGCGGCGTTCAAAGTCCAGTATATCCTGGTGGAAGCGCTCGCCTTGCTCCTCCGAGTACGCTCCCATGTTCTCCTTGAATTTATCAAGATGAGCATCAAGGATATGGACTTTGAGGGACATCCTACAGCCCATTGTGCCGTAGTTCTTCACCAGAGTCTCAACCAGCTCCACATAGTTTTCGGCCTTGTGATTGCCCAGGAAGCCCCGAACCACTGCGACAAAGCTGTTCCAAGCCGCTTTCTCCTTACTAGTGAGCTTCTTGGGGAATTCATTGCACTCCAGGATCTTCTTTATCTGTGGTCCGACGAAGACACCGGCTTTGACCTTTGCCTCAGACAGCTTAGGGAAGAAGTCTTGAATGTACTTGAAGGCTGCCGACTCCTTATCTAGAGCTCTGACAAATTGTTTCATAAGGCCCTTCCGGGGGTCCACCAGTGGCTCCCACTTGACGTTGTTCCTCCTCACAGAGAACTCGGTCCGCTTGGAAGGGTCCACCATGCAGACATAGCAGTTGCTTGAGTGGTCAGTGGGTTCCCGCCAAATTCTTGGGATAGCGAACTTCATGGCTGTCTTTTCCCCTCTGTACCATCCTACAAAAATACATTTATTTCACCCATGTGTAAGAGATTCTCGCAACATTTTTCATATATGATATATTTTTTCAATAACATTGAAAATTGTAAAACATTTTAAAATGAAAAACTTTTACAATTTTAAAAATTTTAACAAATTTTATAAAATAAAATTCCGAGCAACAATTGTCCATCTTACCTTCCAGAGTTTTTTTGCAGTGCTTGCAGGTGAAATGAGGTGCCCAGGGTTTGTCTTGATCCCCGACAGGCATGCAGAAATATGCCTTGTAGGCCTCACACATCTTAGCAGATGCTTCCACGGAGTACTTTTTCGCTCTTGTCTTCATAAATTGGCCGCAGACATAGCAAAATGCGTCTGCCGGATGCTTGCAGCCTCTTGATGCCATCTCAGAAAAATGCAGATATGTATCCACTTAGGCAGCTGGAACTAAACTGAACTGGTGGGCTTAAGGCCCCTGTATTTATACTACTATTTATATTACTGGAAAGTTCTAGAAAGTTCTAGAAGTTACTCCAAGTTTACTCAGCACTGAATCTATCTGGAATGTTCTGGAAAATAGGTAAATTTCAAAATATCACTGTCCTGGTCACAAAAGCAAAGTTTGTGGGGAATAATAGAAATTTTCTATACTTTTGAGGCATAAGCAATTAGGAAATAACACTTACTACCCAGGAACCAAAAAAAAAAAAAAAATTTGTTACACGGTGTTGTCATCAACAGAAGTACTGCACCTGTGCTGTCAATCTTTTGATTAAGTAGCAACCACTTCCAATTCGTATTGAAGCGTGTTTCACAGAAAACCCTCATAAGAATTGTTTGGCTTTCAGATATCATCTACAGGTGTTTGGGCCAATTTACACATCTGGGTGGTGTGTTAATGTGTTCTCTCAGTGGTGTTGTGATGGAAACCGCCACAAACCCTCCTGAACTAAGAGCATTTGAGTTTTTAGTAAATTGCTAGCTACGTAACATTGCAGCGATGGCACATCTGCTCATTAATAAGGGCAAAGCCATCAACTCCATCCATCAGTTTTCAAGGCTAGGGTTGTGAGGTGCCAACTTCTTCTAGTCAGCCAACTTCTTAGCAGGGAGACACTACAGTTTTTGGGTCCCAGCCAGATGATTCAAGATCAAATCCAGACCCAGGCAACTGACCAGCCACAATTTGGATATGGGCTTGAATCTCAATTTGGACTCAAACAGCAGATCTTTAACCTCTAGATATGCAGAGACCACACATCCACTGTTTTTCACTAAATTTCTTTACTCATGCTTACAGTGATCAAAAGACAGACAGTATGGAGTGTGATTTTGCAATTGGCATGCTAGAAATACTGGGGATTAATAGTGTACATCAACTGTATTCAGCAGTGCTATATTGAACCTTCAGTAAACTCATTTTTCAGTGAGCACTAAAACCAAAAGGAGTAGGACTTAAAGATGCACTTGTTAGCAATGTCGTTAGTTTTACAGTCACTCTTTCCTGTCCTAGTGACTGTGTGTCTGAAGCTATCTTAAAGTCTCCCTTTGGCTCAACCAGCACAGTCATATGTTTCCTTGAGCCTTAGAGAAACAGGGTCAAAAATAGTCTAAAGTCTTAAAATACAGATATAAACTATACCAAATTCAACTACACAATGATTGGAATAGGTGTGGAGGTGGTGCTACAGCTAAGGCATGACAAAGAGTTTTTATAGCAAGTACACCTTACAGAAGCCCTGAACCGCACAGTGAAAAAAAAATGAAGGAGATTTATCTTGTATGTACATACGAATTTGTTTCTCGTACATCCGAGACAGATATAGAGTTTATCATACATACAAGAAACTATCTCGTATCTACGAGATAATCGCCTTCATTTTGTTTTCACTGTGCTATAGAGGGCTTCCATGACCCCTCTTAAACAAACTCCTTGTGCTCCCATGAGAGCTTTTAGCAGGAGGCTATTCAAGTCACACAGGTATTGAACAGCTTGCAATGACACCTTTGCTAATAATATAGTTGCCTTGAGGAGACCACGGTTCACTGTGACTAAAGATAGTGGGTCACTTAAGGGTTAAATGATAGGGTAGTATTGAGGCTGGTTGCCTAAATCACTGTAAAAATAAATGTATTACTTAGGGATACTATTGAAAAACAGCTGTGCTGTTAAATTTGTTTATAGTTTGTTGTTAAAAATTGTTCGGCTTGTTAAAAAAAAAAGATAAAAACAACTCAGTAACACTGTTACTGCGGTACCAAAAATAAGTTTAAAGGAAACTTAAACAGGTTTCTAATCAACCAATAACAGGATAAACATTGAAATAAAATGTGCAATCCTTTGTTTAAAAAAAAAAACTTTGGCGAGCAACCTCTTTATTAAAATGCAGAAGAGGTTATAAAATATGTCCACATAATGTGTGTCTTGAGCTATGATATGTGCAAATCAATTCCGAAAAGATTGTTTAGCATTCACTTTTTCTGCTTCTTGGCGTGGAGATTTTAAATATAATAATAGTGTACAATTTATTTTGTGTAAGGTGCACTGTGATTTATAAAGAATGCACAGTAACATGACCGTTTTTTGTCTTTATTACACTGAAAGTGTTTCTTTTTTATTTTGAAAAGTATGCTTGAAAAGTATGCTTATTGTACCACTGTTTCCTTTTGAAAACCTACAGATTATAAGACAAATAAATAACATTTTCGCATTTCATTGACAAGAAATGCAGAATTATTCAGTGGCCTGTGTTTCATTTTACAACAAATACAAATGAGTCAAGAACTTTTGTACATTCTAACTTGAACTGTTTACAAGTAACAAAATAATGGAATGTTTTAACATTCGTTGTTAGAATCCATGTTGACAAACATATCAGACGTGTGTCTCACAGGTATATCTCATTCAGAGTGTATTTATTAAAATGACTGGAGCAGGTTAATCATGTATCTATTTATTGCTCTCATTTTTTTGCGCACAATAAAAGCACAGACTTTCAAATTATGTTTTCTTTTTGGCTTTATTATAAGTGCCTCCTGCATTCATAGAAGTCCATTTTAATTCAAAACAATACATAACAAAGCATTATCATTTTATCTACAGGTACTGCATTGTTTAAGTGATTACACAGGATTATGTATTACGTGATTAATGTTACTTCCTCCAAATATGCAGTACACTAGTATTCAGCACTTTGTTAGGCCACTCATTTTTCATCTCATACAGTTCATGTGATCAGATTTTTGGTTGCAGAAGAAAAGGTGTGACTGTATTGTACAGATTCAATCAAAACATGCTGCGCTGCTTTATGACCCAAGTTATATCCCAGTTCTATGGTGCTATTCATCTTCCAGACACAGGTGGACATGATCAAAGATGGCACAACTTTATTGAATGCTGCAGAACAATGTTGTTCTGTAATTTTTGATTGAATACACAAATATGTAAGGTGTATGAAATAAACAATTCCCTGAAATCAGGATTAGCAACGCGCATAGCAGACATACGATCAACATGCAAGCCTGATGAGCACTTCTGCCAAATCTGTCCACGTCCTGCACTGAACAACTGTCATCAATTTGATCCCTTGAAGCACAGAGGGGATGTCAATTTGGAAGCAATTCCAGGGTGGAACAGGTTATCCAGAGGGCATTGCTCCATATGCCGCAATATTTCTTTAACCATGGAAAAACCAGAGTGCACTGTTAAAACAGTATCAAAATTGCCTTATTTTCAAAAGGATTTGATATGAGTTATTCACTGTGAAACTTGGCATTTTTTATGTTTCACAAGATAAATACAGACACATTTAACTTAGTCCAAAGTGTTTCTGGGAGAAAACTAAAAATATTACAAACTAGAAACAAGCTAATAAAAAGTGTTTATTTCTTTCAAGACTGAAATGTGTGCCTGTTTGTTGTTTGTTGGTAGCTTTGTTGCATTAAGAGTTTTATTTTGCTTCCACAAAAAATAGTCAAAATCGCATTTTGGTACAAAGATTAATCCTAAAAATGAACAAGCAGAAAGGAAAACGGTAAAGTATGGGTCAGGTGGGAGGAGCTGAAGAATAACTCAATAATATCTGGAGCAGTGATTGCACATAATTATATATAAAGAGCGCATGCATTTTAAAATAATCCAAAGGAGATTCGACATGAACATTCTGTGAGTTTTGTTTATCCAAACATAGACAAGATTACACAATATTTAGCAAACGGATATTTTTTTTTGTCCCCCCCGCCCAAAAAAAAGAAAAGACAATACATGCTCTTTTATGATTAAGTCTTCCATTATTAATAAAAAAAGCTTCCAGTTTTAGATGACTAAGCCAGATGACATTCAGCCTCACACAGTTTATAATGTTTTTTTTTACCTCTTATAACGAACAACATGATTTCCATTAGATGAGAGTAGGTGTTAAAACGTCATGTTGATATTGGACTCAGCTCTCGCCAAGATAAGCACCAACTAAGACTAAGACTAGCTTCTTTTACTGTAAACTAATGTGATCCATCTGCGTTTCCTTCCATCTGATGATGTAGATATCCTTCTGCCTGGTGTTGATGGCTGAAGTGTAATGCTGGCTCCAGGAATCAGCCTATTTTGCCTCCCTGGCGCATTAGCACACACAACGGCTGCAATGCTGGCTCCAGGGATCAACCACAGTGCGGGCTCCCTAGTGCATAAACATGACAACCGTTTGGACTGAGCTGAGTAGGGTACTCTGGGGTCTTCAAATGGGCACCTTCCATCCTTGGTGTTTCGGCGATTAGCCCACGACACCTCGACAGTGATTCTGGCGTCCCAGCATCATTACTTACCTTCCTTTACATCAACATTCTTTTTATTTCTACTGTGCTTGAGGTTCCCGACCAGAATCTCTTCATCTCAACCAGAGCCAGTTGCTGCTCCTCTCTGCTGCTTCAGATCATTTTTTTCACTAGAGTCGCAACTCTTGACCACTGAATCTGATGTCTCTGAGAAAACGGGTTGTGGAGTGTGCCACAAATCCTCAACAACCCACCTCCACCTCTCATCATTATTATTATTATTATTTGTTTATTTAGCAGACGCCTTTATCCAAGGTGACTTACAGAGACTAGGGTGTGTGAACTATGTATCAGCTGCAGAGTCACTTACAATTACGTCTCACCCGAAAAACGGAGCACAAGGAGGTTAAGTGACTTGCTCAGGGTCACACAATGAGTCATTTTTGAAGGACAAATATGAGATCTCACTGCAAATGTGAAAAATAATCATTGTGTTTGATAAGAAAACAGCTACATCTAGGGTTATCACTTGTGTTCGTTAGTGCAGAGAAATATAGAGTCACAGTGGTACGTTCATGGCTCCCATTTGCCCCATAATGCCATAACACTAGCATGTGAATCTGCTGTGAGAGACTGAGATAGAGACAGAGGTGATTTCCATTACACGAGAGTAGATGTTAAAACTTCCTGCTGATTTGAACTCGGCTCTCGCCAAGATAAGCACCAACTAAGACGTAGCTTTACAGTAAACTAATGTGATCCATATGTGTCTGCATCCATTTACGTTTCCTTCCATATGATGATGTAGAGATCCTTCTGTCTGGTGTTAATGGCTGAAGTGTAATGCTGGCTCCAGGGATCAGCTTATTTTGCCTCCCTGGCGCATCAGCACACACAACGGCTGCGATGCTGGCTCCGGGGATCAACCACAGTGCGGCCTCCCCAGCGCATCAGCATGACAACCGTCTGGATTGAGCTAAGTAGGGTACATCTCTGGGGTCTTCAAGTGGGCACCTTCCATCCTCAGTGTTTCGTCGACTAGCCCACGACACCTCAAGAGGGCTCGACGGTGATTCTGGAGGGATTGGGCTTGACATGCTGATGCAGGTGTGCAGGTTTTAAATACAATTTGCAATGAAAACTGCCACTAGGGTACCAACAACGCTTCAGGAACTTCTCCCTGACACTTTCTCTTGATATTGATTGGGGGACCAGAATCCCCTAAGCTATTTTCCTATTCTTTACTGTACTAGCGATCCTGGCATACACACAGTGATCCAAGTTCAAATGATCCCAGTATGCTCACATTGATCAAAATAACAAGCTTTTTCCTTCTGTGTTTTGTTCACCCATGTTAACACACTCAGTCATGTGGATTCACAGCCGATTCATCTTCAGGCGTATAGAACAAAGGAGCAGGTGTTCCAGCTCCTTTGTATAGCATATGGCCAGAGCTAATTGATAATCAATAAATTAATTAACACCTGACACATTCCACATCTGTTTTCCTGGGGAGGAGATTCTAACCTCAGCCCTGCCATAGTTAACACAAACTTTGTCAAAACTTGTTCAGATTTCGACAAACTTTATTTTAAAAACTCAGCCCTGCCCCAACTAGCAATACAATTATCTTTATAAGGCAGAAAACAAACAGCACGGTCTCTTAACTATGGCTCCCAACTACAGCTTTATAAAAGAGGAGAACTGATAGCACTTTAGATTCCAGGACATGAATAATCATGTAATTACACAGTAATAACTGGGAAATTACAAATGATTCCTGGAGTACATTATTCAAATAATGCCTATTTTAAAGGAACTTAAAAAAACATTTCATGTGTGAATGTCTGCTATATCTTGAAAATACATTTTAATCAATAAAATATATTAAAAAGGGCACATGGCATTAAACTGTTGAAAAGAAAAAAAAAAAGACTTTGAATGCAGTTATTCCACAATTAACCTCCAAAGACATGAACAACCTTCTTTACATATATTACCTTTTAACTGAGACACAGAAACATTATGTGCAGACATAAATATAATTACCTGAGTGAGCAATCATTTACACAAAGGAAATTAAAGCCAGAACTATGAGTTCCCGCCACAAGAAAAGGACTGGCTCCAGTGTGAATGGTAACAAAAGCCAGTAAAGTGCTACTGCCAGGTATAATTAGAGCCTCCACACATAATAACACTTTTAATGTGCTTGATTTAGGAACGCTGCAGAGTGAAGTTTCAAACAGTCTGTTTATGTCTACTCATAACAAACTGTGCGTTATTAATCACTGGTTAACTAGAACAACCACAGTGTTTCCCAAAGCTCAAACCTACCGATTATACATCTGCTAAAACCACCACAAGGGAATAGTTTTTAAAAAAAGCAAGCTGTACACCGGTTTTATTAATTTGTGACTGCCCATATAAAAAAAACACTACAGTACCATCCAAATTCACTGTAGTTTCTTATAGTACTGTACAGTAATATATCATGACAACACTACAGTATAGCAACTATAATGTTGTCAGTTGCATGTTTTAATAAACACTTTATAAATATGTTTTACAAAACACAAGTGAACATGTTAAACTGAGTGCAGTAGTTGACCCTGACACCTATGCAACCCACCAGCTTTACTGTCTTTCTGACAATTCATTTCTACCGACCGAAACACATGAAATTGCACTTGTTTGTGTTCTTCCTGTGCTAAACCTAGTCTATAGTTGGGGCATCACAGTTCACTTAGTGGTTTCTGCATGCCCCAGCTATATTCGGGCCATAGTTTCTACAGTTAATGTCCCACCAGATGTGCAAATATACCTCTAGGGTGTGAGAATGATGCTCCCTTACATCGGCATGCTAAGAAAAAAAGCAATACTTTGATCTTGTCTCAAGTTCTGTTTTATCCCAAAGGCGCAAGTTATCTTCCTGAAATTACTCACCCAATGTTTGCATCTCCGTGGTAAAACACAAAAAGAAACTCACAGGCCTTGTTTATATTCAACCTTCCCTCATTATATTTGACAAGGGCAAGCAGCAGGACACTGCTGGTCTATATCAAAGCCATAATATTCAGCCACCAATCTGGAGAAGACTTGTCATAATCTTATTGCACAATAATCTATAATTATGCCTTTTTTATACAGTTATCCATCTATATCAGCAGACTGCCAAGTCAACATATATTTTAACATTCATTAAACAAAATAAAAACAAAATGGCAGACACATTTACTACAGCATGTAAAAGTAAAAGTTGAAAATAGTAATGCTGCCTTGTTAGAAGTTTCCAAGTTTCCAGTTTGCCCCACAACAATTAAAAGTATAATCCTTTGAGTGACACAGTTATTTCTTTATTATTTCTACTATTAGTTAAGGCAGACTAACTGGTCTCTTTACAAAGAGGAATAACATTTATTTGGATCCCATTGAAAACAATGTGGGCCTTGGTCTGTCTATTTTGTATTATATGTAAAATGTAATTACCTGTTTGCTTTATAACTGCAAACATAAATACATAATCACAGACTGTAGTCCCTCCAAGAATATGAGTAATGGATATCCAGTATGTGAATCCTGTTTCATTTCACAGGAATTCCATGAATGTACAAAACCACACAAAATATACTCTGTGAACTAAATGCTGAGAAATGTCTGTGGAATGTGGACTATCTTAATACTGTATTTTTAGATCTGTTTCTCAGTGGTTTTTGCTTCAAAGGTCTGTATTAAGTGTGTATAATACATTTGAATCCCTCCCTTATTAAGCTTTGACCCATTGTTTTGAAAAATTCATTACATACTGTTCCTGTACTCTGGGAGATATTAAACTTAACTAACATCTCAGCGGATAAGAACTGCATAGTCTTCATATGCTTTGGACTACAGACATGTACTGAATGTGTGTATGGTATAAATCCAGAAAATGCTTGTAAATTTAAGTCGTTTATAATTACCTTTGTAATTTTTTTTTTGTTTGTTTGTTTGTTTTATAAAGGCTTTAATGTATCTAAGGATTCTCACTGACTTGGTCACTGTAGAACCAGTTTAGCCAGTCTCCCAATGACAGACTTCATACAAAAATCAATAACAATCTGTTTCCCTAGCAGACTGTGATCAATACACTGCAATACATGGAATGGTCAGACAATCGAGAAGCAATTTAGATAATGCCAAGGATGTGTCAGACTGGGTTAATTTCATATAAAAAGTGTATTTTTTTTTATTTCCAAGGCATTATTCAATCAAACGTTTAGGTAAGTAAAAGTCTTGGAATGGTTTTTAGACAGAGGTGTACAAAATAGGTAAAAGTGATACAAATAGGAATAGTAGGCAGGACTGAGATATGTAACAGCAGACTGAAATAGAGTTGATTTCTCGAGAATGGTTACAGACTAGTGCCAAGTCCAATATTTTATTGGGGGTCCTTGTGTTCCTAAGTCTGCAGGAGGAAAGGATAACAGTGGAATTTTATTTGGAAACTGCATCCACAACATACAGTCGGATATACAGATGCTATTTTCTCAGACTGTACGCTCGCAACTTTTTATGTTTCAAAGTGGGTTTTAACGTTGTATTATTACTAACCAATTGAGTGCAAGGTTTACATGTGCATTAACAAGAGAGCTTTTATTTCTATTGTGTGTTCTTCACTGGTAGAATATCCATATCAGGGTGCTGCTAAAAATATTATTTTTTAATTCTTTGGTTGATTTTGACCACCGGTTTGCTTTTCTAAATTAAAAACAAAGCAACAAGAAAAATGCATTTGTATTGCTCAGTGCAGTTAGGCATAGACTGGCTATACATTAACAGTATAACAGTATGCCTGAAAACCCCTGTTAAACATTTATATGTCACCTTAAACAGGGGAAGCATTATTTTGCATTACCTCTGTACCTGCTACAACATTGCACATTGCAAAGTTTTATAGTGAAGTATAGAAGAAACAAAAGAGAACAAAAAGTGCAAAACATTGAATTTCTGACCCCCAGGAATCAATATATAGAACACTCACTTACAACACTTACAATGTGTGCTTTACAAAATAAGAAAGTAAAATGGGTGTGTGAAGTTGAGAGCTTTTTTTAACCTTGGGAAGGAAAGAAGGGAATAAAACATAGCATAACACAGGACATGGATATGATATCCAATATGAAACCTCCTGAGACTCATTCTTCTGGGTTGTGAGAAGCCAATTTGTCATGCAGTGTCATGGCAAGAAAATAGCAACCACTTTATAAAGTGCTTCAAAATGTTTCTTTTTTTCCCCCTTAACTTCACTGTGCAGGAGAGGGTGTCCTAGAAAGCCAAACAGGACAGTGTGCTCTTTTGGGGTCAAAGGGACATGGACAGAAATCTGAGTACATTTATAAAGAGTTTGTCATAATATTCAGAGTGCAATTTTTAACAAGTATATGGGATCTATTACCATATTACCCCTTATTAAATGCATGGCTGTACTGTTTGTATTTGCCCATTGTAATCTAGGCTTCTTGAAGGTTATGAAGACAATGATTGAATTTGCAATGAAGTAATTAACCTTGTTTGGAAAGCACCATCCATCATGAGAAAATACTTGACTTAACAAACACTGTCATGTGATGGGGTTGCCCTTTATATTCTCCTAATGTCCAGATTAAAATGTGCAATATATCAGAATATAAATATGCACCTGCACTGTTTTAAAATAACAATAAGGTTTAAGTAACTAGCTGTTGTCCATTCACTACCACTAATGACACACACAAACAAACCGCTACTATGTACTATAGAAATATTGGAAACGGTTTATGTGTGTATGTATGTATGTATGTATGTATGTATTGTGAACGATTGCACCACTCACAGGTTCGTGCCCCTTTAAAATTACGACCCAGGACAGAGAAATTGAGTTTTTAAGCGCGGTTGCGCTACTTTTAATTCAACACAAAAACAAACAAATACCAAACAAAAACCTAACTCCGTTTGGAGCGCTTACTAAACAGGTACTTTCCCTGACTAACCTGGCACCACACAACACACACTAACACAGCACTTACTTCACTCTGGCTACTCGGAGACAGAGCACCTCTTCTGCCTCTTTCTACTCAGCAGCCTTGAGCAGACTGACTGCTCCTCTTAAATACCCTGCACCTGGTCCCAATTTAACAATAGCTACCAGGTGCAGGGGATAATTAATAATAAAACAATTAAGAAATTAAATGAAACAATAAAACAATACAATCAAACAAACCAAAAAGGTGCATTTTCTCTTCAGGGAGGTTTTAACCCCCTCCCTGCTGTCTCACACAACCTGCTGCCTTACAGTATGTATGTATGTATGTATGTATGGGTCCCAGTACTTCTTGGAGGATAATGTAAAAACATATATTTTTTAATGTAATAAATGTCTACTGTTTTCTTATTGGTATTTTCTTTTGTTCATCAATCTCAATTAAACAAATACAATGTTATTAAATAAACCAGCTGAAGAAGAAGAAGAAGAAGAAGAAGAAGAAGAAGAAGAAGAAGAAGAAGAAGAAGAAGAAGAAGAAGAAAAAAAAATTAAAGTGAATTAAAATTTACCAACTGCCATATATTTTAAATTGGAATAATCATCCATAACCTTAAGCACTCAACATACAGTAATTTGAATAATCAGAAAGACTGCTGCCTCGCTGTCAGATTAACGGCATGGCTTACAGGTGCTTACTATGATTATATGATTATAATTATGATTTTGCTACATGGAGGTCTGGGTCCTGACAGTAATTGAGATAATGCATATACCTTGCCATGTGGATCATTTGATAAATTGTCTTAAATAATGCTCACAATAACAGTATACTAATGTGTACAGATAGGGAACCTAGTTGGGTGTAATTTATGTTCTTTAAAGTTTAAACAACTGCCTTTTTATTGGCTGAGAAATATGCTTTTAAGTTGGTTCTGCGAAGACCATGTCCTTTTTTCAGTACTGCTTAATGCAGGTATCTTTTTTCCATATAGTTAGTACTGTGTAACCAGCCACTGCAATATGAATTACAGTACAGTTAAAGAGATACCTGAATTACAGATACAGTTAAAGAGCAAGTCAATTGACTGTTCTCTTACCTTTTTATGATGTTTGCCATTGCTCTGAGTAGGTCTGAGTGCCGTTTCTTAAATGTGTTTTACTGTTTTATTGATATTTTCATATTGCTGAATAAAGGGCTTTGAACGTTTCTGAAATTGCTACCTCAGCCTTGAAGTTACTTTTCCTTTTGCCTTCTGTATTGCGGTAAGTGATAGAAGACACTGTCTCCATGGCTGCCAACACTTTATATGGGTCTCAGACAATACAAAAATATAAAAAAAACTCATTATTTAACAAACATTGCTTAGACCCATTTAGACCAAGCATCATAAAAAAAGGTAATAGGACAGTAAACAAACTGTTAAAATGTAATTTGAAGCAACATATTCTTTAAATATCTGTTCATAGCGTCTGCAAGGTCAGTGGTAGCAGAAAACTACACTAGTGATAAATAATCTACATGGTCTGGTAGGTCAGCAGGAAAACCATCTGGTAGGTACCCCAAGGGGTGCTGGTTTGGTTCATTAGTTTTGGTTAAGTTCTGCAAACACAATCTCAGATCAGCACCTGCTGGTAATTATATTTTTAAGTAAGGCAATAAAAATAAAAACATTGAATGAAGAGTTATGGTAAAACTTATAAGAAAATATTTAATTAAACTGATGAAAGTATTGTCTAAAATATTTGTCTACTATAAGCTGTAAGTGTTTGAGGTTATTAAAGAATTTAAACAGTTTTTTTCATACAGGAAATTCAATTCAACACTACAATCAGAATGGCACACAACATTAAGAAGGACTAGAACACATAGATACCAGTGTTAGCACCAGACCCTGAAGCTGGTTTCCAAGACTCCAGCCACAAACCAGGCTTGAAAACAGGAGCCCCAATAGATAGCAGACACAATAAAACAGAAACGTAAAAATAATTCTCTGTATATGAAGAACAACTGCACTATGCACCTTTGTGTGAAAATTGATGCTAGTGCCTGTCACCTGACTTCTACGTTCAGTCTTCCAGTAGTTTGATCCCCCCCAAGTACAAGGAGCAGATGGCAGTAAAGTTTACATGAAACAAGGGCAATTAGCCACCAGCCCAATCACAGGGTTGTAAACATTTTAAGACTACTTTGGTTCACAAACACTGGGCTGTTAAAAACAATAAATAATTGATTAACATACCAGTGGTAATATCTCACTGGGGATGCATATTGATGTATTGGGTCTACTGCTGATGGTTGTCCATAAGATAATAACACAATAAACTGTTTAGCCATAGGCCAGGCCAGCTACATTTTCTCCAGTATATTTCACATACAAACATATAAACTTCAAAACTTTAAACCACAACAACCCTTTAATAGCAAAAAATTGATTCTGTGTTTTCTGTCCATATAAGACACTGCAGAAAGATCTAAAGACTTTGAATATTCATGTTTTACTCTCTCTCTCTCTCTCTCTCTCTCTCACACACACACACACACACACACACACACACAGTACTCTTTGATCAGTTTCTGAGCTGCCATTTGAATACTTTTCCTCGTTTGTGGGGAATCCTTTCTCACACTTAATCCTGCTAGAGCTGTCTGATCCATTAAGACTTACACATGTCAAGGTTAGCACGCTTTTTATTTTTATTTAAAGATTAATAAAGTCAAATGTCAGGAGACTTTTTTACTTGATGCCTGCAGCTATTTCAGCTCCTTTCTCAAGATCTTACTGCAATATGAATACCAAACAAAAAAATACCATATACCACAGTCTAAGCTGGTGCAGTGTGCTCTGTACTTGACTATAATTAGATGAAGGCTAACGCATAATGCTAACAAACACATTTGTTAACATTATATACATGTTGTTAGTCTAATGCAAATATCTGGAAGGTTTCTTCTAGGGCTTTGTCAGTCTCTGTACTTAATGCAATATTTAAAGTTAATAACTCACATAGCCCTCATACTATCATAATACAGGATAGATTTTGTTCATAGACTAAAGATCTTTACTAGTTCAGAATCTACAGGGACCTCAAAAGTGTCAGTAATTTATTATACAGGAGTGATGTTTATACAATTCAATAACCCCCATCTTATATAACGAAGCTCCATCAGATATTGAAAATGGGCCACTGTATGCAGCACAGTGAGGATGAGTTGGCATATGATCATTTCCATTTTGTATGCTGTAAAGTTGTTATTCAGAACATTTTAAAAATGGAATACAATCTCTTTAATTCAGAGGAATCATGCATCTATACTTTTAAAGTTGTTTAAGTAGCTTTAGAAATGTGCCTTTTTTAAAATGCATAACAGTGTGGAGTAGTGGTTAGGGCTCTGGACTCTTGACCGGAGGGTTGTAGATTCAATCCCAGGTGGGGGACACTGCTGCTGTGCCCTTGAGCAAGGTACTTTACCTAGATTGCTCCAGTAAAAAACCCAACTGTATAAATGGGTAATTGTATGTAAAAAATAATGTGATCTCTTGTAACAATTGTAAGTCGCCCTGGATAAGGGCATCTGCTAAGAAATAAATAAAGAGCCTAGTACAGTTTCATGGATATCAAAATGCATTTGATTTGCCAAAACACAGCATTCTTAAAGTATCGCTGTTGGTTCTTGGCTTGTTTTTTTTTTTATTTGAATTATTGCAAACACAATGCAATAGATAAATTGCTCCATCTTGGGTTTACTCCCTGTAGTAAAATGTATTTATAGGCAGCAGTGGTGTAGTCAAGCCGGAACTCGCATAATAGGCAAGCAAAGTCACATGACTCACATCTCCCGCTCAACTGTCTGATTCAGTGAATAATTCTTAGGACCGTCTTCTATTACGAACTACTTCTTAAAAACGCTGAAGAAGACAACAGCAACAGTGCATCGGCATTCAGGTACATTCAGATTTAGGACTACAGCATTGGCAGAGAGAACACTTTCTAAAAACAAAGCACATCATTGAGGGGTCAAGGGTTATTACTGGTAGCCATGGAGATACTATGTGTGTCAGATACAGCAGCTAGGAAAATTAGAAGTTTCATTAACTTCAGTAGCAAGCTAGAGAAAAAAAAAATCAATCAAACTCAATATTTGTGCGACAGCACACAGAACAATTGCAAATATCTTAAAGATAAAATGTTGATATCAGCCTGTGCTCAACAGGCTTGTATTTAAGTAATATGACACTCTCTAACTTTCTTAATAAAGCTGGGGTGGCCTTGAGAATTCTTTATCCCATACAATATAGTTTGACACTCTTCCAACTGATATCTAGTTTAGCTGACTTACTTGAAGCACCCATGAACAGAGCAGCCCATCTTCTTGTCATCAGTATTCACTCTATTGTCCAATCGTGACTTCAATCTCTCACATCAGGAGTTTTTAACAAGTATAATAAGATACAGCAGCCTTCGAAGAACCTCTGTCAGACCCATTGCACTGCAGGCTTTTGAACTTCAGGACAAAAATGCTTCTTTCGCCCTGCAAGCTGGAGGGAAATACCCAAGTCTTTGTAGTTTAAAAAAAAAATACTCCTGGGCCACACACACTAGAAAGCAATGCTGCTGGATTCCACTCATTAGTGGCCCTTTCCAGGGTTACCAATGCTAAGTCAAAGACTGGCAAGAAAAGGTCTGAGAGAATTTTAAATGAGGCTGTCATTCTACAGGTAAGGCTGTCAGGTTATTTCTGTCACCCCTTTCAATTAGCTTCTTACTTTTTAAAGCTACTTCACATTTCTTATTTTCAAGCAGCACTTTTTCTATCTATGCCACTAGTCTTGCAGAAAAAGAGTACAGAGTGGAGGTTTTCTGGGTGGATGCTGGAAAAAAAAGTTTGATTAACCCAATTTATAGCTAGATAATCATTATTATTATTATTTATTTCTTAGCAGACGCCCTTATCCAGGGCGACTTACAATTGTTACAACATATCACATTATACATTATTTCACATTATTTTTACATACAATTACCCATTTATACAGTTGGGTTTTTACTGGAGCAATCTAGGTAAAGTACCTCCGGTCAAGAGTCCAGAGCCCTAACCACTACTCCACACTGCTGCCCATCTATGGCTCAGTTTGGCCAGTCATGTACGCTAAGAAGTCGGCACAATTAATGGTTGGTTTAATGAACCATGCCTCTGTACAAATCACCTGTACCTAATGATGTGTTACAATACTGTATGCTGTATCGGAGATCTACATTTTGACATACACATGATGACAAAGGTGGATTAGTTAACCTCTACAGCCCTCTAAGAGGCAGCTACAGTGATATGAGTCATTAGTAGAATGGTACTACAGTGTTAAGAATGTTAACAATGGTATAACAATGGTATGAAAACATGCAACACTATGACAATTGTCCCAATTACATGTTTCTAAGATTTCTGTAAATGCTGTGAGTCCTGAAAGCCAGCAAGCCCTGCACTTAGCTGTAAAGTATAAGAGCTATCCTCATAAGAGAAGGGTATTCCATTGACCAGTCTTGAGGTTTAAATGCAGTGAGGGTTAGCACACAAGTATGTTTTGCACTAATATTCATCACATACTTTTCTCAAAGGGATCTCTACTCTTTCGCAAAATGTGCTGATTTTGTGAAATGGTCCATCCATCCTGTTATAGCTAATTGGAGGTAAAGAAAGGTGAATTTTACAGCAATGTTTCTACCTTGGTTGAAAAGGTTCATCAGATATCTTAAAGGCAACATAATGAGACCTACAGGAAAGTTACCAGGATATAAATATGTTTTAAATCATGATTGCCAAGATCATACAGACTGAGGATTGATCACATGCCTCTCTATTTAAAACAGTGATGTATTGATGATAGTGTTTAATGGAAGCACCATTTATGGTGAAATTACCTTTTATGTTGTGATGTTCTGTTGCTGCATATGGACTGTTGACCACTGCAGGTCTTTCCCAGCAATAATTATTTAGGGGAGAAAAGTGAATAAAAGTCTCCTGCAACCAGGAATGAAACTAAGCAATAAGGCAAAAAAAACAGGCTTGCAAACATGTGACATTGTTGCATTATTGCATGAGACAGTCTTGTGACAGCTAAGCAGCTGGCAGTGGCTACCACTTTTTGTCATGGATAAAATAATACTTTGGCAAATGGTTTAAACCTTTATAGAATAAATAAAGAATCATAAATATGATAAGCTATGCAGTGACCAGACCTTTGAACAGAAATTATTTTAGCAGCATGTTCCTTGGGAAACAAACACTATATTATTTCGCTCACACACACACACACACACGCATTATGGTATATGTCCAAGCTAATGCAAATACTGACATGCTATATGAATAGTTAGTAGCATATTAAACTGTCCCGTCACTTACCCATACTAGTTACATTTTGTAGTTCATTGTACCCTGTACATGTCCTGTACTTAATGAGGGCAGAGAAAAAGAATTAGAAGCCCATCGAGAACATGGGTGGACCTAGAAACAGGAAGAGCTTTTGTGTTCTAGACATGTACAGCCTCCTAACTAAGCCATTTCTCTATAAAGCCCACCAGCCCCTGTTTTTATTTGTTTGTTGGTTTCTTTTTATAATGACCGCCTTTGTATTTTTGACACGTAAATAATGTAAACAGTTGCTTATTTTAAAATATATACCATAAGCATGTACACCATCCAACCTTCTGGTGAAGTAATACATTTTTTTGCAACAAGCAGACTGATTCAGATTTCTGTGTACTTGAGATTGCTTGGTATTTCACTGTCCTTTATCCAGATAGGTTGATGCTACATTTGTTTTGGAATATACGATTAGTTTACAGTTCAACATATTTACATTCCTCTGAAAGGGATAAATAATAATTGAGTATTTTTTGGTCACATATAACTTTGTTAGGCATACAAGTTTAATCCATTACCCATCATTGTAATGCTGTATAATTACATGTTTTCTTAGCAAGGAAGTTATTCCAACTTCTTTCACATCGTGCTTACATTATAATTACACCTAATGTATACCTGTCAACCAGCTATTGGTTTCACACAGAACGATATTTGTAATAGGTGCAGCAAATACTTAAGCAAAACAGACTTCTTTATTTTGTAATTGTAACATCCTGTATGACAGATTTAATAAAACTATAATGGATAGATTCTTTATGCCATAATTTGGAAAGCATGTATGATGGATTGGTTTATAATATGAATGCCCATTTGATAATGTAAAAGGCAATATCATGAAAAATGATATTGGAACCTTATTAGATGTTCCTAAAAGTTTCTAAGGGCACTTTGTCTTGATCTGCTTGTGAAATATTAATGCTAGCTAATTACGGGGCTTGTAAATGCATAATTGATTAACTGTAAAGCACACTTTTTTCAGCATTTCTCATCATAGAAGACTGATCTTTACAAAGGATGGGAAGTGCATATATAAATATGTTAATATTTAAACAAATATCAATAACTTTGATTTGCAGTACTGTAAGTGTAATACAATAGTTCCTTTTCTAGGGACACATATTTATTTATAATAAAATTAAAATAAATTGGGAAGACATAAGTAAAACTGCAACAAAAATAAAAAATACACAGCAAATTACAGTAATTTCCTACAACATAACCAGTAATAACTATTCCACAGATATAATGTAAATATTATTTTTAATACCATTGTGCTAGTTTTAAATTGCTGTGCACATGTCAATGTAAATGCATTACCACATAATCTTCATTTTTGTAATTAAACATATTCCATGTGTCCCTTTGTTTATTTCACATAATATACAAGCTGTCATACTGAAATGATTGCTTTCGATTGCTTTAGTGTCCAACTTGGAATTGGGCTCTTACTTTCTTGTCTATGTAATGACTGTGAAATGGGTTCAAGCAGTCTGGCAACAAGAAGGCATTACAAAACTGTCTTACGTTGGTCCTGATTCAGTCTGCTCTTTGAGAAGTTGCAGGCTTCAGAGTGCAAAGAATGGAATTCTTTCACAAGTGTGTGAAGTGGGGTTCTTTCTGTGGTGTTGATAAGCCTTGCCAGAATTAACTGCCACTGACACCAGATGGGGGAATAGCATGTTTCTCTAAAGTGATGCTAGTGTGACAATAACAATATATATCAGCTTTACTTGGGAATGTCCAGTGCATTGTTTTTATTCATGAAGGTACAACCTACTTAACACCCAGATATGGAAATGGAACAAGTCTACTGTTGATATCTGTTGAAAATCCCAACAATGGCTAGTAAATGCCTGCACATGCTTTCAGGTTTTCTGACACAAAAGATTAAACTGTGTTTTCATGATTAGAAACAGGATCCAAAAACAATAATGCGATATATGTTCTAAAAACTGTGGTTTTGCTGTTTTTATTAAATTGGAATAACTTTGCAGATCATCCTGGTCAGAGTTGGCGACATGGCTGTGCTGGTTTTCAACAGCTGTTTGAAGAAAGGAAAAGAAAAACAACAGTCAAGTTGAATTATTATTAATCAGCTGCATGTGTTCCTGTTCCCATCATGTGCTCGGAATAGTGTTGTTGACATAATAATGTACCCAAACCACTGTACATGTCTATTACAAATAATCATTTTAATCCAGTATCTGTATGTGTTCCTGTTTGGTGTTTACAATCAATAATCCGTATTATAACTAAATAGTGTTTTGTTTTATTAATTGTTTGTTTGTTATTTAAATTAAAAGGGCTTGGTTAGTTAGTCACATTTTTGGTTTTATTAAAATCCAGGACTTTTAAAAAAAAGACAAAAGCACTTGTATTAATATCTTGACTCCACCTTGAATTTTCTCCACTCAGATGAAGTTATCTCCTCTGGAATAAGCCATGTGGTTAATCGTTGAGTACAGTTCTGTAGTACACATCACTGTTTTTATACTGTATAGCCAGTGGCTGAAATAAAGAAAACACATCTAAATGAAATACATTTTAATAAAAGCCTTTTTCACTTGATTACTAACATTGGTTTAAGTTTGAATGCTGCTTGCATGTTAAAATAAGAAGGATTTTTATTATGCTGTATGCCTCACTGTGTCATACAACGCTTGCATGGACAGGTAATTGACAATTCAAACATCTTGTGCACAGTTGCTTGAACTTTTACCCATATGTAAGACCCACAGTATACAAGTGTTAAAGTTTGTTCTTGTTTTTTTTTTTTTTTCTTTAATTAGGTGTTTGTGAATGTCTGAAGATAATGATCTAATAACACAGCAAGACTATAATCAAGGTTTTTGTGAACTTCCATGCAAAACTATCAATTCTCACCTGTTAGCAGAGACTATCAGCCCAACTGGGTTGAACCTGTGGTATTTAATCATTTAGATTATTTTCATGGGAGACCTCCAGCTCAAACTATTGCCACAGTTCCATTTGCACTATGAAACCAATCTGCAAAACTCAATCTCATTTGTTCCCATATCTAACTACGGCAGCAGCCGGTTCTTTCTGCAGCCCACTACTTACAATCCAAAAGTCAAAGACCATCTGTATGAGTATGTATGAGTTTCTAATTGCATTGAAACCCTGATTATTGTGCATTTCCTTTGTAGTTGATCCTGTCTGTATGTATCAGGGTCTTATCTTTCCTGATGTGGTCATCTAGCAGGCAGTAATGCCTTCTAATCAGGGTTCTGCTGCTTAAATAACTGTATGGCAGCTCAGACATACATCTGAGAGTTCAATTTGAATTAATAGAAATGTTATTGTCTCCTGTGAAGAACCTGAAGGAGGTGAGGCAGAAGTAGCGTTTCTGTTTGAGTGCTAATGCAGAGAGGGCAGATCTGAAACCTGAAGCATGACTGACAGCTGCTTTAACAGTTAGCATCAAATGAAAGACAAGCAGACAGTGGCATCCACTGATTAGAGAATGGGGTCATCTGGCAGAAAGATTGCAGTTGATTTGTAAATAATAAAACTGTGTTGGCACTGTGTTGCTTCTGCAGATTACCGTTGGGATAAAAAAGAATGTTGCACCTGGACACTGCGCAGCACCTGGGCAGAAATTAGACAGATGTTCTAGAATTATTAATCAATCCATGCTTCATGCAGGGTGTAGAGTTTGTAGTTCAAATACAGGACTTGAACAGTGTAATTGACCAGACAAACTAAAAACAGTTACAGGGACTGACCATTTTAAATGTTGTTCTCAAGGAGTTAATAACCCAAAATTGGTCATCTGGTATATTACATTTCAACCAAACTATACAGTATATATTTTTCTTAGCATTTCTATTGTTCATGCACATTTAATTGAATGCAGTGCTACCTTTTCCTTCCTCTAGATGTCTCACTGGGAGTATACATGCTTGGAATGAGTTGATCCTGCTGTGGTATTTTACTTCAACCCCGCTCTCTAACACAAACATATCATCTTCTAAAAAGTCAAAATATTTTGAATATCAAATATATACTTAAAGTAAACAAAATTCTCGAACATAAAATTATACTGTACTGTGAGAGTGCTCGGAACTGCTGGATTGAAAATAACACTGACAGGAATCTAAGAGCACTCTGTACAGTATGTAATACAAAACACTCTCACAGTACTGTATATATGCTGAACACAATACTGTAAATATATATTTACATACACTCCCTTGAGAACGATCCCTTGAGAAACGTTGGCCAGCCTTTACACTTTCTTTATATACAGTGTATTATTTTGATACTTAAGAATGTCATCATGAGTAACTCATTATGTAAAATCTGCTTAAAAGCAACATAACAAAAAACCCTGGCCATTTTTTCAACTTTTAACATTTTCTGTTTAGAGTCATCTGATTTAAATGTCCTCTTCAGAAGAGATTTATTTTCAGTTAATTTAATCTACATCTATTATTCAGGTCATCAAACAACTGGCAGATCTGTTTGCCTGCTGTTGAACATACTGTAGATTACGCAACAATGCAAACATTCCAATTACCTTCAAATGCATTTATAGTAAAACATTGCCCAAGCTACTCTAAATAGTGACTTCATGTGAATAAGCTACTTTAGTAAGTAGGCTACATCTTGGTGGATCATAATGTAGCCCTGGGCAATACTGTAATACTTTATGCTCATTGTAATGTGAGGTTGCTCAATCGTTTGCCTCCCAGAAAGCAAATCCATGCCTTCTCTGATTCATAAGTTTGCTTGGAAAAAGAGATTAGGTTGAGATTTTTAACTGAGCATAGAAAAAATGTTTACCTGTGCTGTCGAAAGCAAACTGGCATATATCTACAGACTCCAGGAACCCCATGAGACCTCCCACCACCACCACCACAACCTCATTTGACATCAAAAATAAAATATATGTTTACTTACCAGGTGCTATGGTGACTTGCAAGCCCACTGTCTCACCTGTTTCCCCTTTGCAGATTGCTCAACCAAGGGGAGGGTGACCCAAGGTGACCCAGGGTGACCCAGGGTTTGACCTGCATGATGGAATACATGTTGTTTTTTATACAGTGTGGCATTGGCCTTGGTTGCAAATAATCAGGAAAATAAGGTGGAAAAAACAACTTCAAGAATGGGAAACTCTCACATGATGGTAAAGATGGAGTGTGCTTGAAAACAATGTGAGATTGGGGATGTAGCTGTCTCTGTATCTTTTAGAATCCTGTCAAGCCTTCACTAACTGGAAGCACGTCCAATTACACAGAGCAGACTTTACCATTAGCTAGAGCTGAGGTTGAAACTTTAGAATATTTAGTGTACTGTAATTAATCTGTTGATTACAGTAGTAAATCATTATGTACTGTATTTATAGGCTGTTAGAACAATGGTCAGTCAAAAACGGTTACGCAAGCAGCTTTTATAAAAGCATTTTCAGTTTTAAACAATACTGGTATGCCACGTGTAACATGAGTACCGGGTGGCTTTAAAACACTGCCAGTGTTTCTTGTGACTTGTATCAGGGACACAGCTGTTCTGTCCTGCCTTTTACATGGTGTACCTCCTTTGAAGGGTGCTATCTGCTGCTAAAAAGGTCAGGGTCATATCCCACTGGTTATATAACACTGGGTGCTGTGTTATTGCCATTATAAAGCAGTATACCATTTAAACCAGGTACGGTAACAAAAACCTTCCTAAATACTATTTTTTGGTTTTAACAAAAATGTAATCTTTTTCTTCAAAATCACAATTGCGCAGGCAGCATTTATTTCAAACAAATGGCCTTTAATGCATAAAGGTTTAATGCAAGTGCAAAACAGGAATTACTCGTAGTTACCATGGAAACAAACAAGTAATTCTCTGCAATCATCTGCTTCTACTATTACTTGTAAACAGTTAATGTTAAACCACAATTAAAATGTTATTTTGAAATAAGAAATATTATACTGCTGCAAGATTCACTCATTGAAGGCTTTTTGGAAAAATAATTTTTAGTTACTGTCATGACTAAAATTCAGAGGATTCAAAAAACAGTACGCTCAGTGAAGTAACTGACACATGGATTCCATGTAATTAGCCTTATTACCCAGTTATTTTCTTCAATGTCATTGATTCAGTCATGTTTGAAATACAGTGCAATGTATTATGCAATAAACATTTTCCACAACGGTTTGCATGCATGTTGTTTGGAAATATGTGGCTTTACCAGCTATTTACTTATCAAATGTTATAGCTAACTTGAAATATGCAACTGTTCAAGAGCTGAAAACAAGTAAAAAGGTCTAATTAAGCAAATTATCAGTTCAATTAAGGGTCTAGTTAAGTAATTGAGAGCTCGGTTGGAATGAAAACCAGCAGCCACAGGGGGTCCCCAGACCCGAGTTTGAGAAGCCCTGGTCTAGTGTAAATAAGCAAACAGATGACTGGGAGGTGGGAAGTGTTGAAGAAAAGACAGGGAAACTTGAGTTGCTTAATAGCAGTCTTCCCTTGGCTTGGTGTATGGATGGAATGATGTCAAGGTCATGGGAAAGGGCAGTGGCCTGTTTGTACTGCACAAATGAGTGCACTTGTATGTCTTTTAATAAAGTGAGAAGGAATCCGTGTGGATCAACGGCGAGATGGAGACACTGTAGGGGGCGATCATCATTCCTATCTTCAATATGATTTCTACTTTCAGTGTTACAGCATAAGAATCTTGAATTAAACTGAAACTGGGGTAAGAAGGCAAGCATAATCAGTGGACGCACAGTTACTTTGAAAGGGATCACGCTTTAAAGGATCTGTTCATGAATGATTGTGGATGAATGGTTTATTATGAATAACTGTGGAATGTGTAAGACAAAGATTTGTATTTACAGTGAAATTTATGAAATGCTATAGGTTACTGCATGTCCCTTGAAACATAATCACTATATATTTTCATAACGCTGATAAAATTAAAAAGAATCCCCAATTTCAGTTTTTGTTTTGTCAAAGTGCTTCACATTTTATTTAATTTCTAAACAGATACAAAATCTGTCCATCCTTTATTGCTTTGTGTTAATGAAATGCACAAAGCACGACACACCAGTAAAAAAAACCCCTGAGTTTAGAGATAATGAGTTGATACTGTACAGTATATTCCTTTTAGTATGTATTCTGGTAGTCTGTCTGTTCATTTTGTTCTTTCAGATCAGCAATTAAGGAAGCCAGCTAAACATCCTAAAGATGTTAGTAGTGGTTGTATATTAGAAAGTGCTGGCGATTTATTAAGAGCTAGTTTGCCACTGTAATGTCACATTGACAGAAACCAAAGGAAGTTATAATTACTGCAGCCATGCCTTCTAATAGGACGCTGCATTTGTGAGGGAAATTGTCCTTCCCACAGACACACTCTGCTCATATTCATCATTAGGCTTCTCAAGAATGGGCTTTATTATTAAAAAAAAGGGTTTCATTTTCATTTCTAGAGGATTTTGTTTTCCTGTAGGTAAAAGGTTAGTATGCCCTGTGTTTAATCAGCCTTATAATTTTACAAACATCTTTAAAAGCCCCACTTAACACTTGAATGTCCTTATTTTAGTTATTTAAAATATCTAATCAATGCAAACCAAACCAAGGGACTAGGAAGTGATAAATGTGTAAATACAACAAAGCACAAAGCTATAAATAATACGCCACTGGTCGCCATGTTAAAACCAATTATTCAGTTTACAAGTGTTGTTTGAAAGCTTTGATTTCCTACCAGGAAAATCAAGGTCTAAAATATTCCATATGTTCAAAAGTTGCAGCCTATATAACTTTCCCACATGAAGTTGATTTTAACTTAAGAACAAAATGACTCCTCTGCTGGTTTCATATTTTGTGTAAATGTGCTTAGAAACTATGCTATAGTATCACATTGGTGTTGAAGGGCCAAGGGCAAAAGGGGAGACTGTCCCTACCAGCTACTATAAACTTGTGATTTCAAATGCTCTCATTTGCTCTTCACTTTGCTAAGAACTTCTTCGCAGTTCAGACCAATTGTATTACTGACTCATATTAACAAATCCATATATGAAAACGCAAAATATAACTCTTTCTGTATTAAACACCTAAAATGATTAAAAAAACACTATTATCTTTAAACAGCTGTCTTTTGTGGTATTTTTGTGCAAAAATCGAATGAGTTTACTAGATGTTTTATTACAAATTATAGAATACTTTAATTAATCGTATATGCTGATTAATCACAAAATGTATTGTTATGAGCAAAACACTAATTATGCCAGTTTATAAATGTCTGATTTGGGTTTTGCATAAAGAGAGCATACATGTATCACTGGTTAGGAATAATCATGGTACTTTTACATGTTGTGATCTGCTTTTGTATTAAGGCCAATGCATCATGCCGTGGGCAAAATTGTATGGGTGGATCTGTGCTTGCAGCATGGTACCATGATTTCCCCCATCCTTCACCCACACACACAAGAAAACTGGACACCACCTATCGCTCCAAACACTGAAACCCAGAGTGACACACTTGACAGTACTACAGTACTGGGATTGTGCGCAACAGTCAATGAATGTAATAGGAACTTGAAATCCAGCCTTGATTATATTCCCAAACATGGAGGAACAACAATCAGTAGTCCAGGGTGTGAATTATATTGAGGTAAGAGGTTTGGTTAAGCAATGAAGCAGTCTATCATTTATCAGAAGCTAACAACAGATTGGTCAGTTAATGACCCAAGTCAAAACCAAGGGCCATAAACACACAAACTGCAGATAACGAACTGTTTTGGGGGTGATGATTGTTGGGAATATTGTTGGGAACTTCTTGTATCAATCTCCCTCTCTCTCAAACTGAGACCCTGTCTGGTTTGAAGAATTCCACTGGGATAAGCGAAAGCATTAGCTGAAAACAGCATCACCGTACCAATACGGTAACACTCCAGTGTCTCCCAGGAATTGATTCAATTACTGCTGATGTTTATTTCCAATTCAGTAAATCTGAATAACAGATTTGGAGGTTCATGCCATTGGGATACCATGCCAAAATGATTGCAATGGCCCATACAATTGACAGTATTTTAAATATGAAGTCCTGTCTTTGTTAGCCTGGCAGAAGCATTAAATACAATGTATGTTTTTAGAAATGCTAAAAGAAACACAGATATTTTCTGACCAGTACCAACAGGATTTTAAGTAACCAGACCATTTGTTTGAATCTATTAGTATAATAATATCACTGATGCACTTATTATTATTTATTATGCGCTTTGTTCTTTAATTTATTTTTACAGACAGTACTCATTTTTATTTTCCAGCCTAGGTACATAGGCTACATGACAAAACTCCGGTTCCTATTCAAACAAAACAAAAAAAAAACGAAATGTGCACATATATTTTACAGACCGAAAATAAATAAATAAAAAAGTAGTGTGTGTAAACATTACCATACGATCAGGCAAATAAAATGACCAGATAGAAAATGTTGATTCATGTAGTTAACCTCCCCTTTAATTAATCTCCTGCCATGCCTTCCTTTTGCCTTACTGTGCTTGCGCGATCCACTTTTTCCTTGATCTATTAATTTCCTACAACACCAGAACTGACCGACAGCTGTTTCAGACTTTCAACTGCTGGGTTGGAAATAAGGTTCTTACTGCAAAGCAATTTAAGACATTCCCGGTTGTACTACCTTAACCCCTCAAAAGGGACAAGGTATGCCTAATTATGCTCCGGTATGTCTAAATAAAACCATAGTAAAACCTTAAATGTCTCCAGATGCTATTGTATTTCCAAACCAACCTGTAAAAAAAAAAGGTCAAATAACAGTTGCACAGAAAGCTGATGAACACAGACTTAGACTATTGAAAAGCCTGTGTCAAATGAGTTTAGAGTCAGGGAGCTCCACAAGCCAGATCCACATGAACATAAAAGTGGATCTGTGTTAGGGGCCAGCTCTGCTTGGATGGCAGCACAAAAAATTGTAATTGTAAATTGTAATTGTAAAGGAGAACTTGTCAGAAGGCAGCTAATTGGATGGAATGCACGTCATCTGAAGCATGGGAGGCTCTGAAACAGGCAGACCACCCTAACTGCTGCCTGCGGACTTCGGAAAAACAGACAATTACCTAGCATCCTGCATTACTGCATTCTTACCACTGCTTGAAGTGTTTGATGTTGTTTTCTTATGATGAAAATGTCCCTGCTAATCTTAAGTTCATTAGAAGTCATATGTGAGTACATATGATTTAAATTTCTTTTCATTCTGGTTACAACCACCAGCTTCCCTCCAAGGTATGTGTTGGGGTTTAAAACTGAACACCTTTAGCTTGAATGAGAGACTCACAAAGTGAGTTAGTAGGCAAAAATGTTTTTTTTTTAAATTACCAATGATGTCCAAAGTACAGGTGTGACTATGAAGTTCAGCATCATTAAAATGATTCACTGGATTGGTATTCATTCAAAGCATGGGCATGTATCTGCTATTAAAAAATAAAGAGGTATACAGTATAGTGTGGAAATCTTTATTCAGAACTGATTCCCAGAAACCATTCTGTGGTAGCAGAAAAGATAGGTCCCTTAATCATTCATTTACTACTGTAAACAGGGCCAGGGATAATCATTCTTGCATCATGAAATCACTTGCATTAGTAAAACTGCATGTCTGATGCATCTCCTCTCTGCTGCACGGAGAAATAAAGATTGTAAAAGAATCCCAGCAGTGTACTTCAAATGTATTCCCTAGGTTAATCAGGTTAAAGACAGTTAACTATGTTCTTTCTCATTGGGAGATTTTCTTTACACAAGAAAAGGTGCCGATGGCACAATTCATCACTAGAAAATGTCAGCCAGTCAGAAAACAGGGTCGGCAACATTAAAAACCATCTCCGTTCTGCTTTTGTTATCCAGTGGCAAGTGCACCCTTAAAAACATTTTGTCAAACAAAGCAGGTTGAGCCATTCCCTTTTTTTGATGTTTAATCCCCTTCGCTCCCCTTTTGGAATAGTGATCCCCCCCTTCTCTTTTTTAATAAATAGGCAGAGAGACAGAACATTCAAGGCAGTGGCTCTTTGATCAGTCTGGAGCTGTCAGCCCCTGCTGATGCGAAGCGTAAAGCTTTCTCTTCCTGCCCTTGTCCCTGGCTAAAAGTGGAAGTAATGCCCCTAGAAAGAATTACCCTAGGAGTCCGGCAAATCATAGATCTTTGTTTTGAGGACTAACACCCCCCACCCTGAGTATTATTTATGTATACAATTCAACGTGCTTGTCTGACCTATGTGGACTCCTCTGTCTGAGATTCTACCACTGAGCGCAGACAGGGGAAGCCGCCTTTTTTCCAGCAAAAAAAAACAGCACTTTAGCTTCTGGAATTATCTTTTAGATTCTCCCATTTTTGGGTAAACAAGTCTCAGCTTTAACTGAAGCCGGCCTTTTTTTCTGCTTCAAAAATAAAACCTTGTGAAAGTGAATTAGCCTGTTTATGTAGGTCACTACATCTGCAACCTGTGCAGCTTTATCAGACTGTATTATGAAAATGAATTTCTTTATGTTGTCTTTTGATAGTTTAAGGACATACTACTGTACATGTAGCCCAGTAAACAAGCTACAAAAATAAATGAAGCCAAACATCAGAATAATAGTCCCAATTATCTGATTTCTATGTAAATCTATTCCTCCAGACACATTTGAAAAGCATGTTAAAACGGGGCCAGTCGGTGGGTTTCTGAAACAAACCTAAATAATTTAAAAGCTGCTTGTTATACTGGATGTCAAACTGCAGTGGAAAGAAATACAGCATTGCAGTGGCGGCACATTGAGGCCCCCGGTAGGAAAGCAAGAGCTATTAAGTGGAAAATTCCTGCAGAGGATGTGTTTCCATTCCTTATGCGAAGAAAGGGGGTGTTGTTTCAGTCTGGCAGGTCTGTGCAAACACACACACACACACACACATGCATGCACACACAGGGAAGAAGAGAAAATGACCTCATTGAACTCTGAATGGCGAACTAAACAAAAATATTGCACCAAAGTATAACTTTCCCAAAGACAGCAAGCAAAGTGTTGTGCCAAGACTTATTGATAAGGTTTAATTTTCTGTTTTTTTAGAATCAGAATTGATTATTGTCTGTGTTGCTAAATATAACTGGTATAGATTTTTCAATTGCCGCTTCGTTCAAGATATCATGTTAATAGGACTAGATCTGCATCTAGAATTTTCATTGATACCATTTCATGCCTTACTGATATTGATATTGAGACAATGTTAGACCATTGCCTTTCAGGATGGTGGGAATGTTACCCAGGGTGACTGACAGGCATTTGAACCAAGTAGGCCCCATAAGCCCCACCACATAGCAGCTAATTGCATGGATCTGAGCACACCCAGAAGCTCAGGCTATACACTTTGGTAGGTTTGGGGAGGAACAACAGGTCTCAACATTCCATTTTGGTTTCCAGGGCAACATCCATAACAAAAGCTCATAAAGACTATGGGTTTCTGTTTTCTTAACCCTTGAAGACATGACTAAATAAATACATCCTCCAAAAGATGGTTCAGTCACTTTCATTTAGGAGCTCTTTCTCTCTGTAATCACAACATTACTAATAAAAAGCACACAGTAAAATTGTAGCATAAGCCTGTTTTATAATATTTCTGAAAAGATACATGCAGTTAAAAAATCTTCTGTTTTTTTAATACATGGGTTTTCTCAGAACCAAAACAGTTTCATACAATATTCAGCTATGTTTATGATAGTGTGTGTGAGAGTGTATAATCATGACAATAAGTTTGCTGCTGGATGCATTTGCTTCATGCTCTTGACCAATGGGTAAGATTAGATTTCTTGAGTACACAGTAGCCCAGTATACAAGGCTAATCTTGACAGAGTATTGCAGAAAAGAAGATCAATTTGAAACCTACAGCTTGATCATGATCCAGTGAGGGCACTGTACAACAGGAACTGTGTGCCTCATACTCAATGGTTGGGCAGTTCATTCCAGGGGCAGTCAGAAGCCGGCCATTCAGGAAGGGGGCAGCCTCACGGTACCAGGAGTCATTACCCTAGTAGGATGAGCGAAGTTTCAGTCATGAATTGGAGGAGACGTGATTGAACTAGCTATTGGAGGGGGCGGGGCTTAGGAAATTTTAGGGGGGTGTGATGCAGTAATTGGTTCCTGTGTTGTGGTTAATGGGAGGAAACGAGGACTGTGAAATCATGAGTGAAGTATTTTGTTTGTTTTTAGTAACTGTATGTTTGTCTTTGCCAGACGGCTAATACGAATCCAGGAGCTGCCGCTTCAAGCCAGTAGTATACCCGGACTTTACTGAACCTGTACACAAGCAAGCACCACTGTTTCAAGCACCGCACCTGCACCTAGAGCACGCACTGTCCGGAGACGTGTCTGTATCTGTGTTGTGTGTCTGTGTTTTGTATTATTATTTCGGGACTGCAACCCATTGGTTTATACGCTGGCAATACCCATAGTTGTGTAGAGCCAGCATTATTATTTAAACGGTCAAGTCGACCACAAAAGGAAAATAAAAAGAACTTGAACCGTGAACTTTGTGTTTGTCGTTGTCTGGAGCACCTGCATCACCCCTACACCTACGCACTGCAACCCACACGTTCACACAGTGTTACTTTCATATTGAAGACATAGCTTCAAACTTAAAAATGAACATTTTCTTTCAACTGGATGTTTAATCCATAACTTGAAATCCCTAATGATTCTAAAGTAAAACTTTGTCAAGTAGAACTTTTTGGCAAGCGCACAAACCAAAATGTTTGTATACTTGACTTATACTTTATCAGGACGCCGTTATAAACAAGCTAAGTGTAGCTCATATGGCTTTCCTGAATAAACAATTTAAAGAAATACCCTTGTAAAGCTCTAAGTCACCTTAGTACTGACCTGAAAGAACATAAGAACATAAGAACATAAGGAAGTTTACAAACGAGAGGAGGCCATTCGGCCCATCTTGCTCGTTTGGTTGTTAGTAGCTTATTGATCCCAGAATCTCATCAAGCAGATTCTTGAAGGATCCCAGGGGGTCAGCTTCACCAGCTCTGACCACTGAGACCAACTGAAACCAACAAACTTGTTTCACTTGGGCAAGATTCGAACCTAGGCATCCAGAGGTGATAACTCGTGTTAACCTACTGTGGCTTTTCCTTCAAATTGATGTTATATTTGAATAGTTATTCTGACAATACCACTAAAGGATAAGCAACATTAATAGTAATAAGAGGTTTGAATAGCAATGCACATGTGAATGTAATGTAATAAACGAAAGAAGTTAGAACTGCAGTGTTTTAGTTAGAACTGCAATGTTTTGTTTCTTTCTCTTGATGTTGTTTTTAAACTCCAGAAAGTTCCAAATCAAATTCTCTTTTTTTATTCCCCATGTAATGTAAATGCAACGCTCTACCACCCAAGAAGACCATGCCATCAGTTTCTGGACTTTGACACTGCACCTACTGTTCTGGCTCTTTGCTCATGAACAGTGACACCCAGGAATTTGGAATTTGCTCAAGTCTCAGTTGCTGAAAGGATTCAAGACTTTTCAGGCCTGCTCATACGAAATTTGAAACTTGTTAAAGCCATCTAAGGCCATTCAATACAACTACAATGTTCTTTTATTTAAAAAAAGTGGCCAATAATATTGAATCAGAAAACAGGGGTTTTCTCAGATTCTTTGGCAGTGCAGATTGAGTATCTGAACCAGCTAGCCTTAATGCTGATTTTTTTTTTTTATGTTCAGAAGCAGACTTTGTTGATAGGGAAATCGAACACTAAAGACAGGACAGCAAACATTACCATGCCTTAGTATGGCAGCACATTGGAATTAGACAAGGGTAGGAATTTGGTACGCATTTTCAAAAACAATATTATTACTGGAGAAAGCAATGGGTCTGTGCTGCAAAAGAAGACATTCAATCCTGACTAAACTACATTTACAGTACAAGGACAGATGAAAAAAAAACATCTGCCATTATTCAATTATTACCACCTCATAAAACACGAATCTGCAGTCTTTTCTGCAGAGAGGCTCATAGAGACTTGTATATTTTGATACTGTTTTTTTGTGAAACAAATTCAGTAATTGGTGAAACCATGGATAGTCTGTCAGATGTGTTATCATCGTGACTGAAACTTGCAACATGGTGTTGGAGCTTGTATTGCAGAATGCATGCCAGGGGTGCCATTAGCATACACAATGAGGATAAATATTAAGTATATGACAGTATCATAGTTATAGGACATTAAACTATGCAGGACTTTTGGCAGTACTACTACATGTAGTATGTACTGTAGTATTTTTCTCATATGGAGGCATATTACAGAATACAGCAATAACCAAGCTGTATTCTTAGAATACCTAGAATAATTAGCATCTGGTGACACAACTGTAAATCTTGGGGACAAATCATATGCCCTTTGTTATTGTTTCCCTTACATGCACATGTATGAATTTTAATTGGAATTGAGTCATGGCTTTGTTACTGCCCCACATTTGCCCTGAACAAAACACATTTGTTTATTTTATATATTTCCTTTTGTAACAGTATCACTGGCAAGGTGGTTTAAGAGTCTGGGTGGCACAGCAGCATTGTGTGCTACTATTAACTGTGTGATCTTTTCAGCAAAACAAACTCGCACGTCATTGGTCCCTAGAGATAGTAACCACCTAAACAAACTTCACACAGATACTAAAAGACACAGGCTTCTATCTGATCTAACTCTCCTTAGAACGTCTCCATATCGTCATTAGATTCAAAGAAATGAGGACTGTCCTCGGTGCCTCATGCCTCTGGTCTACATGATAGTACTGGGGTACTGTACCCCAAAAGAAAAGTGCACGGGGTTTCTTCTATGGCAACGGTTTTGATAGTGAGCTGATAACACAGTAAGCTGTCAATGCAAATTTATAATATTATCATAAAAATTACTATTACACTAACTCATCCTAAGTCACCTTTGTATTTAGTCTTAGAGAGATGCTAATGATTGTGTATGAAACTATACTCTTGTCTTCACAGCGTTCTGCTCAGGGTAATGGCAGGAAGCTGTCTCTGAATTTTTGATTAAACAGGGTTTTAACTGTCATATGGGAACATTTTCAGAACATTAAATCCATCTTAAAAAGAGGTTTCTTACAGAGCAGGTCGACCTGACCCAGTGAGAAAGCTTTACAGCACTATACTGACAGAAAGACTTGGTAACAACAAGAAGTCATTTTCTATTAAATGTGTAATTTACTAAAGAAAGTAATAAGATTTTTTTCACCTCATAAAACTAATGCAGTAGGTTCCAAAAGCTTTTACAGGCAGTGTGGTCTAATGTTTTTAGTAAATGACAAACAGCACACAAATATGGGTTTAGCATATACACACATCTTTTCTTGACAGCAGTAATTAACTGACTTAGAAGTAATGCCATGTAACAGATAACTGAACATTTAGTATGCTTTCTACACAGATTACAATAATGGCCCTTCTTCTTTTAAAGTCACACAAAGTCCATTTTTAAACACAACAAATGAATTAAACATATGACAGATGTGCATCTTCAAAATTATTGAGAAATCCCTGTTTGTGCTGACTTTGCTGTGTAAACAAGTTGCACGTTTATTAAACTGCACAAAGACACGTAAACAAACTGGTATTTGGTCCTCATAGCCTCATGTTTTCTGAGTCATTGAGTACAGATGAATGGAGTGCTCTGGCTGATAACCTAGATTCTGTATTTCCAGTTCACTACACACAGCGTTTTCGGACTTTCTGCCCACTGAACAGCCACATGCCATTAGAGGCATGACTAGCACTCATACTCTGGGAGCTGAAATACCCAAAGCACAGTGACAAAAAGACCAACTTGTTGACTGCCTAAAGATGCTATGCAAAGATACCCATTTATTCTCTTCATTTGGCCATTCTTAAACGTAATAATTCAAATCTGAATTCTGTTGTACCAATATTGAGAAGTAATTAATTATTTTCTGTCGAAAAATCTGACATGATTTTTCAGGAATTAGGAACAGAATACTGTTTTTGAATCTAAGTGCAACATTTTAGACTTCTTCATTTCTTACTGGTTTAATATCCTATTATTTATTATATTGCCAGACTTCTGCTCCATAAGGCAATGTACTGTACATGGAGTATAAAAACATGGCAGTTTGGATCTGGGGATGAAATATACTGTATATTGTTTTAAAACCTAAGGATTTTTAGAAATGGTTTATGCAAGATATGTTCCAACTGAAATGCTTTTGCTGTATCATCTGCAAAAATGTAATGTGATGCCATAAAATTGTTAGTAGATCTATATTATTCTCATTAGCATGAGTGCTGAAGTGACCAACAGGTGCGAAATTCCAAAAGAGATAGTACATGCTGTTCAAAGTGTAAGTGCTGGCATGTTTGAAGCAATCAGTAAAGCTGAATGAGTGACGATATGACATTCAGAATTCACAGGTTTTGAAAACAGGGGGGACGATTTCTTGTATTGATTTAGAAAACTATTAAACACTGCAGTCCAGGTGACATGTTTCCCAGATAGTGTAAACCTATATATATATATATATATACACACACACACTGCTGTGCAAAAGTCTTAGACATGTTGCATTTTTCTACTCTGATTCATTATGAGCATCCACAATTTACTCAAAGCCTCCACTAGTGTTTTCTACTATTTTAACAACCTTGACTTGCATAAAGAAGGAACAACATTGAGTGAAATAGCTTGCATCACTTGATTTTCAAGGTGTGGTATCCAAATCATAATCAACAAGTACAAAGAAACATCATCTGTAATTGACAAACCAGGACTGGCAGACCCAAAAAGCTGTCTAACAAGGATGAGCAATACTTATATCCTTAAGGAATAGAAAGAAGACAAGCATTGAATTGACAACAGAAATGTCAGAAGGCTCATGTGTCGTTGTCCATCCAGCAACAGTCCAAAGCACCTTTGACCATTGTTCCATAGTCCAATTTCTGCTATCTTCCAGTTCAATTCAATGTTCTTCATCCAAATCAGCATGTCTACTTACTACTTTGGGATTTATTGCAGGTAATTGGTCACTCAGTTTCATAGTTACAGCTGTACATCTGTAACTGTAAAAGCAAGATGGCTACCATCCGATACTTTTAAAGTCTGTGAGGCAGTGCAGTGATTTCGCATATGTGACAAGGCTCCAACTGTCCGTATCCATCCAATATACGGACAGCTGGAACCTTGCTCAACCAATCACATTGCTTGTTTCACGTTCCGTGTGTATGTGTGTGTGTGTGTGTTTGTGTGTGTGTGTGAGTGAGAGAGTGGGTGTGCATGTGTGTGTTTTGTAACTGGTTATGCAAGTTGGCACTGATATTGAATGATATTCAATTCCTGGCTATAACTTATACTGAAAGCTATGAAATTGTTTCTCAGTTATGAAGGTTAAGAGTAGGCAAAGATAGAATTGTTTTGATATTATTTATTTATTTTGCTCTTGAAACATAAAGTTTGAGTGACCTTTGTTTTGTCAAGAGTTTACACAACTTCTCTCAACCACAGATTTCTGTGGTGCCCTTGGGTTGAATCTCTATTAAGATGAGTCCCATAGTTCACACCTGGATGATTAATCATTGTCACGTATGTTTGGCTTAAGAAATGACAGGTGTCACATAAATGCTGATTAATTATCAGGAATTAGTTTTATACTCAGCATGTGAAAAAGCTATGAGGAGTGAAATACACGATCTGTTTCTTAAAAGCAGATTAAAGTTCTCCTGTAGACAAAATATATGTGGTGTTATGCAAGCACTGAACTTTACCCCTTACTTGAAATATGCTCATAGAAATAATAGTATTTGGTATTTAGTATTTGGAGAGATATTTAGTACCAGTAAATAAAACAAATAATGGATTAATAAATTCCACTTGCAACCTAATACATATTTAAAATGTTCACCAAAGTCATAGTTACTGCACTGTTGTATTATTTTGTGCTAAACTAACAAATCATTTTTGCTTGAAAAGTAATAAATTTCCGATCTTATTCCTCACCATTCATATATATATATATATATATATATATATATATATATATATATATATGTATATATATATATATATATATATATATATATATATATATATATATATATATATTATTATTATTATTATTATTATTTATTTCTTAGCAGACGCCCTTATCCAGGGCGACTTACAATCGTAAGCAAATACATTTCAAGTGTTACAATACAAGTAATACAATAAGAGCAAGAAATACAATAACTTTTGTTCAAGCAAAGTACAAGTGTGACAAACCACAATTCAATAATACAGCAGATTCTAGTGATAGTTACATCAGGATATGATTAAATAGTGATAGTTACATCAGGATGTGATTAAATACAAAGTACTACAGGTTAAACACTTGGCAGATTACAGTATTCTGAAGTACAGGATTAAATGCAGTAAAATAGGGGGCAGATAAGAGCAAAATAAAGCACATTTACATGAAGGGTGATAGTGTCCTAGGATACAAACAGAGGAGTTCTACAGGTGCTGTTTGAAGAGGTGAGTCTTAAGGAGGCGCCGGAATGTGGTCAGGGACTGGGCAGTCCTGACATCTGTAGGAAGGTCATTCCACCACTGCGGAGCAAGGGTGGAGAAGGAGCGGGCTCTGGAGGCAGGGGAGCGTAGCGGAGGTAGAGCTAGTCTTCTAGTGCAGGCGGAGCGGAGAGGTCGAGTGGGGGTGTAGGGAGAGATGAGGGTCTGGAGGTAGCTGGGTGCATATATATATATATATATATATATATATATATATATATATATATATAATTTATTGTAACAGCGCACCAATTACTTGTCAAATAGTTACGACTGCATGGTTTTGAAAAGGTTCCTACAGCAGGTAATACAAAAAAGTTTAGTCAATGCAGCCAAACACCATAACTGGAACTTACAAGACACTTAAGATTTTCTGCTAATACTCTGAACAATAATATTTAAACAGTAAATAACTGCAAGTGTAAATGCAAAATAATAGCAGGATTTTTCCTGCTATAAACTGCGGTTGAAGAAAAATGCATCTCTTTTTATTTGTGTTTTCTGTAAATATTTTCCTTAATACTTATAGTTTTTGAACAATACCACTTACCTATGTTCTATTAGCTTCTTGGAGCTAACTATTTACAATTATAAACCTTAAACTACTGGAATTGTATGTTTGTTTTAAATTGACAAACATTTATACAAGAGTGTCATTTTATACTTTTTCATTTTTAATTTTTTTTATCACTGCTACATTAATAACTATGGCAATACCCCAAATCTCTCCTCCATCTAGCTCTGCCTAACTGGAAATGAGCATGTGATGCCTGGCTTGGCTTTGTTTATAAAAACATACCTGTCAGATTTGATGGACTAGGCCCGCTTTTGAAAAGGCCTCATTTTCATTTCCATGTATAATCATGAGCTGTAGAAAGCACTGGGAATTCAATGGTAGCACTTTACCACAGTGACATCTATACAAATAGCAAAGAAATGTAACGCAGATTATAATTTATGTGACATTTATAAGTATAATGCTAACTTAAAAATAATAATACACACATGTAGATGTAATTATAATTGAATTAAACCTTTACATTTGCAGTTTATATGATTAAGTGGCTATGAGTGTTGACAGTACGACAGTTCCTAGTGGCATTAAAAAATGTATCTGATCATGAGAGACTATCCCTGCAAAGCCAGAGAAGGTTGATAAACTTGGAGCCAGCACTGTGGGCTGTGTTAATTGTTCAGCCTGCAGCTGCACAACTCTGTAAAACGCAGAATATGTAGTATAGTAGTGCATGGTAAAAAAAATAATAATAATTTATAAGGGCTATTTTTTTACCAATTTAACTTTTTCCTAATATGATAACCAATATTAAATGATGTACTGCAAATTGAGTATGTAGATGTGCATATCTTGTAGACATGTGAGGCATGATGATTGATCTATGATTATATATATATATATATATATATATATATATATATATATATATATATATATATATAATCCAGGGCTGGCAATGGAACGTGAAACAAGCAATATGATTGGTTGAGCAATGTTCCAGCTGTCCGTATATTGGATGGATACGGACAGTTGGAGCCTTGTCACATATGCGAAATCACTGCACTGCCTCACAGACTTTAAAAGTATCGGATGGTAGCCATCTTGCTTTTACAGTTACAGATGTACAGCTGTAACTATGAAACTAATTGACCAATTACCTGCAATAAATCCTAAAGTAGTAAGTAGACATGCTGATTTTGATGAAGAACATTGAAATTAACTATATATATATATATATATATATATATATATATATATATATATATATATATATATATTATCCATTACAAAATTGTATACAGTTGTAGTCAAAAGTGTTCATACCCCATTGGAAATGTATACTCTTTTGTAGCAACATTTTTGCTTTTAAATGATTAGGATATTTGTCAATGAGCCTTCGGCATGATTCTTTAGTGATTTTTGACCATTCTTCAACGCAAAATTGTTCCAGTTCATTCAAATTCAGAGGACTTCTCTTGTGCACAGCCTTCATAAACATAGCAATGATTCTCAATTGGATTTAGATCGGAATGTTGACTAGGCCATTCCAGAACCTTGATTTTATTCTTCTTTAACCATTCTGAAGTAGATTTTGATGGGTGCTTTGGATCGTTGTTATGTTGGAACGTCCAGTTCCGCTTTAAACCATGTTTTGTAGCGGAGGGTCTCAGATGATTGGCCAATATCTTTTTGTATGCTGTGGAATCCATTTTACCATGTATTGGAACTAAATTTCCTGTGCCATTAGCGGAAAAGCAGCCCCATAGAAGGATATTACCACCTCCATGCTTGACAGTAGGTATGGTGTTCTTTTCTTTGTACACCTTACCAGAATTTCTCCAGCGTAACGACTATCAGCATGACCAAATAGCCCGAGTTTTGTTTCATCACTCCACAAAACCTTCAAATGCTGTTTTGCAAACTTTAAGCAATTGTCCTTGTGACATCTTCCTAAGGTGGCTTTTTCCTTGGCCTGCGACCATTGAGACCTTCATCATGGAATACTTGACCTATGGTTGAAATGGAAACCCCAGTCCCACTTGCAGCCAATACACTTTGAATATCTATGGCAGTCAATCTCGGATTGTTATTAACCTTCCTCACAATTCTTCTACTTGTTCTTGGTGAAAGAACCTTCTTTCTTCCAGACCAAGGGGGCGTTGTGACAGTACCATGTTTTTTTTTTTCCTCATCCACAAAAGCAAAACTTTTGCTACAAAAGATTTTTTTTAAATTTCTTTGTTTTCAAGAAATTTCTAGAAATTATACATTTCCATTGGGGTATGTAAACTTTTCACTACAACTGTATATGTATACATTTGCATTTATCCTCTAAACAAGTTTGCAATCTAGATACCGCTGATCTAAGCAGCAAGCCTTACTGCATCCCCCAAAGAGCTGGCTGTCAATGCTAATGAGAAAAGTAAAGCAATTGATCAGCAATGCTCCAGAGGATCTCAGATATTGATTTGATAATTAATGATGATTGCAGATATTTGACACCGGAGGATTACTTGAATATGGAGTTTCATGCATTGAATGAAAATGTTATAGCTGTCTAATTGTATTGGACATGGCTGACAAATGGGCCCAAGACACAGCTATGAACAATAAATACTCTGCTGGTAATAACTGATCAGTCAGCAGCAGGCGAGTCACATTACAGGATGTTAATGTTAGTCCACGAGAGCAGTGGTTTTTAACCTTATCATCTCAAGTACCAGTTTCCAGCAGTGACCACCAGGTGTACCAATAACCATGTGCAATCTTAAACGGCTGTTGTAAAACAGAGACCCACCCCATTACAGACGGTTTACCACAATCAACAACACAGAATGGCTGCTTTGGATCTCGATCTGTAACTTTGAAAGTTCACAACAAATACCTCTCATCATAATTTCTAATCTCTCTGTGATTTAATGGTATTGATACATTACCATAGTATGATTAAGGGAGTATTGTGGTTGAGGAATTATATCATCATAAAGAACAACTGCGGGTGTGTACCAGTTGCAAGCCTGTCACGTACCAGCACTGGTACGTGTACCGCAGGTTGAAAACCACTGCACTAGAGGTTATGTACTTTTGTGTGTTTTGAGATAGGCATTGCACCATAATTAAAAAATATTCGAAGTTTATCATGTCTGTGATTTATACACTAACCACCTAATTTGTTTTTCAAAATACTGTTTTCATTGTTTGCAGTTCCTGTATTGTAGTATATATTTACAGTATATAAAGACATCTAGAGTGCTTATCCTAAGACATGGGATATTTACTGTTTATCTTGGAGAACTTGGTGGCTGTTTTGTTGATGATGGTTTTAAATTAATCATTTAACCAATTTTGCAAGATGCCAAGATAGGTTTATTATAAGTTCAAAGAGTGTGTAAAAGAGGATTCCTTCCCTCTGCGCTTGTGTGAGACAGTCACGTCTGTTACCTGATGCAAACAGAGAAGGCTGTAATCTTGGAACAGATGGTCTCACTGAATGAGAGACACTGTCTGGAAGACTGCAGAGACTTGTAGTCGGAGGGGATGAACAAAAAGAATGGGCCAACGCATTGCTGCGTGACACCAACACGAAAACATTAAAGGATGTCAGTGATGATGGTCACTCTTTCCAAATCTGCCAACTGTTTCTTCACAACATTAGTTCATTCCCAAATACACAAAACAATGAACACAGCAGTTTTAACTCATCTTCTACTAACAGAAATCAATTTCAATATAAAGTGTTTTTTAATAGAATTAGTGTATATTATTATCAGAAATTCTTCAGAAGAATCAGATGCCAAATTTATCCAGGTTTAATCTGAGAGAATTATTTTATATACAGGGTGATTAACAGGTAAGTTTAACACATGAGATATGATGCATTGATGTGGTAAACTTTCTAATCACCCTGTATATAGCACCGGTACAGTAATCCTATATGGAACTATAAGGGTTTCATGCAAAGTCAATGAACTTAGTCAGAAAGCATTAAGAAATCTCCACAATGTAAGGATTTTAAGTGACTGAAATTAAAAGATAAGTACAAAACAACAAATGTATAAGCAGTAATGCACAGCCATTCCAAACAGAAACATCTGACTATTTTTACCATGCTCTGAGAAACAGGTAATGGCCATAATTTTGCTTACTTCATTTTTCTTAGTTTACTACCGTACATTTTTACATGGCTATGTATACTTCTCTGCGCTATTATGTGCTTGGTTACTCCACACCATGTGTTCACAACACTATACTATGTTTTTGCCAGGATACTTTGCCGGGTTAGCCCTCATACGCCTGGGGTTGGAACCTGATATTGTCATGCTACCCTCTTATGAGGTCATCTACACAGTGGCAGCAACAGGTGAGGTGCAGATGAACCAACAGCTTCAAACACAATCATTAAGGCCACATGTGTTGCACAAGCTGGAAAGCCACCAGAAAACAGACAGACAGCTGTGAAGTGTATGTGTTTACAGATTTTACTTTCTAATGCAAAACTTGAATATATTTAATATAAATCTCATACTTTACACGTGGGAATTATGTATCTGACACATGTCGTATACAGCGGTTGGATAATCTGTTATCTCTCTTCTGAGTTTTACTACCTTCAAAAAGTCAAAGTGTGAGGTGCTGGGTCACAAATCTTGTTACTATCCAGAGCTAATTTGTGTGACATTAAGGAGTGGTATATCGCATGTCATGGATATGTTGTAATAGGAGACCTTGACCTTGGGTCACTCACAGTCATCAGTGTCATTGGCATGAGCATCCTGGGGATTTATTTGTCTGGGAACTCAAAAAACAAGCCATAAAGCAAAACTTAGCACATTGCCAGGCTCACTTACAACTTATGCAGCATTAGATGTCCTACCAACCACGTCAGGCATTAGCTGCTGAAGATGTTTTTGACTGTTTTTTTTTTTGTTTTGTTTTTTTTAAAGTGAATTTTGAAGCTTGAAAATATTCCATAGACTTTATTTTAATTTTGTCTGGGTGAAACCCAGTAGAACCCAGTTATCCTGCCATAAAACTATAGTATGAGGAAAAACACTTCGTGTGCGTCAAGTATTAGGAACCCCACATGAGTGTCACATCAGACGGGATCCTTAAACCTGCATGGGAAGTAAACTGATAAAATAATCTGCAATAAAATTATATTTGTGAAACTTTTTTTTTTAAAGACTATTTTTGTTTGAGGTGGTAACTAATATCTCACTTCATTTAACTATTATATATATCTATTATATATATCCTCCATTATAATGATGTAGTATTTTATCTCACCCATAAGATCACAGTACTGCAATGAAAGTGAGAGGTTCAGGAGTGAATTATCTATGCATAGCAGTAATCCTTAACTGACAAGTAATTCAAATTAGTGTTGACACTGATTTCTTCTACGTAAACCTATTTAGGATTAAACTCCCCAATTTCACTTTATAACTGTGATCCTCGAAACCAATTGCTCAATAACTCGGAACAACCAGGAGTTAGGCAGAAGAACTAAATATCACAGGATAGTGGCTGAATCACAGCTAGACATAAACAGACCCCCAGCATACTGTCTGTATGGGGAGAAAGAGCTCTCAAGTTTCACTGGGTATTCATTGAAAAACAATGGAGTTTGTAGAAAGGAATCCCAAAGCGGAAAGATGTAAGGGTTGGGATTTGGCCAGAACAAAGGAATGCCACTGAAGAAAAGGTGCTGGTGGATTAGCTAAACCGTATAGTTAACTTGCAAAGAAGGTCTCTGCTTACCTTGAGCAAGCATGCCCAACACAAATGATGTACAGTACTGTAAAGGACATGCAGTGTTCTAGATTTGTATGATTTTGTGCTAGCATATTCAAAATAACTTTGACAAAGAGAAGAATAGAGAAGGACAGGGATATTTGCCTTGAGGCTGCTTGTCATTTCCCCAGCCATGCAGGCAAATAAGGTCTCCAGTGTTCTTAATGCTCAACTATTCAATATTCCCAGGTCTCAATGCAGAATTTCTATTTTACATGTTCATTTTTATTTATTTTGTATTTTTACATTTAACAGCGAGTTCGACTAAGAGCAGTTAAACTTATAGTAAAAATATGTGCTTATATGAGTAAAGTCCATTAAGAGCATGTAGTAAGTACGATAAATGGATAAGAACAATTTCAAATAAGAGCAATTACAAAAAACGTGAATACGGATACATATAAGAGTAAAGTAAAGTACAGGAAGTAGTTATAATTAAGAGTAGTAGTAGAATACGGCAAGGTATGGAGCAGTTCAGTGCAGGTACAAGCTGATGCGAGTACTATGATGCGAGTATAGTCGAAGGCTGTGAGGTTTACAGATGCTGTCTGAACAGGTGTGGTCTTATATACAGTGTGAACCATTCAAAATGTTCTCAGTGTTTTGTTTTTTTTTGTTTTTTTTTATTCTTTTATTTGCAATTAACTGTGACCTGCTTTTCTGGATAGCTCTATTTTTATATATACCAGTATATATGTTTTTTTTTTTTATGACGAGGTTCATCTTATTCAAGTTCACAATTTCACAAGCTGCATGTGGTTAACTGTTTCTTCACCACCTCATTGAGAGGGAGTAAGATTCACAGAACAATTAGAAAACCAAAAAAAAAAAAATTAAGTTTATAAGAAAAAAGAAATCAGAAAATTAGCATGACATAGAGCAAAGTTAAGGATGTAGGCCTCCTAGTTCATTGATTCCTGACAGCTCCTTCACCTTTACTCAGTCGAATGGGACTATGAAATGTGCACCATTTAACCTGCAGCAAGTCACTGTGAACTGCTAAATAGTTATACGTTTACAGCACAAGCCTCAGAACAGCCTTAATATGTGACTTTCTGCATCAGATTTTTGGTTTTAACCGATAAAACACGATAAAACCCCCCCGATTACAAAAAAAAAAATTTAAATCAGTGTATATCCAAGAAACACCGGAAAAACATTGGAAATGGTTACTCAGGTCACATTGACTTGACCCCTTTCCTGGTGAAAAAAAATAATAAAATAAACCTACAAAAAAAACCAAAAAAACTTTCCCAGTGCAGTTGGGCAATGTCCCTTGTTCCTGACTTACATACTCTCTCATATTGATTCGTTGTGAATACTTAAAATTCATCCCAGCTACTGAGTGGCAGCAAATTCCTACATTTCTATTGAAGGACTGTAACATGCTTGCGAGATTTAAAACAAAATTAAAAGTATGAGATTTAAAGCTATATGTAGCTATATTTCCACGCTTGTGGAATTTAAAACAGAATTGCAAATTGTGGCGAAATGTAAACAAATACTTAAACACACAAAATCCCCAGAAGAATATGCCCGTGATCATAAGGATTTAGTTGTGCAAGACAGCAAAGGAAAGAAGGTACAATTGAAGTGTGCAAGTACTGTCCAGTTAAACACATAGTGTGACAGAAAAAAAACGAAAGGAACCGAAAACAATAATTTCATACAGTATAGAAAAAGCGACCCCCCCACCCAAAAAAAACGATTTACAAATAACTCTAAAATAGCAAAAAAAATAAGCAGCAAAAAAAAAATGAATCATAACATTTGGTTCTTAATTTAAACACATCCAGGCAAGTGCCTGACGGATTTGACATGCATTGACAATGTGCTCTTATACAAAAGAAATTGGCATGCAACCAGAAAGTTTGAAATAAGTCAACAACATTGTTCTGGAGACTTTCCATTGAATTTTGGGTGTTTGCAGTTTGACAATGTGTTGCTGTGCTGCTATTATATTCATGATTCTGTTTCAATCTGCACTCATTTTGAGCATGACGTATTTCAGTCTGGATATTGATCATCCAATTACCAAACAAACCATGTCCACATGTCCCTATCCATGCCTAATGTATACCTACCAATAACTGCTGAAACAAAAAATACATTTAAACCTTCTATTGATGTTGAGTCGCCATACCCCCCATAGAGGTTCAAAGCAAAGCAGTGTGCATTGTATATATCAACACAGACTTCTTCAGTATTTCAAATACATTTACAGATTAGCCTGAATGTTTGAGTAGGTTGACTCTGGACGTAAACTATAGGCAACTGTGCATTTACTCCTGGAGCTGCATCCCTTGACAGTGGTACATCTCTTTCTGTTTGACTTATTTTGCTGTGAATGAATTTAAGCAGCAATTGTGTACTTGCATATAATGTATGTGACAATACATATACTGCAAGTACTGTAAGTCAGACATACCTTGGTGGACTGTATTGAGAGATATCTAATGGGAAGTAGCATGAGATGTAATGTAAGAAGCCAACTAAATCACTGTTGCTGCGGAGGAGGTCTGATATGACTTCTGGACCTGGCGAGGTATAGTGAGATATTAAAATATAAGTAACATTGTGTTTTTAAACTATTCACACAAAGCATATTATAGCAATTTTTTGTTAAGTATAGTTTTGGGAATATTTATATTTTGATTCATGTGTCCTGTGTTTTCAATGGAGAATAGTTACCTGTACCAAATTAATTTCACTGCCATCATATATATATACATTTAAGCAATATAATTTAAAACCGGTAACAGAAATTAACTAACCTTAAAGTTTACCATGGTTGCCGTTCCTTTACCATACCTCAGTTATTATCTGTGCTTTACAATATGCCTTATTACTTTGCTTTTACCAGGGTAAAGTAGTAAGAGAAGTCAAACCTTTTAAGCAAAAAAAAATTTAAGCAGTAAAACTTGCGTCTTAAAAATTTGAACCATATTCTTTGAATCACACCTAACAGCAGGAGCTCCTGCTATGAATGTGATTCACAGGTTTGAACTATTTTTATTGTGTCTTTGCACAGCATCACAAGAATTCCAGACGATCTTAGCACCTATTTTCCACACTCAATGACACAGTCTGCGAGTCCTTACACTGCGAAGGGAATTCCATTTTCTGTGCATTCATTAATCTTATGTGATAATTAAAGGAACTTTCCTTTCTAAAGTTCTTTAGACCCTGTGAAATTAATCAAGTCAAATGACAGTTATAAACTAGCCTAATTGCAATTTTGATCACAAAGTTGATCCCTGCTGTGCCGGTCAGACTACCAGGTTTCCAGATCTTTAGAAACTGTTAGTTGGAGCTCATGAAGACTTTGACACTTTATAAAACAGCTTTCTGCAGTGGGATTTTCCACGGAGATGCCAAACAGTAACTTGAAGGCTAGACATTCATATTGTCCACATACCTACTCAGATAGTGCATATTTAACTTTTTCCTGATGAAAGTTCAAATGTTCCTTAGTTTGTCTATTGAGAGTGGACTATTCAGCCATCAAGCAGTGTGAATGTATTCCCCTGTTGCATGTACAGACAAAGTGAATATTTCATTAAAAGAAATTATGTAATTTACCTGGATGTGTGAACACAACTTAGTATTTTACATCAAAGCAAGCATTAAGAAATATATTTTCCTTGTATAATTTCACAGGGGTTGTAAAAACATGGTAAATTGTAGTAGAATGCAGTGAGTCTGGGGACCTATAAATGGTTTAATCCGAGAGTACTTACCAACCCACATTCTCTCCTTCAACATAATTCATGCAAACCTTCTCCTGCCACACCCAACCATAAACTTTATGTTGCTGTGCTGTTTGAAGCTGGCTCACCCCTCCTCTGTTTATTTGGCTTCTATAGCTACTGATGATCAAACTTGGCATAAGTTTTCATGAGCTGTTATGATTTTTGTAGATTGCTGCATTGATTTAACATGAGTTTAAATTGTACTTTACTTGTCAGTATGTTTACCATACATAGGAATGTCTTTTCATATCTTTCAATTATTACTTGCTGACAAAATAAATGCTGAATATGCAAATTCAATGAGGACCTTTTTATTACAATGGGATTCCAACAGAGCAGTATATTTGATCTGTTTGTTTGTTTGTTTGTTTGTTTATTTTTGTTCAACTATGTAACATCTGGCTCATAGCATCCAATACACTAAATAAATTAAATCATATTTGTGAGACCTCCTTAATCTGTAAGGGCTTGTTAGCTTTAATTACTGCTGATATGTCCACTTCATAGTATTTGTTATTCTTCGCCTTTCATATATTCCTTTTACAGTAGGAAAATATTCTTTCAATTTCGGTAAAAAAAAAAAATTGGCATTCGGATTGGAATTGTGTTCATCAAGCAATTACACTGTGGGGCAGAAAACCAACTGAAGAATGCTGAGTTTTCCCTGTAATTTTATTTTCAGGGTACTCGGTTTGTTGTTCAACATGTTTCTCATGAACAGTGCTCATATTGTCTCGGACTGTGGATTCATATCCAGGACTGACTCGCAGTCCCAGAGTTCTTCAGGTTATGTGGTTGTCTTTTGAAGGCTAAATTACAGAACGATGCTGAGAGAAAGACTTTGCAAAGAGACACCTCTTTGTGTTTTCTGGTGATATTTATTATGTAGCCAAAGGGGATGGCTAGACCAGATGCAGCATGCAGGGCAATAAACAGTATATATATATATAATTATGTCTCAACACTAAAATTATAGGTAATGCAACATTTTTGTCCATAGCTGTTCATGTAGTTCAGTAGGACTTGTCTGTTTACATGCTGAGTGACATCCCTGCTGGTAACTTTATCCAGATTAAATCAGAATGAAGGGGTTCCTGCTGCTTGTTTGCTGCTATCACAGGTAATGATCCACCAGCTTAACTCATTTGCTGTATCTGAAATTTCCTTTGCATTCAGGGGACAGTGAAACTATCTATCACCGCAGTTGTACTCCATTAAATATTTGTCTTGACTGTAAAAGAGTTTTGACTTTCAAAATGTGTTGTCCATAGTTTTACAGTAGTTTTACAGTTGAATAAAGTGTTGATGTCCACCACATGAATTCACATGTATTTATTAATTATGAATACATTATCCCAGAACTCAGTCATCTTTACAACTTTTTTGTGTACCAAAATGAGGCACATTTACTGTAAATTTCATGACATGTAGTGAATCAGGCGTTATAATATTTCAAGATCTATCCAAGCTCTTGTCAATGTCTAGAAATTTGAACTTTTCTGATTTATATATTGTTTGCATTTAATTTGACCATTGCCATGACAAAACCAGTCAAAACCAATTACGTCCCCCTTTTTTTTGTGGTCCTTTTCCATTTTTGTCAGGACCGAGTTTGTTTGTGTTCACAATGCAGTTTTCAAGTACCCACGGTTCGTTAATATGGTGTATGAACCGGATGTTTACAATATCCTGCAAGGTATATTGAAAGATGGCAGCTATTGATGTCTTGCTCCGGTTTTAGATTCTTACATATTGCTGTGGAAGAAAGCACTAGGGGAGCTAATTTAATGAATACATTTCTTGAATGCCTACAGTAGGAGAATGCAGTTTATGCAGCACTGCACGATTCTCCTAATGTCGCCATTAAACAAAGCCATTTTTAAATAGTTTTTACTATTTTTGTCCAGTTCGGCTTGAATTTTGGTGTATGATCAAATTTTCTATCAGAGCTTCAGTTTCTCCACTGTCCATTGTAGTTTAGGATTACCAGATTTCCACAGTGAAAAACAGGAACTTTTTTTCTTCATTTCACTGACGCCATAGAAACTCTGAAGCCATTAACACAAATAACAGTATAAAATAACACAATAATAGTTTTAAAATTAAACATCGGGTGAATTTATTGCAGATCATAACAACCCATTATTTACTTTATATTGTCATCTAGTCAAAACATGTTAAATGTACAAAAAGCCTGATTTAAAAAATAGATCAGCTATTACCATTTAAACATACTGTATAGACATAATCAGACTGATTAAACAAATAATCTATAAAATTGTTTATTTTATTTTTGATTGGTGCTAACGCACAACCTAATACGTTACTCTGCTATTAACTTAAGCATGTTGATAGAGTTTTGTACTGAAAAAATAAAAATACCAGAGCAAAACCAGGACAATTAACAATTTTACTGTTTCCGACTGGGACAAAAACTGGGACAATCCCAGGTTTCCCGGGATGTCTGATAACCCTAATATAGTTCCCAGAGACATTTTTTGTTTTTTGCTCTACTTGTTACCTCAGAATATGAATGAAACTGTGAAATGTTTAGTAGTCAGGTTACCTTGTATGTTTTGTTTCCTATGTGCAACATGACCGAGTCCAGCAGTTCACACCAAACTTAGTGAACCGTACCGAGTGCGGATCAAACCCTGTAAATGTACCCAGTGTGAAAACAGCCTAAGTATAATACATCTGAAGCAAATTAATGTTAAAAATACAGTGAAACTAATTAAGTTATAACTAGTTAAGCGGCTGAACATTTGTGCAATAAATGCTGTTCTGGGGTATTTGGGAGCATGCCACTGTAGGTCATTGAAAACTAAAGTTGGAGATTATAGATTATCCAGGTTTCTCTCTGCATTAGGAAGAAAACCCAGTGCCAGCATCTTCCATTAAATGACTAGAGGGAAATTGTACAAGAAATAGTTTATTGCCTGATCAATCCACAAATCACCAAGACAGCATTTACAGGGCATATCTTTTACCCCTTATCCCATTGATGGCACATACTCTGCTTCAAGCTGTAAATCTCACTCAGTTTGAGATCATCCCAGGGGTGGTGGATTCGGCTGTCTCCTAGCAATTGAGATAATCAAACCTCCCATCCCAGCCCTGCTGTGCGACAGATCCTGTCCATCGACACAGCCTCCTCCATCTTGGGAAACTGAGATTGTTTAAGTAAGGTAATGTCCGTAAAGAGAAGTCAAGAATGACGAACAAAAGCACAACAGCAATTTGAAGTAAAAATAAATATACATTAGAGGTGCCTTGATTCCAAGACTTTTAATGGAAAAGTTTTGAAAAGCCTCCCTTTGTCCGTTCGTTGTGGTCTCTGATGTATCAACAAGTAATTCAGCAAATTGTTTGGGTTCTTGACAATCTTGGTATTATGGTACTCCATTTCCAAAGCCCCCTACATTTACTAGATTCTCACAGGGATTATAATGGTCTAGACAAGGCTTCACTTAGTCTTCAGCAGCAGAATGGGAACACAATATTAGTGAAAAAAAAAATCTCTTGTAACGTTACAGAAGTATTAGGTAGCCCACCTTTTCCGACTGTATGTAATTCTAAGTTGGGAGCATCTATACAGAAGATGTAACTTTACCTTTGCCTCCCATTATTTGAAACAAAAAGCAATCACCCTATTTGTGTTTAAGCGTTGCAGAGACACAATATGTGATCATTTTTTCACCCATGCCAGAGGTTCTTCCCAGCTTTTAATGTCCTATTTACTCTGACTGCACCAATTATTGAGATTTCTGTGCCAAACTCTAGGCTAAATATTCAGAAGCCTGGTTTATTTATTAAAAGCAGTACATCATGTTGGAAAAAGATGCTGCAGTTAATGTGATCAAGGCATTCATTTATCATAAGTACTTCAGATCAAAGTTGGTTTTATAAATTATTCTGAAGACCAAGATTTTGCATTCAAACAAATTATCCAGGACAACCCAATATAGATTTCTTCTTTCAACTTCTATTAAGGAATTGAAGGGCGTAGAGGAATGGTCACATATATACAATTTTAACATCAAAATCAGTGCATTCATGACCTCTAATGGTGGAAGATGGGCCTAAGGAAGGTTTATTTTTATTTATTTTTTTCAAAAAGTTAATGACAGCATATTAGGCCTTCTATATTTAATCATTTTTTAATAACCTGTTATTTAAGATTGTATGTGTATATATCATCATCATCAATTTCAGCCTTTTTCAATCCATGAAGGCCTCCCCAAGATTCCTCCACAAAAGCCTGTCTGCTGCGTCCCTCATCCATGTTGCTCCAGCGTGTTTCCTAATTTTATCTTGCCATCTTCCTGGAGGTCTTCTTCTTGGTTGCTTGATATCTCTTGGGTTCCAGTATATTTAAGAGAAGCAGCCATGGCACCATTAAATGTCACTCAACTGTGGAAAATAAAAAGCAGGTTTTGACACCTGTTTATGCAGCCCGAGTTTTATAACCTGATACCCGAGGAATTCTGAACTGTGGCCTCCTTCTCCTTCAAGACAAAACATTTTAAATATCTGACATTCCTACTGCCACAATAAAAAGGTAGAATCCCTTGTGGTCTCACAAACCTGAAGGATAATTGATCTTCACTTTTACAAAAGGCTAGTTGATGGAAAATATTTTTTTCACCTTATGGCATTGCAAAAAGAGAATATTGTGTATGGGCTGAATAGTTAAACACTGAAGTAATACTGAACCCAAGACAATATCTCCACACTATAAAGCTCCAAATATTTACATATTTTGGTATTCGATACTTGCTCCTCTCTTGATAATCTGCTATAAAATATTTATAATATATGCATCAGTGGAGATTCACCTTACTCTAAAGATTAGAACACAGCAGTCCAGAGACATCAGTGTATATGTAAAGATGTAGTATTTCATCTGTGAACCTTTTTGAAGTTGGGCAATGTAAGACAGAGCATGCTTCTTTGAGTCAGCTCTATGGTAATTGTATCACAGAGGGAGTCTGTTCAGTTTGCTGTGCTACTGTCCTGCAGGTAAATCATACTACAAACAATTCAAGTTGCAAAGGGATGATTTGTTTTTCAGGTGTCGATCTTAAACGCAAAAAGAAACCTTAAGGCCACTGATTCCAATGTCACAGCGCACAGTTTTGATGACGCAGAGTAGAAGGTGAGGCCCTCTAGAAGTTTAGCCTTGAACCTCTAAATCTATGTTTCCCAGCCATGCACTGCTAATTAAGTCTGTTTACCAAGTCTTAATGAGGTGCTGTAGCAAAAATTTTTATTTGCACACTGCCAGCCCCACTTCCCAAGGGGATAGACTGTTGGGAAAAGGATTTCAGCAGGAACTAGGAGTAGATGTGGCTGCAACAACTCCTCCGAGTAAGAATTGTTTTCTTCCCCCTCCTATAAACTAGCCTGTGGAGTTTGGAAGTGTGGTCCTCGCTGCTTTAATTAGCTTTCTCTGCACTCATAAAATCAGTGACTGATATCTTGATAAAGTGTGCTTTAATCTCTTAATTTGTCCAAACTGACTCTCTTTGATCTGCACTGGGAGCACATTCCTTGTCAGGATACTAAATTCCTGGCTTAGGCGACCATAGACCATAGATGGTCTTCTGATGGGACCAACGCTCCCAGATAAAGTCAGTATGTTTCCTAAACAGTTTTGTTTGTTTATACACAGACCCCCCACTTACTCCATTAGTGCTTAGGAATGACAGTGCAGCAGTGTACTCAGCAGAGTCATAGTCCTATTCTGCAAACACAAAATCTCTGTTTGTAAATGGAGCGTCTACATCTGCAGTACTGTGTATGTTTATTCAATCAATTTAAACACAGTTTTACAGACTGCAGTCCTTATAATAATCCATGTAATGTTTTTTTTGTTTGTTTTTAATTTCAATGATGATTTTTGCAAGGGTATGTCACTACAAATAGATAACAGCTAGCCTAATTTTCATTGCATCTCTTTTCATAGCTTTGATAGCTGTATCACATGGTACTTTTTATGGGGTTTAGTAATAGGATGTCAGGGTGCAGAGGGAGGCAACAGCAAGCTGTGAGACAGTTAGGACTACACCACTCTGTAAACAGATGTCAGGGGAACACAGGGAGACAGTAGCTTTGAAGAACCAGACTTGTCAATCTTCACAGCAAGAGCTTCAAGTGGCATGAGCCTCTTCGACAGACACAACAAACAACTTAGAAGGCTTGCGCTGTGCATCTATTCTCTCCTCCATTTTTTGGTATTTAGTCTGGCACAAGGACAATTCATAAAGGCAGGTGTGTGAAGCATTACCTGTTCCATGCAGCCTTCAGGGAAAGTATATAAGGAAATAGGCCACTAGCTCTGGTTGTTGCCTTGTTGCTTGCTAATAAGGTGAGATACTCTGGGCTGGATTACGAATTCTGTTACGGTCTCCTTTATTTTTCATCCTGGCCTATGCTCTGTACCAACCAACACAACAAACCGAAGCTAGTAAAAAAATTTAAACACAGCAATAAACCCCACATGAAAAGTACAATGAGATGCTAATGCACACCCAATAAACAGCTCATTTGTATAATTAGCAGCTTGATCAAACAAAATATTGTGAATTCAGTCAAACCTAGCAGACCACAGGGAATCACAGGGAACATATATGTCACATAGCATTTGAAATCAATGTGTGTGAACCCTATCTAAACTGGTTCTGAAGATAAGAATATCATATATAAACCAACACAATTGCTGCTTGGTATCACAAGGCTCCAGTCAGATAGGTTTCAGATAATATAAATGAACGGGACCCTCCAGGAAGATGGCAAGATGAAATTAGGAAACACGCTGGAACAACGTGGATGAGGGACGCAGGAGACAGGCTTTTGTGGAAGAATCTTGGGGAGGCCTTCATCCAGCAGTGGATTTAAAAATGCTGATATATACTGTATATATATGAATCAGTGATTGGAAATCTGTCTGAAATGTATCCAAAATTCTAGATAGCTCACTGTCTTTTACAGACTATTTCTCTCTTTCAGTGATGTAACCTTATCTTGAATATTTAGTTCTTTATTGTCAGCTGAAATGTATAGGTACAGTTATGTGGAACAGGTGTAGGGCATGGAATCTCCCACTGCTATAAATCACTAAGTTAGAATGAAGCCATTTTAGAAACCGGTGCCTCTTCCACATACAGTACTGTACTGCATTGCGCTGGGCTGGGCATTTAGGGGAGAAACAGAACGGAGAGGGAAAAGTTCCTGCTGGGATGATTGCAGGTTGAATGGACTTTGTGGCCAGTTCACTTACAAATGCCTCTCATGCTCTTTGCACGCTTGCATCCTTTAAGAGATCTAACATGCTTTCACAGACTGTCAGCATCTATTGGAGCCATAACGTCTGACACTAATGTGTGCTAGATCAGACCACAGCAGAAATGTGCCAGGCTCCAAAGGTCATGATAACATTCAGCCATGCACGCAAAACTGTTTCTTAGTTGCATAACATTATTTATGGTTCACAAAAGTACTGTACGTCTGTAGTATTGTTTTTATTATTATTATTATTATTATTATTATTATTATTATTATTATTATTATTATTATTATTATTATTAATGCATGTACTGTAAATACACAAGAGTCAGTGTTCATCTTACACAGAATATACAGTTTTGTACAGTGTTGTGTTCTTTTAAAGACAGTGATTCCTATACAGGTAAGAAATCTGGATGTCACACTGATCTCCCATAGTACTGGCTTTTTTTACTGCAGCACCAGGCCATGTGAAAGAGAGAATCCCAAACCAACATCTGCAACATCTGAAATAACAGTAGAAGTATGAAGTAGCAGTAATTAGCTTACCCACACCTTGCAGTGATTCTGGGCTCCGTTATACACTGTGTATAAATGATATGAGACTCATGGTATGTGGCACATTTATTTTACAAGGTAGCATTGATTAAGGTATAGCAACCCAATACAGAATCATGATGACTTGTAAAATGTACCATAACAATAAGCTACACTATAAACATAAAGGCAGCAACATCATTTTCATCAGAAGAAAGGCAAAGAAACAAAATATCTACACTATATGCAACCGATATCCCATCTTTGCCTCTACCAAAAATTATACTGTAAAAAATGTGTATAATTGTAATTGTATTTATTATACTTTTTACCAGTAATAATTAAATAAAGTAACTGCAAATGTATTAACTAAACACCAGGGTGTGTGTTTTTGAAGAACACTTTTATGAATTGTGTTTGGATCAAGGGAGCAGGCTAACAATGTGCGATTAGAATCACGTCTGGAATGTGGGGCTTGGGATTTTAGGCGTTGCTAGGAAAAATGTCTTATAGGTAGATGAGTGAAAGGATCCAAGAAAAAAAATCCTCCTACTTCCTGGAGTGCTGTGCACAGCTAGAAATGCTGCTGACTAATTGTTTCCTCCTACTGCATGTTAATGAAGCCGAATCAGATAAAGCCAGACAGAAAGACCAAAATGATGAAGTGTCTTTAAAACTAAACAGATAATTTGCCAGCGTTTGTATTGTCATTATTCAGCACTGTCAGAGTTGAGAAAGCCCAGGTAGGGGAGTATATGCCTCTATAGCTATTTATAACACAATCTTATAAAACAGATACAGCAGTTTAACCTTGCCAGCTGCAGAAGATGGTTAAGTGAATACATTTCTTAAAAGATTTGCCACTTTTATCATATTTGTAGAATTCAATTTTCTGGCACCATTAAAAATGTATTATGCAGGTGAAATGAATCCTAACAAGTCGTTGTCTACTTTAAAGTGCTTAACAGATTAGGGACTTTTTACCATTAGGGAAACTTCATTGGCTATACAAAAAATATATACAACAGTATACAAATAAAACATGGCACCGCTTGTTCAAGCACAAGGTGGTCAATACCAATCTATGCATTAGTCATGAGGTGTTTTGATTCTAAGAATAAACACTTGTTCGTTTGATGAATTTTTCACAGATGTTGTCTATATTGCAGTTTAATTACAGCATGCTGGAGAAGGTTGTGAATTCTGCAACACGTCACAGATGCCAGCACAAGGCTGCTGCTGTCCATGAATGGGTTTACAATTGGTGGAGGACTGGAGGCTGTCATTCGGGGGACATGACACTTGGCGTAGTCAGCACTTTATGTGGCAGGCTGAATTCCACTGGCTTCCTAAAATACCAACAGGCTGACAAACAGAAAGGAGTCTGCTTGCTGATGCTAGTGTCTTTTTTCCCCTTGCTATTGACAAGAGCTGTGACTGTCTTAATGGATTGGCTCTAATATTGTTGTCAGAGTGGCTTAACCATCCATGACCTGGAAATGAAACAATTAACACTTCTTCAAGTACCATTTTATTTTGATGGTTTTGTACTTATTGGAAATGAATTTAAGGTCAAATGTGTCTCAGTGATCTCTGGTTATGTGCAATGCCTTCAACAACACCTGGATTGTATAGATTAATCCCAATTAAGACATTCGTCAACAGGTTTTAATTAAGAAATTAATTAAAATAATCTGTTTGTGATCGCTATATGTCATAAGAAGAATCAGACCCAGCTTTAGATTACAGACATCAGAATACTGTACTATATGGCTGATGCAAAAATGAATAATTATTTGTTATTCTTTTTAAGAATGTAATTTTAGACCATGATATCATAAACAAAACTATTACTGTGTGTACTGTACACTGGAATGGAGTCAGTCTGGAATTTATTTTTTTACATCTATACAGCTATGGCCAAAAGCTTTGCATCACCCTATATAATTATCTAATTTTGCTTCATAAAGTCAAATTAAACTTGCTGAATAATGTTACCTTAACACATTGAATAACATACCGCTTTGTAGTTTTCCATATACTTAACAAAAAACTGACACAAATTTAAAAAATGTGACAAAATATATGAAAAACTGTACTACTATTATGACTTCCAATAGACTTCTGCGATATCATTTCGTAGTTTCTTTGATTATGTGATGTTAATTAAAATTACCTAATTATGTTCATATATATATATTGTAAGATAGCAGGGAGAGGGTATGATTCCTCCCTGCATAAAACATGTGCGTATGCACATTTTGTTTAATTAGTTTTGTTAATTGTTTTATTGTTAATAATCCCCTGCACTTGGTGGTAATTGTAAATTAGAACCAGGTGCAGGGTATTTAAGAGAAGCACTCAGTTTGCTTGAGGCTGCAGAGCAGAAGGAGACAGATGGTGGTAGTCGATCGAAAAAGTAGGTGTTGTGGTACAAGGGTGCAGTTTATTTTGTTTATGCCAGGTAAACGGCTTAGCCATCCTGCGAGTTAGTCAGGGACCTGCATACTGTTTAGTCAGCGTTCCGAAGGAACTAGGTGTTTTTTATTTATTTTATTTTTGTGTTTATTAAAAATAGCGCGTCAGCGCTGGAAAACTTCATTTTTGTGTCTTGGGTCTGTTTTTAAAGGGGCAACGAACCGTGAGTGAGTTGCAGCTCGTTTACTATATATATAGTTTTGGCCATAGTTTGAGAGGTGGAGATATCATTACGGTATACATAAATATCTACTCTTAGTTAACTCATTAATAATAATCCAATCCTGTAAGCACTAATTCATTCATATGGAATGCAAGCTAATTAAAGTATATTCATGGCACATTTTGCACTTAACCCATATTAAACCCTTAAATATTAATTATCATGAACAAGTGTGTATTTTAAGTGCAACAAATGCTTATATTTTACAAGCTCCTTGAATAGTGCTTACTGTACAGTCTTCAGTCAAATTATTCATTAATATTCTGCATTTTGATGATGGTCGAATATATAGTAATAAATTCAACCAAGATCAAAGCAGAATATAAATTAATAAGTTGTTGTTCGTGATTATTACTGAAGCTATATAAATATACATGTTTAAGAGCAATGGCAATGCATCTGTAACTCTTGCAAACTAACATCAATGTCTTTACTTTTAATTTGCACATTGAAATTTGTATATGTTAGCGCAAATCTGATTTGCAAGCACAGGTCAATTTACACCCAGTTTCTCAGCATGAGCACTTGCTAATGTTACATTACAGCTGCCTGCACACCTGGATTTATACTTTAGAAGTGGGGCAGAGCTTTGTAGAGGATTGTTATGGGGAAGTGTGTGAAATATTAGAGCTTTGTTAAAGAAAAAAAGTAAAATGATTCTTACTTTTAAGAATCACTGTACACCTGCTGACAAAGTGGTTTGGTTACAGAAGCAACAGTAATACTGACACATAATAAAGATATACAGTAGGTTCTGCATTAGGGTTGGTCTTGATTGCATACTGTCAGGATATGGTGTATTATTTAAAATCCTCTTCTCTGAGTAACCAATCTAATGCTGCAATTTGAAAAGCAGAGGTGCTGCCAGCAGGATGGAACAGGAAACATGCATATCTATTTTAATCTGTGAGAAGCTTCTGCATATTAGTCAAAAACCTGATCTTGCAATAGCCATACCGGTACAACAGCACATTGATGTATAGAGGCTAGTTGAAACATTGGAGCCCTCCAGGGTATTTCCATTGAGATCTGAGCCATACATCAGATAAAACACTGTAAATATACAGAACCCAAGATTTATGGATAACAGTTATCATACTGTAAGCTTCCCTTATATGAGTTTATCATATTATTTGATGTACTGTAGTAATGTTTTCAATTTGGTGCACCATCACCCAGGAAATTATCTTACTTCGGATGGTTGCAAAATGTTGCTTCTCAGTTCCTAGTCTGTACTGTTAAAAGTTAGAATTATTAGACCATTTTTTGTATCTACTGTACTTTTTATACAATTGTTATCCTATTTGACAACATTTGCCTATGATTAACCATGCTTGTAGGCTTTCCTATGTGTTTATCACAGTACATTTTATAAGGTTGTCTACGGAAACACCACACAGTTGGGTCTTGCCTCAGTAGTCACTCTCACATTAGGAGTCAGACCCTTTCGGTCACAGTGCTTTGGTAATGTTTGCATACCGATGCAACCACAGATCTATGTTCTCCATGTGCAGCTGTGGCCAAAAGTTTTACATCACCTAGAATTTGTTTCTTCAGAATGTGGAATGATGATTATGGCAGCTTTTTATTCCTTATGTGATCAATTCTGTTATGGATCACTGACGGGAAGGTGAAATGACACTTAAACAAAGGTACCACAATTGCTAGCATGATGTGACTGCAATCTGATTTGATAGCTATTAGTCTACATATTTGATAGGTAAATAACTTTCATGAACTGCCAAGATAACTAAGTATAATCCTCATTGTAGTATTTCATTCTTATGATTCAGATGAAGAAGGCCACATTTTGAAGCCGCAGCAAGTGTAACTTAAGACTGCAAAGTACTAATGGCCAGGCATATGCTATTCACAGAGTTCAAAAAGGTCATAGATTTGATAGAGTGTAACTTATCATCCAAAGGCACATGGAACAACAGCAATACAGTCACTTATTAAACTGCTCTGTCTTTAATCTGAAGAATTATACAATCCATATCTAATCAAGAACTGTTCGTAATAAGGAATTATTTTACATTTCGCAGCTAATGAAGTGAAGTTTGATCACCAGTACATGAGATCTGCTTTAAAAAGGAACTTGCAGTGTGAAACTCATTGCATATGAGCAACATAATTTGAAGCGCAAACAATTTCTTCAGTGCTCTGATCCCTGGGGCCATATAGAGAGCTGTTTCCCATTGGTTCTGCGGGGTCAATTTTCACAGTAATTCATAAAATGCGTGAAACAACTGAAAAAATAGAATAATGTGAGGATTAGATATGGGTGAGGTGCTTGGTACCAAAACATTAGAGAGAATTAAAATAGTGAATTTCGATCGACTTTACGCCTATGAAAAGATTATTCATGTCTTTTACAGATCAAAGGAAAGCAACACTACAGTGCTCATACTGACACAGCCATATACAATTACCTTTCTGCAATACAATATGTTTTTAGTGGGTGCAGTTTCATATCTGGAGAACATCCAGTGAGCATTTCAGAATTGTATAAGGATAAGTTTTCCTGATGAGATCACTTGATACATAAAACTTTTTTAAAAGTTCACGTAAACTGCAGAAATCTAGCACTGTAGTTAAACTGTAATCTGTACACTGATCACATTGAGCCATTTACTGCACTTCTGTTGCTGTTTAATTTTTTTTTGAAGTGTTCATTTTAGTCTTAACCAAGGGATCTAACACTTAACAGTGTGAAAGTTTTTTAAGTGTAAATAAATTATGATGCGTGATGCTGTGCTGCAAACTTGCTCATATGTTGCCAACAAAGTTCTGAATCTGAACCATTTCTGAATACTTTCACATTCCTTTGAATAGACAGCAAATGAAAGTTCAAGTTTTTGATACACCAGTACTGTGTTTCCTTAGTTTTTTATTTTTTATTGTACTTTACACAACAGGGCTACATACATACAGTATAGGAGGTTATAGGTTGTAGCTGTTGGCATTGCATTTGACTTGACATAACTCACAATATATTATTATTTAATTCAGTCTGTAGTATGGTCTTGGAGATAAAGTAAACATAAATGATTTTAACTACAATGCACTAACACATACAATGAAGATTAATTTTAAAACTGGCCTTTCCCAGGAACTTTACATGGAAAATTTGATGTTGCAGAATTGGCAAAGTAGAAGGGAAGTCACATAGGCTCCCAATGAACCTTCAAGACCATAGTGTCCCAAATGAGGAGACTGTGTCTTTTGTCTATCTGTATAATGTAAAAAAAATAAATAATAACAACAACAATAATAATAATAATAATAATAATAATAATAATAATAATAATAATAATAATAATACAAGTTGTATAGCTTTGAAAAATATAAATAAAAACAAGGGTGTGTGGCAAAGTGTACTGCATAGTGAAACCTCTGGGTTCTGTCCCGAAATAATAAACACAGTATAAACACACACAGAACACAAATATGATCACAAGTCCAGTGTGAGTGCTAACGTGCAAGTGGTGAAATACAATTTATTAGTGAACAGTAGTGCAGTGCTGTCCGGGTTGGTGCTGGCCTTTAGCGACAGCTCCCAGTACGTGCTAGCCGTCTAACAAGAACAAACATTTACAATTAGTACGACAAAACAAGCAAACACTAAACACTCACGGTGGTATTACAGTCCTTCAGCGGTTCTCTTGCAACCATAACAAAAGGAGCAGTTCGCTTGGCCACATCCCCTTTTGTACCTTCAGCCACACCCCCTTGTTTAGCGAGTGGAATCGCTCTTCCTCCAATCCGCGATTGCCACATCGCCTCCCGTCTGGGGCGATGACTTGGTGTACTGTGGCTCCGCCCCTTTTCTAGATGGCCGGCTTCCACCTTTCCCTGGAATTAACTGTCAGACCACCCAGGCTGGGGCACACTGTTCCCTTTACACAGTGCCCTCACAGGTCAGGAGGGAGATTTATCACCAAGATTCATTCTTTCTCTGTCACAGGGGGGGAAAAAGTTTGACTTCAAAATGAACATAGTTTGTAAATTAAATCAACTAAAAATACATCACATTAAATGTATGTATGCTCACTAAATTACTCCTACAAACAGTAGACCATATGTGCCATATGAAAGGAAATGTGGCATGTAATATGATAACCACTTGCTAATACAGTTTAGTATATAGAACACTAAAGGCTACTGTTGGTGCATGCTATGGGTCTACTGAGTATTTCAATATTCTATACTAGGACAGCATCTTTTTGAATGTATTAGTGTCTACATTTTTTATGGCGTTGGGATTGAGATTTGCTATGTGTCCCCCTTTCTGATGACAGAGACTTTTAATCACTACGCCTAGTTTATCATCTATATGATGAGGAGGAATCTTCACAGACTAGTATTGAAACAGCAGGACAAAGTACATCCACTCATAATCATGCAGCATGAATAAAGTGCCTGACTTCTCCATAATCTTAAAGCATAGTACAATAATACAAGCCAGCTAAGAGCCACAGAGCAACTGTATACGTGTGATTATCTATTTCTTATCTATATCTGTTTGGACTGTAGAAGCACATGCAAGATGCTGGATTCATTTGGAAATCATGTCTATGACAAGTTTAATTACCCGCAGAAAACATTCATTAGTGGGCTTTGAAATTAGATATGGTGCAGCTTAGGGCTTTGGTGCAGGTGCTCAGTTTGTACTGTGAAAGCTGCTCAAATTTCTCAGACAAAAAAAAATGACTTTTCTATTATTAAAGTGGTAATGAATATGCTTATACAATAAAAACACAGCTTTGGTAGATGTTAGAGTTCAGAAACAGCCTTTATTATCATAGATGTTTGGTCTTGTAATATTCCCAGTTTTGAAATGGAATGTGTCAATCTATACAGTTAGGAAGGTATCCTGGTTATTTCAAAACCCCAGGTTTGTGTAAATTAAGGCTGGCATTTTGGGATTTCCTTACTGCCTTTTCTAAATCTGCTTCTGTGAAAAGACCATACTCTAATGTTGCTGTAAAGTTATTGCTGATTGTACCATACATGTTCTTGGTTTGTACTGTAGAGCAGCACCAGCAAACATTACCTTGTTATCACTGAACTATGAATGTTGGATTGTCATATATTATTATTATTATTATTATTATTATTATTATTATTATTATTATTATCATTATTATGATGATGATGATGATGATGATGATGATGATGATGATGATGTATTGGGCTTTTGACATATTTTTTAAAATGGTTCAAATTAGAATTTTAACAAAATTTGTTTTTTCTTCTATAACCAGGACTGTATTTTGACAGTTCAACATAGTTAACAAACACCAGAAGAACAAAGGACAGAGGCCTTGTGGTATATTTTAAGAATTTTAAGGTACATGTGGAATAAGTGTGCTTTTTGTCCTGCTTCTTATCTCTTACCTTATACCTTACATGCCCGTATCGTGAACTTTATTATTTACATAACAGTAGAAGTTAAACAAGTAGGTCTTGTTCTTTCTCCCTTTCAACTCATGAGGATTTTGTTTGTTGTGTTATGCTGATTCAGCCTAACTAATCATTGAACGTTGGTATTTCATAATATAACGTAATTTAAATACAAAGGATGCTGTCATGAGTTTTGGACCTAAAAGTAACATGACCCTATTAACCCAAGTTGCTGATCTGAATCAGCACTGAACAAAGAATATATTTCTTTAGTTATATTTTTGTAGAAGCGTTGCTGCACCATTTCAAGGTAATAAAATGCCCTGGCTGAAAATGATTCCAACTCATGCTATTGTCAACAGCCGCACAGATCCATATCTCATTAATACACTTATATATTATTTTATTGGATCTTTTTATTTGCCAGTTAATAAGCGCAATAACACACGTTGTGCAGTTTTACCGAGACAACCCACATAAAGGCTGCACCAACCTTGGCATACATTCATACCGTATGTGTTACTGCGTACTGAACCAAGCAGTAGTCCATGATCCATTAAAACAAAAGTATGTTTCAGTTACATGATAAATGGCATAAAACAAATGGAAAGGAAATGTAGGAAATTGGATTTTCTATTTAAGAAAGATAATTAAAAACACTAAAGCACTATTACAGTAAAAACATATATACACATCTAAATAAAAAGGATCATATCATATAATGATCAAATCATATAAGTAGTATAGCCTATATGATATTTTGTTTTGTTTTGTTTGATTGAATAGGAAAGTGAGGACAGGCAATTTGTTGCAGTGGTTGGAGAGCCAATGTATGCCAATGAAAGAAACAAAAAGCTACAACAGGAAGAAGCATTCAATGCCACAGATTAATTAAAACACAATTATATCATGAGTAGTTGTATCCCTTTGTTATTTTGATGCATCTATTCCTGTTATAAAGTCACACTAGTAAAATACAAACAGGAAAGGGAAGCTGAGAAAGTTCAACCCAACGCAGTCCATAACAATTCAGTCCCATGTTTTCTGAGCACTAAGTGCATACACAAACCCAAGCTGTTATTAGATGAAAGAGTGTCAATATAAAGTCCATCCATATACAGCAGTGTGGCAGGGTGCCCCACCCCTGTGTGTATGTCGTGTTTTATGTTGTATGTAGTGTGTTATTGTTGGTGTATATATATTGGTGCATGGGATATAATGGGGCTGTGGAGCACGAGTGATTTAAAATATATAGTTGTATTTAGGCACAAGGATTGCACAATCACTTCACGTGCAGATAAAGTATGTATTAATATGTGAGCACGGGGAGTGCACAAATTAGTTCACGTGCTGGGATTCAAGTGAATAATTAATTAGTAATTGAATCCCGACACAATTGTATATATAGATGCACGAAGCACTCACTTGGGGCTGTGTGTTCGGTGAGGAGAGAATGAGAGTCAGGAGGTAAAATAAATTAACAAATAAATGACTGCTAAGCATGCTGGCTTTTAAACAAGCACGATACTTGGTAACATTTGTTGTCTGTCTGTTTTGGCCATTGCGCCGTTCTGTTTTACAAAGTGTTTTTGTGTTTTGTTTCACTCTGTTTATTTTGCAATAAAACGCGCAATAGCGTGTTTTCACTCACCACTCTGTGTCCTTGCATTTCCTGACCTGATGTCACAACCAGCCAGCCTGTTCACAAGCAGCCCCCATTTTAAATCCATGTTTAAGAGCTGTTTTCACACCTCTCAAGCACCAATAAGTACAGTCCTGACAATCATCATAACAACGTCCGCCCTTTCTGTCTGTGCAGGTGTATACACAGCACCCTGCAGTGGCATGCTACAGGGACATACTAAAATAAACACGTGTTTATTTAAAAACATGAATAAAGTAAATTCGGAACAGGTCTAGATGAACATTTGCATGACCTAGGTAAGCTTGACAAACTAAGGCTCATATACTGTGTCTGCTATATATAAAATCTAATAGAAAATGTATGGATGGACAGTCCATATTTCAGGTTACAAAAAAAGTTCATAGTTTGCTTTCTTTTAGGAAGCCTGTTGTGTTTTACTTGTCATGTTACTGGCTGCAACGCATGTCAATCATTAGGGTAAGCAGCTATATGACAATGCAATAAAGTGTTGAAGGGGTGGAGATCATTTTACTCTCAGGGGAAAATTACCAAGAAATACATGTTTGCTATAACATGTGCTTTTTTTCAAAACGGTACATTTGGAATGCAAGAGCATGACAGGTAAGATTCATGGAATTAGTATGTTAGCTACCACCACTTTAAAGGTATTCAATATCATGAAACGCCACATTTGGCAGTCTTTGCTGAAAATACTTCCAGGATTAAGGAGGCATGGATAATGAATTGCCTTCCCACTCCCAGACCAAGTGGTCCCACCAGGTAAGAGTTAAGGGTCATTAGTGGGGCAGTGGGAAGAATCTGTGCTGTTAATCCATCACTTTCCTGAAGCACAAAATAAACTGTATTGCATTGTGTCTTTTTTGATAATGCAGGTCAGTTTTGTCACAAAATGAGACATTGGAATTGAGGGGAAAGTACTGGCAATCTTATTACGTTAGATATTATATCAGTTCTTTTTGTTAGTCTTCAATGCAGTACATGTAGAAAATCCATCAGGGTTATGCCTAATCATTACATTCAGTGTTTAAAACTCTGATCAAGCCAACCCATTAAAGCAATGCTCAATGCATCCTGACTTCCTTGTCTTAGAAAAGTTTGCCCTTCGTAAAGGACAGAAGTCATAAAGGGCTCTGAAAATACTAAGATGTCCCAGAAAAGCGATTGCTTCCACTCCAGGAAATCCCATCTGAAGGACTAATGCATTAGGAAACTTTCACAGTAGATAACTGTCAAACTCCATAAATCCAGAACATTTGGGTTTAAAAAAAAAAAAATCCCCTATGGACATGGGTTTGATCTAATACCATGTCATTTAGAAATGATACCATAGACCTTACTTAACCTTGAAATGTTATGAAGGTTCATATGTGCACATTTTTGGAACTGCATAGCTCAACTATTTTTAGACATCACAGTGCTACGCACTTGCCAAGAAACCATGCTGTGTGCTAAAATGCATTAGGCAATAAAATACACAAAGAACACAGAAGAAAGAGAATTAAAAAAAATAAACTGCCATGGCAATGCACACGGTTGAGAGTGGCTGTGGTTTATAAGACTGGCCAAGTTCAGCTAAACAATATTTTCCTGTAACAACTGCTCAAACTGAAAAGGACAGATGTTCAGAATACCCCAAAAATCTATCATATCAAAGCAAACAGATGTGCCCAACTGCCTAATGCCAGCATTTATACATTGGGCCGAGCTAAATTTAGAGTGGTGTTTCAAATTTCAGTTGCCTTAAATGGACAATTACATCATTTCAAAATGAAATACTATACAGTTGACATTTGTTAATTCAGTGACTTTGACTATGGACTCCTCATTTTGTTAGATAAACAAGCCAGTATGCTTCACATTTGACAGGCAAACTTGAAACCTGTCCAAGGTTGCTGATACCTCGGCGACTACAAATAACCTAATCCGTGTGTAAAAACTAAACCCAGCTGGCTTGCCGATCAGAAATTAAAAGCAAAGGAAACCATGTCCGATTGACTACAGAAGACTGTGATTAAACATGGCAGTTCACAGAAAAGGTTCCCCCTTGTACCTGAATGAATTAACTTAGCAATTTAAAAGGAATTTTCATCATTGTAGACTACATGTTTTTGTCTGATGTAACCTCCCTGGGTTGAACAATTCTAAAAAGAAGCCTTTGTTTAAAAAGTGGAGAGAGAGAGAGAGAGATAGAGAGAGAGAGAGAGAGAGAGAGAGAGAGAGAGAGAGAGAGAGAGAGAGAGAGAGAGAGAGAGAGAGAGAGATGCATTACAATTTTGTATACATACTCTCTCCCATGCCACCCATGGACACACCAAGGTTTACAGAAAGGGGAGGTTATGGGACCACGTGTTGGTGGATGTCAATGCTAGCCTGAGAAACAATAACTTACTCACACATTCACAATTCAACTACATGAATATAAATATAAATATATATGCTAAATCAGATCCCTCTTCTATTACTCACAGAATATCATAGCTTAACTACCTGCATTTAAGGGGCAATAGTTGCTCAGTGTTTCCTGCACTAAGCTCTACACCTTTTAGGCACTAACAAGTCCAAAGAGCTATTATTTTGTGAGTGCTAGAAAGCCAGTTGTGTACCGACACTAAGATGGTTCACAACAGTGAGTAATTTCATAATAACCATCTTCACTCCCTTCTGGCTTACTCCCACTCCAAACTCCAATGGTTTTCTACCCGCTGGCTAATAACAGCTCTGTCCTCCTACAAGCGCTCAACACCTTAATGTATTCTTACTGACACACTGCACATTTGACTGATTTATAAAGAGTGAGGATGGTATACAATTAGAGGAGTGATGACCAAGGCTTTTCAAATGAATTCATATTACTTTTAAACACAAGGACCGATACCTTTGCTCTTCCTTTTCTCACGACTGATACTTGGTTCTTTGCTGGTTTTGAAACTTTATTTTGGGCATAGCAGATATTTTGAACATTAAACTGGTGCTGCAGCCGGTGTCATCTGCAATCTAAAATCGACAATCTAACACACAAAACTTCACTATCAGCCTACAGCCAGCAGCCCAAGTTTTATAACCTGCCACTCACGTCAGTTACATTGTATGCTCATTAGGTAAAGTCCTCCATCAGTGCAAGCTGGAGGGATCAAGTTCTGCCAGCCTGCAATTCTAACTGGGGAGTCCCAGTTGAAATTGGGTTGATCTCAGTCTGCTGGTGATGGAAACAAACAGGGCTGACTTCAATTGGCTTTCAAGTTAGTCCCCATGGCATAAATTCACTGGGGACCAATGAATTAAACTATTAAGCAGCCATGTTGAAGAAAATAAAACCCAAGCAATGCATGTAAATTAGTTCAAATTGAATATCCTTTAAAATCAGAACATTCTGAAAGTTGAGTGATGGATGTTACAGTTATAAAACTACTTTATGTTGCATTTTGAAAACATACTGTAGTTATAAAACTTGCACACATGAGGGACTTGAATAGCATCCCAGACTAATACAAATAAATACTCTTGTAGAACTGGACACTCTATTATGAAAGCCTGTAGAAATTAAACATTTAGATGGGTAAGGTATCTAAAATATCCAGATACATTTTATGACCAAAACTTAATGGAAAAAGCATGGACAATGCAGCTGAATCATTTGTTATTTTCTTCAGTACTGACTGTATCCTTAGTATGCTTAGTATGTTAGAGCTTTAAATAAATGTGTTTCTTTATGACATTTTTTGTTATACTTCGAGGCTCAGTGATTCAATGATTATATATTAGGTTTTTGCATGGCATTGTTTCATTAGGAAAATGTAGCAGAACACTCTGTCATTAGCATTGACACATACCTTCATACCTAAAGACTACGCTGTTAAAATATGCCCAACATAAATCAAGATTACATTTAAACAAATATGTGTCAATGCACTGCTGACTCAAGACTGTGGAAAACAAACAACCACTCTTGTTAGAATGTGTGAGGTGTTTTTATCCAACTGTTTTTAAGGAGCAAAAATATATATATTTTTAAGCCTTGTTAGAATATACGTGTAGTTTTGTAATACACATGTTTTAAAACACAAATGATCTAAACAAATGTATTTACAATAAAGTTTGTTTTGAGACTTTTTTTCAAAAAAAAAAAAAGGTACTTCAATCAGCACACATTTGTTGTGCGAGTATGTGGATATAGCCTAAATTGATTCTGAAAAGGCTAGTATATCGGAGCTGCCTGAACTAAAGTATCTAGCGCTCAATGTTTTGTTTAGTTCTTTCTCTCAAATGGCTGCAGCTGCTGCTGAGAGGGTCCATTTGCAAGTGAATGGAAATTTCATTTATATGACTCATTCCAAGCCTAGTGGGTGGTTCACATGCCTGCCGGAACAGGAAGGCCCTTATTGTGCTCAATTGTTTTCCTGAATGCCTTTATGAACAAGCAGCAAATGAAATATTACAGTTTGGCAGCAGGCCATAGGCCTGCAACTGGAGAGCATGGTAAAATGCAATAAATTAGGCCATGCTTTTTTTGTTTTGTTTTAGTTTGTAAAGAAAAGCACACACACACACACACACAAACCTGTTATGTAACTGCAATAAAACTGGTGATACACTACGTATAAGGTCTCTACAGTGGTTGTTAAACACCAGTTTATTATTTTCCTACCATATGCTAAGTGTTACAGGAAGGATTATCCCAAGCAGTACAATAGCAACTCAGTACTGGTGCTGTCTTTTTCTGGGCCAGATTTGTACCATTTTCACACTAGGCTTTAATGTGGTCGCCAGCGGATAGTTGGGATACTGAATGAAGGGCCTCAGTAGTGTGTGTGAAAACAATATGGTACTGCAAAGACGAATCTGCTATGCACACCCTTTTTCCTTTCTTCTGATATAAACATCCAGGGCATGTTTTTGCACACAGATCAAATAACAACTTCCACAGGTGCAGAATTCCAGAACTTGCACAGACCAACATTGGTGTGTTGTAAATTCTCTTTACTAACACCTTGGGCAGCTGTATGAACTCCTTCTAACCTGTTTCAAACAGGACTGACTGCTTCAGTATTATCAAGTCAGTGATCTGTTATTAAAGCAATGACCCCCAAACATGCATGAGTGAACCATTCTGAGCATTTTCAGTTTCAGTGGATGCAACGCTTTTAGTTTTTAGTTACATGTTCAAGGGTAGTAACAATGTAATAATTGTGACATATCACATTGTGAGTTCCATAAGGATATTCAGAATAAATTAACACATATGTGTGGAATTTATAATCACTATATAATTAATATATATATTAAGGAATCACTAAATGCTAGAATAATAACCTACCGGTATATATAAATTACAGTGTAATTTTATATATCAGTGGTATCACAATGGTATGTACCATTGTATCCCTATCAGAATGCTCCTATGCAATATTTGTTACACATCCATTGTGTTTCTATTTCTGTTAATGCTGTGATCTGTAAATGGTTCTGTTAGGGTTTTTTGTCATAAACTTGTATTATAATGCAATCCCAACAGCAGGGATCAAGTGGGTAAGATAATTAACAGTGGAACTATTAATTTCTTCATGTGTAAAAGTCACATTCTCACAAGTCACCTAAGCAAAAGTACAACAGGAAGTGAAGCCGCCTCGCCTGACCTTGTAACCCAGCTCTTAGGCAGGTCTGGATTTGTTTTGATGTGGAAATCAGAGCCAAGGTCAGAGCCGACAGTTTCGTTTCACAACACCTGCTTCCAATTATACTTTAAAATCTCTGTTTTTGTGTGGCTGGTTCTGTCGCACTGATACATGGTTGCAAATAAACAACAACAACAAAGTATAAAATACAGAATTTCTCTTTAATGTATTGATTATTTTGACACATGTATCAAGCATGTGTATATACAGAGTTAAGAAATCACACTACGTGGTTGTTGGTTTCGTGACTGCTGAGCACTTTTTTTAAATAAATAAATTTGTCATTATATATAAGTATATTTATAAATATGATCACAATGTTACTGTCCAAAGAGTTTTGAAAAGAAATGCTATTATAAACTAATTCTCTGTGTGTCTGAGAAACTGTTGATTCATATTATGACTGTTGAATTGTGATAGTTCATTTGACTTTCAATCTCATTATAATAAATCTATATTTCACATATTTCTGGTTGCTTTTTGCATGTAAGTCTGTATAAATTAATTTTTGCGCTGTAGTTACTGTAAGTATGGGAATACTTTTTAGAATTTCATTATAGTTTGAATGCATGGAGTAAATGTGATTACACAGGTTTTTAATCAAAACAAGGGTTTAGTTTGGTTCAGGAATTAAAAAATAGCACACATGGTTCTTTTCTCTGGGATTAATAAAGCTAAATAAGGAACGGGATTTTTTTGGAAAAAGCACAGTAACATTCCTAGCATGTTACTACAAATGCAGTACACAGGTTTAGATTCCTTTTAACTAAGTTGTGAAAAATAATTGAATAAGCTACTGGTGCACAACAAACCTTGAAAATGAACCACTAAAAAGACTAGCAGGCCAAAATATAAATCAAATTTGCAAATCTTTTGGAATTCAACAAACAAATACCTATGCTGTTGCTGTTCTGTCCTTGAAAGAGTCCATATATTCAAGCACTGTTTAAAAAAAAAAGTGAAATTCCAGAATCTGATTGGCTAAACATATTCTTTCTATCTATCTATCTATATATATATATACAGACGTGCTCAAATTTGTTGGTACCCTTACAGCTCATTGAAATAATGCTTCATTCCTCCTGAAAAGTGATGACATTAAAAGCTATTTTATCATGTATACTTGCATGCCTTTGGTATGTCATAGAATAAAGCAAAGAAGCTGTGAAAAGAGATGAATTATTACTTATTCTACAAAGATATTCTAAAATGGCCTGGACACATTTGTTGGTACCCCTTAGAAAAGATAATAAAGAATTGGATTATAGCGATATTTCAAACTAATTAGTTTCTTTAATTAGTATCACACATGTCTCCAATCTTGTAATCAGTCATTCAGCCTATTTAAATGGAGAAAAGTAGTCACTGTGCTGTTTGGTATCATTGTGTGCACCACACTGAACATGGACCAGAGAAAGCAAAGGAGAGAGTTGTCTGAGGAGATCAGAAAGAAAATAATAGACAAGCATGGTAAAGGTAAAGGCTACAAGACCATCTCCAAGCAGCTTGATGTTCCTGTGACAACAGTTGCAAATATTATTAAGAAGTTTAAGGTCCATGGAACTGTAGCCAACCTCCCTGGGCGCAGCCGCAAGAGGATAATCGACCCCAGATTGAACAGAAGGATAGTGCGAATGGTAGAAAAAGAACCAAGGATAACTGCCAAAGAGATACAAACTGAACTCCAAGGTGAAGGTACGTCAGTTTCTGATCGCACCATCCGTCCCTTTTTGAGCGAAAGTGGGCTCCATAGAAGAAGACCCAGGAGGACTCCACTTTTGAAAGAAAAACATAAAAAAGCCAGACTAGAATTTGCTAAAATGCATATTGACAAGCCACAATCTATCTGGGAGAATGTCCTTTGGACAAATGAGTCAAAACTGGAGCTTTTTGGCAAGTCACATCAGCTCTATGTTCACAGACGAAGAAATGAAGCTTTCAAAGAAAAGAACACCATACCTACAGTGAAACATGGAGGAGACTCGGTTATGTTTTGGGGCTGCTTTGCTGCGCCTGGCACAGGGTGCCTTGAATCTGTGCAGGGCACAATGAAATCTCAAGACTATCAAGGCATTCTGGAGCAAAACGTACTGCCCAGTGTCAGAAAGCTCTGTCTCAGTCGCAGGTCATGGGTCCTCCAACAGGATAATGACCCAAAACACACAGCTAAAAGCACCCAAGAATGGATAAGAACAAAACATTGGACTATTCTGAAGTGGCCTTCTATGAGTCCTGATCTGAATCCTATCGAACATCTATGGAAAGTGCTAAAACTTGCAGTCTGGAGAAGGCACCCATCAAACCTGAGACAGCTGGAGCAGTTTTCTATTAAATATGGAATAAACAATGGTGGATGCCAATTACTTTTATCAGTTTCAAGTTATTTCAGAGAAAATTGTGCATTCTTCGTTTTTTGTGGAGGGGTACCATCAAATTTGAGCACGTCTGTATATATATATATATATATATAGACAGTCCCTTTGCACTTACAGGAGTTTGAGCTCTGCCGAGGCCTATGTGTGGTTTATTGCTCCATATATTATTATTTGTTTATTTAGCAGACGCCTTTATCCAATGTGACTTACAGAGACTAGTGTGTGTGAACTATGCATCAGCTGCAGAGTCACTTAGAATTACGTCTCACCCGAAAGAGCACAAGGAGGTTAAGTGACTTGCTCAGGGTCACACAATGAGTCAGTGGCTGAGGTGGGATTTGAACCGGGAACCTCCTGGTTACAAGCCCTTTTCTTTAACCGCTGGACCACACAGCCAGATTATGTACTGAGTCAGTATAATATAGTAGGATAAACTGTTGGAATTTGTGTACCAGTCAATGCCACATTTCCGTATAATGAGCTATTCCTTATTTCTTAGTCAGACTCATTTAGTTTTAACCAGAACACGTTTGTTTGATTCACAACCTATAATACTTCTTGATATATTCACGTCTGTGTAGCTTCCGTAACCCACTCTTACGACCAGCAGTGTTTAAAACTTTGAGCATGTGTGTAAGTCAGAACCAGTGCTTATAAGCAGGGCTCAGCTGACATCGTTCACAGAGTGGATACAACATCAGATAACATTGATAAGTCTGGTTTTGTTTTTCACAAGTTACGGTATGTAGGTTTTGTACTGCATTAACCATTTATTTTATTTAAATTACAATTTTCTATTGAAAAGTACTGTGCATATAAATGTATTTCGCCCACAAGCACGCCCAAAAATCTTTTTATGCTTGTAACAGGGCGAGCAGCCCTGTACATGGTTTTGTTTATTTTAGTTTTAGAACGGAGTCCCCTCCACCCATGTGCAGTGTATTTTGTATTTGTTTTATGATTTGTTTTATTATATTTAAATGTATGATGGTGAGCGCCGCAGGATTTATTATTTATGTAAAGATGACGGCGTACCGCCGTGTTATTGTTTTGTTTATTTTTAAAACGTGTCCTGGCAGAGGCGAGATCGGTGCTCGTCCTCTGCCAGGAGTAATGAAAAAAAACTCGTGCAGAAGGTGGCCATCTCCCGAATTAATTAGGTGATTAATTTTGTTGCTAATCGGGAGATGGTCACCTGAATATAAAAAGCCTGCTGCTCTCCAGCTCGAGGTGGGTGTTTGGAGCGAGAGGAGAGAACGAGAGGAGAGAAACAAAAAGAGAGAAACAAAAAAGAGAGAAACAAAAAGAGAGAAACAAAAAGAAAGAAAAAAGATAACGGATCAGTGAAGGCTGTTGCCCAGCCTGACCGTATTGATTTTGTGTTCGTGACTTGTTTCTGTTTATCTGTTTTATTTTGCTCTGCGAGCACAGTGTTTGTGTTTAAAATATTTATTTTATTTTTGGATTATTTAATTAAAACGGCGCAAGCCTTTTGAACTGCAGTACTTCCCCGGTGTCAGTTTTATTTTCCCTTCCTGCTTCTGCCGTGACGTCACCGCTCGTCCACCCTGTCACAATGCTTAACAGGACAAACCAACGATACTTCTGAGGTGGTTAACCTGCCATTCTGTTCTGTATCATCTTCCCTGTCACGGTAAACCACTGACTGCACTTTCTACTTAAAACCACATTTGTGGTTTTTAACTGTTCCACTTGATGTAAATGTGTACTTGTTAACCAGGATGAGAGTACACTTTTTTATCCTCTGTTTGCTTCTTTGCATAAATGATTTTATAATGAACTCTGGGGTTTTCCTGGCTAATCTGAATCACATTGACCAAAAGTGAATTACTCTGAATATATGTGCACTCTGCAGCCACATGACTGATTTTATTTTGGACTGTTTAGTGAAAAATATGACATTATTCAGTCTTTCCAATATTCTGTTTCCCATTGCTAGAAATAGATTTTGAAGTCTGCTGCAAGGGAAAGTGAAGTTTTAGTTCTATTTTGAAAATCTAGAAGGAAAGCAATGGACTGTGTTGTGAAAAGGAAAGATCGTATCCAGCAGATTATATGGTGGTGCTGGTAATTCTAAAGCAGAGAGTTTCGCCGTTTTAAAAGTATTATTAGTACTTTCTAGTACCTTGAATCGGACGCTAGGACACATTTTATTAACTTGAATAGTTTCCTAAGCTTAATGTCTTCAGAATAGAAAGATATGGGTAGAGCTAATTGATAAACACAAGATTGGAAGAAGATGTTGAAATCACTTTATAATATCTGAAAAAATAATTGAGTTTATAAAATCTTTTTTATACAGATTTCATATACAGAAATCCAGACCAAAACAATAATTGCATTTGTCACACCACATCAAGAACAAATAAAAACAGCTTAAGATGTGTTTCAGGCGTGGGTATACGGCGTATGTGAATCCCAGGTACTGTACAGTACTGTGGAATCTTACTCATTTGTTAATGTCATTCCAGATGTTTTATTTCCTTTGTCACTAGCATTCTTGACTGTCAGATTCTTTTTCCTGTCCATTCTGCTCAACTGAAACTGTCCCCAGTATAGTGAGCTTGTCTTTCCTGAACATTTCTTACAAACTGTACAATAATAAAAGGCATTTCTTGTCCTCCTACTCCAGTATCCTTCCCATGTGCGTTGATAAATGTGGTCCTATTTACCAAGGTAATTGATATTGATTTCCATTCAATAATTGTTTTGATTTGGAGATCAATCTGGTGTTCACAAAGGCCCTCAACAATTATCCATGTTCAATAAACACTCCCTCACTCAATAAGTATAAAAAAATACCAGATCACTCTACTGTGGGCAATTAAGATTTTTAGGCTCATATTGACAATTGTATATTATCTTATATTTCACACTTCCCTACAGTCCTCTACCATATGCAACAACAATATGAATTTAATGGATGACCCATTTTTCCTGGAGAACAGCTCTTTCAACCAGGAATCTATGGGAGTCACAGCAATAGAGACCCTTGCCTGAAAGAAATTATAGACTAAAAAGATAACATATTATTACAAGATATATCTTTACATTGAATACCTTACTGCAATATTTCTAAAAGCCCACTGTTGGTTGATTCATTTCTGGTCATGAAATGTATTGGATTGGCATAAGTGGGGACCAACAGCTCCCAGTAGCGCTGAATTGTGGGCTAAGCTGATACCAAAAAGGATAAAAGAAAATCTGCACAATTGTATTGTGGTGTCCGCAAAATTCAACAGATTCCACAACCTTCCATTACAGTATGGTGTTCGACAGCAATTCATTAATGAATCATTAGTCAATTGCTGAGTGTGAAGCTTAATGCATGCTGGGGTAGTAGATTTGCATGCTGTACCATGGTAAGTTCACATAGTTTACCATTACCCCTGTGCTTTTCATTGCTGTCAGTAAAATATCTCTTTTAATAGACACCAGAAAGACATTTCAAAAGTCATTATCTGCTCGCTAAATCTTTCTGAATGGGTTGCATTGATTCAGACGTGATACTGTATATACTGAGTAGTGCTGACAAAATGTTACATGCCAACCAGCTATGAGTTACATAATATCACAAAATTATCTTTAACTTTGTAACAGACAGAGAGCTGCCAAGCTTCACTAGAATTAATATTGATGTGAGCAGAACTAACATGGATGTGAGATAACAATGGTTGAAGCACATTTACAGGATTCAATTTAAGGCTTGGTGACTTTCTTAGTGTCTAATACTTTACCCACGTGATTTTTTTAATTTATTTTTTCCATGTCGGGGACAGTCATTTTGCTTGTGGTGCTTGGCCTATTTGACACCAGAGGTTTGCACATGGAATGATCAATCAGAATAAGGCTGTTTCTACTCTTTATGACTAGTTTTATCTTTACAACTTGTGATGCAGATAACAAACACAGGCATGAACTTCCTGACCTAACAAACAGAACATTTAGTCCAAAAGCTGGAGAAAACTAAATTGTCTCTAAACTGATTCCATCTAAATGAAACTAATCAAGTTTAATGAGCCACAAACAATTACTGTGCTGCACTTTTCTTCAGAAAACGGAAAATCTACATTTTTAACTGGCAGTGATTTAGCTGTTTAACATTTCAGTATTCCTGAAAACAAGCTTAGTACAAAATAAAAACAACTGACCTTAAATGTAGTATATTTTGCTCAGTGCTTTAAACAAACTGAAGCTTTAGCTGTGTGTGTATGTATATAATTTATATTTACCCTGCAACTATTAATGATTCACTTGTAATACTTACATAGAAGAGTATTTAAGAGTAACAATGATATCAATTATACTATAGTGCCAAACACTACCATGGTCATTATATTAATCTGGATTAAATGGTTTTATCATAACTTAATTATGCAGCATATATCTGCAAAACACTTGTATATAAGGTACTGTATGTGTTCCAGTAAGCAATGGGTATTGGAAAACATGGGTAAATATGGGTAGAAAGTTAATAAAGAATAAATAATTAATTAAATGGATAGCAATAATAAACATTTAACAATTGAATAGCAAGGTCTTTTATTTTCCTATTATTATTTGTTTATTTAGCAGACACCTTTATCCAAGGCAACTTACAGAGACTAGGGTGTGTAAACTATGCATCAGCTGCAGAGTCACTTACAACTACGTCTCATCTGAAAAACAGAGCACAAGGAGGTTAAGTGACATGCTCAGGGTCAGTGGCTGAGGTGGGATTTGAACCGGGGACCTCCTAATTACAAGCCCTTTTCTTTAACCACTGGACCACACATCCTCCTAAAAAATCTTTTACAAAGATCATGATTTCTGTTACCTCTAAGGAACTGTTTTGAAGATACTAAAATGGTGCGTTGTCTGTATGAGACAGGGTAACTTTGGCCCATAGGTGAAAGTTTGTGAATTTTTCATGCTTTTTTTCTTAGTAGATTAAACCACTTCTGTTAATACAAACTACTTTGACTATTAGTACTACTACTACTACTACTACCACTACTACTACTACTAATAACAATAATAATAATAATAATGACAGCAAATTTGAAGATCCGAGAAACCAAAAATCTGGATACATTATTATTACCTTCTCTACAGAAACAAGTATAGGAGATGAAAAGCAGTGCTACTGGCATCCTTGTAATACATTGGTGGACATGCTAATGTGGGTAACCATAATGTTAATTGGATACAACTAGGTAAGACAACCCTAGGAGGAAACATCAAAGTAATTGCGCTGGGTTTTCTCAGAAATTAAGAGATGATACTTTATGAAACAGCAGCGCTACAATGCTGATTATTATTGAGTATACAAAAGATGTATGGATAATTGAATGTATATTTTATGCAAGGCACTTATTTTTTCATTTAATTGGATCTCTTAGTTGTAAATCTTTTTAAAACCTGGGGGACTGTAGTGATACTTTTGACTAAAAGGGGCATGATGTCAATAAATATTGCCGTGCCTGAAGACCACATCTGCATATTATATTACAATAAAATACAAAAAGAAAAACAACTCAATGCAACTTTATTTATTTTATTAGGGAATGCATCAAGATAGGATGCCACATTTTAAGTACAAAGGGTTTTTAAAAGAAAAGAAAAAACATTTATGTGAGAACAGTGTTGCCAAGAATCAAAATGAATGCATAGCTGAAATAATGAATGCTGATGTGTAACCTCAATGATTGTGTCATTTAGATGAGTCCCTATTGAAATTAATTTAATGCTGTAATACTTTATTGGCCACATGTATGAAATCTATGGTCGCATGCATATTTGAGCATTCTTGCTTAAGTCTGCGACTGATTTTGTTTTAACAAGAAGGAACAACATATTGATTAGCTTTGGTATCTCATTCATTTAAAAAATGAAACATGCATATGCAGATTAGCTTGCAACATATATTATTGAAATGATTTTCCTAAAAAGTGACACTATAAAAACCATTTTAAAAACTTTACACCTGTTAGTTTTGCAAACCTTGGAACACATCCAATACATAGTACAGCACAGGGAAAGCTAATAAATGCAAAGATCAGCTCACATGAACCAGTATGGAAGTGTTTATTCTGCAGCAGGGTCTGTTGGCAAAGTTGCACACGAGCCCACCAGCACATGATGAACTGCAGAGTAGCTGTGTGGGCTCCTTTCCAAAGAATCTGGGGACTGACCTACCTCATTTTCCTGTCGCACAGCTGGCTAACCTTATCCCCTCATTTGGAACAGCAGACATTCAAGAAATGCACACTCTACCGAAACATTTGACATTTCAGCTGTTAATAGAGCCAGGTGAATGTCACAAACTGGAAGACTGGAAGACCATTCTACTGCTCCACTGCCAGTACAGAACAGGACGAACCCAACCAACCAAAAACAAGAGCAAGTTATTCTCCCCAAACTGTCACAAAGCACACTCTCTCAGTGTTACGGAGAAATGCTACATGAAATACGCATGTTAAAATGTAAAATCCAGCAGTTAATACATGTAGCAACCTGCATTTGTCACTTGCATTTTAATTCTGTATCGAACTTTGTATTTTAACATACAGCTGTTACTGTTGAGCTCTGCTTGTGAGACAGGGTTATAAATTATTTTAAAAAAACACACACACACACACACACACACACACACTTGTCCAAGGGGCATCGATCCTTTGGTACAGTGGTTCATTTAAACGTGGGAACTGTTGAGGTAATCAGTTCAACCTACTCCTGTTAGTGCTCAATGTCAGGTGGTCCACCTATTTCAGACAATCCCAAACTTTAGATGATATACACTGCCTCATTAACAGCCTCTTCTGGCATATGGTCTATTGGACTGATGCTGTGTTCTATGCTGCTATCCAAGAACATTAAAAGAGGAAGGCAGTGGAATATCACTGTGGCTTCAAAAACCTTGGGATTTAGAACATAGTATAAAGTCAGTGTTTTTGAAAAATGTCAGTTAACTGATGCATCTACTGTAGAATGTCTCCAAACACTTAATTTTTCACCAGTCAAGTCACAGGTATGTAGGTGGTTAAGATCCAGTCTTACCAGAAAGTAGGGATACCATCACATATTCCACTAAAAAATACCTTAATATGTTTGAGTTCAATTCAGTAGTCTTAACGCACATGTGTAAAAAGACAGCTATTAAATTATAGCATAGAGAAGCTTGTCATACCTTTATTTGTGGCACAGAGAGCTACAGAATATTCAGCATGCATACAGCTTATTATGATACAAAGCTCATTGGGAGATATGAACAATGATCTTGTATTTAGCTTTCTTTAACACAAACCTTTAAGGGTAGTCATAGACTTTTTAAAAGGTTATATTCACATAGGTGCATACAATGGCATTTGTGTGGCTGCTAGTGTCCTATTTCCAGATTCAACTTAAAAGAGAAATACCAGCAGCTTTTATGGTAGACAAGTATGAAAACACAAGCTGTTGACAATTTCCTGGCTTCCAGCAAATTCTGCAGCGAAATCTTATATTTTTACAAGGCTTTTTTTTGTTAGAAATAACACACTGAAACAACTGTACAAGAAAAAGATAAACATTTTCTACTTTATTACTTACAGAAAGATTTCCAGAATTTACAAACTCCACATTGTTTATTCCAGGGCGAGTTCTGTCTTGCAGAGATTTTTTTTTTTTTTTTTTTTTTCTTAGTTTTTCTTACATTATATACAGTGGAAGACATGGTTAAAACATGTTAGTATTTCCTCTATTTTGCTTCTCTTGTGCAAAGGATGGGCTCAAGTTGCTGACACTTGTAAGTACCGTGTACAGTAAATTCAGCTTCAGTTTAGTTAATGCAGCCTATCGTTTTACAAGAAATACAAGAGTACAAAATTCTTTTGGAAATAACTCATTAGGATTATGTTACAAGTGACCCTATCAGTAAATGGGAGTATATAACAAGGCCACATGAGCCTATCATTTAGATTATACCATGTATTTACTACAATTTTAAACCAAGAATAGTACCACAATCTATCCTTATCATACTAAGTTTAAGCAATTTTCCCTCCTGTTTATAACAGAACATAAAATACCTCCGACACATCAATAAAAGATGTGCATGGCAAAGTCATATTTCAGTTAAAAAAAGATAGATATAAATCATGAAATGTTAAATATTTAATACTCTCAGACAAACATTAAATGACAGTTCTATATTCAATAATTTACAATGATGATTTGTATTAAGAGTTTCAGCAGCAAATGAAAAACATATATACACACACACATTATATATATATATATACACACACACACACATAATATATATATACACACACACATTATATATATATATATATATATATATATATATATACACACACACATACATTATATATATATATATATATATATATATATATATATATATATATATATATATATACACACACACACACACACACACACACATACATATATATATATATATATATATATATATATATATATATATATATATATATATATATACACACACATACACACATACATACATATAGTGTCCATTTATGTGTTACAGTATACCCATTCACGTTCTGATTTGGTGTTAGGTATACAACAGGAGTTTTCTGTTAAAATCCCAAAGTAGCAGATGGGTTGTTCAGGTGTCACAGTGCTATTTGTTTGGCAAAAATGTGTTGTGCAGTTCAATGAACTAAGTCCTGAGGTTATACTAAGTATACAATGTAACCAAAATGCATTGTACCATCAACTGAAAGGTGGAGGGGAGGTCCTGGGTTATGGCATAGAAGAAATCTACAGTCTGGGTACCCATCACTCAGGTTTGCTGAGCTTTTAGTCATCATTCTGAAATATAAGAGAGAAGGGGGATTAGCAGGGTATCAAAATGTGGTATAAACAACACACACTAAGTGGTACAGATTTTTATAAGTAAGCCTAAAATGAATGTATCATTGTGAGGAGCTATTAAATACCAGTATGCTATAGAAAAAGAAAAGTGTGTTGTATTGGACTTACGTAGACAAAAGGTACATTTTCCATGCAAACACAAGTATGCTGTGCTGAATTACCAAAGCTGCTTCATTGCTGTGGTTATTTTGCAAAAGTAAATTGAATGTTTAGAAGTTAAATATTTGGCTGAATGTTTCTTTAAAAGGATTTCTGTAGTTTAATATGTTCTTAAAAGGCTGGTAAACAGAAGTTATTTTCCTATAAAACTAGACTTTCCAGAGTCACAGTAAAGAGAATGTGAAAAGGTCTCCTGTCCTACATTCTCTAATTGCCCGAGAAACAGGATTTTCTTTGTGTGGCCCTCCAAGTGAAAGGAAAGCCTATCCCAGGAAGGCTATGAAATTCCCTATAGTATTCTCTCATGGCTCTCTTTTACCTCAAAACTTCTCCTTCACCTTTTACAGTTCCGCACATGTAATATAGTACAGTGCCATATTAAAAAGTACATATTTTTATGCAACCATTCGATATGATTGAAAATAATATTCTAGACGTTAGAGTTCAATTTGGGGGGAAACAAATGCTTATTTTGGTTGAGTATAGGGTGACCTGCACATGGTTTAATTTTACTTAGTGCTGGAATACACTGTACAGAACCCAGCTATTTCATCACATGTACTGACTTGTGTGGTACAGCAGAACTGACGCCAAGCACTGCTTGGCGTCAAAGTAATTTCATAACTTTTCAAAATACGTAGTTATTACTTGTAGTGTAGTGAAAAAAAAAGTGGAGATGTTTAACAATACCCTAACCCAATCATTTACATCTTTTAAAAAAAACAAAACTAAACTAAAATTTAATTTTAAAATTTGATGTCTATTTACACATTTCATTATTAGTCTTCTACATTATTAGAGCCTCGTTTAGCCCCCACTCCCTACTTATGTTTTGTTAACTTTTTACATGAAATGCCTGCAGATCTTACATTTTCACCATACAGCTCTAAACAGCATGTTTTTTTTTTTTTGTTGTTTTTTTATAAACGAATCACCATTGAAGTTTATAAAATCACAAATGTAATGGATAAGGTTTACCCATGTTACTATTTCAAACTTGGCAGACAGTCTCGGATCTGAGGACACACGTATCGATATTAATATTATAATTATTATTAATATCATCATTATTAGGAAACATCCTTAGAGAAACCAGTATACTTTTAAGGGACTCATTGGCCTAAAAGCCTCAAATCATTCCCAACATGTTGAAATGTACTTGCCCTGTTAAAAATTGGAAATTAAGAGTTTGTGTTCAGTAGAAAATCTTATCTTTACAAGTACAGTGCTCCCTCGCTATAAAGCTCTCGGTTATAACGTGCTTCGGATATAACGCTCCTACAGCATGTCCCTTAATTCCCTATACTAGAGATTCATGCAATATTTCTACAGTAAATACAGTTCCGGTGTCATTCAAACTATAAACAACTTCTGAGTCTAACTTCCGTTTCTGTCTCTCCCTTTTGATACAGTATCTGAACTGAAGAAAAGCTGTGATAACACATTATATCACAGACATCTTATTCAGCATTCATTTTATATAACTAAATAAATATTAGGCCAATTACGCGGTTATCTTTCCTAATGTATTTACTTTTATGATGCGAGAGGAGCTGCGGCTTTCTCCAGGAGACGGGACGCTTCAGCCCCGCTCCGGCAGCCGAACCTGGGGCGAGCCCATTCCCTCTTCCCCTCTCCCAACCCGCTCTCCTTCTCGCACTTGGTTTGTCTGTCGCTTCGAACTGAACTCCCGACCGCCGTTTAGCCAGGCTATTTATAGTTTAAAAACTGATAATTAAAATGATCCACAAGTGAGAATGTTAATTTTTTTTTTTTTTTGTAAAAAATATAGCGTTGATTACATGGTGCATTGTGCTTTACATTTTTGCTTCACTATATGTGCATTACAGAGAGGGAGTTATTTTATTTTGTATTTTAGTCAGATGTGTGTTGTTATGTGTCCCACGGCGCCCTCCCCCCTCCTCCCCCGTTTATAACGCTCTTCAGTTATAATGCTCATATTGTGTGTCCCCATGAGATACACGTTATAGCGAGGGAGCGCTGTATATGCGATTTCATTAAATATTTATTAGACATTATTATATTTTAATACTGCTTTCTCACAGGCATGAGTTTTATACAATGTATTTTTTTATTGAATTTAGAGAATAAAAGAATGCCATTATTTATTTATTTACTTTACTACTCGTTCACATTTTATACAACCAAAGACATGATAATATTGTTAATCTAGGGTACTTAATGAAGCTTCTGACCAACACGCTTAAGAAACAAGCTGCCTCCGACAATATCTGACTGCATGGGCTTGTCTCTGTCACATCATATACATATCATTATTTATACAGATGGTTTATAATTATTTGACCAGTTTATCAGAGATCAATTAAAACTACTGTGTTTCGATGGCCAGGACATATTTGGTCTTTAGTAATGCTATTTATTTATTGGACTTCTACGATACTGGAGGATATTCTCAATTTAAATGGTGAAAAATAATTAACTAAGTGTGTGTATTTTATAGGTTGTCTTTTCTGACGTGGTAGAATATATACAGTACTGTATCACTGCAAGGATCACCTTCTGAGAATAAAATGCTGATTACTCAGTGTATGTTCCTGTCTGTTTAACCACTTAAGAGTATAGGCAAGAAACTGTTACAATAAAGGTAAAGAGTCCTTTGTTAGTCACTAAGCAGATACAGTGCAGAGTGAAATAACCAGACCACAAGAGGAGTCAGACTCGTTTCTAACAAACAAGTGCCAGTGTTTCCCTAACAACCCATAAAACTGTATACAAGACAAGTGTTTTAATTCAGAGTGCTAGAACTGTGCTGAGCTGAGGTAAGGATCATTTACACAGCTGACATCATTTGCTGGCAGATGCAGTCATGGGGAAAACCTGTGTATACTCAGTTTTATACTGTACTTATCACCTGGATTAGTAAGAGAGTCTGATTATTTGATATAGACTAAGAAGCAATTAATAAGTATTGCAAGAAAAATACACTAAAACAGTTACGCAACACATTAAAAGGTGGTACTGCACTTGTGTAGTTTTCACATCAATTTGCACAGACAGCAACAACTCCAGGACTCATTCTGTACATGTTGTGGCAGGAGTAACATAAACTATTATTATTATTATTTATTTCTTAGCAGGCGCCCTTATCCAGGGCGACTTACAATTGTTACAAGAGATCACATTATTTATTTATTTATTTATACATACAATTACCCATTTATACAGTTGGGTTTTTACTGGAGCAATCTAGGTAAAGTACCTTGCTCAAGGGTACGGCAGCAGTGTCCCCCACCTGGGATTGAACATACGACCCTCCGGTCAAGAGTCCAGAGCCCTAACCACTACTCCACACTGCTGCCCGGATGGATACAAGCAGCGATATGGAGCCAGTGCAGAGAGCGGAGCAGCGGTGTAGCATGGGAGAAATGAGGAAGGGAGAAGACAAGGCAAGCAGCAGTTTTAGATGAGCTGGAGTGGATGGGTAGCAGAGGCAGGAAGGCAGGCCAGGAGGGAGTTGCAGTAGTCAAGGCGGGACAGTACCAGGGCCTGAACTACGAGCTGGGTGGAGTAGTCGGTGAGGAAGGGGCAAATTCTGCGTATGTTGCTGAGGAAGAAGCGACAGGAGCGTGCCAGAGTATGTGCTGAGAGTAGGAGAGGGCGGGATCAAGGGTGACACCAAGGTTCTTGGTGGATGAGGAGAGAGAGAGGGTGGATTAGTGTTGTGTGGATAAAGGTTGCAGCCAATATTCACTGTAGTTTCTATCTTTTCAAAGACATTGCCAAAACCACCCACCCAATATAAAAAAAATGGTTTGTCAAAGCTTTTGTTGCCAGCCTCTAATCACTACCTTTACGTCATGGTTTCCCATTGCCTGTTATTAAGCAGCCCCTTGACCTATTTTATGGAATAAGAGACAGGATTAATGGAAGTAGCAGCTGAAGAAAGTTGAACATAACTGCATTTGGATAATGCAGATTTTTCAATGAAAAACTAAAAATACTAGTCCTTAAAAAAGAAAAAACATGACTACTTTATAAATAATCAATACAGCCCATAACTACAGGGCTCAAAATGCATTGCACTGTGTATATTCTTACACAGCTCTATCCTAAAAAGATATATTGAACTTTCTGATCGAAGATCTTTGTACATATCTGGTGCTACATTAGCATATAACATTATTAAAGTCACTCTTACCAAGTGGAAACTAAAGACAGTTGACTTCATTTCTTTTGTATTTATTCCAACACAATGACTCACATGTATACTTCAGTATCCATTCCTGCTTGTTGTAAAGTAATCTAAACTGAAATGGATGCTTATGGATGGTAATTGAATACAACTGCTTGACTACATTGAAAGCCTTGGCAATGTAATCTGAAAATGTGGGTTAATTTAATTTGTTTAAGAGTCACAGAAACCACTTACACTGTGCACCAAAAACATACTGTATGTTTGTGCACAAGTAGTACAGTATTGCACTTTGTTATGCTGCAATTCAATAGTACTGTAGATTTACTGTAGCTTAAACATATTCACATCGGTATTTATTTAATTGCTGTAATGTATACCATTTTTGACAATTTGAACCCACACAATTTTGGTTCACATTTATTACAAATGCAAGAACACTAAGGTGTTCAAACTGCAAGTTTCAACACTATGGGAAGGCTTTATTTTAGTTACCATAAAGACATAAATAAATAAATTAGATCCTTAAACAGATGTTTCCTTTTTAAAAATAGTCAGTCCCTTTTGTTTAACTACCTTGGGTCTTCAGTTTGTAATTCAAAAGATCAAAAGGACACTGTAAAGACACCTCCAATGGTTTACTACAAGTAAAACTGCTGTTTTTCTCATGGGAAGTGATAAAATGCAAGCCTGGACCAGGAGGTTAGCTCCAGTTGCCCCTGTGTTCGCTCATGACTCATTAGTGCTGAATGCTTGGTGTTGCTTCCTATCACCAAGGATTCGGAACAAGAAAAATAAAAAAGGGGGAAAATAATCAATTCTGCACGATACTGGCTGCTGCTTATGAGGCAACGGACACCATCTATTGAGAAAGGATCCAAAGTCAACAATTACAGTACAGTGTCACACTGTGATAGTGAGAAGCTAGAATTAACATGCAGTTGCTAACAAACCAAGAACTTTGTATGTTAACATATATTGTTAATACACTGTTTAAGTTTTAACATGAATTGCACAGGTTTGAATATATAAAAAGGTTGCACCCCCCCCAACAAAAACATACAGACACAGCCAATATAATATATAAAACATATTCTGCATCGCTGTCTTTGGAAAAGTGGAGATGGAGCACATAGAGTGTTGTTTCACTTTTCTTCCCAGAAGCAGTTCTTTTGGCATTACAGTCTGCCTGAATGGCATGCTGCCTTGACTGTAAGAATACAGCCCTTCCTCTGTAACCTTCATTCCAGATTCTTGTTAAAACAACTGGTCTGCTTTTGTAGAATTTAATTTCCAAACACCTTTCTAAGTTTCTATCTGGCTTGATAAGAATGCAGCACTAGCTGAAAGTCGAGTGGTTTCTGGCACCCGTCCAAGAGGCGAGTCAATGCACTGGGGACCAAGGGGAGAAAAACATTTGTTTCTTCAAGAGCAAGGGAATTAATATGGTAGCTTAGATGAACTAGATGAGTGCTCACTGCAGACTGATATGATGGTGCAGAATGGTGTATACAGATTCTTAGATAGGCATTGTATGGAACTCCACAGGTAGATTCTTGGTTTTTATCTCTCTCCTACTGTGCAGTAAAGCATCTACAAGGGACTTGACACATTTAACCCCATTAGTCCAAGATTAAAAGAAAAAAAGTTAACTGTTAGAGTAGTGCATGTCAATAATACATTTTTATGTCACCACTAAGGTAATGTTTAGGAAGGATTCTAAATCTCACTTTAAAAAGATCCAACATTACAGCACAATAGCTAGAACATATCTTCTCTGTAGTCTACCTGGCCCTAAATCAGAATAGTTTTAGAAACTAAAATACAACTTAATCAGTACAATATTGTATACAGCTCATGGGTTACATTCTGGATTATGAATATGTAGCTTGCACTGCCTCCCTTGTTACCAAGAATGGAAAGTGCAGTAAAGTGAATTCTTTGAGTGTGTCTAGTCAAGTGAGGAAGATTCCTGCTGACAAACTCTCCGCCACACTTTTGGCTTCTCCTTCCTCCCTTAATTTAGATAGATTCCTCAGAGTATGAAATACTGCCCTAACTGACAGCTGAAGCTACTGCTGCTGGTTCAGACAAGCTTAGTGTCTCCTGCAGTAATTTACTGGGACAGCAGCTATGCATGTCATCCATTTGACAGTGAGTTCCAACAAGAATCTTAGCATAACTATAGCTAAATCTATATATTAAAATGTATATAAAAATCTGAAATATAGTAAATAGGAGGCTTGCATTCTAACTGTGCTTTACAAAATAGGATGGGTTATACTTTGCAGAGAGTAAAAACATATTTTTCATGTTTTTGATTCTAACAAATATTTTTTGTGTGTGAGAGAACAAACCAGACTTTGTTTTGCTTCTAATGATGCTAGAGGTTATCGGAGATGATATAGGTTTCCTTAATTATCACTATAAAAACAATTAGCTGGTAGCAAAAGAGAGGGATTCTGTATAAAAAGCTACACACCTGTCACCTGGCTGTGTGCTTACAGTACAAGTTGGGATTTCTAACAGTGCCCTCAGATAATTCAATCCATTCACAGGAAACACAATTGCATTTCATTAAAACCACATGAAAGATGAGATAGCTCAAATCTATACAGCTGCCAAAATTAACTACAATAATGAATGTCATTAAGGTACAGTAGAAAGACAAACAAATGTGTTATTTAGACTTTCAGATCAAAGACTGGGGTATATTGGGGTACAGTGATATACTTAAACTTATACACATAAACAAGAATAAATTGCATTGTATGCCCATTTACAAGAACCGAAAGTGCAGATAATCTTAACATTTTATACTACAACATCTATCAAGGAAAGAAAAGGAAAATGATATGTGCTGGCACATTTTTTGATATGCCTGGCCACTGCAACTGTAACTTTATGATGAGAACACATGTCAAATGACCAAATCTGCTTAGTGTTTCAAGGTAAATCTGGCACTCTGCACCTGTCAAGGTCTTTAGTTGTCTCACTCTTCACTCTTGTTAAGGGTGTCAGGCAAGATTGTGATGAACACTGACACACTTCAACTTAGAAACCACCATATTTTATTATGCTGAAAAACAACAATAAAATCGACTCTAAGGTTGCTCTTTTCTGAAGTGAAATCCTGTAGATGTTTTCAACAGTGAAGCTGAATTAATGCTGGTATGTGAAAATCAAAAGGAACCAGAGAGCTGTGTTTAAAAACCTCTGACATAAAAATATAAACATGGCCTAAAAATAAAGTATGAAGACTGACATTTACTGACTGCACAGAATGCAAAACCATCCTGCTCCTGGTTTGAAGGGAATGTCTGATGTCAGGAATTTTTTATAGAGCTTTGATTTTAGGTCTTGCCTCTCTTTACTTATAAAACCAAATGTAAAATCGCAAATTGTAGAGTATAAAATTAAAAGCCGCAGAGTATATGTAAACAAATACCTCAACATTCAAGGCAATGTTTAAACCTAACTTTAAAAGAAAATTAAATTGCTGAACAGAAAGTCACATTTTTCTGAAGTTTAGAGTTTGTCGGGCAGCTATGATGAGAAGAATTTCAATACAAATCAAAAAATAATACCCTTGGATGAAGCCTATATAAACAAACCTTTTCTAAACTTCTGTATAATGAAAGCTACAGTATATGTTGCATTGATGTACTACAAAAACATAACTATGAACTTCTGTTAGTCAATTACCACTACATTCTAGCTTCTAGGCAGAATATGTGCCTTAGAAGAATGGCAGATCTGTTTGGTTAAAGTTTTGTAAGGGGGAAGTGCACTCTTTTTCAAAAATTGATCAGTGTCAATGTTAAATACCTACATTAAAAAAAGTTAAGACGACACCTGGATAATAAGAATTCGAAACTGCTTGAATTCAAATGAAATCACTTGTTATCTGTTACTCCAGTGCATTGCACAATAGGTGCTAAAGGAATGGGCTACTGCAGCAGCACAGCTTATTGCAAGCTCCTGATGTCACCTTGTTAATGTGCTCTGCAGAGCCTCTGTATCAGCAGGCTCTTTCTTTAGCAGCTGCCATGACCTGTATATTTCTGATGCAGCTTCCAGGCAACAATTTATTTTGGAATATGGAGCCTTAAAACCTCATTCTGTGGCCCACACCCGTCAAAAACTTCCAGCTCTTTTTTTTTCCAATATTGCAGAAAATGCCTTTAAAACATAATAAGAATAGCTTCCCATTTAAGATGGCAGATAACGTCTTATCATGGTAACACAATGTATTTCCCAAAAGAGAGAGCAAAACTAGGTTTTATTTATTAGGACAGCTGTAACTCCAAAGGTAATTATAACTATGATGTGAACAGATACGTGTTTTACATATTTTTAACATGCCTTTATAGAGTACGAGTGCATGGCTTTGCATACCATGCATCATAAACATTATAGCATTATCTATATTGAATCATCTGCGCAAGCTGAACCCTTTACTGCAGATCATGTCTTTAAAATAATTTAAACTTCCGGTATTGTTGACTTTCTACAGAAGTTCATTGTACATTGGAGCACCAAGGCTGCGGCTTCATCCATTTTGGAAAAAGAAAATTACGATTTTGAAATGGTAAATATTTTCAGTACACAAAGCGCCACAAATCAGAACGTTGGACTGTATTGTAGATGCTGTATAGCCCACACAAATATATTGATGAAATTTATGAACTCAGTTTCACAGGTTAAGCAATAAAAAAGTCATAAGATTAGGTATTACTAAACAGAAGATTAATTTGCAACAATTTATTACTGGCACACAAATTCTGTAATTTTGTTAATCTCCCCCCCCCCCCCCCTCCCCCCCCCCCCCCCTCCCCCCATTTAAAACTAGAACACAGATAACATTTTTGGACTATTACTGTTTAAAAGTCAAATTTTACCCTGTTTTTCATTTTCCATTTGTAGCATGAAAGGAAGCCATTAAAACCATTTATAACATGGCCTAATGTTAGTGCATTAGGATTCTGATCGAGTCAGCTACTTTGACTTCTGAGAGGAGCTGATCTCCACTCTGTGTAGGTCAACACCACAGGGCCCCTTTTCTAGCCCCTCCTTCAAGAGGTTCCTTCTGTGCTTTGTGTTAGGACAGCTGCCAGCTTGGGAAAACTGATTCATTCAGACTTCTTACTCCATTACATGATCCCTGAAAACTCTGCAGTCATACAGTACTGTATGCAATTACAAGAAGAACAACAAATGCTGTCCAGTGCTTCACTTAATGCTGACATACATGCCAACAACTAGCAATCAATTCCTAAGAAACAAAAGTAGCTGCCATTTTGTATCAAATTCTAGATTTAAACTTTGAAATACAACGTTTTTTTGAAATTACATTTCTTTTTTTTTCATATTTCAAAAGTCAGAGACGATACAGTCAAACAATTGCTACACTGCAGATTGAGTATCCTGAAAATATATGCAGCTGAGAAACAGTGAGTTTTTCTTCATGAGCAATAAGCAGCACTGTACAATACCAGGCTGAGTGCAACCTACTCTGTTACTAATTTACTGCATTTTAGTAGCCATCGTTTCTCTTTCTACACTTGCAGCACCAAAATCTCTCAATCCAGTATTCAGCTTACAGTAGTACATCAATTATTCTTAGCTGAAATGTATACTTACATTTTGTATGCCAAACGTATACTTGCGTTGTGATCTTTAAAAGCAGTTTGGTTATATGATACAGTAACCCTTATTTCAACGATATACACTTAATGATCACAGACGTGAAATACCATCCCAGTCATTTCAAACAATCTGTTTGTACCAGTGTTAAAGAGATACAAAAACTGAATAAAAAGATGTACTGCATGAACACAAATGTACTCAAAAACCTACATCAGTACATCACTGCAAGGTAAAAAACAGCCTCAGTGAAATTAATAAACAGTTGAGTATGCAGATTTATAGTACTGTACAACCCTTTATAAAATAATTACAGTAATTTTCTATATTAAATGCATGGTTTGTGGAATATGGACAGAAAGGTACTGAAAGTATTACAGTAGTGTGAGTTTGCATTAAAATGTTGGGGCAAACAATTCTACCAAGCTAACTACATCTACCACTAAAAAATGAAGCCACGTCTTTTTTGCTTAAGCAATTAATACAGAACTGCTTAGGCTACACAGATGAGGCTTGAAAGTGTAACCTGTTACTAATACTCATGTCCATCTGGCATGCTTTTGCATCAGAGATAGCCGCCTTCAACATATTTCTCTAAAGCTCAGAGAACACAGCTGGTTCAAATTGTGCTGAATATGTAACAGCATAAAATAGGAAGATTTCCGGCATTAATTTCAGAAACAACTTCCGCTGAATTATTTTATCTTAACCTGCCTGGGGTATACTAATATTTACTGTACTTATGTAAGAAAAAGAAAGGTCAGGAAAGCATGCTTTTAAAACTACAATACAACAATCAACAACATTTGTACCCAGTTAAAACACATACTATACTTATCTGCTTAGTATTTAGTGTAAAGTTTGCATTGCATTGTGCATTAAAAAAGCAGAACCCAACTGAACATTTTACAAAATGCACACTCAACAGGACCTAAAGCAGAACCCCTATACAAAACCCTGGCAGAGGCTTCCACTGTATATGCTTACTTTCAAAACAGCATACTAACAACTGCCAAAAATGACTATTGCTAAAGTGATTTCTTCCTGCTGAAGTATATTCAGAGCCTGCAGCTGCAAAGAGCAGTGCTGCAGCATACATGAAACATACCGTAAAGCTGCTACACATTCACATACATACACACACACACACAAGGTTAAAAATACAACAAATAAAAACAAGAGAAAAACACAGCTGTCCTACAATCATGGATTTCATTTTCTTGGGGTGCATGCTGGGGTGGTGAAAGGGAAACGCACACTGGGTTAATTTCCTTGGGGAGTCATTATTGACTGCATTGCATATTTTTCTGCTCGATGAAAAGGCTGGTTGAAGTCTGTACCCACTTGGTATGAATATATATCACCAACATGTTGACGCAGAATGACACACTATGTGACGTTAGCAACTTGCCTCAGCTTTAATCTAATTCTCTCTCTGCAATGAATGCCTCAAGAATAAAACATTAACAGTCCAGTAACAAGGCCAACATGTGGGATTGTATTCAATAATAATAAAGGCCAGACTTTCTTAGACTTTTTAACTACTTCCATTCTAGAAGAGGAAATGCATAACTCTATAGAAATTGTATAGCAAATAATAACAACACACCAAGGTGTTAAAATAAAACGGAGAACTGACAGAACTTAAACCAGGCAGATAGTTTCAATGTATCAAAACTACTTCACAAACCAACACATTGGTCTGTCATTCTGTTTAAAATGTTTGTTTTAAAGAATGGCAAATCTATGCATGACTGATACTGCAGTTACAATATATAATTTACTGTACAAATTATTTTGCATCACGGTAACTTGTGCATGTTATGTCTATTTTTATAGTCCTCTTATTATTTAAGACTTGTTTTGTGGCTCTTGCTACATTTTCCTAGTCTTTTTTTAGAATTACTATCCAATCTCCATGCCAAAGAACTGTATATTATAAAGAAAACTACATTAACTGATCTGTTCTTGCCACATGTCATGTATCCGTGGTTAACATATTTCAAACCACAGCAAAGTAAGTCCAAAATACTTTCTTTTTTTTCTTTTTAGTTCCACAAGATCTTAATGTATAGTCCAGTATTTGCATTAACCAAACATTTTGCCACATTCACAATGGTGGCCAGATGTAAAAATAATGACACCCTGTGGTTTCAAAAACTCAATCAATCGTTTAGCTGACTGAACGTACGGTTAATAGTTAATAAAATACTTCAAATAGTTAATTTAATAACTTTCCATGACATGAGTCCAAAATAAAAACATTATTATAATAATAATACTTTAGGTATGACCTTGTTGTTCTCAGCTTCTGAACGATTCACCATTGCAGACGTCTGGGGGATATCTTTTGCCACTCTTCTTACGTGATCACATTCAATATTTCAAGACAATCTTTTCCCCGCCTTCTAAAACCGATCCAAATTCAGAACCCAGAACACTGATGTTTTTTCCCCAAACTTGAGGTTCCTGGAAATCTCACATACTAATACTACAGTAAATTCAACTGCATCACCTACAGGAACAAACATCCAATCTCATACTGTGCTGCAAGCACAGCGTTTGCTCCAAAAGGGGTATTTTTAACTACAGTATAGCATTAGCACCGTTTTTCCCACTCAGATAAAGAGAGACAAATACAAACCCTGTGTGAAGAAGCGTCACAGTTCAAGATCCTTTATTAGTACAGCTAATGCACAACGTAGGTTCAACATCCATCCAGGCAAAATTAGTGATTAGCTGACTGGGTGACGGAGTAATTTCTTCCACAGAGCACCTCCCACACATTTAATGCATTCTACACCACAGAGCTGTCCAACAGTCACTTCCCACACAAATCTGCTCTATTAGCCATCTTCAAACAATGGACGGGAAGAAACTGAAATGTATTGCTAAAAATGGAAATCACATGTCAAATACTACTACACTGTATTTTACAAACAGCCACTAAAATAGTTTACTCCCTGTTTAGTAATATGCAGAAATTATAAAACTGTTGATCTCTGTGTGTTGCAGTTCAAACTCAATCAAATGGTCTGGCTTTAAGTGACCATGTGACCTACATTACAGGTAACAGGATGCAAAAATGTATCAAGCAGCATACTGTACATTAACTATCCACTTATCCGGAATTAGAGCAAATAAAAATCAATTAAAAAAACCTGAAGAACCAAAAGATTCTCGCCACAATAAAAAAGGGAACAGTAATGAAGTTAATAAAGATGTAAGATAGCACTCTTTTAGTATTCTGACCTGCAACATTATTGTTAACCAGCAGTTTTGTAATAAATACTTTTAAATTTTAATTATAAATTGTATAATCACTCTCTCTTGTACACCTCTCTACAAGAGGTCTCAAAACAAGACTAATAATTCTAATAGGATGCTGACCATAGGCTCCCATAACAATTGAACACTGGGAGATTCTTTGTTTGGAGTCTGGTCTACCGCTTGAAGGCTCAAGGACCAATTTCCCCACAGCCAGAGTCAGATGCACCATACACACTGAAACCTCCACTCAGCACATGTTGCATGTTTAGAACAGATACAAGGGGATTATGTTAAAAAAATAACATGCTAAGGAGCTTGACACCTAGTGCGGTGTGTGTGTGTGTGTTTTGAAAAGTAATGTCAGTCACTGCTTTCTTTGTTTATGTATAACAGCATGTTGTCGCCTGTCTTTTCTGGAACAATAATGTATTCTTTGCTTTTACAGAGATGTGTTTTAACACAACACACTGTTTTTGATGCAGTGTCAGGAATCGTTGAGTTAATCACAGATGTTTAATGTAAAAATTGCACCTTCACTGACACAGTAATTATCATTACCTTCCATATATACAATTAAATACCTACTGTACATCAAGGGTGTGGTAATCCACTTTGAATACAGTCTGGTTTCTATTGAACCTGACTGCTGGTACCTACTGAAATTATTTTTAAATAACATATTTTACTTTCCCTTAGAAAACGGAATACTGCACAGGTTTGTATTCAAAATACTTAAACAAAAACAAACCAAATAAAAGGTTTAATACCATACCAGAACATAATTCACTTGATGCCAAATACCATTCCTTTCATCATAAGAAAAGCTTCCAGCCTTCTCAGGGTCCAGATGTTCAGCCTACTTCAGTGAGTTAAATCATACAAATTGCTTCCTGGTAAAGCCTTGTTTTTCATATATAGATTTTAAATTCTAGTTAAAAGGTACTGTAGTGGTCTGTCTACATACAAGACTATTAAATGGAGTTATATCATCTACCATTTTCCTATGGTTTAATTTCTTACATGATTATCTATTTGTTTCCGCTACATCATTCTTTGCTACTACTAACCTTATTTATTTATTTTTAACAGTACAGACACGAACCCCTATAGAAAAGTAAAAATCTTAATTTGAATAGCACAGTATGTACCTCAGCATGCTAATGACATCAGTGCACCCACCACTTAAGTAATCAACCAATGCATTACTGTGGTAGCATTTTCAGATCAGGTTACAGCACAGTACATATAGATGACTAGCAGATGTACTGTATGTAGCACGGATGCCATTTCTGGCCTGAATTTCAAGACTTCTGTTCAAATTAAGCCAAAGAACACCTAAACTTCTTCCAGTCTGAAGTAGTGACATGCCAGAAAAAATACTTAAGAAAACTTTCCATTGCCGATCTTGTGACCTCAAATATAAGGACATAAGCACTTCTGGGAATAATGTTATATGGCTTTTGGCATATAGCCACTGTGGCTTCAACAGGGAGCCAGACACATGCACTCCAGAAGGTTGTTTACAATTTAAAAGAAAACACAGCAAGGTTTTAATAAGTTTGTTGTAGTTTATTGTTGCTTATTCTCAATAGAGGCCAGAAATTTGAAATTACATTTTAGATTTATTACCCCCCCAACGCCCCCCCCCAAAAAATAAAAGGCATTTATCTTCAAACCAGTTATTCCAAAGTAGAGCAACGAAAAAAACAAAAATCAAAATCTAGGGCTATGCTTCTAAAATGCATGTTTTATTTGCAGTGCTCAAATCCCAATCAATGTAAGTAAACAAAAAAGAGAAAATACAAATACTAAAAGGACTACCTTCCATCTAATTTGATTGTGCAAGCCCGTCCAATAGATGTATTTTACTAAAAAGTATACAAACATCTCCTCCGTGGCTGCAAATTACACAAGTATTAGACGACATCACAGGTTCCTCCATATATGCCCAGATTACGATTCTCATTAATTTGCAGTAAAGATACCATACTGTAACCAAGAATTATCACAAGATAATATACTGTTCTGTAAATTAGAACAACTGTAACCTAGGTACGTATGTAAAAACAGATAGATATCTCCCTATAGCTCCAGATTCTGAAGTTCACAATAAACCATGATACTCACAATAACTTGCCATTCCATAAACAAGTTTTATAACATTTGGAAAGCAGTTCACTAGATTGATGTTGTGACGGATGAAGCTCAGTCGCCAGGGATAATAAAAAAAAGTTCAATTATTGATTATAGGAAGGGGGTGATATTATTATTATTATTATTATTATTATTATTATTATTATTAATAATAATAATAATAATAATAATAATAATAATAATAATAATAATAATAATAATAATAATAGACTGCATGTGCTTTGCCATGGTGCTGATTTCACCTTTTTTTCTTGCACTGGTTGGCAGCTTATTAACCAAGAGATGCATCTGGATTTAACAATAATTCAAAGGAATTTACATTAACTCACTTGTAGTGAAAGCAATTTCCTTTCATCTATTTATATGTTTGAATATTTATTTCAATAAGTAAAAGATAAACAACTTGTTCCTCCATACACTTTTTTTGTTACTGGATACTATGCAATGTTACAACCTTTTGTTTTCCTGTACAGGCAAAACAACCCCTCAGTCAGCTATCCAACTCATTTTATTAGAATATTCTTTCCACTTTTTACTGAGCCTTGTAAAAACGAGGTATATTCAGATGCCAAGCCAGGCACAGTGTCAAGTTGAAATAAGGACACTACTACGCTTAGGCTGCTGAATGCATTCGGTAGATCAAAGGTCTTGCTGTTTTATTGTATGTTTTTAAGCTCAATAAACTGAAATTTAAAGCAATTAATATGCAGACATGCATGGTAAAAAAAAAAGAAAATGTAATAGTTTCTCATATTTCACTAAAATGTGTGTTATACTGGTAACCATCATCTCTGTGGAACACTAGTGTACATTTTAAATGCATGAAATGTTAACATACTATAATTTCCTTACAAATCACAGTACATGGGTAAGAATGATTCAAGATATGCAACTTCTACTATAGATACACTCCTGCTTCCTGGTACCTTCACTGTAGATCCGATTGTTTTTAGACAGTTAAGAAGAACAAAGATAGATAATAATACCTTGGCCAGCACTTCCAAGTTACCTGCATCTTCTTGTCCACAAAAAAAACAAAAACTGGTAGTCCATTTGTGCGCTACAGTTTTCTTATAAAACTTTTACTAAAATGAAGGTGCTAGACCTGAAATCAGTTCAAAGTAATTCACATCACATCAGCTGTCTAACAGCAGGAAAAAGCTGATCTGATGAAGAATGTAGAATGAACAGTGTGACATCAAATCCCCTGTGATACAGTACACACTGTGCTGTGTACTGTAACACAGCAGGAACAGCTCCGGTCATCAAGCACAGTATATAGGCTGCTCTTCAGATTAATGGCACAGTTTATTCTTTGGAAAGGCAATACCAAGAACAGTATGTATGAAAGGGTGGATTTCAGAAAGGGTTGCTTTTACATTATTTGTTGTAAAATTATCAACTTGAAAAGGTGGGCATTAGAGTGATTCAGTAAAATGTGCAATGAATGTAATACACAATACAGTATCTACAAATACTGTCAGATATACCCAATAAACATTACTTGTAATACCACTAACTAATTAACAAAAACATGAAAACAGGAATATATTCTTCTAAGATATCAGATTAATAACAGTAAAGAGTGACAACAGCATACAGCACATATGGTAGATGCAATAGTTTGATTGTTTCTGATGGCCTCAGACCATCAAGAGACTTCACAAGGGGTCCATTGTAATAAAGACCTGTGTGAAACAGGCTTTAAAAGACACAATACAATTCCACCCAGCCAGATTTAGCCTTTGGGCTTAAAGCAGTTGACGATCATTCATTTTCTCATCCACAGGCACATTCCACACCTAGTTCAAAAGACCCGATGTGATAAACCTCACCCCCTGCTTTATGAGGCACACCTTCCAAAGTGAACTCTTTCAAGTACAAACTTGCATAATTTTAGCTGTGCTTGTTTGGGAAGCTGAATAGCAATTAAATAAATAAATCAATAAATCAATAAATCAATAAATAAACACAGTGATATTTTATTACTATCACTCCATTCAGCTTACTTAATAAAAAAAACAGCTATTTAGTTCAACATTTAAGGCTTTACAGTGCATACTGTCGCGATGAATACATTAAATGGAAGATGACACTGTACAAATCCAATAAAGTCAAGTTCAACATATATGACAAATGCAGCAGCTAATAAGAGCATGTATCCTTGTTAAAAACACAAAACTGTTCAAGTTTAAAAGCAATGCAGCACATCCATCCAACACACAGTTACTGATAAAAACATCCAAAACATTATAATGCCACCCATATGAAGTTTGTAACTTCCCCCAGTGCTGGTGACAAGATCATGTAGGTGATGTGCCAGTTACAGTACCACTGGGGTTTCAGTTTGAGTGACCTTCTCAAGATCACAGTTCATCATTTGCTTTGACATCACAAAGGTCCTAGCATTGCTTTCTAGCTGCTTTATGATAACCAACATTGTCATGAACAAGATAAAAGATAGGAGATGGATACAAATGTTTTAATAAGGAGAATTTAAATGGAAAAGAAACAGAAATGACTAACTGGAGCGATAACTTACTTTCCTAAATAAATTGTACAGTACAAAAATAACATTTTACAATAGAAGTAGAATGTCATGTATGTAAATATTCTTCAAACGTTCTCTTAATTTCTAACATAAATATTCTGTGCTGTGCACATTTAAGCAGGGAGTTTTTAAAACAAATTATCCACCTGATGTATAAACTAAACATTAAAATACAGATGCAATCAAAACACATTTTTCTTTTTTACAGAGCACAAATCAGTGCAATACTGTTAAAGTCTTCTGGAGCCACTGCATCATTATAGTGCTGGAGGGGCTTGATTCAGTGGCTTCTGCACACAGAGGGAGGGGCAATGGACCAAGGTTCAAAACACACACTTTAGCACTGGACCAGCTAATGCACTGAACTGCTTGCACCATGCTACAGCAATCTGTACTAAAAGGGTAAATAATTTACAATAATGGTTTTAAACAGCTTTAGCACAATTAAACAAAAACAATTTCCTTGGAGCCATTCCAGCTGTATTTTTACACTTTTATAGTATTACAGCGTGAAGCTACAAAAATAACAAACAAATCATCTTTTACGCACATGTAGGCTAAACGCTGCCAGTTAAACAAGGCTCTCTGTCACCAGAAGAAATAACAAAAATCCAGCTCAATCTCTCCTAGCACTTTTTTTTTTTTTTTTTAGCAATGGTAGAACCCCAGAGGATTAGTACTCTTTACTGAGGCTGAGGTTACGCAACACAGCAGTCACTGTTTTCATGACTCTGCTGCTAGTGCTGCATAATGGATTCTCTGAGCATATACTGTAGTGGCCAAGTCTGAAAGTAAAGAGAATCTCATTATTTTTTATTATTTATTTTTCTTTTTCTTCTTTCTCTGCGGCTTATCAGCTTTACACTGTTGCCTATTGCAATTAACACCACAGCAGAGTTACAGTTAAACTCTGTACACTATGGTTTAAAAAAAAGGTAACATGCTTTTACATCCCCAAATTATGAATTATAACACATTAGAGACAATCATTTCAAAGGATTGCGATTTATTGTTTTAGTGTTGAAATAGTTTGCACCTCAAAGAAGTAGTTTCTTGTTCATTTTAGAACATTAACATGCTGTATATCTTGCAGAAAAGACAAATTGCCCGACCCAGGAGCAAACTGAAGTAAAACTGGGCACATTATCAAAATTATTTATTAAATAAAATGTATATCACAAAGTAAATATTTACAGTGGCGCTATTTCAAAATTTCTTATATGATATTGTATGTGCTATACCACCTTTCTCCACTTCAATTTTAACCTTTTTAAGCAGATTAAAAACCACAGGTTACCAGACATTGTTTCATAATAAACTGTAATCTAGTTATTTTAAATGAACATGCTTTTTTTCTTTCACAGCCTGAAAGGGCAGGCACAATGTAACAAACCTCAAAAGTGTAAAACACTATTGAAAACGGCATCTACGGTATGTTTGGTGTGAGCAGGGTAATGGAAGAAAAACAAAACAGCTGGAACTTTTGGATATGACAATTAGGACAGTGGTAAGACCACCAATATATTGCTTCTGCATCCATTTTATTACTAGTGCCTTAGATCCTTTTACCTTAAAGAAACCTTTTTTAAACAAATGCATTTATACCCCCAAACTAGACAATTGGTTTAATGATGCACAATTAAACATGAAAATGATGTTACAGTATGCTGATAAAGGAAAGAAAAGGGTAATCCTTCACATGCATCCCTGCAGTGTCCCTCACTAGTGTATTAGGAACACTGATCTTTATATTTGTTTAGGAGCTTTTTGCAAATAAATAAGGAAAGAAAGAAAAAGAGTTCACAATATAAGCATCATTAACCAATTCCTACCTTCTCTTTTTGCCGGGTTGCTCCGTACATCTTCTGGTTTTGGAAAGCTGATGCTTGCATAAGCACCTAAATCATCACCAGAGTTATTTCCACAAGGCTGATTAGGGGATTTAGGCTGGAGGGAGGTCCGCTCTTGGTTGTTAAAATCCTTGACTAAGTCCAGATCAATATAATTCAGTCCGTTTTCAAATGCTGTTGTACTGGCACCTGGCTGCTGCTCTTTTCTTACAGAGACAGCAGATTCCCCTTGCTTGATCCAGACATTTTCGAAAGATGTAGAGCTATGCCGTTTCACATCTTCTACATAGGATAAAGTCACACCACTATTAGCAGCAGGTGTAGAAGAAAAAGTCTCCGAACTGTGCCGCCTTCTTCCTTGGGGATCAGCACGGATCACTTTGGCACCTTGAATCCGGTTTGGGCTAGAGTTTACCCTTGTAAAAGCACTTGTCCCCAATATCTGGCCCAATAAACTGGCATGTTTAACATCAGAAACAATATTTATTGGGACCATTTCATGCTTTGGAGAAATGGACCTGGGGGGTGTGTTAGCAGCTCCAGTGGCAATTTCTGAGTAGTTTTGCATCACTGGTGATTCTCTATAGCCTGTGCTGGTGGTGCTCAGCTGCATACTCACATAATCGCAGCTCTGCTGTCCTCTGCATGAAGCAGCAGTGGGGGCAATGGAAACAGCAGCAGCTTCAGCACAGCCAGTTGCACAACTTGTAGTACCTACTGAAGATTTTGCTGAATAACTTGGCCTGCCACCATGGGCTCCCAGATCCATATTCATGTACTCTGAAGAATTCTGCCTTTGCCTCATGGTCTCTGCATACATGGGGGAGAATAATGAAGCTGAACTAACTGAAAAGGATTTGTCACTAAATTCAATGTTGACATATTCCCCTGGGCTTTTTGGCTCAGGTGGAAGTGGATGTTCACGTGTCCGTGGGAGTGTGCTGGCCTTGTTATGATCAAGGGAGAGTCTTGTTGGACGAATAAGCCTTCCTTTCGTTTGCACATAAGCATCAACTTTCTTAGGCTTAACCACTTGTCCATTCTCCTGCCCTCCTAAACTGTCACTGCTTGTCGAGGAGGACGAATCCTCTCCATATGCCAGGCGCCCTGAATTCACAGACAGGCGCAAGTGGCTTTCATCATTTTTTCTCTGAACATGCTTGAATGACCGCGGTAACGAGAAATAGGAATACGTAGGTTTCGGTGGATCATCAACTGGATTAAAATAGCAGTCTGGTGGTGTACTGGTTGTTGATTCACTTGCAGGGGACATATTTATGTAGTCATTGCAGGAAACCTCCTTTGCATTATTACTCTCCACAGAGAGTTTTGGATTTCCACCATTGGTCCATAGTTTGCCATAGTTTGTATGGTCTGGAGAGCAACTGCCACTCGGGGACATCACCATGTAACCGTTTGAGTCCATTCTTGAATGCTGCCTTGGGTTAACGATTTGTTGTGGTGCAGACACACTTTTTGGACTCATTGGCATATAGTCATCACTTTTATTAGAAACAGGCGCTACACCAGGGGACATTGGCATGTAGCCATCATCTGTCTTGTTAACCCTATTGTCCTCAATATGAACATCCAAGCACTCTTCGGGATATGAGTGAGTTGGCACAAATGCAGAATGCCTATAAGAGGACAAGCGGCTGGAAGAGTAAGCTGGCATCATCTCGGTGTACTCTTCCAATGAGGCTATGGATGACTGTGATGGAGTCTTTTGATGGGATATGGTTGGAGGTGAGGTACCTGACGAATGGGTTCTTTTTCTAAAACTTTTTTCTAATTCTGCTTCTTCCACCCGCGATGGGGCATTGCGCTGGTGACTTCTATTATAATGTCCATTTGGCCTCAGATTGGACTTCCCCATACAGATGTAATTGTTTAATTCCTCTTCCTTGGCAGGAGGGGTGTGGCCGAGAGAGTCGGGTGTAACGCTCCTGAATGAATTTCTAAAATCACAAGGACTTGAACCATATTCATCAGAAGAAATGAATCCGCCATCGCTGGGGGATCCCGAGACAGAGGCGCTGGAGCGTCTAGGGTAAAGGCAATCAGAGGTGGACCCGTGACCACTCGTACTGCTTGAGGATAAGCTAACAGGGCTTGTGGCTGAAGGGGAACAACGTGACGATGGCATAGGAATAGACCTGCTGTGATTTAATGGTGGATGTAGCCTGGAGCTACCTCTGTGTCTGTGTGAATGAGTCCTAGTTTTACTGGGAGTTACAGGGCTCCCATCAACAGATGCTGGTCTGGACGTGGTCCCCTCTCCATCGCTGGAGGCTCTAACTCTGAATGAGTTACTATGTTTACCTGGACCAGCAGGTGAAATTGCAGTAATGCTTTCAGTCCTTGATCTCCTGTTGAGTCCTACTTGACTAGGGGGTGGGTTACTAAGATGGTGTCGTCTGAGAGGCACAGAGATAGGATTGGAACAATTGGAAGATGACTGACTTTTACTCCTTGGTCGAAATTCTTCACTCATTGCTTTCATCGACTCCAATATTGTTTCATGCATGCTCTGCGCTACAACCGAGTCTCCCACTTGCATCCAAAACTCCCCCGGTCCCGTAACTGCGGACCTCCCCACTTCGATAAAAAAGAAATTTTCAGAATGACCACATCTCCTTATGTTCATTAACTGCAAAACTACAGCGGCTGCATCAGAGTTCAGTTTTACAAAGCTTATAGTCTTATTGGTCAGGCACAATCTGTAAATTCCAATTAGATTTTTCGTTTGCCCCAGACCTTTGGGTTTTAAAATCACTTGCCATACTTCTTTAAATGCAGCACCTGGCGTGGCTTCCCCATAATTTTCTTCCCCTTCCCCAGTTCCATTACTCCCAGCAGAATCGTGAACCTTACCTCTGTTGTGAAGATCCACTAATGTCTGATACCAAATGTCTTGCTCTTGTTCATTATCCGCCGCAATTGCAAAGTACTCGTCCTTCGTATATAAAGCTACGAGGTATTTGTTTTTGGAGTCCGCTCTCTTGTTGATATTAAAACAGCTTTCCAGCGGGATAGACCTTTTGGGAGCCCCAGACTTGTGTCTCCATTTTTTCTCATTTTCATAGTACTCCAGTCTTGCAGGTCCCGAAACACTTGCAGTCCGTAACACAAAAAACCTCTTGTGCATGCTTTTAGGTTTTCTTAAGTAACCCACCTTCCTTACGTCTGAAAAACTATCGTGCTCTGTAGTTGGACTTGCCATGGTATATAAAAAATGCTATATATATAATAGTAAAACAAGCGCTAGACTGCTCCCAGACACAGACCTTTTCAGCAGCCTATTCAGTTTCTAAAGCGCCGGCGTGTTACATCCCAAAATCAAAGATTCAAATGTTAAACAAAATGCAGTGTTAACGTAAACGTCAGAGTTGCAATTATTCACCAGAAAAAAAAAATTCAAAGCTTCTTCCTTCATCAGTCCGGAGTTCCAAATGCAGTATCAAAACCAGCAAGGTTTGAGTACGACCCCATAGTTTGCCATGTCAATAACACTGTAAGGAGAGTGACACTCCAATTTTATTTATTTTTTTTAATTAAAAAAAAAACTCTGTGGCTTCAGTATAAATAATTAAGGGGATGTGGGGGATTCAATTCCGATAAAAAAAAAATGTTGGTCTTTTTCCCCAGTTCGTTTTGCATGCATTCAGCCTCTGGAACACAGTACCATAACAAGGCGCTGTGTCTGTGTTTGCAGGATTACAACCCACCTCCAGCCGATTCAATCTCACTCTAAAGGAGAATACCATGTGACCATCCAATGCGTGGACGGTTCAAACAGTGGATACAACCTACCCTGTCATAACATTCCAGCCCTGCCCACTTCTAGCCAATGATTGGCTCATAGATTACTCGGAACCTACATTGTTACACTGTAGAACCCCATGTTTGTTTGGAACTCTTTTGTATCCTGATTGGACAGTAGTCGCATCAATCTCAAGAAACGCCGACACGGATTCCACTGCAAGTTCGGTGGAGCCGAAGCATAGTAAGAGGCGTAGACGCCATTCACTGACGTTCGGGTGTTATTTATAACGAGTGGTTGTGCATTTCTGCAGTTTTTACATTGAGGGGTGTGGTTATTTTTCTCATCAGAAAGATTAGCCAAAGGTGCTTTGGTTTATCATTATACAGTGTCCCAGCGATTAAATAGTGTGGATGTATTTTGGTTTGTTTTAAATGCATGCATTTCTTAGCAAACATGTTTTTGTTTGCTATTCAAATGCACCAGTGTTGTAAGCGTGCTTAATTTTATCTTTTAAAGTGCTAAGCGAATAATACATTATTTAAATGGTAATAAGACTTGATGTTATGATGAAATTATGTTGACGTCAGCAGTGCTCATTGCATTCGCCCTTTTTATTTGATAATAATAGCTAGATGCGACGAGGTTAGTGCGTCATGTCAACGGTACACTATTATTACCAGTACTAGCATATATTTAATTAGGGTACCTCTATTTAAGATTGTCAGTAAGCAGAATAGATTGCGCACAAGTCTGCAGTTGGTAATACATGCTCATTCTTTAGGCAGAATTGCCAGGTGCATCTTTGAGCCAATCTACCTAAACAAACGAAATCGTGAGGACTAAGAAGGTATTTTTCCAATATTGCTTTTAGTTTAATGTTTCAATCTTGATGTGTGTCAGTATTTCTGATGTTTGTGGAAAGGTGCTACCGCAAGAATCCACACCATCTGCACACATGTGGAATCCCACATTTTCATGAATATTTAATTATTTTTGCCCATCTCGGGAGAATGTGTTTAAATGTGTGAATCGTAGACCAATTGCTTTCAGGACTTTGTATTTATATATATATATATATATATATATATATATATATATATATATATATATATATATATATATATATATATATATATATATATATATATACTCTTAGTCGATAATAGTTGCATTACCAGTACATGCTAACGTTTTACTTCTGTTATTTATTTTACTATATGTATACACGTAGGACCGTTACCAATGAATGTTTCACTGTCCTCAATGTTGGTTGCTTAATACTGCCGCCTACCGTTTATTGTCCAATTGTATTGTGGAGCGCTGTCAGACTATTCACAATCTTCAACCAGTTTCGCTTAAGGTCGTTATGCAAAACAATAATTGTTTTGTGAAAATAAAATTAAACCACAGTTTCAAAACTCGCAACAAGCAACTTGTTAAATGAAATTCGAAGATAGCAATGCCTAAATTGTTTGTTACTGGGCTTAAAAAAATATATAGTGGTACCACAAGTTTTAATTCTGCATTTTTAATAGGGTTAATTTATTGTCTATATAAAACACTTTCGAGACCATCAAAGTATCTTCTTCACGTGTTACTGTCTCCCGACGTCATGCAGCAGTTTACAATGTTTCTATTGATCATACAATCCATTTATATTTTTAGTTAACATAATTTTGACTTTCTCCTAACCATCTGTATATTATTATTATTATTATTATTATTATTATTATTATTATTATTATTATTATGATGATGATGATGATGATGATTTACATTTTTTTCTCTTTTGATGGACTTGCTCAATAAGTGTTTGTTTATTTATTTATTTATTCGAGTTTGTGAACCAGTCTTGACTGTTTTCTATCAGACAACACTCAGAACTCAACGCAGATTAAATAACCATGGTGTCAATTACATGTTACAGTTAATTAACCTAATCCACTTTTGAAATACTTGTATTTGAAATAAACATATGTTGTCTCGCCATCATCTGTTCTATAAAAAAACTGTCATCAGAATTTCACACACTCATATCAAAATAAAAGTAACAATGCTATGAGAAAAAAAGAGTGCGCTGTCATTATGATCACAGCTTTTATAAATGCATGTACATTTTGCCATGTTTATATATAAATGCTCCATAGCAAAGTTAGCACCACAAATAGTTTAACAAAGGTGTATTAATGAGAAACATTAACAGTTAAGTTTTAGTCGAGTAGACCACAGTTTTGGCTTGTGATTTATGCTTATTTTATTTGTCCTTTAGAGATTGACAGTAAAAGGCCACTGGCCAATCATCCTTGTCCTTTGCTAGCCCTATAGTGTCATTTGTTCTTTTTAAATGATGTCATTGTTTTAGCCGACACCCCTATTCTACACATTTTTATTTAATGTATTCCGCATTCATTTCTGAATTCAGCTTCCATTTGTGCCTTATCATATTAATAAAATAATTAAGTGGATAGAATTATTTCTTACCTGTTTCTTCTTTGCAGTGAGGTGACCAGAACAGTCAGAAGCATGATATCAATATTAAATATAACATGTCATTTTTTATTTTTATTTATTTGAAATAAACTGTAACTATTAGAGGAAACATTTATGTAAATCAAAGAAAACAATTATAAAAGAATGTTGTGAAAGAAACTGAATTTGCAGCAGACCAGAATACCCCTCAGAAAACATGTATTTTAGTGAGCTGCAATGTTACAAGATAGCTGTTACTTACAAAACATGGTGGATATGGTCAATCTTTGCCATGAAGACCACAATAAATTTGAATAATGGTTCCTTTCCATCCATTATAAAATTGTACACTACCAGACCCTATCAACCCCTAACTATTTTAATGTTTCTTTCCAGTTAGAAAAATTCCATTAGGGCAAAGTATGAAGAATGAACCAAGTGCTTTTAATAATCCTCATATGTAAAGAGGACAATAGGGACTTGGCATGATAGCTCTGCTGAAACTAGAAGCACATTGTTTGTGATGGCTGTCGTTTTGGATTTATAACTAAAACCAGTGAATAAGGCTTCAGGTCCATAGTTTCCCTCATGCAGCCAATAAATTTCAGTGTCCAGAAATCATTGACGAATGCAAGATGGTGGAAACATTAGTAAAATACAATGCCATTCAGTGTGGTTACACAGAGGAAATCTGGTTAAAGAAATGTGTAAGTGTACAATTGTACCCAGCCCATTCCTTGGGGCTATAACCCTCAAAATCCATAGGTTCTACAGCACCAAATCCTACCCACATTCAAGATTACATTACTGTGGGTTCATTCCATCAACTTGTTCTTAAGTTATCACCAAATACACACACAACCAGGAAAATGAAAGGTAAAAAAGAAAATATACCCCCCTTTGGAAAAGGGGAAACATAAAGTGAGTAGAAATAAACATTTATAAAGCAAGGTCGCAATGCTGCTATGCATGTATACTGCACAACAATTCAGGTTCTATAAATTCAGTTGGGGTCTAATAGACTATGACAGCTGTGATAAAAGACAGCCATATTGCAAAAGACTACAGGGGATGGTTTAGTATAAGGGAATGGAAGCAGCTTGAAGACCACAGATCATTAAAAGCAAAAAATATGGGGCATCACAGTAGTGTGTGTCTTGACATTGACTTCCTTTGACACTAAAGGGCAAAAGTCCAGATCTGCAGACATCAAAGTTTATGGCAGCAGGTTACAACAGTTATGAACATTTGATACCTTTGATAACAAATATATAACTGAATGCAGAAATAAATAAATACAGCACTACAGATAAAAAGCTAGACAATATGTGTGGCTGAATGGGAAATAGTTTACTGGTGAGGGATTTGGTGATATCCAGCAGAGGTCTTTCAGTGCTCAAGATGCTACTGATGCTGGGAGCTCAATAGCTGGAAGACAAGAAACTGTTAAAATCCTTCCAAAAAGTAGCACAGCATCTTGTTGGCACAGGATGTGATAGTATCAGAAGTGGCCGAGCATATGGCTCCCTGGGAGGCTTAACTGGGCTAATCTGGTGTAAGTACAAACCCCACCAAACCATTATCTACAGAGCGTGGCCACACCCACAGCACATTCTGAAAGCTCATCCAGCACCCTGTTCTGGTTGATACAGCTTGCTCACTGTTAGTATTCAGTATTTGGGTTATTGCTCATATTGGCTGACACCTTTCTGATGTCACAGTCCTCTGCAACTGTCATCTTACCCTTTTACAACCTGGTTCTAACTGTTATGTATTGTAAGTAGACCGATCTGTATTTGTCATTCATTTCCTAGCTGTACTGTAGCTGCTGCCTGTGATGCTCTGACATGTCACTCAGCCATTTACAGCTAACTTCTTTAGGTCTTCACTAGTTTGCACATACTTTTGTATGAAACCTCACCTTCACACACTTTGTGACTCTTGGTGTTAATAGTGGTACTGTACTATAATCTGTATAAAAACATACTAGCATAGAAGACATATACTGTAAAACCATAAATATTTACGACCAAAATATTTGGTGAATCACACCTATTTTGCTCCAGAAATGTTGGCGAGCTGTTGCAATATACAAAGTATGTATTGTTAGTAGAATTTGATATTCGTGCCACAAATGTTTGAGGATTGTTTTCATACGCGACAAACGCATAATAAAAGGCTTGCAAATATGTATGGCTTTACAGTATGTGCTGAATCAGAGGAAGATATGTGTGTAGTGGATTACTGCACCTCCCTTTCACCTCTGGAGGCTTGGATTCAACATGATTCAATATGTTTAGGTCACAAAGGCTACTTCATCCTGCCAAATGTGTTAAACTAACGTATGTAATTAATTCATAATCTGAATTACTGATGTAATGTAAAAGATTGTTAGTCTTAAAGGGCAGATGTGTGCAATGCACCATTACAGCATGAGTGACTGACTTTCCATTCTGTACCAGCAAAACGCCTATACACTTGTGGAAACCAATATGATTTGATAAACTGTCATGCTGTCATATTTACAACACATGGGTAATATTATAGTAATATTATTATTGAGGTAGGTGAGTATTCAAATGAAGGACACATGTAATATCTCAATATTAACATTTTATTATTACAGTAATTTATCAAGCTCAATAGAATGTTTTACTTAAAAAATTAAATAAAATAAAAAGCTCTTTAGATTAATCATGTCACCAGAACAAAAAAAACAAACAAAAAAAAAACATTGTAATTCACAGTAGTCCATAGACTATATAATTTTAAAACTGTTACTAAGTGATTAGCATTGTGCTATTTAGCATTTTCAGCACCGTGTTTTACAGAGTATTCTGTATCTTTATGGACTGGTACTGTATATTTGGTTAATATTTCAGTTAAATGATCAATAGCATGCATTCAAACTTTTTTAAATCTCATTTTGTAATAGTATTAAATATATATTTTACATCCAAATAGCAACAGAGACCTCCATGGTCTATATTTTAGAAGGCAGACCTTTTATCCTTGACAATAATTGGCATTAAGTATTCCACACAGGATTTTCAATACAACATTTGCATACGAGTCTATCATTAATCGAATGATGAAGGCATGTGTGGAATCCTCAAAGTTCTGTATTCCAGAATATTCTGTATTCCATATAAATGACAAGTAAGATAATGTACACTAGGCCTATGATTACATTTTAATATGGCGGTGCTATTTTTACAGCATGTTTTACATAGTATTCAATTTACAAAAAAAAAAAAAATTATATCATCTGGGGTCCATATTTTATGATTGAATAACTGTACACAAATTTAATCCCATTGTAAAGCTTTTTTACAGGCAAACAAGTCTGCTGCTTTTAGTCAGACCATTCAGTTTAAAGGCTTGATTTACCATGCAAAAGTTCCCAGTAGACAAAATAGTTACTTTTTTTTTTAACCATGCTACCCAATTAGTAATCTCCCCAGGTGCCTACAGTTTGTGTTGTACCATTATACTTTTCTGTTATCTTTAAACAATTGATAAAAATAAGATAATGCATTCCTGTAAATATTTGATCACATAGGATCATACGTGTTTCCACATAGAGTACTGTATGTGCAAGAGGAACTGACAGGAAAGACTTTCCAGAACACTCCAATGGTTTCCAAAGGTCACTCAGTTTATCCTGAGATCTGAGACTGAATAAGTATATACATGAGCGCCATTAACTTGCAGGTAGAGTTGTGCATGTCAGACTGAGGGGGCTCAATTTGAAAAGTGAATTCAATAATGTTTTTGCAGAGTTGCAGTATATCAAATCCTGTGATTAAAGGTCAGCACATCAGCACTTCTGGCTCCTGATTTAAAGTCAGCACTTGCCCTTTTCGTGACCCGGTCCCTAGTGAATTGCCTAGGTCAGTATCTCCAAGGATGCTCCACAATGTCATCTTGTTCTGTCGATGCAGTGACAAATACAGTGTCACCCCACCTGTGCTCACACTGAACGCAGCCTTTGAACACCTACAATCCTGGCACAGCAAGAGGCATCTTTCGCAGCGATGAGTAATATACAGCTGTGCACATTGATTGTGCAGGGACAGCGAACAGTATAGGGATATCTAGCACACAGATTAGACTGAATGTAAACGCTGAATAGCAGTCTGTTTTCCATCACTACTGGCGATGGACAAAATATTGGAAACACTTTGATATCCAACAGGGTGATTTAAATGAGTTTGATCCACTTGCTTGGACTAAAGTTTGTATATGTGGGCATTTAAACTGTTTGTGTTTTGCTTTACTGTTTTTCTGTAACATAAGCATTACCATACCAGTAACATCTGGAAAGCACACAAACAAACCAGAGCATACTTATTTTACAATTAAGAATTGTGTTGACACCATGTTAAGGAAGCATTAGCTTTCTGAAAAATATGCCTCCTTTTCTGGCTATTGGTATTGAACTAGCATTTTTTTTTTTTTTTAACAAAACCATCTAATCCATTGTTATGTGTGAACAGCTGCGGCTTATTTACATTTTTGTAATTGGTAGTAGGCAGAACTGCATGGGTTTGGGAGACCAAAACGAAAGGATATTGACATTTATAGTTACACAAAAGACAAAAAAACAAACAGAACACCACTCCCTCATGAAATTCAACTTAAAGAAATACATTTTTGTATTTACAAAATATTTTAATCAGAGCTATGCATCACAGGTCCTTGAGAACAGTAGCTTCCTTTGAGACGTTGTTTTTTTTTTTGTTTAAGCCCATCACAATTGAGGATATAGTTGATAGTAAGATATTCTTAAATTACGAGTGCGCGTGTGTTAAAAACCCTCAACTCGTGACTTGTTTATTATTGTAGACACTAGCTTTCTAATAATAGTTTTCAGTATTTGGAAAGCAACTTTATATAAAATAAAATAAATAAATAAATAAACGTGTAGCAATTATATATTTTATTTCTAGAGATTATAAGGAAAGCAATTTCAACGTTAATATATACGAGGGAAATGTGTACTACTACAGCCTGACTCACTGCTGCATCAGTATTTCGTTTCACTTTTCTGCGTTGAAATGATGAAACTATGAGAAATACACGCTTAACTGACGTATACAATCGGTGCACATATAGGGCAGACTGTATAAAAACATCTGTACATAACTGGAACTGATACTAGGGAATGGTGTGTTGGAGTCGTTTTTATAACTCCTGCTTGACTGTATCAAGTTCACGTTGATACGCTGCCGCAGAACTTCCGCAGACTTCAGGAACTTTACACTTGGCTGACTGTGAAACTGGTAAACACAAAGTTGGATTCTGCAATAAAGTTATTACGATATTTCAGATAGTGATAGCTACAATTTCATTATCGTCTGGTGCAGCGGGGGGTGTACTGTAAGTTCAGTTCTTGTTAGGTTAATTTTATTAGATATCATTTTAGTCTGAAGTTATTTTGTTTTATTCTGGCTTTTTGTGTAGATTGCGCAGTCATCCGAGCGATGTGGTCGCACTAGGCCGTATTCAGATCAGGGATGTGTTCTCTGAAGTACGACTGCATACGACATTTAACGACTGTTCAAGTACATTCTTCATCTAAATCAGGTAAGGACGGTATATCACACGTGTTTCTGTTTAAACAAAAGTCGTGTGGCTGGTTGATGGGAATCACTAAACTACAGTACTACACTTATAGCCAAACTATGTTTTATTTCCGCATCAAATCACTTTTTAAGAACCGAACGCTTTTAAGTACGAAATACAATAGGTAAACTTAACTTATCTAACATAATGTGCTGCAAGATCTTCACATCTTACTGTAAACAGCAGTTCTCTATTTCTCTTATTATATTATGACTAAGCCAAAACAAGGGAAGAAACAACAAGTACACAGCTTTAACCACAGCTGACGAAATTTAGAGGCGTGGCATAACATAGCTATAGCAATTACAAACAGAGGGGCTGGTTTAGTGAAATACACACTGTACAACCATGGTTGTGTTTATTTAGTTGGAGTCTTAGCAGACTAAATAAGCATTTGGTTTGATACAGGTGCTGTAGTCTAACTAGTAACTAGTTGTTATTAAAGAACTGGGTTATCAGTTTATCAATTGCTTTTCTTCTTTATTATACTTGTATATTGTAAGAAGTAACTGATAGAATAGAATTTACGCAAATTGTTGTTGGTAATTGTTGTATCAGATTCTTTACAACAACAAAATAAAAATAAAAACTACATTTCATGAAATTAATATTGCATAGTAGTATATCAGAGTTCTCAGAATGCCCCAGATTTGGCCTGCATAGTTTTCCAGTTGCTGGAATCATGATGACAAAATCACATATTATTGCTTGCAAGTGCTTCTTCAGATTTCTATGCAAGGATGGACTCATGCAAGAAATGTATGGTCTTTGCATGAAGCAGTTGAATTTATAGGTTGAATTAAATGGTGTTTAAGATTTGGGACAAGCATAGAAAATTGCCTTTGAATGAGCATTACATTAGTTTTGCTTTGGTCCCTAAAAATACTTAAAAAGACATGAACACAGTGATAAATTGTGATATAAATGCTAATATGTAAGGGCTGTGTCAGACTTGTAATACATGTAGTCCATCTCAGAGAAAGTTGAACACAGTATTACTATGTTATTACTATTAATACCCACAGTCAAACTAAAGGAATGTGACAGCATTGTTTAACATGGAGTGTACATATAAGAAATGTTGCATTAATGACCTATGGCTATTACTAACTAACCACAGCAATTATAGGATTGTTATTTTAATATAGTAGCAATAAGCCAGGCGTGCTAACCCTGTTTTTAACCCTAAATTACTATGTATGTGGGTAAAATTGATATCATTAAAAATGAATATGAGCACTTTATTGTCAAAATGTGAATATCAAGTTAACCAGCCATTAACAGTTTCAGTGAGAGCACTTTATGGAGTTTTACACACAAATGTTTTGATCTATTTCAAATGGCTGGAGGGAAAGAGTATTTCTTTCTGAATGAAAACAAATCGGCTCCTCTCATGCTCTTCCAGTTCACTCTTTACCAAGATAGATGATTTAATCCTGCTTTGTTAGCTACATTATTTTAAATGTGAGGCTAACTTGACAAAAACTACAGTGTGTGCCAACAGCCCTTGTCTTTTTACAATTCCCAAGATGTAACCCAGCACTGGGATTAACTAGCATTGTGGTCACTTTGTTCAGGGTTCCCATGATCTAATGCTTGCACCTACTGTACATGTTTGTGTGGGTGGCATTGGAAAAAATAAAAGAATAAGGGTGTGGCGTAACCCAAAAGCATTACTAATAAAGCAAATTGTACTGCACTGCAATCCTGCTGCAAATCTAGTTTGCAAGGCCTGCTCTCTATGCCGAATAACCAAAATTAAACAAACATCCTTTCTTTTTTTATTTGTGAAAATAAGAATCTTACTTATTCTATCGATATTTTACGACAAATATTGTAACAGCCTATTTAGTTTTATTATACCCACCTGGGGAGTGGAGGCGGCATTTCATATTTCAAAATCTAAAAGGAAATACTATACTACTAGTATGGCTTCCGGTAGACTTTTGCAATATAATTTTCTGGTTTCTTTGATTACATGATATTTAATACAAATCTAAATTATCTTCATATAGTTTTTTTTTGTTTTTCTTCATATAGTTTTTTTTTTTTTTTTTTTATGGCTCAGTCCTAAAATTTTAAGTGATGCGACACTTTTGGCATAGCCATACAGTATGTAAAATTTTAGATTTGTATGTATACACTGTATCTAGCTAGAGCAGTGGTTTTCAACCTTTTCATCTCCAGTATCACAATCTCCAGCACGGACCAACCAGTTGCTTTCTGTGATTGGTATCCTATCAAGTATTCTATAAGACTCTGGACACCACCCTTATTTACCTGTTGTGACTGCCACCCAAAGACATTTAAAGGGTGAACCATCTGAAAAACTTTTTTCCAACCCTCTTAGGTGTTTAGCCAGTATTTTTTTTTAGGTGTGATACTGGTATATCTCATATGTTATACACCCTGAGCCAGAAATGAAAGTGTCACTGTGGCAGAGCAGGGCTCTGCCCTTAAAAATACTGGCAGGGAAGGAGTTAAATTCTCCTCCCTGCCCAGATTGATTAGTTCAGGTGGGAGCAATCAGTCAATTAATTATTCAATTATGGACTTAGCCACCTGGCATAAAAGGAGGCCTCAACCTCCCAGTTGGAAGAGAGAGTTCGGGAAGGAGAAGGAGCAGGAGCAGGAGCAGGAGCAGGAGCAGGAGCCAGAGCAGGAGCCAGAGCCAGAGCCAGTGTTTTGTGTGTGCTGTTTTTCTGTTGGTTTGTGTTTGAATCCAGTGAAGGCAACGCCCAGCCTGGAAACCTTTATTTTTGTAAGTTTTGCTTTTGTGTCTATTTTGTGTTTTGAAACCTTTCTGTTTGGCCCTTGTGCCTATTTATTTGATTATTTTTGTTTACTGCCAACTCCATTACTTTTTTTTTCCAAAAAAAACCTCACAAAATTCAAAAACAACAAAAAAATACTGCCCTGAGCCTCCAGGTGGTGTTATCCCACTACTGACACCAAATGTGACAGGATTGGCAGAGGTTGAGGCTCAGAGACAGTTTGAAGTTCAAAATAAAGCTTTTTGATAAACAAAAATAATCAAATAAATAGGCACAAGTGCCAAACAGAAAGGTTTCAAAACACAAAATAGACACAAAAGCAAAACTTACTAAAATAAAGGTTTCCAGGCTGGGCGTTGCCTTCACTGGATTCAAACACAAACCAACAGAAAAACAGCACACACAAAACACTGGCTCCGGCTCCTGCTCCTGCTCCTGCTCCTGCTCCTGCTCCTGCTCCTGCTCCTGCTCCTGCTCCTGCTCCTGCTCCTGCTCCTGCTCCTGCTCCTGCTCCTGCTCCTGCTCCTGCTCCTGCTCCTGCTCCTGCTCCTGCTCCTGCTCCTTCCCGAACTCTCTCTTCCAACTGGGAGGTTGAGGCCTCCTTTTATGCCAGGTGGCTAAGTCCATAATTGAATAATTAATTGACTGATTGCTCCCACCTGAAGCAATCAATCTGGGCAGGAAGGAGAATTTAACTCCTTCCCTGCCAGTATTTCTAAGGGCAGAGCCCTGCTCTGCCACAGTCACAGTTAACAGTGATGAGCCTATTGTCTTACACACGTTACCCATGTTTAACATCTACATATGTAAACAGGATCTCGTCCATGTAAATTAATTACAGTTTTAATCGTGTCAAAGCCTTGTCCTTTGTTATTACCCAGGTAATTAGATATAAGTCTCATGGCTTAGTGTATCTGACAGTTAGTTGTGTGACCCAGTGTTCTGTGTTCAGTGTATTGAAGCGTGCATTTGAAATTCAAATGAGGATGTTGTACATATTAGACCAGTGGTTTTCAGCTTTTTTTTTTTAAACTGTACCCCTTCTGTCTGGAGTTTCAGCTCAAGTACCCCTTTACAATGTTCACCCTGCTGAATGGTACCACAGTTGCAATAAAAGACAGAATAATATGATTTAACAAATGTATTTTTCCCTTGTTTATGTAATCTATAATTTATGTTATAGCAATTTGGCACTGACAAACTGCTGGCTTAGGACAGAATACCAAACAGTAAGCTTAATTCTTAAAACGTTTAATTTTACAAGTCTTTGGATGCACAGAATCAAAAGACAGTATAATATTTGTTATACTATATTTGTTTTGTTTGGATTGTTGTGCAGCTCGTGGGCCTGCCAGTAAAAACAAGAATTACAAGAAATGATGCTCCTGTACTCGCCTGTCCCATCCAATATATTAAAAAAGAAATCCTTCAAAAGAATAGGTTTTATATTCATATTGGGTTAGCACAGTACGTTGAGGGAGTTGTACCTGTAAAGCATTAAGAAACATTCTCAGGACTTGCTGTTGCTGCCTCCTAGTTTGTACTATGTTTTGTTGTCAATGTCCTGACAAGCTGAATAGTTAAAAAACTGTGTCTGATGCACATTCTTCAAATAGCAGGATGGCTGAATGCAAATGGTCATTTTTAAATGTGCCACAGTCTATGAATACAACCATTTATTATTCTTCAGCATGCATTTCCAATTTTCCATTTATTTAAAGTGGGTGGCAAAAAAATGCTGGCTCGTGGCAGTCACGGCTGCAGACAAAAGGCTTCTTCAAATGTACTTTGAAAATGTGTATATTCTGGAGGCGACAGCATGTTTTGGAAGTCACGGCTCTTGTCTACAGTTTCCACAGCACTTGAGCAACGGCTGAAAAGGTCAAGGGAAGAATTTGTGATGAGCCCATTTAACTTTTATGTCAAATTCCAGCAGCAACTGCAACAAACAAGCTTAATTAGGAAAACAAAAATAATAATAATCCTACATTTATTTGAAATACTGTAGGTACATTTATTATACTTGGGTGTTCTAGAGCAAAATTATTTTGAATATGTTAATAGCCAGCAAGTATATCCAGTATCTATCTATCTATCTTTTGTGTACATGCTAAAAAACACTTTTTTATTATTATTATTTTGTTTTTAATTTTTGTACACTGCAGCATATATAACATTATGATTGTGGAAACACCTGACCAACTTGGTAGTTTGTACATCTGTGTTTATGGAGATCAACAAGATACTTGCATAATGCATACTTTAGTGTTAAATACATATACAGTAGCTGCTAGTTGTTGTGCTAGGTTTTTATAGACCAGATGAATAACCAGCACAGTTGGTAGCTACTGCATTGCAGGTCACCAGCACACCTGCAGTACTGCAATAATGGACAATCCTTCAGCTTATAGGTATAACATATTGGTGCTTTGAGGTTTAGACAATTTACACAAATCTCATTTATCCTTTCAATATTGGGATTGCTGTTTCTGGCACATTGCTGAGCTTCAAACAGACAGAGGAAGGATATTCTGTAAAAATACAGAAGTAAATGGTATGTTCGCCCTGGATAAGGGCATCTACTAATAAATAAATAATAATAATAATGTTGGTTTCTGTTTGATGTTTGTTGCTGACTGGGATAGGACCAGCAAATGGTAAAAGATGTAACAACAACAACAAAAAAAAGTATCATTGTTGTGCTGTGGAACTTCTTTGTATTGCAACTTGTATTGCAACAGGCTTTCTGTATAACCCTTGTTTTGTTATATTATGAACAAAAGATGGTTCTAGTGGAAACTGAATAAAAATAGAACCATTTTGTTAACAGTTTTGTTAAGAACTGCATTGTTTCATCTGCTTTGTTTCATCTAGCCCTCGGTTGACCGTAATGCCCATCCTGTCTAGAAGGCTTACAGAATAAATAAATAATACATACACTGTAAGTTAACCTTAATAAAATTGTTTTAGTGTAGACAGAGATAAAATGTTGTGGATTATCACAATTAGCACAGTAGCATTTCTTGGTCTGTGAAACCAGTCATATATGATTTAAGAAATAACATTTACTAGGATTAATAAAGACTTTCCACTCAGAAGAACCTGTGATTGTTTTCCTTCAATCTCAGACTCCAGACACTGCAAAGTTATGTTTTACAAGTTAAACCTAAATAAGCTTGGTTTTTTTAGATTTCAGATCTGTTTCCCATTTGGTTGGAGTCAAAGTTATATAAAATACAATATACCCATCTGAAGGTATGTTGTCCAGGATTAGGTGTAATTGGGGTCTGTGAAACCAGCCTTGCATTTGACTGAGGAACTGTTTCACTTTAAACCTGTTTTTAAAATGTTGCAAATGTCCCAAAAGGCACTTTATAATAGTTTATATGTTGTCAGATACCTTGCTTTTCTTGTCAGTTTTCCAAGTTCTGAGTTCATGTTTAGCAGTGACACACAGACATCTCCAAGCGTCCTGATATTTTACAGATACCCTTGTTTTGAATTCAGTTTTCTTGGTCATGGAGGGGTCATATTCCATTAAGCAGCAATTGTTTAAAGTACCCGAGAACCAGCTGCCGTAACCTAAATGTAAAAAAATTAAAAATAAAAAATCCTGCCAGTTAACCCTGGAAACATCATTGAATACATATTTGTACTTACAAACCACCTGCAGTGCTTGTGTATGTTGGAATGCTATACAAAATATGTCAAGCAAACCATGATTGATTGCTTTCAGATTCCATGGAGAATGTGGCACAAGTCAGAGGGACTGTACGAAGTGTTTGCTAACAGTACCTGCATTTATGTTATTCTCAGTTTGTGCATCCAAGCAGAATACTGCAGAATGCATCTTTGTGTAATTTTGGATGTAAGCAATGGCTGCTTTATTTACTGCTTATTTATGTCTGGTCTTAGGATCAATGTACAGTGTCTCCCATGGGCTTCTTTAATGTGACCACATTATGGGGAGATCTCCAATTAAAAATATATGTAACCTTAAACAACACACACTAAACGTTTCATAGCACCTGTCCATCAGAATTAATTACTGATCTGAAACATCACAACATACTGAGGACTTTGTTACATTTCCTCACAGTGTTTATTTTATAGCTGAAGAGAGACCACCTGTACACTATGCTTGTCAAGTTCATAGCTGCTGTTTAGACAGAATAAAAAAAATGTAATAGCAATAAAACGAATGAGTTATTGTGTGCAATTTACATATTGTTGTGCCCTGCCAAACACCTTGGACTGCTAGTCGATGAATAACAAATGCAGCATCTCTTGTATGGGCACTGTATACTAATTGTTTATGCCATATAATTATGAAAAATGATGATTGGAAAAACTGTTCTTTGGCTCACATAAATGTTAGAGCCGAGGTACAAACAAATCCCCTCTAGTACAGATGCACTTTAATTGTCACTTTATACATGTAGTATATTGACCAGCTGTGATACAGCAGCTATATTTTAGTGATGATGCTACAGTTTAAACAGTTCTACTGATTATGTTGTTACATTACAAAATTATTTACATTCGTTATTTGCATCTTGTCACTGATTTAAGCATGATCACATTTACAAAAATGCGTTGAGATTGTTGAATGCATGTACAATAAGGAGATAGTACTGTGTTTTAACTATTTTATTTTATTTGTTTTTCAGCCTTCTGTCCTGGAAAAGTAAATCTTCCACTATTTTACTTGAGCTGTTTCTTGAGATAGCCATGAGATCAAGACAAAGAGGAGTGAATCTGGGCTTTCTTCTGCTCATTTCCCAGCTCTTTCGAGTAGGACCCAGTAATGTCCCCCCTGTAACTCTTGCTACTATAGGGCTAAACATTTACCTTTTCCTGGCCCCTCAAAAGCAGTTGCTGGACGTGTGCATCAGTGTACAGAATGCCTATATCTACAAGGATTGGACCCGTCTGATCTTCTCCCCCTTTTACCATGCTGATGACTGGCATCTATACTTTAACATGGTGTCTTTGCTATGGAAAGGGATAAAGCTAGAGAGGAGACTTGGCAGTCCATGGTTTGCCTACATCATTGGAGTTTTTTCTCTGCTGACTGGTGTTGTATACATCATATTGGAAATGGTGTTAACTGAATTTACAAAGGATCCATCGTACATTAGGCAGTGTGCAGTGGGTTTCTCAGGTACAGTGTGCTGTTGTATTCTACTCTACATGTGTGTCTTTCTACCCTATGGGATTACAGCAGCTTTTATGAAGTACTAAATAAAATGATACAAAAAAAAATGTTTACAATTTTAGAAATATTGACTTTTTAATTGAAATAATCTTTACAGTATTTTGTTGTTGTTATTTTATGCTTCTTTTAAAGCTGCTATAAAGACAGCAGTGCCATCATTTACATTTAATCCCAGCCATATTGTGAGTACAAAGTCATGCCAACTGTCAGCTGCAGCACCTCTGTATACTCGGTTCAGGCATATTGTGCAGTCTATGCCATGCCAAACCCAGGCAGTAGTTGCAGCTAAAGGCAGGCAAATACAGCATTAGGTGAGGGTTCTAATGAAGTTGCCAGTGAGTGCATAGTGCAGTGTAAAAACAATGCAAGGCGATGCATAACAATTTAACCTTCAGAAGCACCACGCTTGATAGTCTATAGCAAATGGCCAGCTATGAAGCAGTATCTATTTTTAAATTGAAGTGTTTAATGTGCCAGCAAGATCCTCATTGTTAATTATGTTGATATTTAAAATTCAGAATGGGATGAAAGTGTATTCTTAGGCAATCTCATGGCTATGTTTTCAGCCATGTGTGTTTTATTTTTCAGGTGTCTTATTTGCCTTGAAGGTGATAAACAACCATTATTTCCCAGGGGGTGTTGCACATGTGTTTGGATTCCCAGTTGCCAATAAGTATGCCTGCTGGGTTGAGCTTGTAGCTATTCATTTGGTTTCACCCGGGTAAGTACAGACTTTGCAATAACTGTTACTGGCCTCTTGAAAGTATATAAAAAGTCCTAATTAGACAACTATCCCCTCTCCTATTAGCAGTAAACTAGAACTAGAAAGAAGCAACATTAGTTACAGGAATGGTCAGTTAAATTTACATTCTTGCTAGTAATATACTATTGTGAAGATGCCTTTGCCTTTTGCTTCAGTATTTAGTTTAGCCTCCTTTTAAAGATATGTAGATGCTTATTTGTCTTGATAGTTAAAGTAAATACTTTGTATGCTGAACAGATAGCACACATAGAGGAATATATAGAGAGAGGATAATTCACTACTGATCAGTTGGCCTGAAACTGAGGATACCTTGTAAAAAAATAGGGAATACAAATTGTTTAATTAGTAAAACATGAGGCCCTTTAGACAGTTACACAACAGCAGCTTGTCCAGTTTTGATGATCCTGTGCTTGGGCCATGTTGGATTATATTCCAAATATTAAAGATGTAGTTCATGGGTCATGGCTCCCATAATCTGTGATTTGTGTACTTGGCAAGCAACATGTACAGACAGTACTGTATGTTCCTATCTTGAGAAGGTCAGCTTTCTGCTTAGTCTACAGTCTTACTCTACATGCTGCTTTTAAGGACTGCAACAGGTGTTTGAAACCACAGCTGCATGCAGATCTGATACAATTGAAAGTGTTGGGGCTCAACTTTGTCTGATTTGGGCAGATTACATCATTACGTAAACAAAGAAGGGGAGACCCTTTAAGCATCATGCCAATTGAAAGGTGATTAAGGGATGCAGAAGATAAGAGAAGATTGTGTATAATACAGCAGTGTAGAGTAGTGGTTAGGGCTTTGGACTATTGACCGGAGGGTTGTGGGTTCAATCCCCGGTGCTGTTGTACCCTTGAGCAAGGTACTTTACCTAGATTGCTCCAGTAAAAACCCAACTGTATAAATGGGTAATTGTATGTAAAATAATGCAATAGCTGTATAATGTGAAATAATGTATAATGTGATATCTTGTAACAATTGTAAGTCGCCCTGGATAAGGGCGTCTGCTAAGAAATAAATAATAATAATAATATGGCACCATTACAGACAAAAACAGCTGTTCCAATCCTGAGTTTCTAGGTGCTGATATTCTCCTGCTTTTTAAAGTTTACTGCATCTCATTTGTAACTAAACCATCAACAACTCAACTGCTCTTGTTAAGATCTGTTTTATGATGTGTTTTTTTTTTTCCCCCAAGTGCTGTGGGGTCTGCAAACTAGATTGAATGCTGTATAAGTAAATATATATTATAGAACACTTTGTATCTTGATCTAATCTTGGTCTTGGAGCATTGGCACACTGTGGCTGGCTGTATACGCAGTCAGCATGAGATTTGCTTGCTCTCTCTCTCTCTCTCTCTAGCCCTTAATTTACAGTCTTGTGTAAGGCAGACATTTGATTTGCGCAATTGCTAGGTGCTGGCATGGTTCCTACTTGGACTTGTATGTGACATACAGCAGCCTGAAAAAAGATTGTGACCTACGTTGGTGAAAATTGTAGCATCAGGATCTGTGTACTTGCTAAACGTCTCTTACTGCTCGTTTTACCTCATGTGGTATCCTGGCATGCAGAGATGGAAAACAAATGAGCACTTGCTTTATTTTTTCTATTATTATGGTGGCACTGATGTATGAGCTGTATCGGTTTATAGGTACGCAATTTAACAGCGTCCATTATTCATGTGGAAATCACGATAACTTCCATTAGTTATGAAGAGGTTTGCCATTTGTTGCTTGTAATTTTTTTAGGACACTTTTGATGGTAACATTACCACAAACCTTTGAGTTATACAATTGGTTGATTTGAATTATAGTGACACTATAGCAGCTTTTAAAATGTATTAAATAATAAAACAAACAACAACTGTGATAAAAATTACTGATGTGTTTGATGTTTTTTTAATGTTAGCATTAAGTAATTGCCCACTTTCACACATAGCTTTTGTTAATCCATTACAAGGATAGCAGCACAGTAACATTTTTTATTTGAAACACAAATCATTTGTTGTATTTAAATTGTGAACAGACTGCAGTTTCCATTCGTGAGAGAACCTAGGGTACCACAGCAAACAAACAACCCAGAGGCAACTATACTTACATTCAAAGTCTGTAAACATCACCAAATAAATAATTGAATACAAAATCTGCTTCCTTGCAGAAGACAAGGCCTTTACACCATCTTGCGGCCCCCAATTTGAGAATCCCTCTATTAAAGGAAAATATCCCTTCATTGTTTTATTCATTTACTTGAATTATTTTACACCTAACTGTGTAGTGAGGGATGACAATGCTGGGAAAAGAGGCAGAATATTGAAATTCTGTAGGAGCTAAGCCATTAATAAACTTTTCCAGCATTTGGTATGGACTTGAGTGGCGACAAAGGGACATTCCTTTCTCTCTGTACTTCCAATGCCCTTCAGCCTTAACCTTGTCAGAATACTCCCTGCTGGTGCCATTGAGTCCCTTCTTTTCTCTGCAATCTCAATACAGGGGCTCTCCGCTCTCCGTTTCTGGGGTTGCTAAATTAGTCCTAATTGTTGATGGGGTGGGTGGAGTAAAGTACTCATGGGCTCCAAGAGCAAGAATGAAACCTGTGTACAACCAGAGGATTGAAGCATACATGTTATCACTTCTACTAGACATGCAGACAGACTGTACCCAGAAGTTGAGAATTTGGGGTTGTTGCTCACAAAAACAGCCATGCAATATATGCAATAGTAATATTGTAATAAATATCTAATGTAGACCACAATGCAAGTGAAGTATGTCAATGTAGCCTCGGGCACAGGGAAAACAAACTAGCTCAAGCCTGTCTTTTTGGAGAAAGACTGTGTTACATATAAAAATGTTTACTTTAAATGTTCAATGGCACATTTGTTCTGGTTTTGCACTAAATCAATTGTGATCTTTAAAGAAGAGTGAAGGAGTAAACTTTCTGTTTTTCTAATTTAAAAATCTATTTTCAGAGGGAACATTTTCATCAGATCCCTCATGTGGATCATTCCCAGAAAATAAATCTAAAAAATAAACACATAATTATGTTTAAAAATTTGGGATATAAAATGTAAAGAAATGGCAGATAGGTGTCACACATTCCTGTGATTACAGGTTTTTAATTGGACTCTTTTTTCTTTTGTTGTTGTTGTTGGAAATGCATAGGATTAACAAACATTCCTGCACAAAATGAAAAAAAATAAAAAAAGCCATGTACTCAAGAAATAAAGTACACAATATGATTAAATGATTCTGCAGAATAGAATAGTGTTACAGAAAATAAACACGTACACAGACTAAACACTGTCTATTGAATGATCCCCCATTTAGCCAAGGGAAAGGGGAAACTCAGCCAGTAATAATTTAGTGAAGCGATCTGCCACCTGCCATGACGCCCGCTGAGCACAATGACTGCACGCTGGGGGGTTGCGTCTGTGTTAAATAACCCTGTTTGTAAGCTGGGTGGGAAGGGACAGCTCATGGTAACTGGCAAAGGTTTTGATGGGCACCTCATACACATATAAGCAGCATATGTTTTCATATGCTGACAAATGAAAGGAACCATGTGCTGTAGATGGTGTTTAATATAAAGTCCCAACTAGAAAGCGATGCTAGGATCAAAGCAATGTACAAATGGTCCATTCTACATATTTTTCAGGGTATATCTATAGAAGTTGGATTAAACCGTTGGCTAGATCAAATATATATATGTATATAAACTGCTAACATATTTTTTTCATGTGTTCCTTCCTTTAATTTATATGGGTAGACTTTCCTCTATGTATTGCAGATGTGATTTAATTTGAGATGAATCTATTCAGGTTGCAGTACAGTACAGTACAAGCGGTCTACAAAAAACCTCTGACTTCAGATGGCAGAGTGCTGCTTCTTTGCCAAGTCACATTTATTACACTACATTGCAATGTGGAAGCCATCAGGACCCGTTTAGTCTTGCAGCTTTTTCAAATGAATCATCCTGAAGAGATGATGCTGATTACAACTACAATACAAACAGCATTTCTCTTTTCTTTCCTTTTGCAGTAAATCTTTCTCACTGGTGAATTATAAGCATAAATGTGAAGCTCCTACTTTCAGAAGGCTTTTGACTCTTATTTAGTACTGGTCAGTGTATTGCAAACTGTGATATAGAAGGCTCTAGTTTGTCTTTTTCAGATGCAGTAAATAGCTTTTATTGCATGCATACTAAAAATGAAAAAGAAAAAATGTGGTTGTGATTGAAACTTCTGTGAATAGCTGAGATGTAGCAGAGTGGAGCTTTCTAGGGTTTTACAGAGTGTCTTGGTGGCTAAATAGCAACACTGCTTTCCCATTAGTTTGAGCGAGTGATTTGCTAGTACATGGGATTTCAGTGCTGCAAGTTTGAATAGCACTATTAAGAAACCCAGTTCAGGCATATCATTACTGCTGCTAAAGTACATTTAGTAAACATTTAGTTCTCCTGCATCAGCTTTTCAAAACAACTAGCTTTCAGATTTTCTCTTGATAAAGTCTGGTTGAAATAGAGGAGCGTGTTTATCATCAGAAGTGCTCTACACTTTGACGACACTTTATACAAAGTTCTACTTGATGTGTATTAGTGCCTGGCATAGGATTTCATATACAGCAATTTGTTGTACTGTAGAACACACCCCAGATGCACACCAGCTCTATGTTGTGTAGTTCATGTGTGATATGTCATATTTAGTCCACCAGCATTCAGTATCATAAAGACACCCTTCTATTGTTTTATTTAATAAATTCAGATCAGGTTTTATGGATTCAAGTGTGTTAATTACTTCATAAGCTTTATTGTCAATCCTGGTTGTTATGTGTGACAGCTACAGTTAACATTGATGCTTCTTTAGAGGTAATGCATGGCATCTGTTTACGTGACTTGGACTGATGCATTCCGAAATTGACTTTTATTACAATTTATTGGCTCTGTGCTGCAAGCTGTGTATTGAATTAAATACATTTGCTTGGCTAATCACATTAAATGGCCACCATTTATTTATAGGAATGGTCAGCTAAGTTTAATGCACGTTTTGAGTCAGATGTGCTTCATTTTTATCTTTGATTCTAATAGGATTTTTAGTTTGTGCTTGGTGGCATCTGGTGGACAATATTTGTATTGCATTTTTATTTTTAAAGAAAGTTTTTAATCCATATTTTCAGCACTAGCCTAAAAGCCATATTTTAGACATTATGGCAGCATTTCTATCTTGCTTCCATACCCTAAAAGACAAGGGTATGGAAAAATATTTAAATAACATTATACACTGAAGTTAAGCTTACATAATTACCGACAACAGCAGTAAAATGAACTGGTAACTAATATGATGAGTTAAATGAGGTACTGGTACTGTGGTATTGCATTACATTTCCAGAGTTCATTGTTAAAATATGAAAATATTACCACTCTGGAACTACTGTATATTACTACAATGCCATTTAAATCACTTTGTACTTCTGAGATCATCCTCTCAGGACAGTGATGGATTGCAGTGGTCTGAGATGACGGCGGAATTGTTTCCCATCCTGTTCTACAGTGAACAGATAAAACATGTGGCACCACATGAAAGGGATCAGGGTGGCGTTGCAAGCTAGAGCTGATTAAAAATGAACTGAAATAATGAGTGTACAGCAGGTATCTAATCAACCAGATCCAAACACTCACCAAGGAATCCCTTTCCTCCTAGGACTTCTTTTGTTGGGCATCTGGCAGGCATTGTTGTTGGACTGCTGTACACCAAAGGGCCTCTGAAGAAGATAATGAAAATATGTGCAGGTACTGACATTGATACTTTATACTTGTCTTAAAAATTGAATTAAAAAAAAAATCAATGCGTAGATTCCTTATGGATAGCCAAATTGTCAAAACTGGGTTTAGATGTTGCTAATAACACTGCTTACACAGGTTTTAAGGGATGCTACGGTATATCATACTCTTTATACTTGTTATGAAGCAAGGCTTTAGTGCCGACTGTGACATGAAAAACTAGACCATTAGGGATTAGTGTGTAAAAATCACTACAATACAAAAAACCCCACTTAATTAAATAATGAAATTCCCATTTTAAAACTAACAACTAACCCTTTGCAATCATTAGCGTCAATGGCAAATTCAATTTTCTTTCTGTGATTTTTAAACGACTTGGACAACTCCTTTAATTACCTCCATGCTACAGCTGAATATTATCTCTGGCATGTGTGATCGGTTTTGTAGATAAGAAAAAAAAAAAAATCCTTTACAAAGGGATATTAATAACCATTCTTAATATTTGCTGCAGTTGTAAAAAAGACAACAGACTTTTGTCATATCTTTTGTACCCACACCGTGCACGACAAAGGCTGAGGAAAAGAAAGATTTAAGTTCAGCAATAAACTTCATTAACAGGAGCTGGAACATGAACAGATGTAGTTGTTTAAAAAGCTCTGTCAGTATAGCACTATGTGAAATTGCTTTCCCTAATTTCAGTGATATACTGCATTTTCACAATTTGATTTCTCTGATTAGAAACAATAAACCTCATTTAATGATGGGCTGAATAAGATTATATCCAAGGTCTGCATATGCCTGTAGCTTCAGATTTAGCTCCAACAGATTTAGCTACAACTATATACAATCTGTGTATGGCTATCATCTTGATAAGCTCAAGGCGAGTGAGCACTTATATGGATGCTGTTTTATTTTCAAAGTGCAAATGGTCTTTTTAAATGATTCAGAGTCTCAATTAACTATGATTAAAGCTGATTTAAACAAGGCAAGTAGAATTACCATTAAATACCCCTTTTTAAGTATTACTTATTTCACACTGATGTAGAAGTCAATTCCATTGGTTTTTTTTTATATGCGTTTTTAAATCTGTGTACCACAGATGGAAACAACACTTTTGTATGAGGATAGCACATTACACAGCAAAAAAAGTTCACTTGCATATACTGTAAATATCTTAAGGTAAACCTAAAAGAAAGTCAAGTAGACAAACATTCCAGCTGATGCCTTAATCAGCTGTTTTCTTAACATCTAAATGCGTAGAGGAATTTGGACAGTTTTGATTCAATATGATATGACAAAATGCTATACTAATGACAGAATATTGTAGTGTCCGTAATTCTTTTGGTATTCTGGTATTGCATTTTAAAATGATATAATATGTTCTCTGTTTTTTACATTTGTATACCTTTTAACAGTACATTTAACTCTGGTTATTTATTTTTTTAGGAGTTGTGTCTTCTGATGGCGGTTATTCAAGAGGTTCATACTTCAGTTATACAGGTGCAGAATATCAGTCTGCAGTATTTTTTATTTCATGTTCTTTTTGTATCCCATGTGTTTCAGCTGTTCAACCCTACTGCCAGCAGCCTCTTGAGTTTGAAGTGCACAGGGAGGTGCACGCTCAAGTCCACCAATGGGTGTTGTAGTTGTTTCTGTGAATGATAAAATCCAAGCACGTTCATTCAGAATGAAATCTCTAGGCCTCCAGTTGCATGATTACTGAAATTTGATAAACCCAGAGGATCCACATCCTCTGTTTGCTGTGTGGGTGCAGCTACATTTTACAATAGGCTCTAGTCTTGACTGGGTGCCACATCAGCACATAATGAGGAACTGAGGCTGGAGTTTCTCTGCTTTGGGTGGTGGGGGGGGGGGGGGGGCAACTGCTTTCTGTATAATTGAGCAGAATTACCCCCTATGCTGGGCATAACAGGTCTAGAAGACTGTGGCATCATTCCTGAGTTTTTGGGTCCTGAACTATGTAGCTGTGCTGGGATGCAGACTTAATCTGGGATGCTGGAAGGTCATTGCACTGGCATATTGGCTAACTGGTCTAGCTGACACACACATAAACATAGGACAGTCTGGTTCATTTTCAGCTGCTTCACCCACCCCTGTTGAAGCCTTTTGTGGCACAGCAACAGGATTAAACATGTACATTCTCAGATCCCATGTTTCTTAGAATTATAATATTGTTGCACAATAAATGTTTTCTAAATGCTAAGTACAGATAAAGCCAGATGTTAAGAATTATGTAGAGTAAAAGGGAAAGACAAGCTTTTTTTTTGCTTGCTTGCTTTTTCTTTGTCAGTCAGTTCATGGATGGCAAACACACATCCTTTTGTTATTACTTTGATTAATTTGATCTGGGATACATGCAAACCACATTAAATGAATTACGTACTGGGAGCTGTGAGTCACTGTCAATTGTTGCAGCCCAAGAAAGATTATACAGTAGGTTTTTGTATTACCTCACCAACATTACAGTTCAGAAGCTTACACTAATACAGAAAAAGACTGTTCATCACGTCGTTTTTTTTTTTTTTTTTTAACCTATCCAGTCATTAGCCCAGAACATAACCTTTAATTAATTATTTAAATTTTAAACATCATACAAATGAGTTTTTAATACACATAAGTAACCATTATATACTTAAGTGCTGGGAGGAACACTTTTGGATATTTTAACAACCCCAGTTTGATATGTATTCGGTGATGAAAATGATGTGTTTATATTCTAAGTGTACAGAGGAGTGTTTATCTCCATTCTTTCATAGGTCATTTTATGAGGTACTGGTTTATTTTACTCCTGTAAGGTTTTTTATACTTTAAAATGGTGCTGCTTATACTTTTTTTTCACAGCTCATTCAGAATAAAGAGTATGTAAACATTTGTTTAGATATTTAAAGAATATTCAAACGTGAAATTATTGAAAATAAAATAAAAAGGTTTGAGGCCCAGCTCAGGGGGGGGAGGGCACGTGCAACTAAGCAAGCAGCAGAGAAAAAGTTAGTGTGAACCAGATTGCTTTGCGTATGCCTGCGTTATGAAAAGCAACCGACCAGACAACTTGGTGGTTAGCAGCACAGGTAGCAAAGCAAGGTCATGGAAACAATCACTCAGCAGAGTTCACTCAGCCAAGAGGCAAGACTAAATTCAGTACTCTGGGACCGGTAGCCACCTGTTCACAAGATAAATACATCTTGCTTGGTTAAAAAAAAAAAAAAAAAAAACTTTTCAGGGTCCATTGCCTGCTTCTGCTTGAGATGGCCCATTGGTTGAGAACATACATCCAACAAGTATGGAACCACAGAGGGATTGTGGAAGCATCTGCTGCCCTGTAAAAATGCATTTGTGTGGATTCCAGTAGCAATAGTGGAAATGTCTAGTTCAAAGGTAGTGTCCCCAGTATTTCAATAAAAAACAAACCAATTGCATGTAACACTCTGACTGAGAGCTAAGAATATACGCGATGTGAGCATTTGCAGTTTTAATATTCATGAGACATATTCATAACCAATTCTATTTTGAGGAATAGCTACAATGTTATTGGGCTCTGCTTGCAAAAACAACAACTTCCATTTGTACTATATATTCCGCACTGTGAAAATACGAACAGTAATTTGACAGTTTGTTCTAGAGAAATTGTTCTGACTTTTTTTCTTTAGGATACAGTGGATTGAGAAGTTCACCAAGAAGATCTAATGCATATAACTCATACACCCCGTTCAACCAGTACAGTCCAAACAACACTTACAGCGCCAGCAATGAGGCCCCTGGGTATGAACCATACACAGGAGGGCTGTCTGAAGAAGAGCAGTATCAAGCGGCCATCAGGGCCAGCCTGAATGATCAAGGTGAGAGTCATTGTTTTTAATGTAATAATTTACAGATGGCTTCATAATTCTGCCATGAAGGTAGATCAGTTTGAAATTATAATAACAAATAAGTACACAAAGTGAGTGCTCGGATCTAAAAAGATGAACCCGCTATAGACCTTCTTGCGTCAATGGCCCTGATTTTTGTTCTGTTTGTCTCCATATTATAAAATTTGATAGAAACAACCTAAACACGTGTAGTTACACGGTAGTTTGAAGGTTCAAACAGAATTAAAGTGAGGCCAGCTGTGACATAGCCATGATAAACTTCCTAAACAGATTATAGTATTTTATAGTATCTTTTGCATTAACATACAGTATTACAATGTTTGGTTTCTGTCATGTTATGATTTAATCTGAATCTTTCAAGGAAACTTCTAAACTGAGATGCAATCTCTTTTGCCTGTGTTCCAGCGGGTATTTATTTATTTTTTTTTAACCTTTAATATAATTTTTACCGTGGTAGACAGCAGAAAAATGTAAAAGTTAAAGCTGAGAATTCCATTAATCTTGCCTGTAGTACACTTCTCTCGCATGTGCAATTTTGAAAGCAAACTTGAAGACTTGTATTTCTTACAATGTTTTTACAAAATACCCAAGGGATGTTTTTAAAATATAGCTATCTATAGCTATTAAAATATTATAAGAAATGTTTTAACATTAAATAATACAGGTATTGACATTTATACATATTTGAATACTGTTGGTGCAAAATCTAATTAAATCAGACTGAACTGTAAGAAAATAATTAATATTGGATACTTGTGATTAATTTGCTATATATAATTTCTGTGAGCATATCGTTCTAAACTGGGGTTTTCTGATTGATGTAGTAATTAAATCATTAGTAACAGGTGAATGAAAGCATGTAATAGGTGCATTGCTCTCTTTCTCTATCTATGGGGTTGTAAATCCTGATGAGGATCCATGGCACTGAAGCGTTGATTTGACTTTTTAATCTTGATGTTGCACAAATAAACGTACAAAATATGTTGGTTAACAAATCCTAGTGTGGAGACTCTTTGTAGCAAAGAGAAGCTTACAGAAAGCTCTCAGTTTGCATCAGTGTTTTCACCGTCACAAAGAAGTGCATGACAGGTAAGATTTGTGGGATTATTGGATTGGCGAGAACCCCTCTAAGTGGTAGAGAACTCAGTGTATTCCGTAATGACTAATATTATGTATTATTACATATCGTTGCTTCCTCTAGAGGGCTGTTTATTGGTGTACATTTATTTTTAAACAAAGCTGCAATTGTGTGTTTATTTGAATGTTCTGTTCCATTATTCCTGGCACTGCTCCTAACTATTTGACTAGGTTTCGGTCATTGCTGGCTGTAATCTCCATGGGGAGGAGTCTGGGTGTAAAAGGAAAGTTTTATTCAGATGGATGTTTTAAAATCACCATAGATTATTCCAGCATCCAGCTTCTGATAGTCAAATTAGCAATTGCACTGAACTAAAAATCACAAATGTGAAAAACACTTTAGGTTTTATTAAAAACAATTTAAATAGTCAATAAAACTGGCAGCTGGAAGCAGCAACTGTAATAATGCTTATTTTAATTTAAAACATGTTTATTTTATTTTTTTTAAATCTGCTTCCAACCTACAAAAAAAAAAAAAAGAACACACCACAAAAGTACATGTAACAAAGGACACTTTAAAGGACTTCCATCAAGTCATAATATTCAGCAACTGCTCGGGTCATTTTAGGTCCTGCCCAGAAGCAAAAGCGTTGCTTTGACAGAGTTTTGTGTATCAGCAACAAACAAACAAAAAAAGCCCCACACTGTTCATGTAAATTGGTTAGTTAGAGATGTTATACACGTTACAAAATGTTAGAGAACACAGAGAGTGGTACCTCTGCATTGTTTAGCAGATCATTGCACTAAAGCAGGTTTAGTTTCTGTTTTCATCCATGGATTAGTACAATTCCAAAGGGTATTTTTCACTCTACTGCCTACTTTATACTGAATAAAACGTGACACTGAAACTGCCAGAGTTAGTAACTAATCCCTCGTCTGTACCACAAATCCAATCAGACAATAACAAACCCCATATTCCACTGTGTGCTAGCTTCTGCTGAGTTTCATCTGTTTCATAACAACAACAACAACAGAAATCTGCTGACTGAACGAACACTTTCGGGAGAATGTCCTATATTTTGCTCCAAATGGATGTGCTTAGGCATTTGGAATTGGCGCCATGTACTGGCCTTTTTGTGTAATTACAGAGAAAAATACAGCACTGTACATACGGTTTCCAGAAGCTACCTGTTACAATGCTCAATTAATGCTTTAGCTGCCATGAAATGTTTTACCCTGGTGCTAGAGTCCACATGACATTCCCAGTCTCATTACTGCAGTATTCCCATGCTCTTTTGTTTGTTATGACAATAAAAGGAAAAACTCAAAGATTTTCCTAACATCTCCTTTATCAACAAGGGATCTATGTATTGTATATACCTGTAAGTACAGTGATTCAGGAAATCATACCATTTTGTCTTTGAAAGCTGACTTTGGAGGTCACACATCAAGCATCTAGTCAAAACATAAATATCTTGTATTAACATGCGTTGAGCCATAGATACAATGCACACAAATTCTGCCTTGCCTTTACAGTTTAATCGATTAATAAAGTTGAATTATTGATTGCCATTTAGTGGGATAACATTGAGACATATTTTAACCACATCTATACATTATCAAAATTAGATTGCACAATGTATTTAACTGGAATTGTTTTTTTTTAAGCTGGTATATACAACTGTCATCTGTATCAAGATTAGTAGCCTGAAAGTATGTATTTGTGATGTATTCATGGCTAAATATATACCTGCTATTATAAATTGAAGTATACTATGTTTGTGAAATTTTGTACCAGCATTTACTTACTGCAAATTTAAAATTAAGATGCAGTTGTTTTATGACTTCATTAGCATTAATTAATTGAGAAACTATTAAAAAAGTGCATCAATAAAGAACAAAACATGATGCGAAGATTCTGATTGTTAAAATAATTTAAGATCGATATTTTGCTTTCCCTTGAATGATACATAATTTGACTATTTTGCACTTCAAAAATAAATCGTACTCTAATAATTATACAGAGAACATGATGAAGCAGTAGATCGATTTGTTGGTTAACTGTGATACAGGCTTTTTGTTTATCTTGTAGGTAGTGGACATGCTCAGAGAAGACCAAATTATGGATTTAACATTCCAACGGGACCTCTGACCCAGGAAGAGATAAGACAGCGAAGACTCAACCGCTTTGAGGGATAAGGCGTGGGACCCTCAGCTGTTAGAGAGCCATGCTGTCTTTACAGGGCTAAATTGTAAAATGCAATGTGTGACTGAGCTACAAAAAGCACGACCTGGATAGGCATGCTGATTTGCAGGCTTGATTTGGGGATTTTTTCTGTTCAGTTTCAAAGAAAATCATTTTTACCCAAATGGCTTGGTACGGGTATTTTGATCCAACACCTGCAGCAACTCCACAGCTTACATTCCAGCATGTATGGAAGGGTTTGTGGGTCACTGGCAATAAAGAAGAGCGATTGCTCTGGGTATGTAGGGGCTAGATCTCATGCATCTGATCTCATGCCAGACAACTGCTTGCTGATTTGCTGGACAGGCACCTTTGTACAGTACAGTATATGCATGGTGGTGATGGGTACTGACATTTTTTTTATCATGCTGACAATTTGTGGCTGGTCTTGGAATTTGTCCTGTTTACATACTTGTGTAAAATACTTCACCTGCCTTTTTGGTTGTGATAGTAATTGTTAAGACAATGTGGCATTTCCTTGACAGTACGAAACAAGACATTGTTTACATTATGTCTACTGTCAGCATGTTGTAAGAAAGATCAGGGTCTACACATTGTTGACAGTGTAGAGTGGACTAACTAGACCTCTCATTAGCTTGCAATTCTACATTTTCTGTGTTTTTAGTTTTAGTCTAGATGTTATTTTTACTTTCGCTCTTGCGAAGTCCATTTGTCATGTTACCGAAGACAGATTCACACATTGTACATTCACTTCCCGTGTAGCAGTCAGCTGTCTGCATTAAATTCAGTTCTTAATACCTGCTGCACAGGAAACTGATCTATATTGTGTAACTGGGTAGCTATCTGGAAAACTTAAATAAGGGACTTGCAAGAAAGTTGTGTTTAAGTCTGAATTTTCCTTTTAGAACTTTATTACTTTCATGCTTTGTACTCCCAGTATTGATCCACAGTACCCATTCTTCAACAGACCTTTTATATTTGCACTATATATATATATATATATATATATATATATATATATATATATATATATATATATATATATATATGCTTGTATTCTCTTCCCTGTAATGTAGCAGTGTGGTGGTGTTTTGTGTTTTTTTGGTTTTTTTTTACCAAACATCTATATTATTGAGAACTTTGTATACAAGTTTCTTTATATGTGCTTTTTGTACCCGTTTGCAATACTGTGACAGGGTACTCCCCGCCCCTGTGCATATTTTATGTTTTGTGTTATTTTGTATTCGTTGTATTATTATTATTATTCAAATATGCTGTTTTGTGTTTATTTAAAAAACACACCATTTTATTGTTATTGTTTGACAGCCTGGATGGGGTCAAAATGCCCCATTGTCTGTAAAAGAAAAACGGCCAATGATTGAACGGGAACAGATACTGAACTGCTTGAGTCATGCTTAAGGCCTAATGTTGTGAAGCTCACATTGGCACTGCATGAACTATCACTACTCAATGGATAAACAGAGCTTCCAGTGCTGTCAACCCAGCCCCATTCCAAAGGACCGGAAGTTGTTCTTTCTTTTCTCAATTAAAAAGGAAAACAAAACAAATAAAAATTACTTTGTGGAGTCTCAAGCAATACAGTATCTTTTACCATTAACATTTATAGTACATCCCCTTTATAAGACTACCCATTACACTGCAGACCAGCTACAAGGTACTTTCCTTATCATGATAAGGTGGAAGACAAATAACTCAGCATTGTAACTACAGCTCCCAACTATAGCTTTATAAAGGGGACACACTGTATGTTTTTTAAATGTATTTTTCAATACTAAAAAAAATATAGCTACTTTAATTCTGATGGTCATTTGAAAACGTTTATAGAATCCTCTAACAGCAGAGGAACACAGCACTTACCAATTTGATTACACTCCTGTGGGAAGAAAATTAACAACACAAAGCCAATTTCTCCATATTTCTTCATTATATTTCAATCACAGGAATGTTATCCAAGTAACACCTAAATCTTGTTCTGTGCTCAGAGTTACTTTTCATAATGAAGCACCATTTGGCTTTCAGACCTTCATAAACACTTGACATCTGCTGACTTGCAGTCTTTTCTGATGTTCTTCCTTGAGCGTTTCTGACCCGATCATCACTGCTCCTCATTTAAACGTGAAAATTATGCTTGATCCAGACTAGAGCAAATATAATAACTCATTAACATGCACCACTGCTCTAAATACAGAATTAGAGCCATCAGTATCAAGTAGTACAATGCTATGACTTACATGCACCAAAATGTAAAAAGATTCTGATGTTGCCAAGCTATTGAACCCTGGAGGAGCCACTTCAGCTTATCTGGTCTGCCAAGCAGTTAAGTACGTGAATATGCCGTGTGTAGGGCGAGAGGACTGTGTAAAATGACGTCTCTTACACAGTAAGACATCCTACACATGACGTGTTCACTTATTACACGACGTATTAACTTATTATAAATCGCACAAATTAAGACTGCTCTTTAAAGGAATAGATTTAAAACCAAAAAAAAAACTATTTTAATTTTTGTAAAACATCATTTTTAAGGTCGGTTATTAATGACTGCACTTTCATTCACAGTACCAGCCAACTTCCAAGCTTCTAATTACGTATTAAATACATTTCCTGACAGAAATGTTTGCCTTGGCTGCAAAAAGAAATGACAAGATAAAAAATGTACAGTACTTTTTATTTAATAATTCAAAGATTGAGGCAACAATTTTGGGAAAGGAAAACCATGTATTTAAGTGGCTGGATTAAATTTATTGCCTTACCCCCAAAGTATTATTAACTGACACTAAAAGCATGACAATGAATACATTGCATTCAAAAGGCAGTGCAATTTCTATTATATTTTTTTTTTTTACAAAATTAAAATGTACTTACCAAGATCTTGGTTATGCGCTTTTTCTTGCCCTTCAAAATACAATAAACTGTACCCAGACCAAAGCTGTGTCATGTCCTGTGGACAGACAGGGACAGCCGTTGACTGGCTATGCATAACCAGCAGGAACCCAGGGCTATATTTCCCATCATTATTGAACCAGGAGAACCAGGCTCTCCCTTTGCACCTGAGATACAAACAAACTAATATTGAGCAAATAGCTTACACAATTAATAGGTTTTATAAAAGTACATAAGGGAACTGCTGTATGAAATATGAATGAAACAGAAAGAGCTTTGCTAACAGGTGCAAACAAATCCAAACACATGAAAACTGCCACAGAATCTGGGTAGTAAATTGAAGTAGCAGATAGTTTACCACGTGGTGCATTCTTCAGTTAATTGAGCTAATTTTGTATAAAAACCCATACACAGAGCCTTACCAATGTGAGGAAATTTAGTTAGCTACAGTATTTAATACTATACTTAGTATTTTATACTTTGGCAAGTATGCACACAGTATAAACCTGTCATAAATGTTTTACTTTGCACAGCTTAGCCTTCAACCCATCATAGGTTGAGGAGGTCCACAAGCACAATATCCTGGCTATCCTGTTCAGGGTGGCAGGAAAGCAATGTTAGGTTCAGCTTGAAATACATTTTAAATTTAACTAGAAACTGCCCATACAGTATGTGATCAGAACACACAGTTTATGTTTACTTTTGAGGGGAGTATTTTTTAAAACCATATGTCAAAGCTATACCAATATCTTTTGAAGCTGTTCTGTTCAGTGTTGTTGTAGAACTATCCCAGAAACAAACAACTTGCACATACAATTTCTACAAGATGTTACATCTTGTAATTGTAACTCTGACCTAAATAAACCCATCTATGCTTAATCCTTATATCATTTGGTGTCTACTGCGTGTGTTTGTAAGAGTTGTGATTATTTTGTTAGCTACAAACTATAAATTAGTCAGTTTGCCATTTCAGTTCATGCTGTATTTAAATTAAAATGACATTTTATATATTGAGAGAGCTTTCAGTTTCCTTTCCTGACTGTTTATTTTGACATGCCGTAGGGTCCAACACATTTAAAACAGTAGTTCATATTAAACAGATTATTACTGTATATAATAGTACAATGTATAAAAGTTCTTGCTTGACAAACGTAAACATGCATTTATTATAAGCAATAGTTATTGTAAGGCATTTTCCTAGATCACGTTCTTGATTAATTCATGTCAAGGTTGTTTTATTTCTCAGGGAGGGTCAGGTGATATTTTATTACCTGCAATATTACCCATGCAACCAAGTGCATCTTCAAACACAGCAAGCAAGGCCTGTACATCGGAAGCAATTTGTTCAGAATATGTTTGTGAAGCTTTCATACCTTTTCGCCTTTGTGATACAAATCTTCTGGAGGCTCAACAAATTCAAAAGGTCCAGGGGGCCCAGGCGGTCCTTGCTCTCCCTATTTATGTCAAACAGGATACATGGCGTTCAGAGCAGAAATCAAATGTTCACTTCACCAATAGAATGTGGGGTTTCAGAAACAAGCATCAGTGCCTCAGTGACAGACATCAAGGCATCACTATAGATATCTGAAATACACACTTCTAAAGGTACCAAGGTTAGGTTTGAAGTGCATTTCATATGTGGACCAGCACAGCTTCTCCTTTTTAACTGTATCACCAGAATTCATTAGTCACTTACCGGGTCGCCCTCAAAACCTGGTAGCGGTCTCCCTGGTACTCCCTAAACAAAAGAAACATTTTAAAGCATACTGTAAACAAAAAGATCATCTCAGTTCACCTGAGATGGCTTATAAACGTATTATACAACAAATGTTCCTAAATGTTTAAATACTTACCTGAATAACAGTTAAATGCTGAAATGTAGAATTTTTTTATCTCCACCTTTTAAAAACATTCTATTTTCACCATCAGTGAATTATCAAGTGCAGCAAGGCAGGGAGGGGGTTAAAATCCTGCCAAAAACACATGCAAACATGTGTTAATTGTTTGTAGTTTGAAGCCAGCTGCCTGTTCCTGTTCCTGTTCCTGTGAGGTATAAAAGCCTCACAAATCTTTCATTCAGGGCTACTGTATGGGTAGGAGAAGGAGGCTGTACTGGACAGGAGAAGGGGGCTGTACTGGACAGGAGAAGGAGGCTGTATTGGACAGGAGAAGGAGACTGTACTGGACAGAAGGAGGCTGTACTGGACAGTAGAAGGAGACTGTACTGGACAGTAGAAGGAGGCTGTACGGGACAGTGATCTTTAGCAGAAATACTTTTGATCTTTGATGCAGCTGGTGTCTTTTTCATTGAAGACATTTTAAATAAATCGTGCAACTCTGTGCAGTATGTTCAATCATTTACAAACTAAACTGGCTGCCAGGTTTCTAAATGCAGTGTAACAGGTAGTGCGTCAATAAGCCAAATGCTTGCTGTGGTAATTCTTTCAGAAATGGGATTTTTTGTGAGGAACACATTACACAGCAAGGGGTACATTTCACAGAAATCGTGAAACCTGTGATAACCATTTTTTAAAAAAATACACCGTTACTTAGAACTATGATTACCCTCTATGGTTACCCAAAGGTTTTCTTGGGGTTAACTCATTCACCGTATTTAATTAACAAAATCACCAAATCACCTACTAGTATGTGCATAGAGGGAATGTAGTTGTAGAAAAGCACTACAGGTTAACAGAGAAGTGATTGGATACTTGCTTGGTTTGTTGAACACATTCAAATGTCAAGGAAGGCAGTCTTACCAGAGGACCCCATAACCCAGCTCTACCAGGAGCCTCCTGTAAAAGTCAATTGTTAGAGAATATCACAATAGCAAGCTGTAGTGTTACAGAGGTGTGTTTAACATGGTAAAGTGAATTCCTTCTAACATGTCATGATCACATGATGAAAATATCAGAAAAGATGTTATTAGTATTTTCTGCACTTGTGACAGGTACATCATTTAATATGATGCCTGTTTTGGCAATCATCATTTTGGGGGATAAAACAAAAAACAAATATCCCAGATTCATTCTGCATTGGAAGTAAATGGAAACATTTGGGGTTATCACTGTTTTGTTAAATGTTTGTTGCCTGTGAATGTATTGCTCATGAGAAATTGTGTAGTTGTATTTTTCTGATGTGGACTAATGTCCAATGGAGCAAGGTTAGGATCCCCAAACTCAGGTCTTCAGAAATGAAAGAAATATCCACCTTGACACTCGTCAGGCATGCAGGCTGACTGATTGCCTAAATATTGTGTATAGTTTTATGCATGAACTCAGAAAAACACCAGTACTAAAATGAAACTTAGAGAAAGTGTTCAGTGAAAACATATTAGGTTTTAGAAACTTGACTTATCTAAGTTTATCTTGAAAGAAGATATATTAGCTTGTTTTAAATGTAAATGAAAAAGTATACTTATAGGACTTCCAGGTTTCCGGGGAATACCCCTTTCTCCATAAAATAAAAGGGACAAGGGATATAACATTAGGAAGATGGGGTAGTAGTCATTTAAATTACATACAGCTATGTCCAAAAGTTTTGCATCACCTAGAATTTTAAGATTGAGACATAATTTACTTCCAGTTTAGATCTTTTATTTAACATCATGTAATGAAAGAAACTACAAAATTATGTCACAAAAGTCTACTGGAAGCCATCATAGTAGTACAGTATTTCATGTTAGATTTCGAAATGTCACATTTTTTTATTTAATTTTGTCAGTTTTTCATAATATGGAAAAGTACTTTTGTCCATAGCTGTATAGTACCAGTGCTAACCATGCGATCCTAAAGTCATTAAGCATTAACTAAAAGATGAAACCTTTATAAGCTAATTGCAGTAAACAGAATACATTAGTGTGTGTGATCTCTGGGTAAGTATTTAAGACATTAACACAATTTTTTATAGGCAAAACTGTTCTTCTGTAACAGCCCCACTGATATTATAAACAGTCAGTTTTACTGCAGTTTGCATTTCATACCTCTAGAGGTCCCTAAAGTCACATACTTAATTGATACTGTTTAATTTTTTTAAAGAACCATAGGACATATAGGAATATGATTCACTCTTCAAGTACTGCAGCAAGGACTTTCTTTCATTTTATTTAACCCTCAAAATATATGTATTTTTTGTCAGTTTAGTTTTAATTTAGTCTGCCTTATTATTTTTCTCTGTGTTAACTAACCAACCAGTCAGAGAGAAATACAGATTATTATTCTGACAAAGAACAAAATACAGATCATACACATGGGAGGAGTCATACGCAAAGACACTCATTATCATATAATACAGACATATAGAGCTTTTTGAGCATAACACCTTTGCTATTTACTATCCAATTCACTATGTAACACAATTTTTGTTCCTGGGTAGTAAGTGTTATTTCCTAATTGCTTATGCCTCAAAAGTATAGAAAATGACTATTATTCCCCACAAACTTTGCTTTTGTGACCAGGACAGTGATATTTTGAAATTTATCTATTTCCAATGAGAAAACGGGCGAATTTGTGTCTTTTCGTTCACATAAAGTCAGAAAAAAACAACATATGAATCCAAATTAACATGTATTTATACTAAAGTAATACAAAAATGACTACAAAAGATTTAGAAGTGAGTAGTTTTTCGAGATTTACGATTATACTGTAAATCACTTTCACGAATCAGCCCCCAAATATAGTCTCCCATCATGTTCTCGTTATACTGTCCTTGGTAGCGGCGTTCAAAGTCCAGTATATCCTGGTGGAAGTGCTCGCCTTGCTCCTCCGAGTACGCTCCCATGTTCTCCTTGAATTTATCAAGATGAGCATTAAGGATATGGACTTTGAGGGACATCCTACAGCCCATTGTGCCGTAGTTCTTCACCAGAGTCTCAACCAGCTCCACATAGTTTTCGGCCTTGTGATTGCCCAGGAAGCCCCGAACCACTGCGACAAAGCTGTTCCAAGCCGCTTTCTCCTTACTAGTGAGCTTCTTGGGGAATTCATTGCACTCCAGGATCTTCTTTATCTGTGGTCCGACGAAGACACCGGCTTTGACCTTTGCCTCAGACAGCTTAGGGAAGAAGTCTTGAAGGTACTTGAAGGCTGCCGACTCCTTATCTAGAGCTCTGACAAATTGTTTCATAAGGCCCAATTTGATGTGCAGTGGTGGCATCAGCACCTTCCGGGGGTCCACCAGTGGCTCCCACTTGACGTTGTTCCTCCCCACAGAGAACTCGGTCCGCTGTGGCCAGTCCCGCCTGTGGTAGTGCGCCTTGGTGTCCCTGCTGTCCCAAAGGCAAAGATAGCGGGGAAACTTGGTAAAACCGCCTTGGAGACCCATCAGGAATGCCACCATTTTGAAGTCTCCTATGACCTCCCAGCCATACTCATCATACTTCAAGGCATCCAGCAAGGTCTTGATGCTGTTGTAATCCTCTTTGAGGTGCACCGAGTGAGCCAGGGGAAGAGACGGGTACTTGTTACCATTATGGAGCAGCATGGCTTTGAGGCTCCTGGATGAGCTGTCAATGAAGAGGTGCCACTCATTCTGGCTACAGGCGATTCCGATTGCCTCGAACAGACTGGTCACATTGTGGCAGAAGCAGAGCCCATCTTGACGGGTGAAGAAGCTGGAAAAAGGTTGGTGATGCTTCCTCTGATCTGCGACTTGCACACTTTCATCCAACAAGTTCCACTGCTTGAGCCTAGACGTCAAAAGCTCAGCATTGGACTTGGTGAGACCAAGATCTCTAATCAAGTTGTTGAGGTCTTTTTGGTTGGGGTAGTATGGGTTTCTCTCCTCAGCTCCACCTCTGAAATTGTCATCTGGATCTACAACATCTTCCTCGCTCTCTGACTTGCTGCTCTCTCTCCGGAGGAGTGGGTACGGGGAGCTCATGGCAGTGTGGCACCGGGGCGATGGATGAAGGAAGGTCCGGATACGTGATAGCAGGTGCATTCTTGCCAGTCCGACATTTGGAAGGGTCCACCATGCAGAAGTAGCAGTTGCTTGAGTGGTCAGTGGGTTCCTGCCAAATTCTTGGGATAGCGAACTTCATGGCTCTCTTTTCCCCTCTGTACCATCCTACAAAAATACATTTATTTCACCCATGACTAATGTGTAAGAGATTCTCGCAACATTTTTCATATATGATATATTTTTTCAATAACATTGAAAATTGTAAAACATTTTAAAATTAAAAACTTTTACAATTTTAAAAATTTTAACAAATTTTATAACATAAAATTCCGAGCAACAATTGTCCATCTTACATTCCAGAGTTTTTTTGCAATGCTCGCAGGTGAAATGAGGTGCCCAGGGTTTGTCTTGATCCCCGACAGGCATGCCGAAATATGCCTTGTAGGCCTCACACATCTTAGCAGATGCTTCCACGGAGTACTTTTTCGCTCTTGTCTTGATAAATTGGCCGCAGACATAGCAAAATGCGTCTGCCGGATGCTTGCAGCCTCTTGATGCCATCTCAGAAAAATGCAGATATGTATCCACTTAGGCAGCTGGAACTAAACTGAACTGGTGGGCTAAAGGCCCCTGTATTTATACTACTATTTATATTACTGGAAAGTTCTAGAAAGTTCTAGAAGTTACTCCAAGTTTACTCAGCACTGAATCTATCTGGAATGTTCTGGAAAATAGGTAAATTTCAAAATATCACTGTCCTGGTCACAAAAGCAAAGTTTGAGGGGAATAATAGCCATTTTCTATACTTTTGAGGCATAAGCAATTAGGAAATAACACGTACTACCCAGGAACCAAAAAAAAAAAATTTGTTACACGGTGTTATGTGCTTGGCCTTTATAGCGGGTGTAACCCAAGGTCCAGATAAACGTTTTTGCTCCAGTGCAGTCTTTGGCATTTGTAATGGAGAAATGCATAGTGTTTTTAATCTAAATATGTGTTAGGTTAACAGGTGTGGTGTTATTTTGTGGTATGCATAAAAACATGGTATGGTTGCCAGGGCTTGCGCAAATGGTTTTAGCCCAGAAAACAAGGAAACGACCAATTTAAAGGGGTACAATATACTGAGTTTGGCACTTAAAGTTATTTTTAATATAATTTTTCACAATTCAGCAAATGTGTGTGACTTTAACAGGTGAGCAACAAATTGGCTTATCTAAAATTGTAAAGCCAATTTCACATCCTTACTATATAACTGATTTCCAGAACTAATGTGAACCAGTACTCATGGTTAATTTTATATTTGGGTCTGGGTAACCAATAAAACTGAAATTAACTAACCTTAGTTCATGGGCCTGCATTACCCCTTGGAACTGTGCACCAAGACTTTTGTACAAATTTATTTATGTAAGGAAACATGTTATGAAAAGTGTATTAAATATGCTCAATTTGTTGTACTAAGTTGTTTGATTTCATCCCTCTCTCTCTCTCTCTCTCTCTCTCTCTCTCTCTCTCTCTCTCTCTCTCTCTATATATATATATATATATATATAGGGGAGTACTGTAACACATAATTAAAACAAACATCGTGATGTAGACCAAATAACCAACGTTTATTGAACACTATGAACATGGAAAGTACAAACATGTAAACAAAATATGTAAGCCATTAATTAAAGGATACATTTATATACAAAAAAATCACCTTAACATACTACTAATACAAAATCAGCATGTTTATTATTTAGATTTGGCTGGTAAGCACTGTGCGTTTTGTTTAAATGTGAACGCCTCATTGTTGAACCACTATGGCTGTTTGTCCATTTCAGTTTTAAATTCAAGTTAACAGACTGCTAGTAATACAAAATCAGAAACCACAAGAAACGAAAACATCTGAAAAAGCTTTTTATGACGGTTACCTTCACATACTGTGCATCTGTAACAGGAAGGGCAGACAAGCTGACTAAAATGTAGTTCACTCTGCGACATTTTTTACAACAACAAACAACACTACCAAAGATATTCTAGATTATCAATATGCGCTTTCTCTCAGAACTTCCGCGTTTTAAAAAGCTTTTGGACGGCGCCTCTGGAGGCTCAATCTATACAGCTGCTCTGTTGGGGTAACTTCCTTTTTCTTTAGCTCCGTCGCTCATCTCGTTCTGCGAAAGTATCGACAATCTAGCCCAGGGGTCAGTGTCTCCTCTCTCTAACATTTGGGATGCTGTTCTTCCTGTGACAGAAAATACCGTTCCAGGGTTGTTTAATTAAAGCAAATACTGATCCCATATTAATTCACCTTCACTGCTTAGCTACGAAACGGGTAAGTGTAATAAACATTACATTTATGAGTGAGGCCTCGCTGTCTTTTAACTGGTTACAGCCGCTGCATAGTGTGTTTTTTTCAGTAAACTAAATGGCTGTCTCGCGGTGCGGTGTATTATTCGGGACTGTCGTGAGGTTATTGTAAATATTGTTGTGTTTTAGTTGACATCTTTAATTCACGTTCTTCCTGGTGTTTCTACCATCCTGGGCCAATCGAGAGGCGAGATGAAGATTCAATTATTCAGTCATAAATTATTTTGTTTTTAAAATGTTACCGCGTCAAATTATTTATGCACTGTAGTCGATTTATTTGATCAACAAATGTGTTAAAATCTAAATTAAGGCAATTGATGTGGAATGTCCCAATGTATACAATAGAGTTGGTAATGTTCCTATGTGCAGCAATTCCCATAGCAAATCTGAGAAGAACGCTCAAGATTCAATTTTGTTTTGATGTGGTTTCACAAGGAGCACCCCTGACTGCATCGAACACTAGTTTTCTAAAGCACCGACCTTTGCTTGTCTTCCAGAAACTGTTGTTGCAAAACTCATTTCTTTGGTTGGTATTACTTTAGTATGTAAAGTTTGTGGATCTCCAGCCCAGACTTGTGACAAGAAAGTAAACATTTCAATTGCATGAAGTTATCTTTATCCTTATAGAAATTTGAAGTGTTTTTGTTAAGACCAAATTGAGTAAAGAAAGATGAGTTAAAGTAGGCATTATTCTTTTAAGGCTTTTTCTTCAGGCTGCTTGGTTGTTAAATTATGTCAATACATTCAAGTCAAGTTACTACATTGGCTGTGCTTTTGCCTGCATGCAGGCTATCTGTGAGCATGCTGACTTTTAGAAAACGTACACTGGGCAGTCCCTGACTATAAAAAATCCTAAGCAGAGCGAGTATCTGCTCCTGCTAGTGCTGCAGAACTGTGTCTTGCAAATATCCACCAGGTTTTAATTTAACTACAACAATGCAGCAACCCAAACAGGGTGGTAACATTATGGTAAACTCAATCAAAATCTTTTAACTTGGTTTTTATTTCAGCCCAAATGAACGGAGCAGCATTCCCCTCTCCAACTGCAGAAATGGCAGAAATCAATCGCATCCAATATGAGATTGACTACACGGCAGGCATTAGCCAGAGCATGAGGATCCCAGAGAAACTCAAAATAGCTTCATCGGGTGGTGAGGCACGCCAGGGCGGTTCAGGGGATGCACATTTTCCCAACGCCATGATGCAAGTTCCTGAGAGGATTGTAGTGTCAGGTATTTACTTGAAGTCAGACCTGAGCCTATACCAGTACCCGTACAACTGAATGCAATTCTATATAGAATAATGTCTTTATATCAGAGCTGTAAATGGAGAAGCTTTACAAATCTGTATTATTGTTTTTTTGATAGGTGACCATGAAGATGGCCAGTATTCTAGACCAAGAGATCTTGACCTGATTCAGTCTACTCCTTTAGAATCGCTGGCATTGAAAACACCGCCTCGTGTTCTCACTCTCACTGAGAGACCTCTGGATTTTCTGGATTTGGAGCGATCCATGACTCAGACCCCTCAGAATGAAGAGGCATGTATTGAGGAGGTAATGCTGTTAGCTTTCTTTCTTCCTTTTGCATTGTTGGGTTTTTATCGGGAGCATGCTATTTGTGTTCTCTCATGCTCTCAAGCACACAGCTTCTCTAAAATGGTTGAATAGTTTTCAGTTTATATTCCCAGATGGTAATACCAGCTAATAATGGCCCTGTCATTAAAGTAGAGCAGTGAAAGAAACCCTATTAATTAACCAATTACTTTTTTCTCTTTTACTTTTCACACACATTTGTCTATTCTTGGAATGGTCTTAATAAGCCTATCCCATGGAATATGCAGGGAGGGATGTGTGCATCATGTGCCCCAGTTTCATCTGCTGTGTTTTCCCATAGGTGCGAACTCAGGGTAACGTGAAGAAGGAACGCTGTATGAGTGAAAACGCTGTTCGTCAGAATGGCCAGATGGTCCGAAATGACTCCATGTGAGTAAGGAATCCGCGCCACATTCCTCCTTTTAAAACTCATTATTGTGTCTCAGTTCATTTCTCCTTCTGCTTGTCCTCTGACTATTCTGTGCTTTCATTAATGTCATTCACAGACCTGGAGTTAGTGAGTTTCTTTGTGGTGGCTTAGTAGTTTGTTACACTAATGGTATGTGTTTTGTGCTGTTTTAGCTTCCTTTTCGCAACTGTGCATTAGTATGGCAGTCCCTGTTGGTTACAATACTGAACAATTCACTGTTACAGCATTTACCAAAAACAAAAAAACTGTAAAATCAAAATGTATTGTTTGGGATCGTTAGTGTTGGGTTGGATTCTTGGATTCAGAGATATTGATGAGCCCTGTAGGGAATTGAATTAGATAGTTCATGTCTGTTTAAACATGAATTAGAAAATGAAAAACTGAAAGTGATTGGCTTGAAAAAACGGATTGTTTACCTTGAGGTATGGGGGGGGTGTCTCACTCTGACTTCACTGTTTTTTCCTCTTGCTTGGGTGTGCACACATGGACAGTGTGGCACCGTCTACCTTGATTCAGCCTCGTCTCTATCCTCCTCTTACTTCGGTGGATGATGGACGAAACCTTTACTCCGCTCGTGGTGTTTTGTCTCTAATCCAGTCCACAACCCGTAGGGCTTACCAACAGGTCATGGAAGTGCTGGATGAAAACCACAGAAGGTGATTGGCTCCTAGAAGCTCCAGCCATGTGTAGTGGTGTGTCCTTTGAACCATAGGGTGGTGTTATGCTTGGTGTTGGGTTTCCTTCCCCACCCCCCCACCCATTGCATGCTTTAAATAATGCGATTCTGTCTTTTTAATTCGGTAGCACTTTTATTTTTGGTCCACACTTCACATTTATAAAGTCTTCCTCTATTTGTTTTACTGAGCAATTTGTAATATATAGTCTAATGAAAGGAAAACAATCGTGAATATTTATCAAGTTACACAAAATTGTGAAATGTGGACATGCTTGTGTTGATTGAGTGTGCAGTCCTTCTATTTTTAGTTGTACTCTCTTGGTGTGACATGTCCTAATTATGATTCAAGATTTATACATGTACTACTTGCTACACATTTTTAACTCGCACAGACATGCAGCTTGCCTCTATTAATACTGAATAGTCATTTTATATAAAGATATTACGCAGTTATATTGCTAATTTGATGACTTTGCAATATAATAACACGTATAAGTATAATTAATAAGGCCTGCATAGATTATTCAAAGACTGCATGATCTATGGTGTGATTGCAATTTTTCTTTTTTTCCATCTTGAAGCAGTTTTGTGCTGGTATGGCAGTTTCCATGCTTTTAAACACTGGAAAGTTATTTATCAGGTGATCTCATAACATACATCATGAATTTAAGACATAAAGAATGCATTATTGATTACAGTATGCTTTCATATGAAGAAATTATCTATATTTTCCATAACCAAGCCTGAACTGTGATGGAAAAATAGTGGGACATTTCTGAATCTATTTCCTTTAACAATAGGAGATGTGGTGTCCTGATTGTGTAGTTGTACTGTATAAAGGCCTCGCATCATATACTGGATATTTGTTTAGTAATACAAAGCAGTTGGAGCGGTTAATCTTACTACAAGTGATGTGTAGGTTTAAAGGTGCATGAATGTTTTAAGTAAAAGAAAATACACAGTTTAACAGAACCCTCTGTGATACTTTGCCTTTTTTGTTTACATGTAAGGTCAGGTTGTAGTCTTGTGCCCCAGTAAGTATAAGGAATGATGATTGCATCTGCAATATAATTCATTGTGAAGTCCCCATACTCTCCCTGTCTCTAGGATTGCTACGTCTGTTTCTTTCTTGTATTTCTTCATTCCTATCTTTGTGTCTCTCACCTACACTCCTCAGTGGACCAGTGTTGCGTGGAGGGTCAGCTTCTGCCACTTCCTCTAACCCTCTGCATGACTCCAGGTAAATGCGGAGTGTTATTTCCAGCACTCCCTGACCTTTTGTTTCCTGTTTCACAGCCGCATCATTCCACTGTCTGTATTAATTGTGTCTTTGGTAATATAGGTCAGTGGTCATATTACCCTAATCGTTGCATTGGCTTGTGACATGTGTGTCTTGTATTTTAATTTAAACAGGTAGTTTACTGCTGGCTGTAGCAGACATAGGTTTATACTATAATTTTGAAACACCATTTTATATATATATATATATATATATATATATATATATATATATATATATATATATATATATATATTATATATATTATATATATACTGTGTGTGTGTGTGTGTGTGTATATATATATATATATATATATATATATATATATATATATGTAACAAATTAATGCAGTTACTCGTCACACTTGATTTCCGACTCTGTGATGCATATTTTTTAAATCTGATTTTTAGTTGTTTTTGTGCATTTTCATTTGCAACTGTGACATTAGGGCCTTATCGAGCACTATATTCTGCAATTTTGAATACTGACTTTGGATAATGGTTTTAATTCTGGAAATTGTGGTGTTGTGTTTTGTTTTTTTTTAATCTTTTGCTAAATTGCATTAGCTTTTACGTTGTATGCAGTTCTGTGCATGGGTAACATTTTGATTTAATTTTGCTGTTGGGTCGGGGAATTTTATATACTGCTACAATAGGTACCGGATTTAAAAGTATGTACTGTATTACAAGCCACATGTCATCTCTTTTGGCAAGTGATATTTTCAGAATCCTATCGTTCTGAATTAAAGTACTTCTGTTGAAAATATAGTACTGTACAAATAAAACCAATACAGTACATCTAAATGGAAGCCTACTTATTTTTTGTGTTCCCTGAAAAACGGACAAGGGTTGGAACTGGCCAAAATGAAATAATCAGATATGCGTCACACTCGTTTAACCATCACTGAAGTCAAAATCGGATATGTGAACGCTGACTGTATATAATCCAAAATGTAAGATCGTCTCAGAATCACGTTTGTTAGCTTGTTGGAAGATATTCTGCCAGTAAATAATTTTTAGAATATAGACTTTAGTCTTTGTTTTTTCTGCAGAAGTGGCCTTTCAACTTTAGATTCAACATTGGAAGGGACTTCGGATGATTTGCCAGTTGTGGATGCTACTTCCTTACGAAGACAGGTAATGGAATCGTGTAATTTACTCAAAAGCATGAGCAAACATATATTTTTTATAAACATTCCATGCATGGCGTCAGTAATCATGCCTTAGTTGCCGTTGGGATTGCATTAAGCAAGTGTCAGAATAGAACATAGGAATAGGGTACCATATTACTCCATGTACACTAGGACAGTTTGGGACATTTTGGGGTTTTCAGCTCACACCTCAATGCATTCTGGTAAGCGTACATATGCTGTGAAAGGTAAAATGTACCAGAATGGATTGCCATGCGAGTTGAAAACCCTGAACTGTCCCAGTGTACATGGAGTCTCATGGTAACCCTATGTAGGACGATAGTTGTATTTCCAATTTGGCAAAGGGTTAGCAATTGTAGTTTAGGATATAAGTTTTCACAAAATACAATACAATAAAGAAACAGAAGTTCCCTAGCCTACCATTAATGAGAATGTTAGGAGTAAGACTCTACAGTATCCCATGCTAGAATAACTGAAAAGAATTGGAATTCATATAGTATATGTATGAGACATTACATTAATTCATGTTTTACATGTTATTTTCAGATAATTAAACTAAATCGTCGTCTTCAGCTTCTAGAAGAAGACAACAAAGAACGTGGCAAAAGAGAAATGGTCATGTACTCCATCACCGTGGCTTTTTGGCTAATCAATAGCTGGATGTGGTTCAGACGCTAGGAGTCTGTACTACCAAAAATAAGCAACTTCTTTTAAAAGGCATTTATTTGTTCTGAAGTGTGAAAGACCTGCCAAATTGCTTTTCTTTCTGCACTTGGTCCAAGCACTGGAAAAACTCCAAAAAGTACAAATAGGAATTGTCAGGACAAAGGGACATTCAAACTATTTAGTGTTGTATGTATGCAAATTTTATTATTATTATTATTATTATTATTATTATTATTATTATTATTATTATTATTATTATTATTGTTGGTGTATATATTCCTAAATCTATTTGCAGATTCTTTTTAGTGGTATATAAAGTGTCTCCACAATGTCAACTTGTAAAATACAACACAAAAATAAGAAAGTAATCAATTCACAAAGACACTGCACTATATGAAAATGTACAAAGAGCTTGTAGTGTGTGTGAAGAAATATGTAATGTTTGGAACTCTTGTGGTTTGTGCTACTATTATTGTAGGGGATGTTTCCCATGGATGTGGACCCATTTCTTCCCCTCTCCACTAACTTTATTGTTGCACTTTTTATATATATATATATATATATATATATATATATATATATATATATGATTGCATTTTATGGTTAAAAATAAAGCATTGTATATTAGGTCACTGTTTTACATTTCTCCACATTGAAGTAAATAGTTGAACCCTTGTGTAGTAGTACCAATATAAAACCACAGGTAATTGTGATGCATGAAATATCGATACCTTTAGACTTGCCCTATGTACTTCTTATTTTCCATGTAGATTTTTTTTTTTTTTTAAACTAAGAATTTCTTTCACTTTTGCACCCTTGTGTGTTATTACATGGGAGTACAGCATAAACATATTTTTCTTTCAATAAATGGTACCCGTAGCTCAATAATGTGAGTTATTACCTGTGTGTTTGTAACCAGCCCCACTTTGTATACAGTATTGTCATTATTCTTGGATTGCTGCATTACAGAGGTTCAGGATGGTGACATGGCTCTTGCGGTTTGTGATCTGATGTGTTTGGATATGAGGTTCCATAGAGAGAAACCCCGACCTTGCAATGCTGCTTCCTAGAGAACGGAAAAGAGCAAACAAGGTACAAAGGGTTTGATTTTTACCTTTCTGGAGTACAACAGAACAAACCTTTTTGAACTGCCCTATAAAATTGTCACCATTCATATTAACAGGCTGTGCATAATTTATACAATCATTTGTATTTATATATTAGCCATAGCGTTTGGTTTTTATATGAGCATATTTTCATTTTCCTAAAATGAATGAATTCCAGATATCTCACAAGAGAGATTACAAAATGGGAAAACATCTGCTAGTTAAAGTCGAAACAAAATAATGGTGCTGTTTTAGGTAAATATTGCGTAGAAATAAGTACCGGTAAAAATGCCTAGATATTTTAAGAACATTTTTTATACAATACGCAAGTGTTAGATAATTGTATTATTATTTTGACTACTATTGTTGTTAATAACGAGGGGTCAGGTTCGATCTAATATAATTTCTGATTTTATATATATATATATATATATATATATATATATATATATATATATATATATATATATATATCTCAACAGCTATTGAGCATCCGAGTTTTAAGTGATGTTGCTGTTTTGTTTAGTTTTTTGGTAGGGTGTTTTACAATATCATCAACAGTAAGGCGGATTCAAAAGAGCTCGGAACCCAATCTCTGCGCCTTGTATTTGGTGGGAAGGTTATTGAGAGCAGTCCATTAGTGGAGTCGTTATGGCGTCTGGGTATTTTGTGAGTCGTGGTTTATCTCCTCTTGGGGTTCACTTTCAACACGTCTGCAGGAACGTTCTTTTAACACAGACCAGAGAGAAGAAACGATGGATGAAATCGTACATGTTGTTAATGGAAAGGAAAAAGAAGCTGGAAGGACCACCGCCTCCCAAACCTCGGTAAGCTACGTACATTCCGACATTCGGGTAAGTCAAGTCAAGGCCATTCTGTGCCTGCACTGGTAGGTCATTGCGCAAAATAATAAGTTAAAAGAAAATACCGGTACATTATTTTGTATGACTTTGTTTTGTTTAAACGGGTACATTTGATTAGGTTCAAGTCCATGCTTGCACTCCCTCGCATACATGCCAACAGTCCCTATGGTCGGCACAGTACCGATTTCCTAGCAAATGTCCCGCGTCCCGATGCATAGGAAGGAAGTCCCGGTATTTACCCACGTTTATTCTGCACAGTAGTTATTGAAAAGCACACGCTGTGCTCTTCGTGCGGCTGACACATCTGCAGATCACTAACTTATACAAAGGTAAGAACGCTTCATTATGTCTATTTTTACTGTCATGATGGTCGTATTGATAATTAGTGTTTTTTGCGTATGACTCCTCCCATGTGTATGATGCGTGTATATATATATATATATATATATATATATATATATATATATATATACACACACACACTTCACTGTAATAGTAAATAATGATAAGATGTTTCAGTATACAGTAGAGTACAGTATATTGTGCTTACTTTTGTCCTCGATAGAGGGAGCAGTAGTCGCTAAAAGGATCTATTTTTTTTTTTTTTTTTTTAAAGCTCTCATCAGCCGAACTGGGACTATCATGCTGAAGTCCAAGCCTTTGGTTGCAGACTTCATGAAACATTTTCCCTGGATCTCCTCAAGACTGCTTTTGTAAACCCTTGTTACATCCAGTCGGAAGAAGTCAATCGCAGAGAGCTTGGTGTGGACAGAGAAGCTGTTGCTTTGAATCTGAAAGACAATCAGAAACTCTCTGAACAAGGGGCAGAGTTTTCACAAAGCTACCTTGCTGATTGCTGCAGGGGTGCCTACCCAAATCTGCCCCCCGAGGGTGTGAATGCGATTGTTCAATACCTCGCAGGGACAGAGATTGTCTGCCATGTGGCTAAAAACCTTGCAGTGGAGGACTTGACGCTGAGTGCAGAGTTTCCTGTACCGAACAAGGTTCTGCAGAAGACGTTTTTTGCAGTAGTAGGAGCATTGCTTGAAAGCAGTGACCCGCAGAAGGCAGGCTTGTTTATCAGGGTATGAATCAAGACATTTTTTTTATACAGTACTTATTAGGGTAATCAGTGTAGCATTTTCCACTATTTGTTTTTTACAGAAATCTTGCGTGATCCACAATTGCTAAAACAAGTTGCTAAACTCATAGTTTTAATGAATACCAGTTATATATATATATAAAATGGTTGCTTTTAAGGGTGTGGGTTTTATACAATGGATGCTTCACTTTTATTTTATCATTCACAGGACTTCTTGATGACTCAATTGATTGGTAAAGACCTGTTTGAGCTGTGGGATGTCATTAATCCTATGGGACTGCTGGTGGAGGAACTAACTAAAAGAAACCTCTCTCCTCCAGAACCAAGGATAACAAGGCAGGCTGGAGTCAGTACAGTGCTACCACTCCACTTTGTTGGATTGTACAGGTTAGTATGGGGTTGCATGTGAGATTTTGTAATAGTCTTCAGGCAGTGTGCATTTTCATTTGTCTTGGATAGAGGAGCCCACATCATGCATTAAACTAAATAAAGTAACCACACCCTCAGTACAATTCTGCACACTTTTTTGGTCAATACACTATCTGCATTCAGTGTTCCGGTATTGTGCTTAATGATTCTCACATTTCAGATCTCCCAGTCGTTTGCAGTCAATCTGTGCATTTTACATGAACCTAAGAATTCCGATATATTTCAGAATATATAGTTTCCGAAAAGTAATTCCAATATCAAAAGTCATGTAAACACAGTTCGGAAACATTCCAAAAGTGAGTTTTTGGAAAATACCATCTAGAATATTCCAGTAGTAAAAACAAATTTATTCTAATAGTGCAAACTTTGACATCATTCCCGCGCACATGATTTTTAAAGAAACTATGTCCATGTTTCTAGCAGAAGAAAAAACAGCAGCAATAATGATTACGCTTTTTGGACACACCGAGATGAGACTTCGTACCTGAACAATGGGAGTCAGGAGAACAAGTTTTGTTGTGTTACATTCCTATTTCAATGTCCATAGATCAAAATGTTGGGAACAGTAGTACTTTTTGTAAATATTATAGCCCAACTTGTATTGTAAAAAGATCAACAAAATAAGATCGAGACGAGGAGAAAGGAAAGTATGATAACTGTTGTTTATCAGTTTTGCTTGGCAAGTTGTAGAATGCTGTCTTGTGTAAGGGTGGAAATAAAAAGCAGGCTGGTGGCACATAATGGGAACCACTTAATGACTCTGGATTATATAGTAATATGTAGTCTAAGGGATGCTTTTCTATTTTGTGTTGTATTTGTCCAAAACAAAGAAAATCAATAAAATAATTATAAATGGCTGTCAGGTTTCAGTCACCGAGCAGTTTACACAGATCCATTTGTTTAGTTCCGGATAAAGTTATATTATTCATTTAAATAAAGTAATAGTATAGTATTTGAAAATAATAGTATTTAAAAGAAAACTCCATTATTACAACTATACTTCCCACAGAAATTGCCTATACTGTTGGCGTAGCAAATTTAATTCTAGCTAGGTAAAGTGCATTGAAATTTACAGTACTGTATGTAAGGTACAGTATCTTATATGCAGAAAAGGATGCGCTACTCCAAGGAGTGGACAGTTTGCACACGCTGGGGAATTAAAACAAGAGAGATGAACAGCAGTGTGGAGTAGTGGTTAGGGCTCTGGACTCTTGACCGGAGGGTTGTGGGTTCAATCCCCAGTGGGGGACACTGCTGTTGTACCCTTGAGCAAGGTACTTTACCTAGATTGCTCCAGTAAAAACCCAACTGTATAAATGGGTAATTGTATGTAAAAATAATGATATCTGTATAATGTGAAATAATGTATAATGTGATATCTTGTAACAATTGTAAGTCGCCCTGGATAAGGGCGTCTGCTAAGAAATAAATAATAATAATAATAATAATAATAATAACAACAGGATAATAATCTGCTGAATACAGCATAGGAATTTACAACTTCGCTAAATCTAAAATACCTGATAATTCATGCCTCAGTCTTACTGCAAACTGAACCGAGCCCTGTCTTTTCCCATCCTAGTCTCTACTGCGTATGCACAAATTTCTTTAATTAAATTTTCAGAAAAATTAAATCCATGTACACTGTTGAATTTATCAGAATTGTAAATGGTTTATCAATTCCAAGTCATGTAAACACAGAAAAGTGTCAAACCAATTTTTTGATTAACTTTTCCAAATGCATTCGTTTTCTGAAAACTTGATTGTCTTCCTTGATCATTCATCAGTCGTATAAGACTGCACATAGACCAATCAGTAGTTTGGTAGTTTTTTTAAGCTGTGCTGGTCCTTAAGACTTGTGGTACAGTATGGTAGATTATGCACTTCCCCTTTTTTGAAAATGCCTCTTAAAGCTTAAGTGGCCGTGGTTAAAAGAGTATAACATGAAATTTATTATTATTTATTTCTTAGCAGACGCCCCTTGAAGTCATGCCTTGTCAGTAAAACACAGTGGGGAAAATAGGGCCCAGTGGCAGTCTGGGTGATGATAACACTAGTTTGCCACCCATTATTAATCCTTTTTCAAACTACTAATTTTATTTCCAATTAAAATATGAACTCTAGGACTTGAATTGAAGGCTTCGATCTTGTCACTTTGTTCAACTCTTACATAATGTCCGCTAAAATGTGTGGCCAAACGTTTAATATAACCAAATTCCTACATCCCAGTTTTAAAAGATTTAGTTAATGGTTGTGATTTTTAAATTGTCTGTTTTTGTTCTGCTTTGTTAGTGACAAGAAGCTGATGGCGGAAGGACCTGGTGAAACGATACTAGCAGCAGAAGAAGAAGCTGCACGAGTGGCCCTGCGCAGAATCTATGGATACACAGAGAATAGAAGGCCGTGGGATTATTCCAGACCAAGGGAAGAGACTACTGCAGCCCAAGCTATCAGCAGCAACTAAATATTTCACAGACTGCACTGCCAGCAGATCTCATGCAAAAACCCAACAGTCTGGAGGAAGAAGCTTCTTCTATATTTGCCTATAAAAGAAAAAAGATTCACTCAATTAAAGTGGAAATTTCATATACTTCTACTGCAGCCCTACTATTAATGTTGTAAGAACTGTTTTGTAAATTAAAAATAAATCTCAAATCAATATTGGGAACATGAGTTTTTATTTAGGATTGACAATAGCTTGTTTCTACAATTTAATGTTGTATGGCATATACAGTTACAATTTACAAATACATGCATTTCAAAAACTGATATTGTCCTTTGTAATATGTGTTCACACAACAAATACAGCAAAATAGCATGCTATAAAATAAACACTGTTCAACACAATAATAGCAATAAATTAATTTGCAGATAAAAATGTCATGCACATCTAAGATTTGGTAGTGATAGCTTTTTAAATACTTTGGTGTTTTTTTTTTTTAAGTCTTAAGTAATTAAATAAAGAGGTTGTGTCTTAAATAAAGTCAGTAAAATCACAGTAAAGTCATTTTAAAGTTTAGAAACACTGTTATGAGATGCACTGTAATTAAGACAAATTTTACCAACAATTATTTAATATAAAATCTAGAGGTTCAACTCTGGTTACATGGGTTGACCTCTTCTTCTCTTTGAAGTGCCACACAGACAACCAAATGCTCCTGCAACAATCTGCAGTGCACTGACAATGATTTCCAGCAGTCCGATAACGCTTAGTCCAACAAAGGTGACCAGGTGGTAATTCTTCAGGTTAGCTGCGTCCAGATCAATATCAAGGTTTTCAGCCAAGTTGAGCAAGCTGCTGTTCGTCTCGCTGTCGGGGGGCAGAGACACTCCATCACAGCTGCCATTATTCAGGTACCAGTCCAAGTTCAAATTTAAATTTGCCAAAGAACTGCAAACAAAAACAAACAATTCTTAGCAAATACTTGATGTTATATATGTTAACTTTTATATACTGGTGCTGCTCTTCATCCCCAGGCTAAGATAAGAATGTTATTTACTAATAGGATAAATAATGTCTCAAATTACGTGAGGACACAATTGTTTAGGCGGCTGTGACAGGAGAGGTCTGATAACCACTCGTCTAATAATAATAGACAGATTGTCTTTAAAACCAGGTGATATAATACAGGTTTTACTGAACATTAATATTAAGATTATCACTGTTCTAAACTGGAAATAGTTCAGCCAGTAAATGTGTATCAATCATGTTATTACATTAATCTAGAGGCTTGTATATTACTGTTTCTGACCAATGATCTTTGCTGACTAAACTTAATTTTTTTCAATCAATTGACTGAAACTGTAAACCACTGCTACACCTGGATTTCATACTGTATCTTGTGGCTCCATTATTTCAAAACTTTACAACCAGAGGAAGTAAAATAATGGCATCACTGTTAGAATGTAAGTTGTGTTTTTATTAATAGCATATTTGCATCTACCTAATATTGCTGATGGTGAAATCGCAAGAGGACAAACTGGCACCACTGCCCTTCTCACAAATCAGGGGGCCCTTTCCAAGAGCATACAAGGATATGAGCACACAGTAGATGGCACCAATAATACTGGGCAGACATAAGACAGCAGACATCAGCATCTGGAAACCAAACATATTTAAAAAGATTACTACTGTACTTTACAGACTGGAAGATTTAAAAACAAGTTGTGAATAACATATCATGTGACAGTTCTCTTTATACATTTGTAGCACTTATTTACCAGCAGCAGAGTAAATGTGTTCATTTAGAATCGTTCTTTCCAGCTTGATGCAGATAAGCATTGTTGGAGCCAGAGCTGATGGTGTCACAAACCAGCTCGGGAAGTTACTTGCACAGATGAGGCAGCTGAGCGTGCAATTGCTGAGTAATTATATCACACAATATCCCCCTAATCACTACAGAAACTACCCTGTGTTTTGACAGCTGGTACATGAATTCCTCTGCCAGCTATAGGAAATGAAAACCACTGTAACTGTCTACCCACCCCTGTTCTGGAGTTACAGCTCCCTCCTTTTTTTGCTGCCAGGGACATTGCTACTGCGGGCAGGACCTGTGGAAAAGAAAACAGGAGAACATTGACATACAAGTGTACTACATTGGCTACAGTATGGCTACCTTTGACATACAAGTGTACTACATTGGCTACAGTATGGCTACCTTTGACTACTGCTGGGGAAAAATGATTTCCCTATAGATGTGATCCTGAACTACCACCACACGCCCTATTGCCAATTGTTCAATGAAATATTTTTTTCTTACTTAAATGTTACGTCAAAGGGCGTTGGCAGTATTTTAAACAGATTGATTTCAGCCATAGGAGGTCCAAAGTGTAATTTCAGAATCAATTCCCACTAGCTAGGTCCAAGAATACAATTTGTGACGTCAGTTGGTAAAAACACATGATACTCCTTAACGATGTTATAAAACAAATCTACCTTTTGATTGTCCTCATTAATGAGTAACATGGTTTATTTCATGATAAGTGACATGACACACTAAATGCATAGGTTATGACATGCAGTGATTTAGGGTAATCACATCTGCAACAACTTTATTGCCCATATATCCCAAGTAGAACAAATTTATAGCCTTTGGACCAGGTGGACGAAAAAGAGGGTGTTATACTTGTTACACGGCTAATGTCCTCTTTCAGCATAGAGCATAAAAAGGCACGTGTACTGTACTTGCTTACAATGTTGCACAACGAAACTTGGAATTTGAGTCAAGCGAATCCACAGTGATCAATGGGGGAGTGAAATATTGTTTGTCCTAAAGCTAATGTGTAGTAAATTACAATTTAAAAAACTGTGAAGTTCCATAATCACCAAGATGTTTGTCTCTTGTAAATTCATTAAATAAATATTTCTAAACCGTTAATACGGTTACAATGCATTTCTTCAATATTCAGATATTTCAAAGACATGCTCATGAAGGAACAGTTGCTGTTATTCTGCTATTTAAAAATAAAATAATATATATGATCGTATTAAATGTGGAGTTTTCAAACAGAAAATGGCATTGCCAAGTGTAGTCCCTGAACCACTTTGAAAGACATGAGAAATATATAATAAAGAAGCAATATTCCTCAGCTCATCAAACCCAGCGCTAAAATACTAAAGACATTTCCACATGAGAAAGAGCGAGAGAGAGAGAGAGAGAGAGAGAGAGAGAGAGAGAGAGAGATTTTATATTTAACATTTAACAGCATTTTTATACTTACCAGAATACCACCTCCTATCACCCCAGGCAGCCACCACTCATAGCAAGATATTGCGTTTACAAAAAGATTGCTATCCATAGCATAATTGATAACCAGTGGAAGCAAGTTCAAGCAAATAGCTAGAATGGACAGTGCCATTAAAAAAAATCCATTGCAGGAGGTAAACCCTTCACAACAAGACATTTTGCTGATTGTGGAGAGACGATGCTACACTGATGCTCTCAAACCTGTATACTATTTGAGTTTCCTTGCTTGCATTCCATAATAAATAGTTTCTGGTTAATTATTATCCAGGCAATACAATCTTCTGTCATGCTGTCCTGTCCATAGTCCACCAGAGAAGAAAATGCGGAAATAGCAAGCTGTTTTGTTTTTTACAGATATTTTATATTTTGAAATATGTAGTCAAGTTTGTATATACTGCATGCATGTCCATTTTAGGATTTATTTTCAGACCTGATGCAAAGTGGGAGATTAACTGAATAAAAATGTAATTCTGTTTTGGCACAAAGAGGTACCTGTTCAGCATACCTGTTGTATACAGAAAAATACAAGACAGATCCAAACCCTGGGTCTGTCAACTGTGAAGAATAATATGATTTTGATCAGAAACATTCCTCATTAACAAAATGCCAAGATAACTTGCCTCTAGATCAGTGTGAAATGTGGTAACTATGTTATTATTTAGTTATCTATAGAAAATTAGAAATAGCAATGGGAATGGAAAATTGGTTCAAACATGTAAAGAAATCTATAAACACACCTTTAGGGTGACTTTTTTTCATTTTATGAGCATTTTCAGCTTAAATAATACGTTATACATGTACACTCTGAATTATAGATATTATGAATATAGATATTGCCTGAACAAAGTTGAATTACTGTAAGTGGTAATCTTTGTACTGAGTCAGGTGATACCCATTTTCTGTGACACAACACAATATGAATCCCTGTGTAACTGTTATTGGGATACCACCTAAAATATATAAATGTGTCCCATTCCCATTGAGAAAAGGCCTGTATATAACAGATAAACATTAAAGCTTTAAGGCATGCTAATATTGAAAATGATACCTCTCTGTCAAAAAAAAGAAGTGTATATGTTACGATGAACTGTACAATGAGGTCACCTGATGTAGTGAGGGTTAATGGACTTTCCTTCCCAGTATATAACTGCCAGCTTAAAAAACAAATTTAGACAACAGTTTCAAAGAGACATCTTTATACTGTATCATTAAGGTACTGTATGAAACATGTATTCAGCTGATCACATAAGACGCTCAGATCAGTTCATCTCTCTTGTGGTTGTATAAAATATGTTCCTTACGTCAGTTGTTAAGTTAACTTCAAGGACATTGACGCATATTTTAAGTTGTTTGAATTTCCTCAATAAATAAAAATGAATCAAATGGTATGACGTGGTTCTCATTGTTGAAACGCCTTTAACAAAAAAAGTACAGTACAAAGGTAGCTGTGGTCTATAAGGATGTTATTTGAAAAAATACATATATTTAATCATACCATAAACTTATATGTTACTATATTTAATAAATTACTTCTAATTATTATTATTACTATTATTATTATTTATTTATTTATTTATTTATTTATTTATTTATTTCTCAGCAGACGTCCTTATCCAGGGCGACTTACAGTCGTAAACAAAAATACATTTCAAGGATCACAGTACAAGTATTAATACAATTAAGAGCATGATAAAATACAATGACTTTGGTTCTAGCAAGTACAAGTATATGACAAAATACGATTCAATAATGGAGCAGGTAACAGTGTCAGTGATAGTTACATCAGGATATAATTAAATACAAAAGTAAAGGAAGAGTGATAAGTGTCCAGAGGGAAAACAGGAGTTCTACAGGTGCTGTCTGAAGAGATATGTCTTGAGGAGGCGCCGGAAGATGGTCAGGGACTGGGCAGTCCTGACATCTGTAGGAAGGTCATTCCACCACTGCGGGGCGAGGGTGGAGAAGGAGCGGGCTCTGGAGGCAGGGGAGAGTAGATGAGGTAGAGCCAGTCTTCTAGTGCAGGAGAAGCGGAGAGGTCAAGTGGGGGTGTAGGGAGAGATGAGGGTCTGGAGGTAGCTGGGTGCAGTCTGGTCAAGGCATCTGTAGGCGAGTACAAGAGTCTTGAAATGGATGCGAGCGGTGATCGGGAGCCAGTGGAGTGAGTGGAGCAGTGGAGTTGCGTGGGAGAAGCGAGGCAGAGAGAACACCAGGCGAGCAGCGATCTGGATGAGATGGAGCGGACGGGTGGCAGACGCAGGCAGGACAGCCAGGAGGGAGTTGCAGTAGTTTAGGCGGGAGAGTACCAGGGTCTGGACCAGAAGCTGGGTGGCGTAGTTGGTGAGGAAGGGTTGGATTGTTCGTATGTTGCTCAGGAAGAATCGTCAAGTGTGTGCCAGAGTGGAGATGTGCTGGGAATAAGAGAGACAGGGGTCCAGAGTGACTCCGAGGTTCTTAGCTGAGGAGGAGGGAGAGAGTGTGGTAGATTCCAGAGGAATGGAGATAGAGAGATCAGAAGAGGGGGAGGAGGAGGGAAAGAAAAGGAGGTCAGATTTAGAGAGGTTGAGTTTGAGGTGATGCGAGTGCATCCAGGAGGAGATAGCAGACAGACAGGTAGAGATATGGGAGGGGTTGGTGGAGTCAGCGGTGGGGAAGGAAAGGAAAATCTGAGCATCATCAGCATAGAAATGGTATGAGAAACCATAGGATGTGATGAGGGGGCCCAGGGAGCGGGTGTAGAGAGAGAACAGGAGAGGACCCAAGACTGACCCTTGGGGGACTCCTGTTGAGAGAGGGCGAGGTGTGGAGGTTGCTCCACGCCAGGTTACCTGGTAAGTGCGGTTGGAGAGGTAGGAGGAGAATCAGGCCAGAGCAGTGCCAGAGATTCCCAGGTCAGCGAGAGAGGAGAGTAGAATAAAGTGATTGACAGTGTCAAAGACAGCAGAAAGGTCAAAGAGAATTAGGACAGAGGAGAGAGAGGCAGCTTGGGCAGAGTTTAGTGAGTTAGTGACAGACAGGAGGGCGGTTTCAGTAGAGTGAGCAGAGCGGAAGCTAGATTGGAGAGGGTCGAGCAGAGAGTGGTTGGACAGGAAAGCAGAGAGCTGGCGGTGTACAGCCCGCTCGAGGGTTTTGGAGAGGAAGGGTAGGAGGGAGACAGGACGGTAGCTCTGGAGGGAGGTGGGGCCGAGGGTAGGTTTTTTGAGGAGGGGAGTGATAGAGGCTTGTTTGAAGGCAGAGGGAAAGAGACCAGAAAGGAGAGAGGTGTTGAGAAAGGAGGAGATGAAGGCAAGTTTAGCAGGAGCAGCAGCTTGAAAGAGGTGAGTGGGGAGGGGGTCCAGGGCACACGTGGTGGGTTTGTGACCCTGGAGCAGGGAGGAGAGGTCAGACGACTAATCTCAATTTCCTGGTTCAAGTTTTCAAAAATAAAATGCACTAGACAGTCTCCTGCCAAGATTGTTATGGCCTGAAGAAGACCTTTGAAAAATCCCTTCAAGTCAGTAATTACAACTGAATTCATATGCATATCAAACATTTAAAATAGAGTTTCCATACTTCACAGTATTCATATCACCCCAAACCTAACCCAGTCATGAACAGGACTGCATTATCACAGCTGGTAAAACAATATATGTGTACATAACAGTTAATCTCAACTTTTCATATACATTATTATGAATTTGAACATTTTACTTGGACATCATATGGTGGTTCATACGAATTGTTATTAATGGAACTTTTCTGCAATGAACATTGACTTGATTGCAAATCTGGATAGTTGGCAGCAGATGGTGTCAGACTGTATGTTATGCTTATAGGTATTGGTTCTGTATGCTTCTTTTGAATTTTGCAGTTGCTATGATCTGTTAGAAATTCCATCAGTGACCAGCACACGTCTGTCCTGCTCAGACCTGGTAGTGTTCAACTGGTTTTGATGGTTCAAGAGAGGTTGTTGCTACAATCTGAAACGAATTTATACCTGTGCACCTTTTTCATTTGCCTGCTATATACCAATAAATACTGTTAGGATACCAGTAGCTATTTGTTCCAATTCCCAACTAATATAAATCACTAGCAGTTGCTATATATTTATCTTGATGTTCTTGTGTTCAGGCAGTGATTGAACTTCAACTTTGACCATTACTGAGAAATATGGGCAGTTCCACTTCCTCAATTTGAGTTAATACTAGTCGTTAATGATGTTTCTGCTCTTTCTCCTGACGTAATTGGCCAATAAATAATGACGCAGGCTTAGACCTTGTCCTGTACTTCAAAACTGATTTCAAAACCTTTTCCTTACAGATTTGCATTGGCTAGCACTCAGCATTAAGGTCTATTTTTATACCTCCAAGGTTGTTATAGAAAAAGGCTTGTTGTTGTGTACAATACAACTGTCAGTGGTACTGTGTAAGGTACAGTAGTTGTTATAAAAGTTTACTGTATTAAATGCCAATACATTAACCACGAGTTAAACCCTTGTTTTATGTCATACATGGCACATACTGTACAAATATAGATTATAAAATTTAGATGAATACTCTTCCTGATGTGAATCAGTTGTCCCAGTGAAAAGCTTTTCAGGAAATCCCAATTTTGCTTTTGCCCACTATTTTGATTTCAGCAATGCCTGTGAAAGCTGGATGAAAGTTAACTTCAAGAGTACTGCAACCATTTTCTAAGAAATAAGCTCTATGTGCACTTAGGATATCATATAGCCACAACTGACATGTGCCTGAGGATCTCATAGCATTATTAGAAGGTGAATCTGTGTTAAGAGAATTAACATGGCATCAGTAATCTAGGAATGGGTTTTGCAATTTACATATGTTAAACGTTTTTCATCTGTCTAGGGAACTTGTTGAACAATATGTTGGACAAGAAACATTGTATTCATTCTTTGGCGATGTGATACTAGAAATTCCCCATACCGATAATATACTATACTGTGTAATATATGTGCATGTAATATAAGAATGATTGCCAAACTACTGGGTGGCGCTAGTCAGCATATGGAAGATGTCTATATGCAGTATGTGAGGTTCCTCTTGCCGCTACACACTGTCTCCTTGTTCGTGGAAACTGGGCTGTTGAGAATTCCGACCTCTAATTCCGGTTCGACTCTTCATTCAGCCGCCCTGCTCTGTGTCTCTCTCTGTGTTTGTCTGTATCTGTGCGCCGCCGCGTCAAGTTTTAGGCAACTGAAAATTCCCGTCGTTTCTGGTTTTTGAGCCTCCCTCCCCGTATCCCATTCCCAACCCCGGCCATGGCGGCAAGTGCAAAACGAAAGCAGGAGGAGAAGCACCTGAAGATGCTGCGGGAAATGACGAGCCTGCCTCCCAACAGAAAGTGCTTTGACTGCGACCAGCGCGGCCCGACCTATGCCAACATGACCGTGGGCTCGTTCGTCTGCACCTCTTGCTCTGGCATCCTGTGAGTATATAAACACTAACACCAACGAAGCGTTTGAAGTTTACAGGCAGCAGCATGGACCTGTTCAGTTACAGACAGGGTCCATAGGGGTATACCAGACACAGTTTTAAAGGGGTTTTTAGGTCATTGGTTTATTGGGTTTCCACTTAGGAGACAACTACTGTACTCTTTTACATGTAGGATTACGCAGCAATTTCCATGTTCCATCTCAGAACATTAAAGACCATTGATATGTTTGGTTAATTTAGCTATATCCCGGTATATCGAAAACTGGCATGCATAAGTTACAAGACATGCCCATATTTGCAGTGTAGTCTGCCATTACTATTAACTGAAATATAAAGAGGTTATTCTTAATGGCATTAAATAATAGGGGCCATTTATTAAATCTATCTAGTACGATTTATTCATTTCTATACTTCTGATGTACACCTAACATTAAGCTTGTATTTGGGTAAACCCACAGAAAGTGTTTCCAATATTTTCAAATATATTTGTTTTTGTTTAAAACTGGTAACTGCACTTTTCAGTTTTGACCTGTAAACAGAGCTACTTTCTGTTGGGTGACATCATTTCTGCAGTTTTCTCTATAAAACTAAACCCTTTCCTGTGCTTTTCTAACAACTGAATGCCATGAACATTTAAAAGAAAGCAATGACATTTGCTTGTTTAAACTAGGATGTGTGTGTGTTTAATACATTGATGTAACAACATGTGGATTCCTAGGAGGGCCTAACATAAAGCATAGATATATTCCATTGGATTTCTGTATTGCCTTAACTAGTCTTATAATCAGAGTTCTGATTTGAGATTTTAAATGAATGTATCTGTTAATATTAATGTATATCTGTCTTTATTTTTTTATCCAAGATTGGGACTAATCAAACAATTTGAAACCAATGTAAGACTTTTACAAGGAGGAGTTGTGGACCTTGTCTAACTGTGCCACTTGCAGCTACTAGATTTGAAAAGGAATGTCTTGCCTAGGCATGCCTGTTGAGGTGACAGATATGAGCTGCTGTTGGGTGTTTACTGTCTCTGCACATGGTTGTGGTCTTTTACTTTAAAACAAAATTATTGACTGTTTACTCCTTGAATTGGATCTTCTAGAGTGATATTCTTCTAAATCCATATTCAAGTTACACTTTAACATTCTAAATTTGTATAAAAAACAACCGCGATTGACCCTGTCCATTTCTTACATTTGTAATGGTGAAAATGTTTACTGTACAGTAAAAATGATCCACTAATCAGAATTAGCAGCTGTAAAGTTTAGGCTTATTATAGGCTTGTTTGCTTTCATGAATGCAAGGCTATTTCTGCAATGAAATAAATGCTGTTTCTGGCTAACCAAAGAAAGACCCAGTTTAGTGCTTTATCAATGAAATGGTAAATGGGCAGTTTAACTTTTAGGGTAAGCTGGTTTTTAGGGTAAGCTGGTACAGTCATCCACCATTGCAATGTTTTAAGTGCCTTCTTTTTTTTTGCTTCTTGTCATGTACTACTGCATCCAGTTTCTGCTTTGGATTGCAACTGCATTGGCCTTCCCATTGAAAATATGCTGACTGTTTTATCTGGGTGTTAATGGTGTTGGAGACTGTGCCTGCAGCCAGTGGAGAGTTTAGTGCCTTTGGTAGATAATCCATTTATCAGTCTAGCCCTCCCAAGTAAAGCACATTGTGTCAGGTTTCATTTGCAACAAAGCTTTGTGCATTCAAGAAATGATGTGGCATGATGTAGCAGTTTTCATGCATTGAATACTTTTGTACATTGTCACATCACTTGGGCTGCCAAGTGAAATACTGTATAAAATATTGAAGAGCAAAGCTACTGTAGGAACCAAAATCATTTAAGAATAACTTTTTGAAATAATTCAGTCTTACTCAAATTAAAATCTTTCAATTCATCTAGTTCTTGTGAAACACGTCAAATTTGGAACAAGTTAATCTACCCAGATACCTGTGTGGTGTGTAATTTCCAAAGCTCAGTCTTACCAGAGTAAACAGCAGTGTGGAGTAGCGGTCAGGGCTCTGGACTCTTCACCGGAGGGTCGTGAGTTCACTCCCAGGTGAGGGACACTGCTGCTGTACCCTTGAGCAAGGTACTTTACCTAGATTGCTCCAGGAAAAACCCAACTGTATAAATGGGTAATTGTATGTAAAAAAATAGTGTGAAAAAAATGAATAATAATAATTGTATGTAAAAAGAATGTGATATCTTGTAACAATTGTAAGTCGCCTTAGATAAGGGCGTCTGCTAATAAATAAATAAAAAATAAATAATAATTTGGAAATGTTAGTTAGCTGTTATGTGATGGTCTAAAGCTTCTCTTATTAGTGTTCATCCAGCTAGGTTCACAACAAAAAATGTAGCCTTGCATACAAGCTTTTATCCTTAAAAAGTGCCAATTGTAGATTTATATTAGAAATCTCCCAGGAGTAAATAGGTTGGAATAAGTTGTGTGTGAGAGATTACCTTCGCTCACACACGCAAAGTAGATCGCCCACTGAGAAGCTGCCAGAAAAGTGTCTTGGATAGATTGATTAGCTGACCTCCAAACTAATAAGATGAACAAACAGTTCCAGTATTTATTTGTTACATTCTTAGTGTTCATTATACAGGTTTTATGAAGATTTTTCAAGCCCATTATCTGTTTTGCTTCATTAGCAATTACAGAGATTAAACGTGTGATTTACAACCTACTGTTGGATGTATTTAATGTCCACGTTCTGGTAAAATTGAAGACACCAGTAATCACCAGATGCCATGTATACTATTTATCCCTTTAAAAAAAAAAAAAAAAAAAAAAACACACATTTTTTGAAAAATGTAACATTGGGACCAATATACAATAATATAAAAATCAACTTTATAAGATAAATTAGTTATCTTTTGCCAAATCATTTTCATGGTTAGATTCATAATACAAAATACTGGAACCTAATCAAATAATAGTACAAGGCCAGGCATATAGCTACATTTCCTGAAACTGACCGCCAAACGAGTCTCTGGCCAGTCTGCTTTTGAGATGTTTTGAGATGTCTGCTGAATCATATTGGAATTAATTAAACAAAAAATAAAGGTCTGCTTAGTAGCACGAGACACATTTGTGTTAATCATTTGTTGGCTAAATAAGAAAGTTGATTCATTTTTGTGTGTTGTGTGTGAAACGGTGTAGTGGGCTTGTGAACCTCAAAAGTAAATTCTGTGATACTGTTATAAGTTTCTCCACACATTGGTGGTTTGTTGAGTCAGAGAGACAGTACGTTTTTGCATCTTTGTGCCAGTAATCTTAGATCTGGAACTGCCTGTGTGGGCTGTAGAGTAGAAAGTTTACTTTCTGGAAAGTACGACAATAACCACCATAAAAAAGTACCTATCCGACTTAGGAATATAAAAGTGTGTAAGTTGTTATATTTACTTAATTGCTATATATACAACCATGAGCGATCATGTTTTAGCAGCCACTTTTAAACCTGCCTATAGTAAAATAAAATGAGATTGCTTTAAAAAGCTCTTAGTAGCATTGGTCAGCATTGAATCCCCCACAGCAGTAGTATTGCTCATCTACAGCCTTTTCAAATATACTTTTAACTAGGAGACTACGTAAAATGCTGAAAATAAAATGTATCAAATCTAATGGTTTCTTAGTTCCAGTGTAACCCGTTGCATAAACTGCAAACCATTGGGGTGAAACTGAGCAACAGGAAATGATTTGGTATTGTGAAGCAACAACAACTTTTACTCTGCATATTCCAAATTTAAGTATAAAATACTAACAAAGCAGTCTGTTCTGGGGGAATAAAATACTGTTAAACAATGAAACCAAACATTTCAGGGGCCCTTTGAAAATAAAGTTTCGGTCTCAATGGGTAAATCTACTAGTTAAATAAATACAGTAAAAGAGTATGGATGTTAATGTAGTAAGCATTTGTTGCTAATTTACTTATCAGGTACAGTGGCACAAAATGCTGGATACTAGCTTACTGTAGATGTGTGTTTTACTTGCTGGCAGTTGTGTCTCTCTCTAGGACTAAAAATGCACAGTTTTGCCAAATTAATATATTTTGGGAGTTTCAGATTAATGTTCCAGGTGAGTTCGTTGGGACATCTATTAATCGCTGTTATTTCTGCTGTTTGTGAATAAATGACCTGTGTCAGGGCTGCAGAATCGTTGTGCACCGAAGGATTTGGTTGGGACCCGAAGATTTTCTAGCTATAATTTCTTTGGAACCGACAGGAACATTCTCATGTCAGCATCAGCTGTTGAATTTCAAGTTTTTCATGAATTTACAAAGATGGGGAGGCAGTAACTTAAAAGGAAAACCATACAGTAAATCCTTGACATCTTTGTCCATCACAAGTATTTTAATTCTACCAGAGTGTTCTTCAAATCAAACATCAGAGCTTGAATTTCATTTTTGTGTGCTGGGGGGATTTTCCCCCTCTGCTTCAGTCAATGGGGGTGGGATTCCAAACTTTTAGGGGGAATGGCAAAAAAATATGAGAAATATGCGCGTAACCTTCGGTGCGCTGGCGCCCCAAAATTAATGGGACCGGGTTTTAAGAGTAAAGTGAAAGTCACCGCTTGCAAAACACCGAGATAGACTTAATATCATATTTTTTTTCCCCTCTTTACTTACTGCAGTGTGCGGAGTTTCTATAATGCTTAAAGATAGTGGCCAAGAATCACGTACAAGAGAATTGTCATGCGGCATTAAAAATTGGATGAAAAATACAGTAGCTTGGTGTCTTAAAATATCTCTGGGGGATTTTCCTGCACTGAAAGTTGCAGATATGTGGGAGCAACTTGGAAAATGCATGATTCCTGCAATCCCCCACTGAAATTCATGCTTAGTTTTCCCATGCAGCTTGTTGCCTTTGCACTGCTGGTTATAAGACTGTTGTTGGGAATGCTGCTGTTAGCCATAGTGCTGGCATCTGTTTTATAATAATAATATCTTTACTTTTATATGGTGCCTTTCAAAGTGGGCCACCATCACAAAGCACTTTACAGAGGTAGATTGTGAATCGTGCATTGTAAGTGACTCTGCATAGACATGGATTTAACATCTGATCTGCAGGATGGAGCACAAGGAGGTTAAGTGACTTGTTCAGGGTCACACAGTGAGGCAGTCAGTGGCAGAGGTGGGATTTGAACTGGTGACCTTCTGGTTACAAACCCTGGACTTTAACTACTGGACCACACTGCCTCCTAATAGAACAGAGCTCAAACCGATGCCCCCTGTCAAACAGAAGCTAAATAGCCTCAGGCCTGTGAAATGAGTGTAAACCTAGCCCAGGGCAAGGTGCTCTTTAATCTGGATCAGTGTCTGTTTTTGAGAGATTGTATTTAATCCAGCCAGTAATAATATTGCAGTGCTAGTTACATAGGCTTTTGGGATCAGGAGACAGTGTGGAGGAAATGTATTATAAACATTTTTTTCTTTCAGAAATTTGTCCTAATGTATACATATACAAATAAACTGTTAACATTCCAAAAATAAATATTTAACTGTTAAAGTAATGCACACATCATTGCAGCAGTACATACAGGTGTTCTATGTGTACAGGTGTTACAAATGTACAAAGGTTCTTGGCAACATATATTTGATGTGTGGGTGGACTTGTGTATACTGTGGAGTTGGCACAGTAGACATGTGGTGAAATATAAAACTGGTCCAATTTTGCAGTAAAGTAAATTCCAAAATTGCACATAGCAGTATTTTTCCACCGATACTGTAGATTTTTTAAAATGTGTTGTCTGCTTGAACATGCAGTACTATTACTGCTGCTGCTTTATCAGACATTTTGGAAAAATTGGCAGCACTTGAGTGTCCTGAAGTTCTTCTATTTATTCTTCCTGGCTCACTTTCCAAATCCCTTTACAGCCCACCAGGTACAGTATTTGTTCAGACAGACTATTGCAGGAATGTACCTCCAGTGTAAAGGGCTGTGGAAAGATGGCAGCTGGCTGGCTGATTGCCAGAGACGCACATGCAGCTGGGACTGCCAGGGTCAGTTTTTCCTTTTATTCTATAACTGAAACCATTTCCTGGCAGCATGCCAGCCTTAATGATGTTTTGTAAAACATTTCAGAAGAATGTTCGATATCCTAAGATAAACATTCTCCCTACAATTGGAATGGGGCCATCTTATCAGCACCACCTTTGTTATGTTTGCTGACAACGAAAGTCAGTAATCTCCATTTAGTGGGGCACTTGCTTAGGATCCGAATGCTGTCATTCTATCCTTCTTATTATCCACCATTGTAGATGCAATGTATCTGTCACACTTTAGAGTCTAAAATATAACTAGAGAACTGCTTAACTTGTTTAGGACATTTAGATTCATTATAAACTGTTAAGCACCCTTATGCCTTACAGACTTGCCACTGCAAGACCTGCACTGTTTATCCTTTATATCTTGATCAGTACTGCACTAAGTACAGTATGCATATAACAAGAAGTACAGAACATGCAGTGCTTTTGGAGTATAGCCTAAATGGCAGTGGAAGTTAATTATTTAGCAGTCTGTTCTAGTGTTACAGTTCATTCTGCTGGCATATAGCTGCCACATAGGAAATCTCCCTCCCCCCCCCCACATTAAGCGAGAGATCCTCTCTTCAGTAATGATTTTGACTAATTCTAAAGGGTACAAAATGAAATGGGAAGGGGTGTTTATCTAAAGAGGACTGGTTTGGTACTGCGCACAATGTTTGAGGGCATCGATCGTACCAAGTGTAAACTGATGTTATCCAAGATCTGACAGTTTCAAGGAGCAGGAAAAAGTGGTGTTTTAATGTAGCTGAGCTGTTAAAAAATAAAAGTAAATTGCTAATAGTGCTGCATTTTAGCCAATAGAATTAGAATACAGCACTCTCAAATAATTTGCACTCAAATCACACTGATTGTCTTAGGTACACTGTATTTGTTGAATTGGTTCCAGGATAGAGATGGATATATGCTGAAGCTAAATAGTGTATTTTTTTTAAATTTTGTTTTCTTTGTTGACCAGTGTTTTGCTTTGAGATAGTAAGTCACGCATCCAGCCTTGCAGCCTCAGATTACCCTTGGCTGCCATGTGCACAGTAGATCATCCTGGAATAAGCTGGTGTCAGCCATGCATTGCCAGTCAGTACAAAGTACTGCAGTGTATTTGAATTTCCTGGAAGCCTCCTTCTGACTGATCTATTGTATTATTTTCAAGGAAGGGCTCAATTTACAACACAATGCATGCATACAGTACTAAAGAGTTTAGTCCAAACAGATACTGTATGTTCTCTGTAATGAAAACAAACTGGTAGCCATTACTGAACATCTTTTGATGTTTTTACAGTAACATTTGATCATTAATTTCCTGTACTAACTTGTTGTGGTTTCCCTGTAGACATGCCTGTGCATTTGCTGCCTACTGTAGGGAGTATTTGAGAATAGTCAGTCTGGAAGGGAGAGTTCATTGAGACCTGTTTTTGAGGATAATACTGGAATTTGATGAGGAATGGGGGGTGCATTTTTCACTGGCACAGAAAACCAGCTCAGAAATATGAATTGAACTATACAATGATCTAAGCTTTTAGAATGGGATGATTTCTCCTAATGGCCGTGTGACAGGGTCTCACGTCACGTGCGTGGGTAGCCGCTGTTTACAAAGTACAGAGAGACATTGTGGGGTGGAGTTGAAACGCCGACACAGGCGCGCAGGATTTATTAACACAAACAGAAACGAAAGTAAAGGTGGTCATGTGACGTTACCAGCCATGGTAACGCACAGAGGACACATACAGCAAGCTGTACAAAAGGCAAAAATAAAACACAGTATAAAAACTACAAATAAAAGGTGCCCCAGAGGGCGAGTGCTAGCCTTATAAACGAGGCGTCCCGCTCCAGAAACCGGCTACACTACGTAACCCTCGCTATACATCACATGGGATCACTATCCCCTAACTAACCTACTCATGAGCCAGTATTCATACAATGACTCGTGCTGCTTCATACGGCCTTGGCTGGGCATTGCCTTCACAAGCACCGCTTGCAGTCTCAGGTGGCGTAGCGGTCGTTCCTGCAGCGCGGACCCTCTCCTCCTCTCTTACAGTCGCCTCGAACCATCTCCCGCGGATGTTTTTAAACTGACAGACACTCGGTCAAGACCCGCCCACCTGCTGATTGAGGTCCAGCACAGCCAATCACTTGCTGCCCTTCCCCTCAACCAAGCCTAGCAGGCAGTAAGTCTCAATCCTGCCACAGAAATACAGTGAATTCACAAGCTGCAATTTTTTTTAACTTGCAAAATGCTTGCAGTTTTTACTTCTTGTCTAAATGTTTGCAGAAGCCATTCAATTGGATCACTGCACCACTTAAATGTGTAATATCCTGTTGTTCACATGTGAACTGAAGGTTATCTGGTCATTAGAGTTTTTTGTTTGTTTGCTTCATTTAAGGACAGGTTGTAAGCATTCTTGTCAAGTCAGCTTTTATGACTTATAAATTCTGTCACTTTTTTAAATTATCTAAATACTTGATATGTTGAATGAAAGTGCTTTGAAATGTCAACAGTTAATGGAGTTAGTTTATCATATTGGATATTATTTTGAAAATGGTGTAGGTGTACTGACAGACATGCAGACAGATGGACAGTCTTTAACAGGCATTATGCATTTGGAAGCCTATTTTGTTAGTTTTGTTTTTCATACAATAATATGACTTTTCTAGTCATTCTGTTATCCAAGATCAAAAAGGTTTGCTCACTACTTTTAACAAATAACCTTTTAGGTGGAACTGCTCCAGAAGTCAGTTGTACAATTATTTTTTGACATCATGTTTATGTAGAAAAAATATATTGAACCTCTTTGTTTGTGTTTACAGACGAGGCTTAAATCCACCCCACAGAGTGAAGTCTATCTCCATGACTACCTTCACACAGCAGGAAATAGAGTTTTTGCAGAAACATGGCAATGAGGTAAGTCATTTCAGCCAGGGACTGGGTAAAACAGGAAACTTGCTGCAACAGTATACTGTAAAACAAGTTCTGCTGCATTTTATTCCTGGTTATCTGTATGGAGCATACCGATTTTTAGGAATGTGTTATTTTACTAAACTGATAATTGTATGCCCTCTTCATTCATAAGCAGCGTTAGAATACTGTACTAACTGGATTGTATGCATTTGTATGAACATTCAAAGCTATTGTTTAAAGCACATTAACTGCTGAAGATATGTCACACAACAGTTTGACAGCAGTGACATTTTTTTTCTTTTCTTGGCCCTGTGAGGATAGTGGAATGTTTAAACAAACACAAGCCATGTGGCAAAAGGCAGAAGGCTTAAGGAAGTTTCTAGTGACAATTTCCTTTATATCCTTTTAGCAAATCTTTAAAAAAACAAAAAAACTACCGAGTAACAGAGAAGGCTATTTGCTGGTCTGTCTCATGGAAATGTACTTGGATTATTAACATTACTGTAAAGTAAACATGTGCCATGCTTGTATAATAAAATATCAAGACTCCACAAAAAATTCATATGAGGGGCATAGAGCCTATTAAGACACAGTAACGCACAGTATTTTTTAAAAAATTTTAGCAGCCTGTGTTTGTGAAAAACAATACTTTGACAGTATTATCTTTCATTCTTTCATTGTGAATTTGATACCAGATCTGCAGCTGAGAAAATGATGAATTCATTATTTTGTCAAAAGTCATTTCTTACATCTTTTCTTACATATGAGCAACCAGACTAATTATTGCAATACCTTTGTTTTAATTATTTATTTATTTTTTTACACAATGTATTTTAAGGATAAGTCTAAAAACGTGATAGTCATAGTATGGATGTGCGTGTCAGAGTATGGTTTATATTACATTCATGGTTTTCTGCTGGAATAAGTTAGTCAGTACTATACACCAGAGGTGTGATGATCAAGATGTCTTTCCTGAATAAACACACCTCTTGTGAAGTGGTTATTTGGGTCTGGCCCTGGATCCTCCACTGCATGTTGTCTATAAACAGAAACCTGAGCGCCTGGAGAGGAATTATTATTTAGCTTCAGAATTGCACATTAAACGAGTGTCTACTATAGAGGCTTCTAAACAGAACGTAAAACAAACACCAGCTTTCGGAAAACAAACTTGAAAGTCAGCACAGAAAAAAGTATTCCTGTCGGTTGTAGCCAAGTTAAGTCAGTACTACAGGTACAATCTAGCACAGCCACCTCGCTTCAAACAACCTGCTGCTTACTTTTTAACCACAGTTAGAATTTTAGACCTGAATTAGGCATGCTTGCTTTCTTTTGACTCAGAACTAATAAAATAAATTCCTGGATGGTACAAAAGCATGACAACGAACGTGCTGCATATATGGCCTTTATTAAAGAATGCCAGATGCCCTTGAGGGTAACTGAGTTTTGGGACTGTTTCTAATGTCGTTGTCCACATCTGTAACTTTTTGCAGTAGACTCTAATCTGTGAAAACACATGTATGCTGCTGTTCAGGATATGAAGTTTGTCTGTAGCTTTTTTCTGTTTCACCTCCACTTCCTGCCATTGGAATACTGTCAAAGGAAGACATTTATTTATTTATTTATTTATTTATTTATTTATTTTTGGCTTCTGCTTGAAATACTGTTTGTTTTTTCTTGTTATGAATATTGTGTGCACTGAACAATACCCATGATACATAAAACATTTGCATATTAAATGACCACAACACTAGGTTCAACACTAACAGGTTCCTGTCTCTCTTTAACAGGCTTTACTGTGTACAGTGTGTTTCATTGGTAGAGTTAAGTTGAGATTTGCCCAACACTTTGTAGCTCATCTCCTACAAAGACTCTGTGGTGCATCTGCCGCATGTGGAATGGTTCAAAGCTTCCTGCTGCTGAATGAGTTCTATAAGCTTTTGATTGCCACGGGCTTCAAAACTCTGCCTCATCGGAACTTTCAAGTGAACCTTTGAGGGACGAAACAAATGGAGTAGTTGTTTAATCCTGGACAAGAGCACGCTCTGTAAATGAAACGCATCTAATCCTCTTTTTTCAAACTCAATTAAAAAAAATAATAATAATAATAATAATAATAATAATAATAATAATAATAATAATAATAATCTGCAGTATGTGCTGGGAGTATTTTGGTGTAAAATACATTCCAAGTGGGTTAAATAGTTTACTCTTTTCCAGGGATAAAGCTTTTCCACCATATCATTAGCAAAGGTAGAGTGTAAACAGATTTGAGATGATTGCAATAATTGTTCAGTTTACTGACCTCAATTCTATAGTTAGTCCAGTGACTCCAAAGTAATGAACTGTGGTTGCAGGGTATGTGGTAGATCTGTGTATTGGTTATTGCAGGCTTTGGAGGAATCTTTCTGTAGCGAGGAAAAAGCCTCCTGGGGAGGAATGCTGCATGATCTTGCCTGGATATTTTGCTGATTTTATTAAAATTGTTTATTATTAAATGCATTTTAGTTAACACAGTTTAGTAGTGATAAAATAATACAAACTATAGGTATATTGACAGTGCTAGTATTGGAAGCTGAAATAATACATACATTTCATCTTAGTGATGGCTGCTTCTGATATTTTCACAAGGGTGCAATATAACCTGGAAGTACAATAAAGGGGACACAAGCTGTATTCACAAAACCACCTTTTGAGAAGTGCTTCACCCCTGCACCTCCAAATACTGCTCCTCAAAAATGCGTGTTTTGTTTGACAGTTCACCAAAATGTGATTTGATAGGATAATAATGTCTGCGTAACAATCTGTTGGAGGGGGACAGTCTACTTTTGTATTAACGTGATCAGCATCAACTGGTGATTTCATTCAGCAGTTCCTACTCTGGTTTATAGTCCAGTCCGTGAGGTGAAGCAACAGTAGTGGAGTGCCAAACAATATAGTTATGGTAGTTGAGTTTGTGAAGGTGTTGACTGCATTGCTGCTACCAGACTGCCTCTATTCTCAATCCTCAGGTTTTGTTGAACCTCCCTGCTATAATTATCAAAAAAGTACAATGCCAGGTTTAAATATGTACAGCACAGTGGTACTGCATATATATCGTAATTTGAAGCTTTATGATCCTAATCAAAATAAATCCTGGCTACAGTTTTTTGCACTCCAATTAAATAGAAGAACAAATATTCGTTTCTTTGACTGCATCATTCAGAGTCTGCTGGTAGTTGTGTCCTTGTAACAAGGTTAGAACAGGAAGGCTCGCGTCCTGTGGGAACTATACACGCCCGTTCAATGTGGAGGATGATGGTAGTGAAAACAGGTAGAGTAAAAACAGCGAAGGAGTAAGAGCTGCAGTGTCCTATGTAATCTAAATAACTGTGTAAACCAGTTTGTTGTATCATTCAACTACTGTGTTCCTTCATTTTTTTCCCCTCCTTTTAAGCAGCAACTTTGTGTAGGCCTACTTCATTAATAACTAGTTTGTACTTGTAAACCTGTGGTGTTTCTTTTTTAATTCATTTTTAGAGCCATATATTGTGATGTCGGAGGCAGTTTGGCCTGATTTACACTGATCAGAAAGTGGTTCACTGTGTGACCCATGGGAAATTCACTTGCAATACCTGAGTGTAAAATTAGTAGGTGGAATGTGTCCCATAAAACATTCACACAAAAACATTGAATGCTGGTGTCCTTTTACCTTTTTGTAATTAAATACTGGGGGAAAAAAAAAAAGAAATTATCCCAGAGATGGTATTCTATGTTTTGCAGGCATCTAGGTGAATCTACAGCTCTCAATTTACCAGTGGTTACATAGTGTTCTAATATCTTGGTAGAGACTGCTTTTAGCAAATAGTGATTCACCTTGAGGAAATTGTGCAGGTAGAATATTGTGCAGGAACCCCCACCTTTACAAACTTACTCAGAAACCACCATATACAGTATGAAGCATTTGAGCAGCTCGACGGATCTATTTGTAGCATGTTCAGGCAGAAACTAAAGGATGTGGTTTGTTGCAGTGAAATAGACGGTGATTTCTTAACCCAGATTTTAGTACCAACTAACTGTCACATTTTTTTTTTTGTGGAATATGTAATAATTTAACACCACCTGTTACAGTGTACAGAACCTTGAATTTCTACCGTAACATTTAGATTACATGATAAAATTTAAAACAGGAGTAATTGTTCCAGGCAACGGCACAGGGACCTCTCAACGTGTGGGGTGGAAGAGGAGGGGGGATGGTTCGGTGGTGAGGGTGTACCGGAACACCAAGATGCATTGTCTTTTAAAAATTATCTGAAACTACACAGTACTTTTAGGTTAGTGCTGGGACAAATCTCAGAATGTCCGCCTATAAATAATAGATGGGCTTCAGTGAGTTACAGTAAGGTCGAGTGATTTATAAACTGTCACAGAAACCTGAGATGGAATTGTTTTCTTGTAACTCACTGAAGAGGCCCATCTATTATTTTTTATAATACATGGATTCCCTTGTGATGCTAATATTAAAGAAGACGAGGTTCAGCAGTACAGTTGTTTTTTTTTTTAAACGTAGTGTTTCAGTGCTGTAGATGTTCTACATTGTTATCTGTTAGTGCTTCAGCTTTATTTGGATAATTGCCTTTACTTTGTTTTAATTTCCCGTTCCTCTCCAGTTTATTTTTATTTATTTATTTATTTTTGGACATTCTCATTTTGTTAATGAACATTTCTGTATTGTGGGTGTTGTCGAGTGATTGAAAACGAGACATTTTGTGTTTTGAATTGAAAGCGAAGTCTCTGAGTGGAATGGGTCAAAGTTCAAGTTTATTTTTTAGAGGAATATATATTGTACAGCATTAAAAAACGCAGTGAAAAGACAATTCAGTTAGTGTAACACATTGCATGAATCTTTTAAATGTAGGGGTATTGTGGTGGAATTAGCTTTTATTTTCAAAACGGCTTGGTTGTGTTTGTAACCTTAGAATTTATACATGCAATGCAGGATTCAACGATACTGTGGCACACGTTACTTTTACTTTTAAACCACTGTCTTTATAGGTGTGTATGACTTATTAGTTACCGAAATCTCAGTCAACAACTGAAGACATAGGAGGATAATTTCATACCACTTAATTTGCACCGATGAAACATAATCTGGTTAACAGTACTACTGATGGCATATCAAATGCTTAAATTTAGAACTTAAGGATAAAACAAAATACATTTCGACAAGGAATTGCATTAGTTCTATTACATAGTTGAGCACAAGGTGGTTTCAATAAATACTTCAATTTAAATATTGGCCTACTATGTGATAGTTTGGGTTTTTCAGTCTATGAAACAGTAGTTATATGTTTTTATTTTTAGAATTATTTTTATATGGAATTATTAGTTGAATAAACCGCTACTGAAATAAGACCATTTTGCTACCTACTTTCCAGGCAGGTAGCAAATCCTCACTACTGCCTTAGTTAACTAACCCCGATATATATTTATGCCATTTCCACGTTTTGTTTTATTTGAAGTGTTTAAAGTTAAAATTTCAGTTTTTCATTTGCTTGTTCAGCTACAAAAAGGCACAAGTAAACCTTGTGTTTATTAGTTTATGAAAACATGTCTATGGCCACTGTTTACTGTTAAGAAACGGAAATGGCAAGGAATGAAAAAAAAAAAATGCGTTGTCAACTTTATGTACTATTTATTTTGGGAATAAACAAAACAACATTTAACTTGAACTACTATTTGGCATCCATTGTTTTGTCGTTATTTCACTGGGGTACGTATGTCCTGTCTCTGCCTGCATCCAGAGCAATATAATGGCTTTTATTACTTTTTGAAAATCTAATGAATATCCGAATGACTATTTAAATTATGAGCGAATATCCGAACATAAAAATCCTGTGTTCGTCCCAGCACTGCTTTAGGTCCCGCCTTATCTTAGCGGCGTATGTGAACGTATGCCGTTGGAAATCACATTAGACCCTCAAGGTCCTAGGTCCCAGTCTGAGGTAGAGTAGAAAAATATGTACAAAATATGAGTTCCTTTTTTTATATAACTTTGTTTTTCAGCTCAAAAAAATATGAAAGGGTTAAAAGAAATGCAGAATTGGAGTAAGCGTTCAGTATCTTCAGATAGGGAAGGGTTTTTTTTATGCTTGTAATTACACATAATTTATTGATACAGTATAATTCGCATTGTAGCTATATACCATTACAAGTCAATAATCTTTACAGAACATTGTGCTCCGATACAGTGTTCATCCAATCAAACCACCAGATTTGAAAATGGATACAGTACATTGCTGTGTGTACCATATCTATGTATTACATTGCTTGCTATCCTTTGTCCTGACTACTTCAGCGATTCATTCAGATCTGTTTTGAGACAGGTTCTCAGTGGGACTGCTTCTGGAATGTGGTGAATGTTGTAGTGGTCATTTAGCTGCTGTTTCATAAATGGTTTCCAGGTGCTTTTGTCAACATTTATTGATGGCTAGTCTCTGGTCTGCACAAAACTTTTTTTGTGATTGGTGGGCACACTAGCATTCCAAACTGTTCAGTCACAAGCCAATAGAACAGCATTAATGACTGCTTTACATACAATAGGCTTTTTCTGTCTATTGTACTGTTGGTGCCTGCGTAAACCCATTGTAACAACTGGTGTAGAATGGTACTCTGCAAATTTAGGGGACTTTTTTTTTATTATTATTTCATGTTTTGGGTTTTTAAGCTTTGGAATACAGTTGGAAGCTTGTTTCCTGACAGCTTAAGCAGCCCTTCGGTGAATATAGAAGAACTGGACTGTCAATTAGTAGTGTGCTTAGAAAGATCAATTACAGACCAGTGTAGGGACACCAAGAAATGATTATGGAAATTGCTTGATTTTAGCCTTGGTGAGTTACTATCCTGGCAGAACAACATTGAAATAACAACACATTATGCAGACACGCTAAGCAAGCGCTTCACAAGGTTTACAAAAGCAGTATACATACAGTACATATATACAAACTTATGTAAATTATAATTACAGGATTGTTGAATATTTATGCTTTTAGTGATGATATAACTTAACATCACTCCTACTGTAATGCATTGAAGCTCAGGCCTTATAAATAAATTGTGCTTAGTTTAAATAATTCTGCCAGTTACAGGCTTAAAGAAAGTTCAGTACAGTAAGTTGTGCAACAGTTGGTTACAGTAGATACTGCCTAACCAACACTTTTTTTTGTGACACACAAAAATGCTCTGCTTTGCAATAAAAATAAACAAAAACCTGAGCAGCTGTCAGTTTGCCACAGCTATTTTAGCTAACTTAATATTTCATAAGCCATTTGAGATCCCGACTTTATATCTTCAGTGTTGAGACTCCTTGGGAATAATGTGACGTTGGTCCACTTTGACCTGTGACCGAAGACCGAGAATGTGACTTCTGATGATAGACTTAATACTTCATAACGCAGTCTGTACACAACTGCATTTTATGATTCATTAAGTCAAGGTCTAGGTCAATCTTGTATAGACAGTCTTATGGTTTTACTAAAGTATTATTGATAATCCCTCTTCACTTCTAGCTATGCAAGCAGATTTGGTTGGGATTGTATGATGACAGATCTTCTAGTATTCCTGACTTCAGAGAACCACAGAAAGTGAAAGAATTCCTTCAAGAAAAATATGAAAAGAAACGATGGTGAGTGAACTCCTCCACCTCAATTTGTTCAGCAAGTTTAAGTACAGATTCTGAAACATAAAAATGTGGATGTATCTCCACTCAGGTATGTCCCTGCAGAACAAGCGAGGGTTGTCGCGTCGGTTCATGCTTCCGTGTCGGGCTCCTCCGCCAGCAGCACGAGCAGCACCCCTGAAGTCAGACCGCTGAAGTCGCTTCTTGGAGAGACTGCACCGGCACTGCACTTAAACAGAAGCACACCAGGCCAAGTAGGTGCAAGTCAGAAATAACCATGTTGTACTGCATGCATTCACACATTTGCTGTCGAATTGATTGAATTATAACGTTTGGACTGTCTTGTGTTTTTAGTTATTCCTGTAGAAGAAATTATATGGTTCAGTTTAATGAATTGCCGTTTCTTTTTGATTTACTCTTCAGTCTCCGGTGGTTAGTCGTGTACAAGCACAGCAACAGCAACATTTCCAACAAGACAAGAAGCAGTTTGATCTCCTCAGTGATCTGGGAGGTGATATCTTTGCAGCTCCTGCTCCAGCCCCAGCTCCAACCTCTCAGTCTACAGGCTCTGCAAACTTTGCAAACTTCGCAAATTTCAACAGTCATACAGGTATGATTTAGTAAAAGCAAGGATCGATGATGCTGAATGGATTTTTGTACTGTAACTAATGTGATGAATTCTGCTAATGAGAGGGAAGTGTCTCTGTTTAGGTAGTCACAGGGATAATAATGGTTGGAGCAGAATAGTTGTTGGCCTGCTAATAGAAAAATATCGTACAGAGCTCTGTAGATGGAGGATTTGGTTCTCTTGAGTTAAAAGCACTTGTTGGCATGTAAAGTTTTTACAAGTTCAATATGTATAGTGAGGTTGTACCTAATTAGTCTTGCTTTTCCATTGGACACATTTGCTAAAGTTCCAGCACCTACAATTGCTAGCTTGATTTTTACAAATGGAAGCTAGCTAAAGACTTCGCATTGGTGGTTGGCATGAATACCAAACTTTAATCAAATCAGACTTGTAGGTAGCTTGTGGGTTTTGAGAGTAGGGTCCATAGTATGGTATTTGTCCTAGAAAATGCTTGGAGTTTGTGTGGAGGGGGAGGGGTTGTGGTAGTTGTCTTAAACTAGACAAGAGATTTGAATTGCCCCTAAGTGGCAAAAATGTGGCAACTTGCATTACAATGCCTTGGGCACAATGAGAAACAATACACCAGATTTTGTTATGTACAAAGTATGTCACTTGCTATTGCCTTAGAAAGGCTAATGTGTTATTTTCACTGTTTCTTGGAGCTGAGTTTAGATTTAGAAGTGTGAAGTTGCCTGAATCTGAATGCCCTGATTTATCAATGTACTTTATTATCTTTTATTTGTTCATGTATAGCTGCTATTCATTAACAAAAGAAAGCCAATATGTATAATGTATACAAAATGAAGAGTAAGAGAGTAAAAATCATATATATATATATATATATATATATATATATATTTTTTTTTTTTTACTAAATTACACTTATTAAAGTGTGTCCATAATAGACAAACAATTTAAAATTTGAATTGCTTAAAAGCTTAAGAAAAAAATACAAATTGTGGCTTAACACTTATTATTGATGTAAGGTAACTACTTGACAGTGGTCCACAAACTTACACAAACCTGCATCCATGAATTCCACTGAAGCACAAAGATGCATACACTTGGCAAACACAATAATGTTAGCCTTGGTTTTAAAGTCATGACAATTATTATAAATCCATTTAGATCTAACATTTAGAGTGAACTGCATTGGGCAGTATAGACATTAGAACAGACACATGTGCCCCTCGGTAAATCAGTGTCACTGCTTGACTATACATATAATACGTGTATTCATCTATTACAAAGTATTTTGCTTTCATTTCTCATTGTGTGCTTGCGTAATCATTAAAGGTGGTGTGTTTTGTTTTATTTATTTTTTTTGTTCCCCTGTGATTTTTACAGCTCAGAATAATGCAAACGCAGACTTTGCAAACTTTGATGCATTTGGAAATTCTAGTGCATCGGGTAATTTTGGAGGTTTCCCCACAGCGAGTCAGCTGCCGTTCCAGCACCCGAATACAGGTAGAGTGTTCCAGTGTCCTTCTGCCTGGCTAAACGGAAATGTGTGGTGACTTTCTGACTGCTGACTGATCTGTATCTTCAGCTTCCTTCATCAAGTTTTTTTTTCTTCTGATGGCTCTGGGGAAACCTTAAGCTGTATGTTCTGTTCTTGTGTCAACTTCCTGTACTTCTCATCCATAATCCACCCTTAAGGCTTTAGGCAGGCATTTTCTGACTAACCCTGTGCAAACACTGGAAAAAAAAAAACAGGTCTAATAAACTGCAACCATAGTATCTGGATTTTTTTTTTTTTAAGGAATCATGTGTGGTCTTTTAACTGATCCAATTTAGACTTCAGCTAACATTAATAATCAGACAAAAAACACTGGTTACGCATGGCTTTTTTTTTACTGAGTGGGGTCTCTCTTCTGATGATCTGGTGCAGTAGCTACTCCGATTTCAGTCAAAAGATGGGTTACCTAAGACCAAATTTGATCTACAGTAGTTTTCCAGAACAGCTTCAGACAATGCCATGATGCGACATAAACTTTGTTTTTTTTCATTTTTTTTTTATTTCAGTGTTTGATTGGGCTGAATTATGCTACCTGTCAGAACACAGCTTGCCTTGGTTGTCCATCCCTTTTAATCTTTCTGTCTTTGATAACTTTACTTTTACATTTCTGTTTGTTTCTTTCTTTTTGATTTGACCCCCTCCTGACACTTTTTGGCTGTCCAGCGTTCAGAACGCTTTCATCCAGCTGCAGTTTTGTTGAATTTACTACAGCTTTCCCTCTTCATGCTGCGCACAGTAAGTTTCACCTCAGAGTGGTTCATTCAACTTCTGTGTTTTCGTCCTGTAGCATTGTTGGTCGTGTCTTTTAAATAGTCTTGGGCTTCATTTTGTCGTTTCCGTTTTAAAAGCACAGTCTACAGTTAACTTGGGCAGTGGGGTCTTTGTTTAATGGGGTTTCTGCATTAGAAATAAACATTACATTTTTTTCTTCGACTATGATTATTACCCTGTTAACATGTTTGCATTGACTTGTGGATTAAACGCATCTGCAACCTCCCTTGGACTTTTACATTCCAGAAGAAAATACATAATAAACCTAGGTAATTCTAAGTGCAATACTGTAACATATTAAGTCTGAGAGGTGCGCATGTAAGTTTGATACCATCTGTTTCATGGGAGTGTGTTTGGATTTTGTCTTGTGCTGCCCAATGCAGGAACCTGTTGCAGGGGGATGTTTTGGCATGGTCTTTTTTTTGTTGAAGGATATAGAACAGGTATTTTACTGTACCACAGCCCAGCAATATCTATTTTTGAGATTCGACGTCCTATACTTCCTCAGAATTAGAAGGTAGGAACTGTGAACAGCATCAAACTGTTCAATTAAAATAGCATGAACAACAATAAATTGTTCCTTCTCATTTCTCAAGCTTTTTGTTAGTGAAACACATTTGTAACCTGGGGATAATATGGCAAGTATTCAGTATTTATTTTTTCTTACTATTTTTTTTTCTTTAAATTATTACAACCAGATAACTTGTAAGAACGTAGAGCTCAGGTCAGCCCGATATGGATAATTAAAAAACAAAAAAAACAAAACAGGTTATGTGCAAATTCTGAACTAGCCAGACCTAGTTTAGAGATAAAGGTTTAATGCTAGCAAAGTGTTAAATAACAGTTTGCTTAGGTTTTTAACCATTTGCAGGTGTTAGGCGAAGTGCTTACATAGTAAGTGTATTATGTAAACCAATGAACTGCATATTCTGTATTTCCTTATGGGAAAAGTGATGGCTTTTCTGATTGGTAACTAACATTTCCAATCTGTTAAAGGTTGAACAGTTTAAAAGGTCATCGTCCAGTTGGTTTAGGGGTTATGTGATTCAAATCCTTAGTCCAATAATTGGTTGGTCAAACCCATGTTTGGTTGTGACATAAACATGAAATGTAATACAGCTATACAGCTCTTTGTATAGATATGATACAATATGTGTTCACTTTTACAAGAAAAGGTGTACAGGCATAGTAAATAGATACTATGGCGGTTGACGGACTGTTGGTTCCAGCCCTGTTATGATTACTATTGTAATTTCTTTTTTATACAGGAAGCAGCTCTGGATTGCCCAATGCCAATTTTGCACATTTTGACAACTTCCCCAAATCCTCTAGTGCTCACTTTGGAGCCTTCAGTTCCACCCAGAGTAATGCAACAGAACCCCCCAAAGCTGCTGTAGACATACATAGCACCCACACTGGAGACAAATATGCAGCTCTGGCTGACCTGGATAACATCTTTAGCTCTGATAAACCTGAGCAAGGTAAATTCCCTGCAGCAGTATTTGTTTTGCAGAATTAAAGTTGTCAGTTAGAAGGGCTGGCAATTTTCTAAATTCTTCTGCAGAACAACAACAAAGCAGGACAGCAAAAACTTCTCAGAGGAACAGAACAAGTAATTCACTTTAACCAAACAAGCCATGTTTTATATAAAGTGTGATTTCCATTATCCCTGGATACAGAAACTATATATTTTAAATGCAGTCTTAATGGGCAACTCGGTATGGGTGAGAATTGAGTATCCTAATTAATAATAATAATAATAATAATAATATTATTATTATTATTTTTATTATTATTATTATTATTATTATTATTATTATTATTATTGTTGTTGTTTAGGTTAGCTTTGTGTCTTTCTGTTTGTCATCACATTCTGGTGCATCAGGTATTCCAGGGTGTTCTTCCCAGTTTTTGTAAGAAATACCACACTGCTCTGTGTTGTATTTCTTACTCTTAGAGCAAATAGGGTATTTTTTATTTTATTTATTTTTCTTTTGAATGTGATGACTGAAACGCAACATGATATACAACAGGAACCCAAACAGCAAGGATAATGCATTGGATAAGAGAAATCATGGCACTGGCTCCCCCTAATAGACTTTTTGGGTGATCTTGCCAGGTTTACACATGTCTATTGCTGAAAACTGACATTTTAAACTTGAATCAAAACACCTGAACACTGAATTACATCATAGACGTTAAGTGTACAGTAAAAATAAATTAAATACGTTTAAAAATAGCATGAGGGAACCCATGTTTAACATGTGTTTTCTTGCTTTTGTTCAATGGAGAGATTGTAAAAGTTGCAAACAGGACTGTAACTGAAAAAGTGACCAAATAGACTTCATACCAGCTGTACCATAAAGAATCCTGTTCTACACAGGGCATTTGACCAACATGGGTCTGTGTTGCAGTACTAGCATTTGAAGTCGTGGTCTACATATGTTGTTATGGGGTACATTGATGAAGAATTGCTTGGTTATAGAATGAACACCTATTTCTGTACCTTTTGTAACCCTCAAACGGATTATCATTTTTTAATTAGAGGTGTGTAAGGCTTTGATACAGAGATGAATGTACAAGCTTAACAAACATAGCAAAACATTGGAACATTTGTGAGATTTGTATATTTGACCACCAACACATTTAGACATCTCTTGGAGAGACAACTAATATGTGCTTAAGTGCACACCTAACCATCACTTTTTATTCAGGTACTTGGTTTCATGAATTAAGGCTGAAGACTAACAAAGTCTTTATAACTGGGTACTTTGAACATATCTAGCCCTGTAAGTATACAGCTTATGTAAAGGTTGTAAACTTTTAACGGTGTCTTAGAAATCTGCTATCATTTTACTTGCACTTTCTGGCTATTTAAGAATTGATATGCATTATTGGTAAAGGGCTATAAGCTTCTACTCTTGGACCATCCTTAATTATACATCACTTGAACTAACCTCTATTCCTACTGTTTATGTTTTTGTTTCTGATTTTGAAGGGGCGAGTGGACCGGTGAGCAACACTAGTTCTGCTCCATCTGTGACAGCTGTGTCCACTTCAAGTCAGCCTTCATCTGTAGGAGGAGACAGATATGCTGCATTGGCAGAGTTAGACAGTGTCTTTAGCACCCCAGCACCTACCAGTAATGTCTATAACGCACCCAGCAGTGTTAGCAGGTAAAACATGAATAGTGTTTTTTTTGTTTCGGTTTTAATGAGTTTCCACATTCATAGTTTTCAATGAGAAGCAAGGTGATTTTGAAATGCATAAAATTGTAGTTTTTCAGGTCTTTTTTTTCCCCCTCTAATGGTTTATAGCAACGTTTTCGGACCAGTAACTGGTGCAAGTCAAGCACAGACACAATCGGTGATATCCAGCATCCCTGCAGGGTTTGGAGGTGAGCCGATAGGTCTTTGCATAATTTATGCTTGCTATGTTCTTGGAATACTAACCACAAAAGGAGTGTTAAACTGAACTTTACATATTGTTAAAATCATGATTTGGTCATGCATTCCTAGCCACATAGATAAGTGTACCCCATTATATACCAGAGTTCTTAGAGAAGTTTGTTTAATTTAATAGAGTTATAGTAGACATCCTAAACCAAGGCTATTCAACTCTCATTGCTTGTGTTGTTTGAAGTTTGCAAAGTTTTTACCCACCTTTTTAAATTTAAATTGATCAAAATGGGTTTTTGTAAATTTACAAACAAAATTCTCCCCCTTTCCACATTTGAAACTTGCTTTCTTAGTTACCATTAGCTATTTCAAGAAAGTCCGTTCAGTTTCTAATATGAGGATGCCGCAATCTCGGATATGCTTTTTAACTCTGGTGATGGTTTAAGAAGTAAAGTTTACACATCCGAGAGGAAAATACTTACATTTCTGATTCCGGTAGAAAGAGATTATATATATATATATATGTGTGTGTGTGTATATATATATATATATATATATATATATATATATATGTGTGTGTATATATATGTGTGTATATATATATATATACATACACAACTGTATTATGAAATACATAACTGTATTGAGAAACTAAAAGAGAAAGGTGTGGTATAAGGACACATCTTAATGCAAAAGGATCAATTACCATACTTTTTTTGTGTTTTTAGTTAAAAACCTCTTTTAGATCGGCAGTACAAACTGCACACCTCTCCTCAATGCTTTGTAGTTTGTGAATTTATTACCAACCAGCTACTTGTCAAACAAGCCACTTGAAAAACGTGTTTGTTTTTTTACATTAAATTTACAAAAAAAGTAATAGAATTGTTTTGTTTTTATCATTGATAAGAATCGGCCCACAGAGAAAGTTATGGCAAGTCAAACTCACGTGCAGCAGTTCTGTGTCTGTGTGTGTGAAAGAGAATCCCAGTGTTTTGTATAAAGCCTGATTTAACATTTCCCTGTTTGTAAAGCCTCCACATCAACAAATCCTTTCATGGCACAGAGTGCTGTTCCTCCAGCATCTGCTCCAACCAATCCGTTCCAGTCCAATGGGAGAGCTGCAGCGGCAGCAGCAGGTAAGGAAAAGCGTCTGAATAGAGATGGTGTACAGTATGTGTGTAGGACATCTAAAACCTTTACTGATGTGATAACATAGTTCACAAAATGAACAATATTTTGTTGCTTTGTTCTGCTCTTGAGTCCTTATACCAATCCCTAAATTGAATAACGCTGTAGAAAAGCAGATAACATTTAAAATGAAAAAGATAATGACTCTTTTAATTCTGTAGTTTTCATTTTTGCCCATTACACATGTAGTGATCCATTTTATATAATAAATCAATTATGTGGGGTAAGATAAAATATTTGACTTGTTGGTTACCATAATGTCATAATCCATTGCACCTCTTGAAGAAAATGGCTTGTTTGTTCTAAAGTTTGCAGTTTGTATAGCTTTGGGGTTTCATCTTCACATGTTCTATAACAACATATTGTGTGGTATTTGTATGCCAGACATGTGAGGATGACCCAACTCAAATGTGTGATTTTGCCACTTGTATTTTATTAGACCAGTTCTTCCCAATGTGCTGATTTTTTAGCTGAAGTAAAAATAAATAAATAAATAAATAAAATAAATAAATAATTAAATACTACAGCTTAAGGGAGTGTGACTTATTGCTGTGTTTGGTTGTTTTTTGTGACTTTCTGTGGCTTTCAAAAAGGCCTTTTAGGAGCACTGCACAGCCAAGCTTTTCAACAGTCTCACTTTGGTAGGTTGCCACATTTCATATTCCCCCAAATAAATGTGGCTTTGTTGTTTTGAACCGCTTTGAAACATTTAAAACTCTCCTGGACTATGCATGTGAGCTGATCCCACTAGACTGCTGTGGGCATGGATGTGTCGCTGTAAATTCCATCTTTTTGTTATATATAAAAATAAAAAAAATAAATAAAGTAAAAGACACATTTCATGACTGTCCGTATACATCCTGCTTGCACCTTTCTTACACATCCATGATCACATGTTCTTGTTAGTCTGTAGAAACTGCAGGTGACCCTTGCAGTTGTAGCTTGAGTGTGTCCCTTAGGGTTTTCTGTGCTGGTAATTTTCAAATGTTATTTTTTATTTCATTTGTTTTGTAAAAAATTATATTGTCCAGTAAGGTGACCAGATTAGCTTTTATGCCATTTCAGGATTCCTTATGTTTATAGTTCTGCTTCATTTTGGTGAAAGCTATTAAATATTGGTTTTGTTGAGTTTTTTAGCAGGCAGTTCTGTACTACTTTACATGTCTGCAGAATAGTTCTATATTTAAAACATTTTCATACACATTTTGAATTATTTAAATTAGGAACGTGACCTTGATTTAAAACAATGGGTGTCTATTGCGATTGTTTTCTTTGTTTTTTACAAATGTGGTCATTTTAGTATCCACTAAGAAAACTTTAATTTTGCTGATGAGAATAAGGTGAGAGTCATTATTTTGGTGGTGCTTTAACCAGTGAAGTAAATAGCTGCAGTATGTGAGTGTATTTACAATGCGTGTGTGTGTGTTTTGTAGTGGTTTTGTTCTTTCTGTCTCTTTTTATATGGTGGTGGTGGTGTGTGTGTTTTCTGTTTTTTTTTTTAACCAGTTTCATAATTTTTCAATTTTTCATAATGTAAATGAACCCAAGTGAAAAGAGATAACATACCCCCTTTTTTTCTTGTGTGTAACAGCTAGTTTTGGCACTGGCTCTTTGAGCATGCCAGCAGGATTCGGCGCAACAACTGCCTATAATCTTCCAACCAGCTTTAGTGGTACATTTCAGCAGCCGCCATTCCCTGGCCAGGCAGCCTTCCCACAGCCACTAGCCTACCCACAGCAGCCCAATGGTAGGACTTGTCCTCTTCCAGCATTTAGTCTTGCATTCCAAGACTGTTTTATTTGTGTATTTATTATTATTATTTTTTTAAAGCAACATTTTAGCTTTATCATTTTTGTTACTGCTTTAAAGGTGCAGGGTTTGGAGCTTTTGGGCAAGCTAAGCCTGTTGTAACCCCGTTTGGCCAGGTGATGGCAGCACCAGGAATGTCTAGCAATCCATTCATGGTAAGTTTTTGATTGTTGCAGTATATTTAGACCCAGGCTACAGTAGTTGTGCTGGAGAAAAAAAAAAACAATTTCCTATTTGCTAAATGTGTACTTAAGGGTACACAGGAAATGTGTGTATAGATATAGATACATAGATATAATTTATTTTATTATTTTTTTTTACATAATGTATCCTCACTTTTTACTTGGTGTCAAAAACAACAGTTCTGGGGCATAACTACTACTGTGCTTGGTTGCTTATAGTGTTCAGCTGTTTGGAAGACTGGAAACTTTTTTCTAGTGGCACATATCCCACCCCACTACTAATATAGTATAAGGAAATTACTCATCTGACAGACTTCTTTAAAAGCTCTTTCAACTGTACCGATTTACAATATTGGTGTCTCCATGTCCCAACAAGCAAGGTCCAACTTGAACCCTTTTATTAAGCACTGTTGATTTGAATCGGTCATTTGATTGCACAGACATGCTTGAGGTTTCACACCAGTTTGAGCATCACTAGCCTAAAGAATGACAGCCTCAAGGTCAAACCCTCTGTTAAACACTTCCTGCAGTTAATGATACTGCTTTAAATCTTCAGAAACGTTAGGGCCATATATCATCACACTGGGATATGTTTACAGTACTTGCATTGATATACTGTACCTCAAAGTCAGTTTTGTGGAAAAGCTAAATGTCTTGTTTTTTTGTAAAACTTAAATAAATAAGTTGGTTCATTCTGGATAATGTTTAGCAAATGCATTTGCATTGTAGTGCTTTTAGGAATGTATTTACATAGGCTTGGTGGTAAGTGTTGTGCCTTTCAAATCTTAATGAACATTAAAATGTATCCTTTTGTATTCTGTTTTTAGGCTGGAGCTCTGCCAGGACAGTACCCATCTGGAAGCTCTTCTACCAATCCCTTCTTGTAGCCCCTTAGTTGTCAGCTGGCAAATAGGATGTGGTCACGTGGCTTATTTTGAGCCTTGTGCACCGTTGTCTATTTTCACAAACTTAGCTTTAAACTCACAAAAAAAAGCTCTCAAACTTTGTAATTTTTATTAAAATGGGGGAAAAGAAGTAATATGTGCAGAAGGCAGACATGTTCTCCTTGATATCCTATATTTAAACTGTGATCTGGCAAACAAACCACATAGCCGTATCGTGTGTGTTGAAACAGGCTAATAAATTATTACAAATACCACATTCATTGTGCTGCAGTTCTGTACATAATTTTTTAGGAAATTAGCTATTTGTGCATATCAGTATTTGTATCTTTAACACATGTATGTTATGTGAAAATGTTACTATATATATATATATATATATATATATATATATATATATATATATATATATATATATATATATATATATATATATATATAATAAATAAAATCATGTTTTCAGGTGGTACATTTAATGTTAGAACAAAAGTAAAACTAAGACTGCTTTTGTTGGGTGTTCCAAAAGTTTAAGTTAATGTGTACATATATAAATATATATTAAAATGGATTTTAACTAAAGAAACTGCTTATTTTGTATTTCTGTGCAGTTCATCCCTATGTTTAACCATGTTGTTAAAAAAAAAAAAAAAAAACCACTTTGTAAATTAAGACATTTCACTCTGTAAAATATTTACAGGTTTGGCTTTGCTACATAGCACTGCTGACAAGTGCAATTCAGTTTAAATATTGGCACTGTATAATGCAAAATCGACTATATTGGTCCAGGGTTAAAAGAAATAGTAATGAAATATAAAGTATTTACCCTTGTTATATATTGTAATAGCACTTTTCATCTGCCTTGTATTTTACTTTTAGATTATACTTTTTAAGGATAATAAAGTTAAAGAATATTTTCATTTGGAATATGCATCCCTTTGTGCAGCAAGAAAGCTTAGTTACTTTTTAACCTGCAAGTAATATTTCCTTTTTAATTGTCATGTTGCTGTTTTCTCTGTGTTGTGTTTTTATTTATTTATTTATTTATTTATTTTTAATAACAATAGCTGAGACTGAATTACTTCAAATTTAACAAATACATGACAATGTGGTGTTCAGATCAGTCTATCAATCTATTTCATTATTTACCCACGTAAAAAGGTAAAGAACATGGGCAACCTGGTCAAGAAAATACCATTATGCACATTAATAGTTTAACAATACATACATCCAACCATCCATTATCATTCCGCTTCTGCTGAGGGTCGCGGGTTTAACAATACAGTTTGTAAAAAATAATATAAAAATGCATTCATTCTTGGTAAAATACATATGGATGGTAAATACTGGTTCCAGCAAAGCATCAGGAGAGTTTCATGAGATTGGGCAGGAAATTACTTCCAATTGGTGCAGTTTTTTAATAAGTGACAAAGGAAGGACATGTGGATACAAAATATCAAAACAAAATGTAATTGTATTTTAAAAGAAATCTGCAACAGTATGTAGTACACATAAGGTACGGAGTAGTGGAGATGTTTTAAAAGTAATTTCTAAATATATTGTGATTTCATTCAATCATAATTATTATTTGTTTATTTAGCAGATGCCTTTACCCAAGGCAACTTATAGAGGTGTGGGAACTATGCATCAGCTACAGAATCACTTACAACTACATCTCACCCGAAAGACAGAGCACAAGAAGGTTAAGTGCCTTGCTCAGGGTCACACAATGAGTCAGTAGCTGAGGTAGGATTTGAACCGGGGACTTCCTGGTTACAAGCCATTTACTTTAACCACTGGAGCACATAGCCTCCTGAGTTGTATTTCAGAGTTTAGTATTCTTATGGAGTATTACTGAGTCATCATGCTCAAGGCATTTCGAAGCTCCTCCACTTTGGTGCTGGTCATTGGTTTCAGGCTGAACGTGGTTCTTGTGTTTACATCTTTCAGTAATCACAGTGTATGTCCCTCTTATTAGGAATATGATGGCAATGACTGCAAAATAGCTTCCATATATAAGGAACTGAAAAGTACAGAATTAATACATTAGTTATTTTTCAATGTAGTGTACTTTTAGCTTGTATAGAGACAGGTTTTGCACTCTCAGACTTATTGACCAACATGTGTGCATGCAAACCAGCCAAATAATTGTAACCTAACAATATTTAAATGCTTATTGACACTAGCAGTACAATATGTTGTGATAAGCAACAGGTAAATAACACTTTCCACTCACCTGTGTAACAATGCTTAAGCCAAGACCACTAGCATCTACAACAGTTATTGTTAAAATTGTCTGGAGTGCTAGGGCCACAAAATTATTAACCCCAAACAACAGTGCATATCTTTCCATACTTAGGTTAGCAGCAATCTGAAACCTGTAAATAAAATGGAAAGAGAATTTTGTTTTTTGACAGAATGGATATTGTCACAAAGTACTGTAAGGAACACTGATCAGATATGCTTTTATTTTAAAATGTTATATTATTCAAAGCAATTCCATGATCACGATCACAATTATATTTTATTCTTCAATAAAGTATGTATCAACTGGGAAAATATTTGTACTTACGTGGCTATGGTTATGAGCAACATGTACAAGGACTTGAATACCACATAGCCTACATAGCACACCCAGATGCTGCTAGTGAAGGTCATTAGATAAAGACAACCAGCGTCTAGTGCAGAGAATGTGCCCAGAGCCAGCTCCCCCCAGACAGCCCATTCAATGTTTGTATAGCCAACTGCAAAAGATGTGGCTGCACCTGCAATGTTTAAAGAAACTTGTACAATTAAACACACAAAAAGAATATTCCTACGTTATAGAACATTATGGTTGGTTTATCCTAACATCCCCTTGTCCCCTTGATTTTACTTGCTAGTAACAGAAGCTGCCAGGTGTCCCTTGACTATAATCTGTTAACTTCAATGAAGAACCAAAACTTTGATACACATATAGTATTTACATATAACTTTGATAAAGATTAGGGCAGGAAAAAATAGTAATATAAGATACAAATAAAATCATTTTACCTCAAGAGAAACAAGCAAATATTGCTAATTTCTTACCCAACAGAGTTGATACTGCTTCCACTCCACCATTGTATTCTGTGAAATTTAGAGAAGGTTCTACATGGGTCCACAGCACTTGGATATAGTTCACAACTTGATTATAACCACATGTGGCCAGGGCCCACCATAAGGACCAATACAGGACTCGTTTTGTGGAATAACATGTAATGAAGTCAAACCACAACTGCACAAGAATCTTTAGAAAACGAGCATCTTCTTTCTTTGTACTACTATTTGGAGTGTCTGCTGGCATGCTGGCGCTCTCATGCGAGTTTTTGACAGGGCCCTTTGGAAGAACATGTGGTGGACATGGCTGTGCATCTTCTTCACCTGCAGGGATTTCACTAACTCTTCTGTGGAAAAACATACTCTTCTTGGGCATTGGCAAAAAAAAAGAGGAGATGAATGCCACAGATACCGAGGCTAAGGTAATGACATTGAGATAAAAATAGGAAAGTCCTCCCAAGGAAACCAAGAGCTGACTCAGCACTGAACCAACTGTGAAAGCAACCAACTGGATGCTCCTGCAGTAACTGGTCACTTTCTGGTAGCGGTCAATGCTGACAACACTATAAATGTATGAGAAATATGCCACTTCGGTGGCTGTCACCATGCCAAAAAAGAACTCCATGAACTGCATTGCCAGCACTCCTTGTGCAAACAGGAGCATCACCCATACAACGATGAAGCTGAGCCCTTGTAAAATAATGACAGGTTTGTATCTTAAATAGTCAGTGGCCAAGAAAACCGGGAATAGGATCGCCAGATATGCGTATGTCCAGACTGGAAAAATGTTGTTTGTGACCTAAAATGAAATAAATTGTTTTACTGTATATGAATGTATTATATGAAATGCATTTATTTTAAAACAAAATCAAAATAAGACCCTTTTATGGCCCCATTAGAAATTTGCATGCTCCATGATGACCTTATCTTGACCTAAAATGCATAGATAGTTTGTTGTCATAAAGGTTGAACAAAAATACATCTGGTCTGCACTCACATGAACTGGTGTACAAAGTAAAGTCTGATGTATTACTGATATATTGGTACTCACAGCAGTGTGGTGTAGTGGTTAGGGCTCTGGCCTCTTGACGATAGGGTCATGGGTTCAATCCCAGGTAGGGGACACTGCTGCTGTACCCTTGAGCAAGGTACTTTACCTAGATTGCTCCAGTAAAAACCCAACTGTATAAATGGGTAATTGTATGTAAAAATAATGTGATATTTTGTAACAATTGTAAGTCGCCCTGGATAAGGGCGTCGGCTAAAAAAGAAATAATAATAACATTTCTTGAAAAAAAGCCACTTTGCAGAACATTGATGTTTGATGTAATATGTTCAGAGTGCCAGTTTATACTGTATATTATATTGTAAAGAAACAAACACATGAAAGTACAAAGCTACACTTTTATTGGCCCCATTTGTAACAGAAAGATGGTTTATATAATACAAACTTACCTCCTCTATGGTCAAGTTTTTGTCAGGACCTGTGAGGTATGGTGTAAGGAATGGTTCCGAAGGCCTCATAGTGGAGAAGAATCCATACACACAAAGTATCACAGTAGGGAACTTCCAGCTGCTGGATTGCATCTTCCTGAGAGATTCTGTGCCTGAAATGCTAGTGCAACTAAACAGGTACCTGGCTAAACTGGTTTTGCATTGTCTGGCAATAGTTTTCTAGTTTAAATATGTATGCAAGCTGTTAATGAGCAACTTAAGTAAGGGACATAGGTCAATATTGTAAATAACTAATTGAAACATTTGCAAAAGAAAGACTGTGGTAAAGCTAAGGTGCAGATCAATAAAATTATTATTCTACATTAAAAGTCGAGTGTGTGGAATATCTTAATCAGTTAATTATATAATGCTACCCATAAAGCCTTGATGACGCTGGACCTTGAGAACCAGATTTACCTCCCTGTAAAGCACTGTACCATCCAGGAACATACACTTGTTTACATAACGATCCTTACCTTGCATTCCGATCTCCTCATATCGGAAGACAAAGTGCATGTTGTGTTGGTGGTTTAGAAGGACACTTCGTCTTAATTTAAGCAACACCCCAGCATGGTGTTAGAAGGGAAGTGAAAGATTAAAATAGGCAGTGGAAGGAATAGCAAAACAGAGGCAGTAACTGCAGTTCAGCGCCTTGACACACTTAACAGAACAAAACTTAACAAAACACAAATAAAATACTGCAAACTGCAACACCCCTCTCACAGATTGGCAGTGTCTTAATAAATTGATAATAAATATATATCTGGAATTAGGTTAAAAGGCTTCAATTACGTAATTGAGTGTGTACAGTATGTGGACTGGCTTGTGCACTCCTGCCCTATCATGTTTTTAAAAGGTTAATGGTTCTGAAGCAGAACTGAGAGCAGCTGGAAGACTAGGAACACGAAATGTAAACACCACATTGGAACTTTAATTGTGACACATAAAATATGGACATTTCTCATTATTTGACTTATGAGGCCACAGTGGTTTTAGAAATTAACTATGGGCATGAAATGATTAAAGCATTATTCATTAAATGTACTTTTTACCTTTAAAAAAATATAATTTGTATGACAGGAGTAAAATATATATATATATATATATATATATATATATATATATATATTCTCTTTCTGTCCCCTTTTCTGTTACTGAAGTGAATGTACTGTAGCTAAATCTTATCGCTTGTGAATTTCCATTCACTATATAGCAAATGTTGGATATGTAGAAATTGCCCATGTGTTGAAATTTCCTACCTGTATAAAAGGTGACTATACCCAGTTCTGTTTTATTGTTTATTTAATTATAACAATTAATAAAAAGCCACACAGAAACCATGCAATAATGGAAATAAGTATTAAATGCTATTTTACCTATTATCCAGTCTGCCACAGGAGGTATCTGGGACGCTGTGAGGTAATGAAATAGCCGTGTCTACTGCAATTACCGACGTTCTAATAGCATTCGCTAATGGAGGAAGCAGAACTAAGAGAGCTGTATTAACTTGTGTTTCTCTGTACTGGTTTAGAAATAAAAAGGACAACTATTTCCACACACTTTGAGTTTCATTATTTTAAGTGTGCAACACCAACATAGATTTCAATTTGAAAATGTGATATCTGGTACTACAGTAGTTAAAAGAAAGTTCTCAGTTTGCTTTCCTTGACTTCCAGAAAGGCCTTTAAAGGTGGGGATAAAGTAATTCCACTCTCCAGCTGAAATGACAAAGTGCAAGACTATCTGAATGCAAGGCCTGCAAACAGAGATTTCTTTAACTTCACAGATATCATGTTTTAAAATGAAAATACATTCAAAACAACACATTTGTACCATATATAGAATAGATATGCATGGGGTGGAAAATGTATGGACATATTTTGTTAGTTATAATGACTTTTAAGTCAAATATCAGATTATACTTCTATTTAAGAGCCTGACATACATTTAAACAATACACAGTAAGTGTACAAGACTCTCTAATACACGCTACTTCATATTAAACAGCAAAGTGCAATGCAAAATGAATGCCGGTGTCCCACTTTCTGATTCCTTATCAGAACAGATGGCACGGATTTGAGGGTCTCTCGTGAAATCTTCACAAGAATTTGAAGTCGTTCTTTCACACTTGTAACGACCCATTGTGTACACTCCTCGTATGAGAGAGAGTACAGATACCACAACATAATAACTGCCATAGATGATGAACTGAAAAACAAAATCAGTTATTCTTAAAGTTAAACCGTTACTGACATGCCATTTCAGCAATAAACAACAACAGGGAACATCAATACAATGGCCATAAAAAACGCAACCTTCCTGTTGTGATATTTGTGATACTGCCCAGCATGTATGTAAATTTTAACTTTCAAATGATTTCACTGCTCTAATAAAATATACAATGATGTATACCCTACAGAGTACGGAATCAGGTTCCAGTTCTCTATATCCATCCAATTCAATGGGGTTGAAAATGCTATAGGTGGGGAGAGAGAGAATTCAGGTTTTACATTGTATATGAAGGATGGTGGACTGGATGGAAGTCAAATCAGACTTGACCACTCAGTGTCACTATATTCCCACATCCTCATTGAGAGTTGCTATATTAAGTAGTCTCACTCCTTCCAACCTTGAGATAAAGCTAATTGAAGCCAAAAAAAAACTGTAATCCAAGATGTCATTTTTAAAACAGCAGTCACCAGTAGCTGGGAGGGAAGCATAAATAGTTTCAACTCTGAATTTCAATAGATACCTGTTCTTTCTACATTCTGATTGGCCATGGCACGCATATACTACTGGGTACCTGTCTATTAGTGTCCCTTTGCATTTAGCAGAGAGGTTCAGGGTGAGCCCTAAAATAGAACCACTGATAGCAGCATGTCTGTGACTCACACAGGCTTCCATGTAAGTCACTCTGAGGCAACCTTAGAGATAATTATTTAATAAGAATGCATAGATCATATTCATCAGGTAAAAATTCCACAATTTATAACCCTTGTGCATTATATGAACTTAGGTTTTTTTTTTTGTTTGTTTGTTTTTTAATAAAAGGAACTGCAAGAGTTTATAGTGCCTCGTCACAGAAATGCATAGCTAAGCTTGAGGGACACGAGAATGACATTTCCAAGGTGAGTACTCGAAGCTTCTTCAGCCACAATGGGAAACTGAAATGCTGTCTGGCAATAGCAGAAACCATCTACTAGAATTCTGTTTTCTGTTCATGACTAAAGACTGCTACACACCAGACTCAATGGCATTTTCATTCAGCAAAAAGATACTTTCACAGCACATGCCATACACACCTGAAGTAACACAGACGCAATGCGACAGATTTAAAAACTGCCAGATCTATAAAACTATAAAAAATAGCAATTGGCAAAACTATGATCAAGACTGGTACATATTTGTCAACATGATGTGGAAATTATGAGTGTCTTCTCTGAAGGTATGTCAACATATATGGCAACAAATCATACATACTGTACCAGGCTTATCCAGTTCCTTCGAAATGAACTCACATTTATTATCTTTCATCTCTGTATTTTTATAATTACAATAATATTTGTCATAAAGCTCTGGGTATTTTTCAACTGAAGTATTTTTTTCCCTTCTATCATTTTGAATACTGCTTCATTGTACATTGAAGCTGTTCTGCAATTGCTCAATTCCCTAGTTGTCGCGCAAAGAAATCGCAAAACATAGGATTCAATCCTATTCATTTCGCGTCACTCCAGTGTCGCCCTGGTGTCGCCTGTCGTATCACGTCTGGCGTGAAGCGACCTTAAGAATCACTAAGTCATTTTATCATGTTGGCAGCTGTGACTAAAAGCATGGTAGGTCGTCACAATAAAAAGGCCAGGTGCAATTCAGAGATGATTGCTTAGGAATGAGATGAGTTTAAAAAACGAATTTGAAAGTCTTACGCATGAATGGAATGGTAAATGCTATAATGGCTGTGTATTTTTAATGCATAACATCTCCGTGATCCTCCATTCCTGTGCTGTTATTTATTTATTCACCTCAAGATTTCTATTTCTATGAGTTTATACTATACTAACACGTGTTTACTTGGCACATGTTAGAAGTGAGGAACAATCTGTACTGTGAAGGATAAAGGATAATTAAACAGTGTCAAAATTGTCAGTATATTTGCCTTTCGGTTTAAACTAACTCTTGTGACAATGCCTAGAGCTAGTTTGTTCTTCAGAAAATGTCCAAGATTGTGCCACTACTTTTCCCCTGGTGATTATAGAAAGCCACACTTAGCACATGCTGTGGGACAGCACGAGCCAGGATACATGCACGGTTTACAGAATCCCAACATATTTTATTCAGTGTAAGACACAGTAACATCTGACATACAAGCCTAAGAAAAAGCCATTACAAGAAAGACACTAAAATGCATTGAAGATTAACCATAAAACCTTTCTCTGTGTAATCCAATCAGCAATTCTGAAAGCTGTTCAATAGACAGTTCTTTCACACATATGATTTGCCTTCTCATTTTCCAGACTGTAAAGTCTCACATAAACTGAATACAAAGAAAAGACAGTGTTTAAAAAAATGGTAAAGACTACATAAATGCATAGCACAAAAGCACACAAACAGTTATACCTTTATTTTTCGTAAACCTTTAGTGTAGTTGCTAATTGTAGCCCTGATTTTACACAAAATGGTGGTTTAACAGAAAGGCTGTAAAAATGCTAAGGGGTAAATTATACTCAGCATCAGTTGTTAGTGCCAAGAAAATTATAATTCAGTGGAGATAATCCAACCTTCTGTTCATCATCTTTTGTTTTTCAATTCATCACTGTAGGATTCAACAAGAGCCTTAATATCAAAATGTTATTTGAAAATGAGTAAGAACTAGAAAAGGTCATTCAATGAGGTAATTGGTATGAGACAATACTGTACAGTTACTGTATCACAAAATACAAATTCATAACAACATGTACAGGTAGTGGACAAAAAAACTGAAACACCAATGTAAAGTCACTTAACAGGGCGTTAGGCCACTATGGTATTCTGCTCTGTGGAGTTCTCGGCGGACCGTTTTTGATGAAACTGGCTGCTCGCACCCCAGGTTGAAATTTGCAGTCAATTGATCTGCAGTTGCTCGCCTGTTGTGCCTTGCACTTCGAATTAATGCCGGATATCATGATCCTGGAGTATGCGCATTCCCCCACTGTTGCCCTTTGCTGATGATGTCTTTCCCTCTGAGTTCCATGCCGACGTCACCTTAGACACTGTTGCTCATGAAACATCAGCAAGTTGAGCTGTCTTGGTCACTGAAGCTTCTGCCAAACGCGCCCCAACAATCACCCCTATTTCAAAGTCACTGAGGTCTCCTCTTGCAGCCATGCTAGCCATAATTATAGGCAACCAGGCCTGTCCAGCATTTTTATACATGATCCTAAGCATGCTTGCTTTCAGTATATTTGGTGTCCCTCATTTACCCAGGTGTTTCCATTTTTTTGTCCACTACCTGTAATGTAAAACTAGAGTCCCTAAAGAAATTGATCTGCCAACTAATACAGAGCAGTTGTTATTTAAAGATTTAGGATTTTGTATGCTTAATTAATCACTCTACCATCTTTTTTTCTAGACTACTTATTCAGATTTAAACATTCCTTGCACTTGCAAGTGAATCAGTTTCCCTCTTGTGCTGTAACCAGAATTGGACACTACTCTAGGTCAGCTTTACTAAAGCATCATTGTTTAGCAGTTGACATTATTTGGAAATTAAAAATGCAGTGCTACCAAGAGGAACAAAAGTGTAACCTGAAAGTCAAAATAATGCATTGAATTGAGAATTCTGGCTGCCTAGTCCCCAATGTGTGACTGGCATTTATCTTCAAATAAAAGTGTCTTTCATGTCACCTTGAGCCTGCCACTTAAAAATAAATCTCAACATCATGCACACCTTATATAGTATATACAGACAGTCAGAGTAAAGGATTTTATCCTCCTTGAGGAAACTTATTGCAGTGTGCAGGGCCCAGAGCGTATACTCAAAGTTTTTTTTTTTTTTTTCCAGCTTTGCTTTAACCCACAGGGTAGTCATATTTTAACTGGAAGTGCTGATAAAACCGCCAGAATGTGGGATCCGCATACAGGCCAGTGCCTCCAGATATTGGAGGGGCATACAGATGAGATATTTTCATGTGCTTTCAACTATGAAGGCAATACCATTATTACAGGTAAGAGTGTGTCGTCATGATTGTTATGGACAGCAGTTTTATTTACCGTCTCAGCAAGTTTCTCACTTTGGTGACAGCAGTCTAACTTTGAATCTGCTGCACGTTGTACCCTAGTCATACAGGCATAGTGACTAGCTATATAGCCATTGTGTTGATCTTATCTTAAGCATTGGCGTTACAGGATAGCCACCTGTCATAGTAAAAGGTAACACTTCTCTCTCCAAGGAGCTCCAGGGTGAAATACATATTGAGGCTGGTTTGGGTGTACATGGTAGTGTAATGTCTTAGGTATTATAAATATGCATTTAAGTTCAAATACAGCACATTTCAGAGACTCAAAAATTAGCTGTTGAATTTGCAGGTGTAGTAAATAAAGAAAAGTGGTGGGATTAGAAAATCAGAATTTCTAATATTTTTTACAACAGTTTGGAGATTGGAAGAAAAGTACATTCTAAGCCATTTAAATAGTCTGCCAAAATACATTTTTCATTTAAATGGGTCTTCTTTTAATGTTGTCATTGTTTTGTATTTTAGGCAGTAAAGATAACACCTGCAGAATATGGCGCTGAGATAGGAATGTAATGGAGGAAAAGATAATAGCATGAAACCAAAAAGTAACATTTTAACCAGCAGTGAAGAGGCTCATTTAACACTTACTCCATGAAGAAACACCCTTTTTTCTTCTTTATTGAATTAATCAAGAACTTCATATACGTCCTGTTTTTAGTGCTGTAGTGATGTTTAATGTGAGTGCTTTTATAGAAGCATTCAGAAGTACATCCTGGATGTAATGACCGATTTCTATTCCATTTTCTTAAATAAAAGATTTATAAAAATAAAATAAAAAAACATACTGGTCGATTTAACTTATTTTGAAATCTGTTTTTCTAAAGCTAATTTTGCAGTTGTCATCTGTCACTTTATGTATTTATTTTGTTTTAATGTATTTATTTATCAGTGTTGCATTTCACATTCAAAACACAGCTGGTAGCATTACAGTGTACTGTGAGTCACAGCTCACACTTGAAATATTAATGAAAGAATCTGCACTGGTTTATACCTTCATTGAATTTCTGAAGTGGCAACAATGGCTTTGCTAAATCTAATGTGACATTAACAGGGGGCATGTGTGTCACATTATCAAATATACATTCAACCCTGAGGATGTGCACAATTTCAAGGGCCTGATTATCCACTATGGGACAATTGCTCACATCAAACTATGCATTTTCCCACAGTAGAAAATTCAGGCATAGGAAGTTGTTTAGTGAAGATTTCTAGTTTGTAAATGTAAAAAGGTAAGTGTCTGGTGTCAGGTTTTGGTAGGAAAAACAAATGCGCACAGGAAATGCATGACATAAATTTATTAATTTCAAAATATTACATTCAATACTACAGAAATATTTTTGACACTTGACAGTCAGTTTGTGTGTGTGTGTGTGTGTGTGTGTGTGTGTGTGTGTGAGCTTTAAATGCTGATAAAACATTACCATATTATTACAGCAAAAACATGTACTAACAAACTAGTTCCACATACAGGTTGTTCATTATACTGCAAAATGTAATCCACACCATTGATCACACAGTACAGGTTTAGCTTTGCTAGTCATTAGTTTTAAAAACTCCAAAGAAGAACATACACTGTCAAAGGTGCAATAATCCAAAATATACAGTATGTACAGTTAAATAAATAACTATGAATTCAAAATAAAATGGTGCACGGTTAACAAGAATACTTGAATGAAATCTCCAAATTACAAAATGTTTTGTACATAAAGTAGTTAAAATAAACATCAACCAAGCACAGCTTCTCCATATTAAACACTTCCCTTCATGTACTGTATACATGGGAAATTCTGTTTCTTTATTACAGGTGCACAACGCAACCACAGGTCTTCAAAACAGATTTAATTTAAAAAAATTGATGCCCAAATGTTAATAATTATACATACATTTTGTATAGTTTGATTACTGATGCAACTCAAGCTTTAAAAAAAAAAAAGTCTAATCATGAAGAGTAAACAAATGACATCATTTATCACAGTTTTTTAAGTTACGAGTAAGAGTTTAGAAGACTTTTGGTGGTACAAATCTGCAGATTCTGAACTAAAGCAAGCATTTAAAATTGGACTAATTTGGTCAATTGCAACAAACTAAAAGTAGCGTACTAACTGAGGATGATCCTGTGGTTTGTACGTTCTCAGCACTATAGCCTTCAAGACAGTTTCAACTAATCAAGCGCCTGCAAATAGTCTGCAGGTGTTTTCAATTGCCACAAACACAATGTATTAGTCGTCTACCCCCGAGAGGATTGTAAACCAATTATTAAGTAAGTTCAGTGATTCTTTCGACTAAGAGCTGTACTAACTTGTAACTCATGAATATAACCGTTTGATGTCTATTTCAACATACTAAGCAAAGTGGTTATTTTTTATTTAATAAAGCATTGAGCTAAACATAATTCTGACCGTACACCGAATTCATTTAAATTCCGTCCATTGTATCTGCTGATACTAACATTGTAATTGTAAAAACATGTGTCACATGATTAAAAGGTTGCACTTAAATGATATTTGCAATCTGCTGGATTTTATTGACTGGTACTACAAAGAAACATTGTTATAAAATTAGACAAATGTTTGGATAGTAATTCTGATAGGACCGTTTCTTGCATTTCTGATAACTATTCTTTTCAACTACAGTACTAAACATCTTTGTAGTGAGTGTTACAGATACATTTAATTGACACCTTGTTATATGTCTCACCCTCTTCAGTGCTGAAAAGATACCTTAATACCTTTTAAAATAGGTTTTGTTACTGTAAAATGTGCCTCTTTGTTTTCACAGGAAGTGTATTAATAAATGTATTTCCCATACACGAAGTAGACATGATCAGTTTATCCCTGAGGTCTGGACTAAAGCTGGGGATCAACTGATCGTGACCTTTGTTCTCTGTGTTTTTTCATTGCAATTGGTTCTTAGATAGTAAGAGCTAAAGATGATCTGCAGATACCAGCTAGTACTTAGTACAGACTAAAGGCCACATTCTCAAGTTTGTTGAAATTGACCAATTATTACCACAACTTTTTTTAGAGTTTTTCGTGCATTGTTTTAGTAAGAGTATCATGATAACCTTAGAAGGTGCGTGCTCATTTAATTTTGCACTCAAAGTTTCAGAAACCTCTTCAATTTACAAATGAATGTCACCATCTTCAAAATTAACAAGCGTTCTTTCTGCCTATTTAAACTAATCAGGTCACAGTTTCTAACAAGACCAAGGACATACGTTACATTCTTAATAAACCTTGCACAATTTAAACACAGTGGGACAGTGTTTTAACAATATAAACATCAGGAGATCTTGTTAAATCCATCCTGTATTTTAATAATAATCCTAATCTTTGTTCTGTGTTAACAAAGAAGTTGGTGTGAAACTGCAAACGCCACCCAATGATGTTGTTCACTCCACCTGCAAACAGTTATTAATATAGAATCGTATTTGAACATATAATTGTTTTTATCCAGAACACCAAATTGTTATTTTGAATTTTGACAACTGAAAGTGAACACATTAAAATCTTTCATCTTGTTTGGTTCTATTTTAATGATCTAAACAGCAGTGGGTCTTGATACCACAACCCTAAAAGTCACAAATTAGCTTTAGCGATTACCTTTTTCCAGTATATTATTCATAACCTGTTAATTTCAATGCAAGAAACAATCATATTAAAAAACTTGGTAGATCATGTAATAAACTTGTATCACTGGTCAGAATTAAAATCACTAAACACATTAAAAAATGCCAAAGAATGCTGGGTTATCTATTCTTAATAACACTGCCCTAAATGCCGTCATTGTTAGGATCATTAAAATAAAGCCCATGATGTGGCTAAAAGTGAGCTGATATCAAATCTGTTTAAATGTAAATTTGTTTACTTAGCTCAAATCCAGGAGCCAGTCAAAAAGGCTTGAAACAGCATCAGCATTTTCTTCTTGTAGTTTGCAATACTGAACAATTGCACGGAAGAGGTCACCAACATTCCAAGCCTTCTGCTGAACAAAACGCACCACATCCAGGAACTAAAACAGAAGCCAAGAAGACAATAAAAATAGTGATTTCTAATTTTTGGAACATGTTAACAGTGTAGCTGCAAATACAGTGGAACTCTGTTTATCACCGCGCTTGGGGGGATAAATGATGTCATTGCGTGTGACTAGAATGCATGAATAAAATACAGGAACTAAATTAGTGTTTACTGGAGGTGTAAGCTATTCAGCCCATCAGAGCTCACAATTTTCCTGTAAACTAAGTCGTGTGGCTAGCAGCTAGATAAGGTATTATCACTAATTTATTCCATTAATTAATATTAAATAATGGTAGCTAAGTGTTAGTTATATGGGATTTCAAACAAAAAATGAATTCTATTACATTTTATTTTTACTTTAAAACTAAATAAACAAGCCTGCTGTGTAATTTAAATTTGTCTTACATTAACAAAATATGTACCAACAGAATTTTTTATTTTTTTTCCATAACAGCTTTTTTTAAACAATCCACTGCTGCAAGTCGTTCTTTTGAACCCTGACAAAGTCAATCATAGTCTTTTGTTTCAGTGAGGCAAAATATGTTTGCTGGGCTTCACTAAGTAACTGCCTCAGGAGAACTAATTTTACAGAATCCTTCTGCTGTTCATACCAAGACAAGAATCCTGGCACCTGTAGCGCTGCTCTGGCATCAACTCCACAGGTTAGACTGACGCATGCGTCTTTATGTGTGTGTGTGTGCACAGCCGGCATTAAGTCTACATTGCTAAAGACCCCCTCATCTTGACAAAAACATGTTTCAGGTGTGATCTTAACTATTCTCAACTCCAGCAGCTCCAGTAAATATGAGCAGTGGTCAAACATCTTCCCAATAACATCTTTTATAAAAAATACATTAAAAAAAGTACATAGATATAGTTTAACTTCACTCAATGCTACATAAAAGTGTGCATTAGACCAGATACTGTGGAGTTTGCTCTGAGGTCAGATGACTGGCTGGACATGCAAAAAACTAAAAGTACCAGTATGTAGAAAACTCGATTGGGTCATGGAACCAGCGAATCAGATTCTAGAGCTCTGCAGCTTTGCTCAGAAAGCTCTGTTTAAAGGCGCCAGCTATGCATCAGGGCTAAGTTTATGTGTAGGAGTGTAAAATAATACTACTTGAATACAAGTGCTCTCTTGTAATGATCTGTAATACAGCTGCAGATTTTAACCGTATAAACTTGGCTCCCTCGTTATAAGGCGGCTCTTTATACCAAGGAACAGGTTATAAGTGGGAATGGTCTTGACTCCCGTATAAAAATACTGTACATTCATAAAGTCTATATTTAATAACAATTTAATCAACACTTTCTAACAACCTAATTGACTCTAGAATTGCTTAAAAAGAAATTCTTGAAATAAGATTAATTTACTAAATATTTCTACACATACCTTTTCTATCCTCTTTTCCTGAGATCTGATAAAGTAGATGGTTGGAACCCCAAGCTCTGAAGCAGCTATCCATTGTAAGGTAGCCCGAAGCTCTGAGTCCACACATTCAGGCTCCAGGTCAAAGTTCATCACCAGCTGGTCCTTGTGGCAGCTGTTTGTTCCTACAGATAGTCCAGATGTGCATTCTATAAAGAGGCAATATGCATACAGGTTGATATGATTATTGCTATGCTGTGAATATAGCTCTGGTAGATGAAGTGTCTAATAGTGTTTTTTAAGGCATTTTTTCATTGCCTCAGTGATACATTCCAGTTTTAGTATAATACAGTTTATTTTATTTATCTAAACTGCAGCGGATGGAAATATCATTCAACGTTTAAACATCAGTTTTAAAATGCGTTGTTTCTTTAGTCGTGGGGGGGGGGGGGGCACTTACCATCTAAATTGTATTGATTTTCTTTCAGTATCTTCTTTTCTTCCACTATTTTACTTAAATGAAAAAAAGACATGTGTTTTTGTTTATCTTCATATTACAAAATGCAACTGAAAACTAGGCCACTACTAGATTTTAAATATACAGCCACCACATGGACTAAATGCTAGCACGGTACATTAATACATCTTACCTTGATGAAAGTTCTATTTTTTATTCACAAAAATGGCATCTAGTTTCTTTATTGACCCCCGGCACCATTTATTTAGATAGGGATTTTGAAGCAAATGTTACCGGCTACTCAAGCAATAACAAAAAGCCACATCAAGTGTATGAGGAAATAAATGACTCAAACAGCTATGATATGAGACCCGAGGAGAGAAGGAGATGGTTGCTTCCAGGAACACCTGATGTTTTCTCTAATTGTAGTTTTCATGTGCGTGACAAGTGCTTGCTGTAAATGGTTGCCCGCCTTTCTGACTTTTTTTTAATCGAAACTGTACTTTGGAATTCCAGTGAAAGTGAATGGCAGAAATATGCAATGTGTCACTTAATTCTGCTGTTAAAAACTGTAGGGATGAATAGATATGGACTGCAAACACTGAAATAAAAAGGAAGACAAAACAGGGTTTGATGTGATTCATGTGACTGAACTTTGAAATATGTCATGTCCTACATAGGTTCATATTCTGCTCTCGTTCTAATTGATTCGCTCTACTCCATTTAAACTTCATGCACTGTTGTTTCCTTTGTTCCTGTTAATGTAAAACCCAATAACCACTGGCATTGAGTTACTGCTGATAACATTATTCTAGATTGCGTTGGCATGTACCCACAACCTTTTACACAGTCAATTTCAGAATCAAGTCTCCAATCTCTGTATTTTATACTAGACCCTCATCATCTCCCAATACACACAAAAACATGATAAGCAGCTGTTGTGTATTTGAGTAACATTCCTTTATTCTGATTGATCTCCTCATGAGCTCCGCTAAACTGCCTCAGTATGTCATTTGGCAAACAGACCAACCTGGCTTATTATCATTCACATACGAATGCCTCATGTTTGTCCACATGTAGCCCTGTAGACTTTACTTAAGACTGTACTTAGAAAGCTTATTACAGGGCATTGACGATTATGACAGCTGACCATTATGTGAAGGTAAAGATGAACGACCAAGAAACAGCTATTTTTTTTTTAACATTTCAATCTGTAAAAATACATTTAAAAGCATTCCATTACCGTTAGCTAATATAACGCATTGCTTTTGCAAAGAACATAGTTTAAAATTCCAATAAACAAATGATTATGTAAGCAATTAAATTTCGACACAGTCACAAAGCCACTCAGTAATGGAGAATAAAGGAATACATTGCAATTGCAACTACAGTCTTTCATCAAACCTCCTCTCACTAATAAAAAAACAGCATTTTTAAAGCAATATGTAGAGGTTCACATGTCTCTAAATAGGGACTTTTTACTGTAAACGACATACTGTGCTCCCTCGTTATAAGGCGGCTCTTTATACCAAGGAACAGGTTATAAGTGGGAATGGTCTTGACTCCCGTTTGCCCCATAATGTCATTACACTAGCACTTGTATTCTTTTTATAAGGCGGAACACAAATTGCAAGGTTACTTACCTGGGGCTCCCGACTCCAGCGTTATAAAGGGGGAACACTGCATCCAGGCAAGATGTATATTGTACTGTACTTATTATATAAGATGTATACTTCTTATGAGAACATACAGTAGTTATACATGTTTGGAGTTGTGGTGGAGGAATGTCACAAAGAGACTGTGAGGTCATAATGGTGATCAGCTCTGACTGGCCACTTTGTCTCCTTGACATTTCATATACATTCTCATTTTGGTCAAACTTTAACATATAGACTTCAAGGCATTGCGTACATACCTTATTAATGTGCATGGTGAAACAGCTTCCTGTAAACCTTCGAGATCCACAAGACCAAGGCTGCTGGATGCACTACTGTTCCCATTGCTGAAATTTAAAACATATACAAATTATAAGAACTATTTGTATCCTGTTGATGTGGTTTGTTTTAAGAGGGTCTGGTAAAGGTCTGGCAGTAAGGAATCCATTTTGTTATGGTTACATTTAATTTGAATCTCACTTCGTATCATGTGGTGCTTGGTAGAGTTTAATTAGTATATTAATCTGCATGAAATCTAATTATCTGTGAGATATACTTTATACAATGTAACTGATTATGCAAGCAATATGTGAATTGCTACATTTCAATGTGAAACCTTACAACCTGCAAACTGCTCATTTGTAACGGTAATCATATATGATTAAAAACCTGAAATCCTGAAAAATAATATGCCAGGCACATACTGTACTGAATGTACTTAATAAATCACAATGAAATATTATTGTTCAGATGACCATGTCATACAGCATAAGACCATCTCCCGAAGTGCCTTTTATAAAAAGGCAATCTTCTACCCTCAAATCTGAATATTAACTGACTGTATTGATCAGAAAGGGCCTGTTTATTACTATTGTATTAATGATTTCATATTTCTTTGGCTTTTCAGTTGGCTGCAGTCCTTGAGCTGCAGGTCATAATTTATGATTGATTTGAATGTATGAAGTCTGATTTTATAAAGCTGTGAAAAGGTACTTCGTTCATGGTCAAAAAAGATGAGGTGTAGAGCCTCAAATAGTTTGAAAGTAAACATATATATATATTGCATACCTCTGCTTTAATAGAGAAATATGTAATTTTATCCTGAAATGTTTTCATCTTATATACTTGCTGGCAAATGTTGCTGGGAGATAAAGTTATCAAGAATGTAAAAACGTGTCCGGGCCTGAAAATTTTGGTTGGCAACGCTGCACGTGGTTATTTGAATTTCCCATGATTACAAGCATACATGGTTATTGGATTTCCCATGGTTACAAGCATACATGAATTAAAACAACATGCTGAAGCTTCAAGTTTAAAACTTAAAGAATATTACTTCAAATGCAGGTGTGTCATGACTTCTTGTTATATATTAACGAAACTGGAGACAAAAATAGCATACACCCCTGCATTTTCAAAGCAATATTTACAAGGTAAGTTAATGAATTTGCTTTTATTCTGTAAAAATGGCCCTAAATTTGTGTTTATGTTTAGCAGCAGGATGTTTTACTGTTTTAGTATCTCAGAAGAAAGAAATCACTTTAAAGAACATGATCATAAACTCAGAAACCCTACAGGTTAATATATAGACAATAACCTACTACCTCAACTTTGAAATCAATTTGGTAAACTTTTGCTTCAAGTAAACAACGTTTACCAATGAATTTCAAATAAGCATGCTGTTTTGGCCATGTTTAGATTTATGCAGCTACAGGCTAAAATACCAGGAAGGGACGTAGTTTACTGACCCTTCACTTAGCTGTAAATAGCTACTGGTATCCTCAGGAGGGTCTTCTTCATTGGCGACCTGCGACCAGCTTCCTGTGCTGTCATCGCTGCAGCTAAGGGTGTTGGGGCATTCCTCTGATACCGATGCCTTGTCAGCTACTGCAGTTACTAAAGTCTTGTAACATGCAGGGCTGTAAAAAGCAAATTGCAATAACCCTTGTTAATTAACTAACATGGGTGACTAATATTTAGGTATTTAATGGCATCCCAATGTTGCACCAGTCACTGTCAGTGTAACACAGATTATATAGCACCAAGCCTCAGAACACGGCCAACCTTCTCTCTTATCACTCAACTATTAACACTAACTTGTACGTTACTTCATGCAACAGGAAAGGAATTGATATGGCTTATATATATATATATATATATATATATATATATATATATATATATATATATATATATATGCAACAAGAAATGAAGTCTCTACTGAAAAACAAAAGTTCAGAATTCTTTCAGCCAGACTACCAGTTTAAACGGAAGTTCAGTATACCAGTAATGCAACCTGCAGGATTATATTCTAATAAACTGCTTTTGTACACTGAAAAGTTTTCCATTCTTTTAATTAAACTATCCTTAACAATATTAAAAAAGTAAATTTACTGTACAGTCTTTACATTACCAAAACTAAATAGTCACTTCTCAGTAAAACCCACAAATTGTGAAGTTCCTGTAATTAGGTATAATCTTAATGGAGTGCTAACCGTAAGCTTTAGAATTAGCAAACATTTTACTGCTTCCGGTTGACTATACTTGGGCTACATGGTTTTGTAAAATAAAAAAATAAAACAGTGCAAGAAAATGTATAACAAATCTTCCACCTTCAAGCATCATTACTGCTTAAAAGAACAAAACTATACACCTGGGGAGATAATGTTTGTTTGTTTTTCAGGTCTTTCAATAAGCTCTTTGATATCCGAGGCAAGTGAAGTGTGCAAAAATATGCCCAGAGCTTAGGAATTTCAAGTTTGCTTCTATAACTGCTCAATCAAATTATACTCCTTCTACTACACATACCACTTGAAAAGAGTACCACATGTGAAATTAATTTGATTGTTGATCTGGTTGTGCCACCTACCTGCTCTGATTTATAGAAGGTTGCTCTATGTTTTTTTGACACAACAGTTCTGGGTGCTTCTCGTCAGGCAGACACTCTGTCTTCGGCTTCCCAGGAGCGATAGCAGAAGCTGCTATGTCTTCATTGAACTCTTCCCTTTGATCAGCCTCTATGTGAATCAAAGGCACTTCCCTTGGGCAGCGAGGAGGAGAGGCAATGCATGCAGAATCATTAGCTACAGTAGGCTTCTGATCCTGGGTCAACTGGATTTTGTCTAATGCAGGCTTCTTAAAATGTGACTGTGTCTTGCTCCTGAAACACCGTCTCTTTTCTGCCACAGGGATGGGCAGCTGGCAATCAACAGGGTCCTGCTGCCCCCCAATTAAAGATGTCCCTCTTTCAATAATATCAGCGGCCAGCCTGCTTGCAAATTGTTCAACATGCGACTGTGATCCATTCTCAGGCTGATCAAGATCCATGCTGTCATCGTCGTCCACAATAATTTTATTTTTACGCATTAAAGATTCAATGGAACTAGACCACGTCTCATGTATGAGCATGTCCGTTATCTGGTCAGTACCACCTCGTTTGTACAAACAGGAATCCGATTTGCAGAGGCCTGTTGACGATACTGTGTTAACAGGGTATATGTTGAGGGTATCTGCATGCACATTCCGGGCAAAGCCATCAAACGAATTGGCTTTCACTGGAGCATTCACGGTAAGTCTGGAGTCTGATGATCTCCGGTCTGGCACTGATGACTGCCTGACACAGAAGGATGTTCTTGGAGACGGGGCCAGGAAGCTGTTACTCCATGCTTTAGTTTTCGCTACACTGTAATCTTTATTCTCATTGTCCATTTCTTTGATCATGAACCTGTAAAATTCCTCTGTGATACTTTCTGTGCTAGACTGTTTGGACAGACATGTTGACCTTACATTGAGATGCCCATTCTTTTTGGTGACCTGCTGCAATGCTGAGCTCAGTATGTTAACAGCGTTTTGTTCTGCATAATAGTCAAGCAACAGGTCAAAGCCCCTGCCTTCATTTTCCATCTGATTTACCATGAACCTAGAGAATTCGTCTGTGATGCTTTCACAGCTAGATTGCTTGGATATGGAACCTCCCCTGCTCAGATTCTGACCTAGCATGGTTCCTGGTCCCAAAGTGTTGATCAAGCTTGAAGAATTGGCATCCTCTTCTGGGATACTTTCATAGCTTGATGCTTTCCCTTTACTCCACCTGTCACAGTGTAAGCGGTTCCTTGGTTGAGACTGACCCTGTTTTGAGGTATCAACCACAGACAGCTCTGGACAGTTCATAATCTTTGCAGTCACCGCATTGGCAAAGACACTGAAAGGATCAGGAGGTTCGTCAAAATTCATCGATTCATCCACAACCCTGTTCATGAGCCGTTCCTTTAACTCTGGCTGCTCCTCCGTTTTCCTTTTGATTTCACTGAGTCTTGGTGGCCTGTGTTTCTTGGCAACGGAGGCATTGCTCGGAGTCTCTTTTTTCCTCTTAACTGTTCTGCATGGCACCAAATAGTTATCAAGGTTCTCTGGTCCACCTTTCCAAGCACAGAACCATGGCTGCTTCCCGTTTGAATTTTCAAGGCAAATGGCAGCCATTTCTGTTGCCATCGAAACTACGGTTGTGGCTAGATCCTCTGCAAAACCAATCATGGGGGATCTGTTCTCTGATGCTGGCTTTAGCAGGACCACAGGCAGAAGAGATGATAAAGATTGTTGTGAGTTTAACGAAGACAATTTATGTTCATTATCCACCAGCATGCTGCCTTTCTGCTTTTCTATGCCTGTGGTTGAACTGTTGTGAATAATAAAGTGCTGTTCCTGTGAAAGCTCATTTAAATCAGAAACTGCCTTTGGTTTGTCATTATCTAAAGAGGATTTAATGTATTTTAAGTTGTAATTATTGGATTGGCCTTGAAGGTTAGTACAGTCTTTGATGAGAGGTGCCATATTTGCTTGACTAGGCCTGCGCTTCGTATCACTTGAATAAGACAAGCTGTTGTCTTTGTTGCTTTGTGACATAGAGCAGAGTTCAGATTCTTTCATATACGTTGCCTTCTCTTGAACAATTATGTCTTCCTTAACTCCAGTAAAGCCTGACAGTTTATCACTGCTTTGAAATAGGTTATTGTGATTGTCACAATTATCAGACTTGCTGGAGTCGAGAAAACCTGATAATTGGTGTGACAGTACTCTGCTTTGCTTGACTGTTTCACAATCCGTAGAACAGCTTTTGTCTTCAGTTAAGTCTAATGACCCATTATTATGCTTTGCAATGTCACCAATCTTCTTACATGTGAGATATAGCATATTAAAGAGCAAATTATTTGTACTTTCTAGAATGTCTTGTGCGTTTAAAACAGTATTGTTGTCTTTATTGGGGCTTTCTAGGTCTTTTTTCTTTTTTGCTCGTTCAAATGAAAGCTTGAAAATTGCATCTGATAGAATTTGTGCAAAATCATCCGTGTCTGCCTCTAAATGAGTGCTTTGCAGTTTTGCAACACTCTCTACTATTTTGTTGTGAGTGGATTCCAAAAAGTCTCCAACGCTTTTATAAACATCTGGCTCAGATAGAATTGTAGATGCTTCTTTAAGTAGGACTTCTGCAATGCCTGCAGTAAACTGGTTGATTTTGCTGCCAACCGCCACGCTGCAGTGAAGAGTAATGGCCGTTGAGGCTTCTGTTGCTGACAGGAGCCCACGAGACATAGAATAGCTCTCCTCCGGTGTGTCATCGAGGCCAACCACTGCAACTGCGCTGGCTACCTGGGCCATGCTACAAAGAGCTGAAGAAAAGGAGAAATCCATGCCTGATGATTCCTTCTGATCATCTTCCTCCTTCTCCATGGTTTGTTCCTCAGGTACAATCACATTTAAATCTGCTGCACTTTGGTCCAACTTGAGTTTTTCTGTAGCTTGAGGACTTGAAATAGTCCCAATTACACTGGCTGCACAAGCTAAAGCTACTTCAACAGGATGAGGAATATGCCCACCACTTAAATAGCTATATGGCTTCACAATCTCTTCCATTACTTGGTTAGAAATGTCACTGGGATTCTCTGATTCAGTCCAGTTGCTTGTTTTGGAAGATGGGGTGCCCGGCCACTCTGGTGTGATCTCACAGTTATCTGGACTTTGAACAATCACAATCTTGGGAAGCTCATCCCATGTCTGGGTTGGTTTTGTCTCTTCTGTACTGGCTGTCAGTATTGTATGACCCGCAGAGACACTCAAAGCTGCCTCCGTCGTGAATGTAGCTTCAGCCTGGGATAGTTTTATAAAAGCGTCTTGAAGGACTGATTCTGCTAAGTTTGTAGCATAATGACTTGCAGACGGCTGTGTGTTCTGCAGGGGAAACTGCATGTCGGACTGTGCATTGCTGCTTTGCCTTGTGTTAGCAACATTTACAGTGTGGCGTCCATCTCTAGTTGCTTTCCCTGGCTGAGCAGAACCAGAACTCCTTACAGCACATTGCCTCTGACATGTACTTTGATGTTTTTTCTGGTGGTCAGCCTGGTGCTCCACTGTATCTGGAAGTGGAACATTACAGTGATGCTGCTTCATGGGTTTATCAGTGCTGTGCAGCGTGCCTCCTGCAGCTGCATACCCAGATTCAGAATATGGGGTCTTTTTATTTGGTTGGCTGCCTAATCTCATTTCTCCTGTGTTTCTGACATCTGAGAAGAGGTCTGTGGCATCATTATTGTCTCCATCTATGGGAAGAAAATGTAATCTTTTGTTAGTAAATTGTTTAAGCCAATGGAATAATTTCCCCTGCCTGCTCCTTCTTGTCTGTCACTAAAAATCATCTGAAGACTTTTTCAAAGATACAGTCTATGAATATAAACTATTTTAGAGAGACGAACAGCGAGAATTGTACAGGTCATTATCGAAAGCCACAGTTTCAGTGGGACCTGTTAACATTTTTCTTATAAGGTTTCTGAATTGAGGAATTTGTTATTCAGTTGCTTTAACATAATTGGAAACCTCAGAAAAAGTCTGGGTATTAAATCAAATATGAAGACTGAGAAAATAAGTTAGCAAACACCAAGATTTCTTTGTATACACCTTTTAATAATGCATTTCTCAATTTGAAAGGAATCTACAAGATCTGTTTTGGGGTGATGGGTTATCAAAACAGCTGTTTCTAAAATCTTGGATTTCTAAATGATGGCCTCTTCGAGAAAACAGCTCTATATGAAATGCTTGTCATTTTATTAACAGTAGTGTACTACCTAAAAATCTGCACTGCTAATCTTTCTTAAGCGTAATAAACTGAAAATGAAAATCTGTAAGCTATAAGGTACAGAAATAGAAATCTCCCCCAATCACATTTTAATAAGGTAACCTTAACAAAAAACATACAAATTTAGTTGGTTATTTCAATCCATTAATCTTTCAATCAACTCTGGATGATAAGCAGTCTATACTTTTCACTTTTCACTTTTGTAGCCCCGGTAGGAATTTCTAGGTGTATTAACATTCCCAACTCATGCTACAGACTGAAGCAATCTCGGTATGGAAAGGGTTAAAGGGTCACACAGCAATAACTGGGGTGTCACAAACTATTTGGAATAGTGAATGACAGCTTATCAAAAGACCCTTCAACAGTGGTCAATAAGGGGTCCTGTTGGATTTATGGTATTTGAGTGCAATGCAGTCTAATCAGGAATTCCATCAGAACTAGCCAACCACAGCAAAAGCAATATTTTAACTAGGGTTTTGTGTGATTCTTCAATTGTAAACTGTGTCACACAAAATGTGTTTTGGGTTGTGTGGAGTGATGCAATATATGCTCAATATGTGGTGTCATTTTATCAATGTGCTGATGAATCTTGTATCTATACAAACAATACATTGCACTTGTTGGCTAGCTTTTGTTGCATCACAGTCTGAAATAGCTTTGAAATCCGGCTGTCTTCTCCTACTTGTAATTTAGGAGTAATCGGCTGCAGTTGCAAGCTAAGCAGTCCTATTCCAGGCTGCATGAAAATATCTAATTAAAGCGAAAGAGTCTTTGCATTTTCAGAGTTGTAATTGAAAGTAATTAACTGTCAATGTGAGTAATGGTTTCTGTGGGCAGAAAACAAACTAGTAGAAGACAGGTCTTTTTTTCCTCCTTAATATTTAATACTTTATTAATATTTTGCTTTCGGTATTTTCTTTTTATACTGATCACAACAACAAATACAAATGTCCCCCTAATTTAGGATATTTCCATGTTTCATTTTCTCCCTTAATAAGCCATGGGGAACACAAACATACAAAAAAAAAACAATCCATTGGGGATGAAGTCCAGATGTGCACATCACACAGTGAATTAAATATGAGCAGATACTGTATACAGCTGTGTGTTTGAGGCCTCACCTCATTGGAGCCTCCAGCCATGCTCACGTTATGTACTGTGCGTATCTTTGGTTTGCAAAATGTTGGCTTCATAACTGTATACTTCATAGCTGAAATAGCTTCATAGACATTTTAAATTTATAGGATTGTACTGTTTATTTAGTGGTAGTAATGAGCAAACGAGAGCAGATAAGTTTGGTTAAAGCCTTGAAAAAAAGAGAGACATTCTTTCTTCTGATGACCCAGAACGTCAGTAAAAACATGAACTGTCTGTTTCTGGCACTAACAGTGGTGGAGTTTTAAGCACCAAAAATATGTTGGCAGCATTGCATGTTAGTACTGCATTATCTGAATTCTGCTGCACTTCCAGGATTGAGCACAGTAAGTGTATATTTATACAAGTTTCATTTGTATTGAAATTGTATCAGTGTCATATTAAAATGAATAGTGCATTTCCTAATCATTACCACATCATTGCCAAGTTGTGTTATTATTATTATTATTATTATTATTATGAATGTTTTATTTTTTTAACTGCCTGTTTTGTCACAAGTTACAAAGTGTAAGATAAAAAAAAAAGTTAATGTTTATATGCCATGCTTAGATAGTTTTCCCCCTAGTTTAAGTCTGTATTTCAAATAGGTTTATTTGTAGCTTTTATTGTTGTTGTGGACTATTTGGCTGTCACTGTAGTTGCTGTTCTGTCTCGATGGCAGGGTGCTGTGTTTATTCATTTTAAGAAAGGGAAACAGTGATGCAGTTTGATTGCAGTTTTCTAATGTGACAGTGTAGGTGCCGTGAAACTCAGGAAGAACAAAAATGCAGCACTCTGATTGGCTGAAACACTTTACTGCATGTTGATGCAGAGTTGTTATCGGCATGAGATGAGTGAAAGATTTCTGGGGGCTCTCCTGCCTCACCTCGTTCATAGTTAATTAACCTTCAACTATGCTCACTATGGGCATTTTCTGTTATTATCTCATTGTGTTCCCCATGACTAGTTTCAGCACTCTACATAGTAAATTACAGCATGTGTAGATGTAATCTCAATCGACTTTACTTTAGATCCACTGCTATTTAGGTCAGTAAAATAATCCCCATAGTTGTAGTCTTTATTATATTTTATTGTCCCAGTAATTCGGTAGTGATCATTACCATTTCTGAAGCCGTCCTCCTCACTCTCATCATCCAGGTGCTCGGATGCAGTGAGGAAGTCCTCTTCGATTGATGACACAGAGCGATTGGTATCATCCTCAGGTCTGGGAATGCCAGACCGGTCTAGTTGTAATTGTCTTTCCTGACCGGACTCCAGTCCAATCAGAAACTTGTTTATTTCATAAATAATACAGCTAGGGTGTTTTTTTTTCTTCTTTTCTCTAGCACACTGGACCAGGCACACATTGGCTGCTCTGCAACTCTTCAAAACAAAATGCATTGGAACATTGATTAATAATAATTATTTCTGATAGCACTGTAGATGAATAGCCATTGTAAAGTTGGACAAAAAAGGTTCCTGCTTTTACACAGCTACTACAGTGCATCTACATGGAGGTGTCCTTGTAAACAGCTCCTTTGTTACAGTACCTGGTGAAATAACATCATAAAACCATGGCACAAATAACTCAATACTAAACAATAAAGTATGTTTGGGGGTTTGCTTGTTAAGGTTAAACATGGACCAAGCCCGAGGGAGTTTGCTTACCACTGAGGATACACAGTGAAGGCTTCTTTCAAAACTGAACTTCTGCAAATAGATGTGAATGACAGACAAATACAATGTATGGAGCGTGTTTGTTAGCAATAAGTCACTAAATTGTACATTTTACAATGACATACCTATTTTCCAGTGTACAATTTCCATTTCTGTACAATATTGCTATTTTGTTTTTGTTTAAATACCAAGCATACACAATACACATGAGTTGAGATATTTTGTTACACTTCCTGCACACAGGTCCAATGGCATCAACATCACTGCAAAATTACCTACAGCAAATTTTGATAAAGACATCAGCTTCGATTAACTTACAACTGTCAGAAAAGGAGCAAATTAATTTCCAAATCATATATACAATATTATGTTCTGTTGGGTCTCATACTGCCTACAGTTGCATATCCAGCTGTAAACAGAAAAGCTTGGTAAAGTCTTGATGTAACGTTTTCAGCCGGCAATGTTCATGACACGATACACTCTAAACAGCACTCTAAACAGCACTCTAAACACAGCACTCCAAACACAGCAACCGTGTTGAATTAGTGCCAGAGCATGTGTAGTTCAGTAATGTTTTTTTTTTTGTCTTCTCCTGCTTAAAGTGCCACCTAAAATTGAATCACATAAATAAGGTCCCCTGTACATGTCCTGTATGGCTAAACATCAACATTTTCATTTGTTGCTGCCTGTGATGGGCATTAGCAGTAACAAACCTGAAACAGCAATTTAAATTTAAACACTAACCAAGTACGTAATTAGCTTTTTTTTTTTTTTTACTAACCTTTCCATAAAGTTCTTTATGTGTACATAGCAATGCACTGCTGATGGTGCTTACTAATAATATATAGAAGGCTGTGTGGTCTAGTGGTTAAAGAAAAGGGCTTGTAACCAGGAGGTCCCCGGTTCAAATCCCACCTCAGCCACTGACTCATTGTGTGATCCTGAGCAAGTCACTTAACCTCCTTGTGCTCTGTCTTTTGGGTGAGACATAATTGTAAATGACTCTGCAGCTGATGCATAGTTCACACACCCTAATCCCTGTAAGTCGCCTTGGATAAAGGCGTCTGCTAAAAAAAAACAAATAATAATAATAATATAGACAGCTCATCTAGCCTAGCCATGTCTATAACAGGAAACTTGAACTGAAGAGCTGTTCTTGAACTCAAAGGGGTGGCTTAACAGACCAGTTGCTAATCTTGGGCTACCTTACCTAAAGTAGCATTAGGTATTTGAAGATTACATTATGGTATGTGAAACCTTAGAATAGTGAAAGAAACTCAACAGACTCATTAAATAATTAAAGAAGAACCAATTCCTTTTTTTCCATTCCAATTCCAGTTCCAAGTCCTTCAAAATAATTAATTTGAAGGACGTTAAATTGTAATTGATTAAAAGGGAAGGGCAAAAAAAAATAATGATGATAATAATTTGTATTCAAAGTAACTTACTCTCCCCAGCTGTCATTACCTGAAGATAACTGACCAGTTGGTCTAGCAGGAAATAACTGTGGTTTACAAAAGATAGTGACAAAATAAAGAATCTAGGTTATATAATCATAATCAAATCCCCCCCTTCTCTATATTTCTAATACAATATCCTTGTTATTAAAGAATGCTATCTCCGCAGCACAATACAATTCCCACCTGGTGGTAGTCTGAATCAGTCTGGAGGTTATCACATGCATCCAACCCACTGAGGAGGAAGATTTCATTTTCCTTGGGTTGGCGCACATTCAGAGAATCGATAAGCTTCGGAAGATCGGGGGATACAGTGGCCAGTTTCTGCAAAATGATGAGCAAAGTAAAATATATAATTTAAAATAAAAAATATAATATATTGCAATACATCTGGCAATATACATTACTATAAATTAACTAACCATTAACAAAAAACAATAAAGACATTATTAAGATATAAAGTGCCTTGTTAAATAAATTAGGCTTATTTACCTGGGTAAATTTCTCATCACTGCAATCTGCGCTGTTACCATCAAGATTCACAAAACAGATCTGTAAAAGAAACAAAAAAACAAACAAAGAAAAATGACTCTGGGCTCTACAGAAGACCAGATAATACTTTTACACTATATCATCTACAGGTATCCTACTGGGTCCTCAAATGTCAACATTTCTATACACTGAAACTAAACTAGACAACTTACAATCTGAGAAAACTTTACTACCTACAGGACACAAATCATTCTGTTCATTTAAATGGTAGAATGGTTGAAGTATCAAACTACAGATTTGTACTTAGTTTTCACCATAGATGGCCTAATCAGGATTATACAGAACATTTTATTTTTTGAAATGTTAGTTGTGTTTGAAGTAAGTAGTCAAATAGAGCCATTGGCACTGTGAGAGGGTGTGTGGGTGGTTCACTGATTACACAAGAGTCAGAAAGTGTCTTTGAGATGCCACACAGTATTTATTTATTTGGAATCATGATTACAGTTGCAGTACCAGATAGCTGCCACTAGGGTACCAGTAATGGTATCCCTAGTGTGGAAGTAGGTCACATCGATAATGTTCAGCGTATTTGGTGCAGTTCTAGCAGCAATGCATTTTTTTTTTGTATTATATATTTTCTTACATTTGCTTATGTCTGATTTAGTGCTCAACAGGAAGTGGAGAAGAGGTACTCAAGGAAATCAAGAGAATAGATTAATAAACAAAAGTATAATACAATTATTTGCAAATTGCTGACTACAGCAATTTCCTTCACTCTGTAACAGATGAGATGCTGTAAATAGGGTTACTGCTATTGACGTATTATGTTGGTTATTTTATTTTTATTTTTTTCAAACAGAATGTGCACCTGACCTCTCTGCTGCCCCCAATCCTTGCCCATGTGATGATTATGCCAGTCCCTGACCACATTCCGGCGCCTCCTTAAGACTCACCTCTTCAAACAGCACCTGTAGAACTCCTCTGTTGTATCCTGGGACACTATCACCCTTCATTTAAATATGCTTTATTTTGCTCTTATCTGCCCCCTATTTTACTACATTTAATCCTGTACTTCAGAATATTGTAATCTACCAAGTGTTTAACCTGTAGTATTTTGTACTTAATCATATCCTGATGTAACTATCACTATTTAATCATATCCTGATGTAACTTTCACTATTATCTGCTGTATTATTGAATTGTGGTTTGTCACACTTGAAAAAAAATTATTGTATTTCTTGCTCTTATTGTATGACTTGTATTGTAACACTTGAATGTATTTGTATTTGCTTGCGATTGTAAGTCGCCCTGGATAAGGGCGTCTGCTAAGAAATAAATAATAATAATAATAATAATATGCCAAGTCAGGCCGATTACTCTTAGTCAACAACTGCCAGCAGTTTTGAACACACAGCTGCCCCCCCCGCCCCCCCGCCTGTTAAAGGTTCTAATTATTCCTGCCCATAAATATGAACGGCACATTCTACATTACAACTGCCTCATCTGCATAGCTGACAAGCCTATCTCTCTCAGCTAAATCCACCCAAAAACAAAGGTTACGGATCCATGAAATGCTTACCATTCTGAACTGGTGCCTAATGATCCTTGCAGTTTTTAATGTCATGGATTTCCATTCGTTGCCGAAAGCTACCAACTTGGACCAGATTTATAGGAGAGCTACATGCCATTATACAAATGTCATGGTAGTTCTTTGTCCTGTTTATCCATTTCCCTAGGCTGAAATTACTTCCAATAACTTGAATCTGATTTGTAGCATTTCTACCCACAGGTGTCAAATACAGCACCCACTACCTGGTTTTATTTGGCCCTTTTCTGCCCTGTGCTTCCCCCCTAATTAAAAGGAGGCAATTATGTATGTTGTTGAAAGACTGAAATGTAACCTTTCTCACACAGGGGTGTGGATGTATAATTAATGGTAGGCAGTATTTCAGCTTATAATCAAACCTCACACTTCCAATTAAGTTAACCAAATTAAGCCAATTACCCAGAAGTGAAATCTGTCCGCTTTCTATTATAAACACAGTGCAGAATTGACTTTCCAAATAGCTCTGAACTTTTAAGCACCAAACCTATTTAGATGAATAAAATAGCAGGTAGATACATACATATAAGTACTTTATTCAAAAGTAATAATACAAACTATTAGCTGGAGATCAAGAGCAGGACTGTTCAAATGTGCTTTAACTGAATATTTTAGCAACCACTCCCTTTAAACTTGTGAGTTTCTTGTGCAATGTTTTACTCATAGATGCTATGGTAACATACATTATGTTTAGTAACATTCTTGCAGCAAGTCTACAATCCTTCAGTGGCAGGACCACATTATGTTTCCACAACAATTGAGATTAACAATCCTTGAAATGAAAATACCAGACAAATCCTACTAGGCTTAAATATTTTTCACAGGCTGTGCAGTGAATATAGTTTAGAGGATGTATGTCAGTTGCCTTTGAAGTGAGCAGTGATATTATTCTTTCTGTTTGATAAATCATTTATTTTATTTTACAGCAGCTGGTACATATTTCTTTTTCTTTCTAATTAAGCCTGGAATATTTCAAAGACGTGCGTTTCATCATTTTCAACCCCTTTTGGATGACAACGGTTTGTTATGAAGATCTTCTTACTGCTCTGAAGTCTCTTCTGTGTGCTGTTGTGTATTGGCATTGAGTAACCTGCTCTTTGGATCCTGGCTCTGACAGTCAAAAAGCATTTTAGATGTAGAATTCGTCAGAAGCTTCTATAGGTTGCTGTTTGTTGTTTTGTATTTATTTATTTATTTATTTATTTATTTTATCCTCTCCCAGATGTAGATTCTCACAAGGCTGCTCTTAGAAATGTTTTTGGTGAATTTTATATCTAACTGAATTTTATTTCTTGAATTTGGAATATATGTTGTGGTTCAAACTCACTTTAGAGGTCTAACTCCAATCAGACCCTATGACCTACAGCAAAGACACTAATATTTTTGAAATATTTGCATATCCTGATTTATGAACCCCAATAACTGTCTCAGCTAATAAGTTTCTCAGTAGAGCCACCATCATCCTATGGTAAATATAAAGCTTACATTTCAAACAACCTAAGTGATTGAATCTAAAGTATAATATAAAACACATTTTACAAATGTCCTCATACACAAAAGCATGTATTCGGTTTACAATAGATTATTATCCTTTGTAAAACACTGTCCCTTATTCCCTCATGCTAAAAGGTAAAGTTTCTAGAAAATTATCCTTCTGCTCCTGGACCCCTTTCTAGCAGGTACTGACCAGCGTTGGACTAGGCTTATTTACATTTAGGAAACTGAATAGCCAAAAGATTCTCAGCACAATAAAGGACAGCGCAGGAATACTGATAATAAATCCAAAAAATGCATTTTAAAGCATTGCTTAGCAATACACTATATCCCTCTATGTTGTAATTTTGTGTAAGGCCGGTCAATAAGGATTTAGAGTGAATTTGTGTCATTTAAAAAAAAAAAAAATATATATATATATATATATATATATATATATATATATATATATATATATATATATATATATTTAAGGTGAAATTAACTAGTCCAAGATTATAGTGCCAATCTGAGGCCACTTTTTAAAGCTGTTTACTCCATTGCAAAACGTAAATTTTCTAAAATGTAAATTCTACAAAATTAGAATAAACAACTTGGCTGGTTAGTTCACTCTTATACCTGTAATAATTATAAAACGTTTTAGTTTAGTACAACAAGACCAACAAAAATACTACTGTGGGAAAAAAAAACAAAAACAAACATAATAATAAACTGTTCTAATCTGTTGTTGGATTCTCTGACCCTTGCTGTGTTCCCAAAACAGCTATGCCTCCAAATCTCGAAAATCACCTTTCTGTCAAATCTAAATTTGTCATTCTCTATTTTAAGCATACAGCTACCTATGCCCGGAATGACCTACTATTAGGATAAACAATAAAGAAAATACCCACAAGCTTACATTTGTTTAATATTTTAGTAAAGCCTAAGGCCAGCAGACAACAAAAGTACACTATGTTGAAGCTGCTGCCATTTGCAGTGACACAGTTCTGCTCATGGCATACTGTAAGGGGGTTGGGGATTGTGTAGCAGTGGGTATTCGTTATTGTGCGAAATAGTGGGCATATTATGGTGCACACTAATTGTATTGTGCCACACTATGGTAATGTTGAATACACGTGTTATATTAAAGATGCGGGTTGTTTTAAAGAATTCCAAAATGATACAGTACATCAATGCAATTTTAGAAACTAAAAGTCAAAAATGAAAGTATAAACTATTTATTTTAAACTATGTTGGACTACGCCTGACTGTTGGGGCTTTTTATATGCAGGTGGTCACGTTATGGCATGTAAATGAGCCAAATAGTGTGCACATAAATTAATGTGTTTTCTGTTAGTAAATTAAGATTTGTCCCTCACGTTAGGCTCACTACGTGCGTGCTAACTCTAAATTTAGGTGTAGAGGTTTACAGTATAGGGGAAGGGTTCATTTATTTGGGTCCCTATCATAGTAGGGAGAGGGGATGCAAATGTTTAGGAATAATATGTATCAACTGAAGAAAGACAGATGGAAAAGGATTTTAAAATGCTAGTTACACCACTTTTCGTTCTAAAGTTTATACATGATTGACCAGTGCTGGTTAGCAGATTTAAGACATGGTACTTTAGACAACGGTCTTAACTGCATTTTTTTGGTTTGTTTGTTATAGGCCTACATCTGCCTCGTTTCAATTATTAGAAAGGAAAATAAGCAATACATGTTCTGCTGCAGTGCAGTATATCTATCCCAGAAAGGTTTAAAAATAACTCAAATGAAAGATTCAAGTCAGCGGTTTCCAACAAGCTAACCATCTGGATGTGGCTGTTGCTGACATGAGCATTTATTTTCACATAAATGCCCACATGAAAGCTTTGGAGCAGCTCTTTAAAAAAAAAAAATAACAATGCAGCATTTCTGCTAAAATGTAATACAAATAATAAAAATAAAAACATCACAAGAATTGCTGCAGTAAAACAGTCTGTTACTATTCCAGCTGCAGCCTTTAAGGTGAAATATACAAAATCAGCAGGGGAGGCAGCTACACGTAATTGCACACCAAAAAAAAAAAAAATCTCTCGTTTCTATTCCTGCAAGCTTCTTAGACCCTACAGTTATCTATAGGATAGCAGATAGCCTCTGTTTTCCATATAATTAAGCACACAGTTTTCTGTAAAATCAAAAAATAACTTCTTGAAAAACATTGTATCACGAAATATGGACTAATGAACAGTATTTATACAGATTTTATTTCTAGAATGTATGATTCTAAAGGACAGTGATGGTCCAGCCCACTTTTTCACTGATACATTTTAAACTGTTCAACACTTATGCGTGTCTGCTTCCTGGATCTTAGCTTCCAGACATGTCCTACAGTGTCCTACAAGACTATTCTGTATTTACAGAGCTCTATCAGGAATATTAAACTCATATGATAAGGGACATGCTATGATAATCATTGTTTAAATAACTCATGGGATAAAGCATTGTGAATCAGGACCATTGTCACTTAAATAAAACAAAGCACAACTAAACTTTACTTGCTAAGTATTCAAAATTGGGCAGTATGACATACAGTACAGTATGGGCAATAATTAATCCCCCCCCCCCCCCCCCCCGGTAAAGTATGTGTTGCTATTGGTGAAAACAAGTTAATAAAAACATTTAATCATAACGGAATCATTTGAACATACTCTAGTTTCCTTCAGACTGTAAATAGTAGTTCATGTATTCCTCTGTGCTGGGTGCTTAATCCACACATTCATTTTCTTCTGTGTTTTATTTATTAGATGGCTCCAGGTAAGCGCAATAGTAAAAGAAATTAAAAGGAAAGTGTCACAAAGCTTTTAGGTAGTAAATCTTATCTGAATCTCATTTGCGATAGGAAGGCTATTAAACTGTTGAATTTACTTGGTGATTCAACTTAAATACTGTTATTTACTTTTGTATTCGACAGTATAACAATGCAGCTTCAAAATAAATAAAAAAATAAAACAAATAATGTGATGCATTAATGTGAATATATTGTTCCAGTAAATAAAGACTTTTTTAAATCAAGCTGCCACAAAATATATTTAGGCATGTCAGTTTACTTACAAGTAGAATGTATCATTACTTGGTGGAAATGCAAGTTCACAGAATATTATATCCCCTTTGAAACTGAGTTTATCATAGATTTCTAATTGTAACTCTAGCCACTGTTTGAAGGGGGAAGCAATTACCAGTGCACACCCCTAGTAGTCATTTGTATACCTTACTCAGGGTTGCTTTGACACAGTTCCAAAGGTAAAATATACTGATGACTTATATGCCAAATATCCATGAGCTAAAAAATAAAAGAATATGCAAATTCAGATTTTAAAGAATTCATTTAATGTTTTTATTGTTAAATATTTAATGCAAACATATGCATAATTTTATAACCATCTAGGGATACCATCACAAACCAGTTTCCCAGCTATTGTCACTTACAATTTTGCTGGAATTTAAAGAAGAAAAGGATATAAGGTTTGGAAGAGGCATAGTACAGATGTCCAAAGAATACATAACACCAAACGGATTAATCCAGACCACTTTGCAATTAGCTGTTGAGGTTTTTAATGCAATGATACCATTTCTGGCGTTCAACAGATGTATAATTAAGCAAATAAAAGAATAAGTCTTAATAATACATAATTATAGATGTGCATTGGATTATTTTTCTTTATGTGCAACCTGTGATGTTCTAGCTGTTTGCCTGTGCGTCGCTGGTATGCAATCAACTCTTCAATTTTTGTTTTATGAAGACAGGCCATTTTGGAATCCCAGGTTGCATTAAAAAAAAAAAAAAATCTTGAAAAACAGGTTGAAATGCAACAGCAAGCTAATTCCTCACCTCTAGAGTTCTGAATCAGTGAAATAAGTCTGCTGGTCTCAGCACCATGCAATACCAGTAACACTGAAGAGCACACACATCCATGAGGGAGGCTCTCATGGTCTGTAATAGTGTGTCTGACCTTAAGGAACATTACATTCACAGCTTTTTTTTTTTAAACTACTTATACAGCCAACAAGCTTTAGAGATATTTTTTTAAAGAAAACTATCAATCTGCTATAGCTGAGGTGCGCTCTTTGCTGTGTCTTGTGTCAATCAAACCAACCTTGACATAAAATGATTGGATCCTTCGCTGCTTCTGGTTTTTTTTGGAGGGGGGGGTGTAACTTTATTGTTTGTATAATTTTTTTTTTATTTAATTCAAAATTTAAGCTTTTTCTCAAAACACATACAACATACGAAACTGAGCCAACAGCTCTAAGTTTATAGCTGTGTATGTGTATATATATATATATATATATATATATATATATATATATATATATATAATTTGTTTATTTAGCAGATGCCTTTATCCAAGGCAACTTACAGAGACTAGGGTGTGTGAACTATGCATCAGCTGCAGAGTCACTTACAATTACGTCTCACCCGAAAGACGGAGCACAAGGAGGTTAAGTAACTTGCTCAGGGTCACACAATGAGTCAGTGGCTGAGGTGGGATTTGAACTGGGGACCTCCTGGTTACAAGCCCTTTTCTTTAACCACTGGACCACACAATTTATTCTGAAAATGTATCTTATTTTGTTGACTTTTTAGAACATGATTGGCCCTTGGTGGCCTAATATAGTGATATTATTAATGTAGAAAATGTATCGTTTTTATAAAAGGAAAAGACACATTTGTGAATCCGGCAAGCACTAAGCTACCCACCTGAGTCAGCAGGTGCAGATCCTCACTGTGATTAAACTCTATGCAATAGATATATTCTGGGCTACATTTTCTGTATGCATTGTTTTCGTATTGAATGATATATCTGAACACTTGTTTTACCTTGTAAACATGTTGGGGACTCAAGGCTGCAGGCATATCTGTAATGTAATTTCTCATGCTGAGCACACACACACACACATTTGTTAAACCACCTTTCAGACACTGTGGCGAAGTTACATAAGATGCTGCTTAATATACAGTATAACAATGTCACGGCATAAGTAGCACAAGTTATGATTAGAGGCAGTCCAAATCTATGGAAAGCAGAATTCCTCGGATCTCGCAGAATTCACAGGCACCCCCAGAATTCACAGATTTGCCATATTCTGCAGCTACATCGTCATCATAATGATCATAAACAGACTGCTAAGTGACATGAAATATATAACTTAGTTGTTCGGTTCTAGTTTTGTTAAATTAAGAGATATTTTTTCTCCTTCAAAAAGTAGGAGTTAGCTAAATACTGGAGTAAGGTATTGAAAATGAGGCCCAATAAAAAGTCTTGTGTAATGTGATGGGGAGGGGTGTTTTTGTTGGACAGTTCCTAAAGATTTTATTGACAGAAATGTTTGATATATTAAATTGGAAGTACTTGACCCATATATTGTTTGATCTGATTATATGTACTTGATTTGTATTTTTATAAGCCATTATTAATACAAATAAACACTTAAGATGCTCCGCAGACACTCCGCAGCTATCTACTTTAAATTTCCGCAGTTTTTTGCATATTTTCCAGCAGATTTGGACTGCCTCTAGTTTTGATTCATACACCAATTACCAAACAGTGCTATTATACCACTTGAGGAATCAACTCATTGGGGTGCTTACTTGATGATCATTTTAGGGGATTCATTTTGGGTGTGGGGCGGGGGTGCAGAGGTTGGGGGGGGGGTGATCACATGTTTGAATCCCCCACAATTTCTAAACGTGGGGCAGGATTTGTTCATTTTTATATATGATTCAGCTGCTTTTTTTGTTTTGTTATTTCAGTTCTCCAAAGGCGCTGTTCTAGTTTGTAATTTAATAAACCATTTAACATGTTTTTATGCTCTGATTTGTAATCAATTTACAGTCCTCTACGTAACCCCCACTTCCGAGCTGATTATTAGGGTTGCAGTATCAATTTCATAAAATCATAACCGTTATTTGAACAAGTGTTTGCTTTGTCACTTCAGCAAGGCTCTTACAGGTTCACTTCAGCTTCATTTGCATGTATTAGAGTGCCATGCTCTTCATATTCAATTGTGTAAACAGATTTGTGAGACATTTAAAGATTTTTTTTCTCTCTTATCATGCAAACACATACTTACTGCTAATCTAATAACCTGAGTAATACAGAGCTGTGTTCTTCCAGACTATTTGAAAGATAATGTTGCAAAGAAAGTGTACTTGCAACATAAAAAAGACAGGGTCTGTAAGGGGAAGTACATTTTCTTTCAAAACTGTTATAATAATGAGTGCCAAAACAGAACCAGTCTCAATTATATTTTGGGTGACATAATTTAAATTGTAAGTAGTAAGTAAGTAGTAAAAACAGGTAATTTAAAAATAAGACTAATATTATATGTGTTTGAAACATTTGTGGAGATAAAAGTGAATTCTTTGATATATGTTTTAATGTTTATTACGGCACCTGCTTTGCTAAATTATAAGGGTCTGTTGTGAGCTGGTTTTCTGCTTAGGAGGATAAAAAACATTTATTATAAACCCTGTGTTTTGCATTATTGTTGTTGTTGTTGTTGTTAATAATAGTAGTAGTAGTAGTATGATCATTGCTTCCTAGGTGTTGAAATATGAACTGGGATTTTCTTATCTTGTTTTTATGCTTACACTGTTTATCAAATTCTGCTTTTTATCTTGCTTGTATAGTTTAAAATGTTTATAAATTAATTTGTATCTTAGTCATTTTGATTGTGCATCACAGTGGGACACTGGTGTGAATGGCACTATATTTAAATTATTATTATTATTATTATTATTATTATTATTATTATTATTATTATTATTATTTAAAGAATACACACTCAGTTTTTGAGTGGCTGTTAGTATTAGAATATCCAGCATTTAAATGCTCTTCAATGAGCATGAATATTCAAAAGAGCAACTCTATAATGCAGACAGAACATAAAAGTAGAGGTATAGCATGCAGAATGCAGGGAATTACTTTTAAACCTTACTACTTTCCCACATGTATTGACATAGCTAAAGAGGCTTCAAACATTATTTATTAAGTTAAAAGAGCATTTTCTGTTTTTATATATTTTTTTCCCTCTAAAGCATTGTGACTATTTTCATTTATCTCAGGTGAAAAAAGTTACGTGACTTTGCATTTACAAACCAGGATTGATTAACAGAGTGTACAGTCAGAGAATAGTGTCTCCAGACTTCATAAGGATATGACCTGATGTTTTGATGCTACATTGAAATGCATAATATTTAATTCCCCACATCATTTTTTGTGACCAAATTTAATGTGGGGTTCAACATTCTACCTAGGTTTTTTTTACACCACGCTAACAACACTTATGTATTAAAAAAAATAAACAAATAAATAAAAAATGATCATAATAATATTCATCATCTATAGGTTTTGCCTGGATTTGTACTATTTATTTCAGTATTTCAACACAGCACTCAACAAAGCATGAAGTGAAAATACCAATGTTACTTACTGTGGTACAGCTGTGGTCAGTCTTGTCTTCCATAAATCCAATTCGGCACAGTGCCCCTTCATTTCGCAACCAGTACTCTGTGGATTCTAGCAAGCTACTGCTGCACAGTACCTGTAAATCACACAAGTTCAATGAATCACAGCTGCAAATACACATCTGAAATTTCTTCCTGACACCAAAAGAAATCTCATTAGCTGCTCCCCCCCTCCCAGTGCCTTGAAGGAACATAAAACCTCTTTCCATTCAGTTAAGATAAGAAGCACTCGACACTTCAATCCACAGGGTCCTTGATTTTAAAAGTACACCAAATCACTTCAGGCTAATTTCCTTCCCATGTACATATTCACACCACAGAAGAGATTAAATAATTTCTTCCCTTTTTTTATTTTTTGTACTTGATTTCATCAAAACATGTCAATGACTTATTCATGTCCCGCAATCCACTCAATCAACAGCAGAGAAGAGTTTAGGAGGGTTATTAAAGCTCTGGATGCCTGTGATATCGTTTTGCTAGTTCGAGGCTCTCTTAATAGTTCACTAAGCTCGCACTGGGAGGGTAATCTGTTTTCATTAGAAGTTTGTTTTGAACATTAGACACGTTACATTACACGTATCTAACTACACTACAATAACATTGTAATAGCACAGTAATTACCTATACAATTGTGTAGGTACAATGAAACTATATTAACAATGTTGGCAGAAAAAACCCTGTCGTACTTACACATGTGGTTATGTATGTACAATGTAACCACTATGTAATTACTATGTCACCGCATGTGCAATTACATTGTATTGAAATTATGGTTATAGACTATTCCATTTTTTTTGTTTCTTTTGTTTTTGTATTTTCTGTTTGTTTTTTGTTTTTTTTTACAAAGAAACACATTTTTAAATTACAGTTCTTTGGTGAGGTCATAGCCAGAGATTCCTAACCAGGTTACAATATACCGGTCAACCATTTTTGAGCCCAACTTGTATAGCAGAGCTTTCAAACCCTTAAGGAATGCTTCCAAACCTTGAGAAATTGGGCTCTGACTTTCATTTGCTGTGTTCGTTATTATTAACATCTTTAACATTTCTTCTTACACGGAATACAAAATGTGTAATCCCTGTCATCAGGAGAATCCCTTATCAAGCCACGAAGTTCAGGTTTGTCTTCCCATTGCTTAATGTACCGGCCACTGTACAACTTTCCAGTTTTGTGTTTTTATGTTGGCGGTGGTATTTTTTGAAGGAAGCAATCAGTGACGCGCATGCCCTACCGTGACCGTGAGGTTTTGATTTGCCCGTAAGATTTTCATCTTACGGGCAAATCAGACTTGAAAAACTTAAAAAAACTTAAAACACGGGAAGCCCGTAAGAGTTGACAGGTATGTTACAATGTGGTTAAGAACACGGTTTTTGAAACCTATAGTCTTCCCTTTACTGTTTGACCCACTATTTAGATCATGATTGTGTTAACAGTACTGATTTATCTTGAAACGTTCATCTCCCTCAGCTAATGAGGATACATGTATCGATCCCACGTCAATCTGTTACCTACACAATTTGATTTATCAACCACTTTAATTGCAAGTAATGCAATTCCCATCACTAATTAAATGTTCTGGTAAAACTAGCAGGCATTTTTATTCTTTTAAAATAACAGGACTATCACAGAGAATGAACACTTTGAAAATCTGGCCCATTACTTCCTTATGTGTAGCCTGGACAGCAAGACAGGTAGGGTCCCAAGATCTGCAGTAAAGGAAGACTTCTATCTTTTTATTTTCCTTTCACATGAACTGGGGTGATTGGCTCGGCTGGAATTAAAAGCTTTGACAAACTGAGGTCCTGACGTCTTGTTTCACTTGAGCAGGTTATATGTTATTTGAGTACCTGTGCCTCATTAATGTGCACTATTAATGAAAGAGGGGGCAATCAGTGTAAAGTGTAGTTCGAGAGACATCATAGGACATTCAAAAACCTGTTTAATAGGAAATTAGGATTCACAGTCACAACATGCTTCTTGCATCAAGGACATTTGAGTTTGTTTTAAAAATAGAAGTGAGGTTTTTAATTTACTAATTAGACTGAGCAGTGTTTAAATCAGACATGGTCTAGATTAACACAATTAAGCATTTACACAGCACTGTTCATTTAGTAAAATCCCTCTGCAGCTAAATAATTAAGACTTAGGTGGAAGGGATATTTATAAACAAATGCAGGAAACCTGCTCCGAACCTGTATAGTACCTGAAATATGAGGATTACTCTCACAGTAACCAGGCAAAGAGCCATACAAATATTGTGCAATAAACATGTGCCTTCTTTATCAGGGTAACCATATCAAAGCTTATTGATCTGAAAAGGCTAGAAAATATTTCAATAAGGCAAGAGAACAGAGCAAGCAGGCCAGTTTCAAGTCTTCATTAGCTCAGTTCATTAAAAATGAATCTATTCACCTATAGAAGATATAGAGCCTATAAATGACATGCAAGTTGCATAATGTAATACCCATTCTTCATTAGATACACTTTGTGTCTTCAACATGCACCAGTTCACCTTGCTGTCACTCTACAAGTATATAAGCAAGTGACATCAATACTTAATGCAAATTCATGTGTGATTTGTAAGATCCACATCTCTAATACAGCCATTAGTGTGCTTGGTGAAACAAAGATAGATGAAGCTAAGCCTTGACATTGATCAGGCCGTAGATGTCCTTGATGTATAAAGAAGTCATCTGGTGAATCTAAATCATTCTGTTCAGTGTAGGCATGTATGTATATAATGTTAGTGCTTTAAAGAAAGTTTATATGATGTACTGTAATGAATATTATGTCCCAGATCAGTACATATATTCAATTTTAATGACATTTGTAGTGCTGGCCAGCGCTCCAGATAAGGTTTTGGGACTGAGAGTAACTAACCAGAGACTGGATAATGTTGGGTTGTTTTTTCTTGTATAGAGTTTCCTAGTAACTGAATACATTGTATTCTTGGAGATGTAGTTGTTAGTGGATGTTTTGGGGGAGGCAGACAAGATGTGCAGCAAAATTGCTATGCAGATTTAATAATGCGTACGCAGCTTATCTGGTGGGTATGACAAAGGCAGTGCTAGGAAGTTTTTTTGTCCATTCCCTGAACAAAACACCAGCCAATTGAGAAGAAGAAAATATAGTTCGGTTTTGTGTCATTCTTGATAAAATAGACACATGACTAAATGACATAGATCATTTGTGAAATATGATGTTTAGTTTAGGTCTGAGAGATTCCAGTATTGACTTATTTTTAGACCCTTTTAATTAAAAGCTGCTACCTGTGCAACGATGCGACAAAATGAATAGACCCAATACTTTAGATAAGTATCTTTCACTCCACAGGAGACGTGGGAGCGGCACCAGTGAGGCACTGGAGCGACATGAAATAAATAGGATTGAATCCTATTTTATGAGATTTGTTGCGCATCAGCTAGGGCATTGAGCAATCAGAGAACAGTTTCAATGCACGTGGTCCAGCAGGGTGAAGCAGTATCCAAATTGACGGAGGAAACAATAATACTTGCTGTTGAAAAAATACCCAGCACTTTATGAGATTATAGCACTTTATCAATTATAAAGATACAGACTTGAAAGACAATATATGGGAGACCATTTCATAGTAACTGGATAAGCCTGATATGTATGATTTATTGCCATATGTGTTGAAATACCGTCCGAGAATTGTTGACGAATATGTACCAGTCTTGATCATAGTTTTGTCAATAGCAATTTTGAACAGTTGTATAGATCTGTCAGTTTTCAAACCTGTCGCATCGCCTCTGTGTCGCTTCTGGTGTGTATGGTCATGTCGCCAAGTATCTCGTAGCCAATTAAAAAATCACATCGCGTCTGGTGTGTGGCAGCCTTAACCATTGACGTTTGTTTTTTGTTTGTTTTTTTTTTTTTTGGGGGGGGGGTCTCCTACTAAACAACAGAAAAAAGAAAAAACAATGGAATTAAGTCCAATTTATTACTAATTGATCTTGGCAAGAAAAACATCAATAAGTCTTTAAATGACCCTGCTGTAACCAGAAAAATATATAGAGTAAAACAAATGCATTTAGTGACTGTGTGCTATTTTATATGCTGGTCTTATATTCTGCATTGGGGTGCATTATGCAGTTGCCTATTCTTTTCCAAGGAACACTGAAAAAAATTCTGTCTACAAAACTGTCGAACTGATAAACATTTATGCAGGTAAAACTGGCACAACAAAAACGTTTATGGGGTGGTTTTAAACTTCTAAAATGAAAAGCAGAGTTTGACAATTCATAATTAAATTATGCTGTAAAAACATCATAATCTGCTTATACTGCAGCACAATTCATAACTCATTGTTGGCAATACTATTATTTGCAATGTGTTCAGAAAGGACATATATAGCCCAAGCTAGAAAATATTGCTGAAAAACAACATGTACCGTTTATCTGTACCTACTAAAATCGGTAAATGTAGCATCTTCAAGTATTTGATACTAACATCAATGTCAGGAGTGTTAGAATGATAATGGCTGCCATATATGATATGTGGTACACAGAGAAGCATAGGGGCTCTAGTGCTTTACTGTATGTCCTTCATCACATCTATGAGATGGAATTGCAGCCTTTAAACACTTGCTGACATCTGTTATTTTTCCAGTGAATTGCTTTACCCTACAGTTTGTTTTATTGCCTATGCTTTCAATGTGAGTGTACAATATAATGGTTGCTACTGTGTGATATATCTGAGTCTCAATTGACCCACACCAGGGCCAGGGACAAACCCAGTCAATGTATATGGTAATATGAAAAATAACTGTCAAAAAATGGGTACACCATTCTTTGAAGTAGAAAATCTTACTGTGAAAAATGGAAAATCCAATGTTATGTACCTCATTAACATACTGTCACTTCCCATTAATTAACAATTTGATAGCATAATGAAGGAAGAAATTATTCAGCAAAATACCAGCAGTCCACACAAATGGCAACAAAATAGAAAAACCTACAAATAGCAACAACATACTTAACAAAATAGTAAGTGATGAAGTGAACCTTTGTACGTGGTATAAATTCTACCACACTTTTTAGTGCTTCACTGTCCATTCTGTATTTCCTCAGATATGGTACTGACACAGATCATACATTGTATATACATTTACAGAAAACCACTGATTTATCTAAAGACTGCCAATTGCTATTAGTCATATTCTTTATACAAAATGGACGTGATATAAAACAGTGTTTTAAAATGGACGTGATATAAAGTGTACCTAGAAATTGGCTTTGTCTAAGGTATAAACACATTTTCTTCAAGCATTTCCTAGATAAAAAAAATGTATAACTTTAAAATGGTAGATTTATAAAAATAAAAAAAAAATCAATATGTATAGATAAAAACCTAAAAAAATATGAATGCATCATATTTGTTGCAGATATGGACATGCAAAGTTCTGCCAGGGCTGCTGAAAATGAGATAATCTGTGTAGCTTCCTATACATTGCCCAGCTGATGGCAGTTTTACAAACATGCAATGATAGCCTTGTGACTTTGCTACATAGACACAGCAGAAAAGCATAGACATTTTGTATTTAAACTCTGGAAAATGATTTCTCCATAGAACAATAAATTAAACTCCAAGACAATGACACTTAACAGCATAACTGATTAGATTGTTTTGCTTTAAACATTCAAGCAATAGCATCTTTCAAAATCTGTCTCATTGATACTTGACACTCTATAAAGCTTTCCACAAAGAACAAACACATACAGCAACTCTATAGTTGTCTTTATGGAATGTTTTTTTAATAGATTATATATGCAGTAATCTGTCAAAAATCTGGCTACTGAGATATGTAATACTTTCATACAGGAAGGGCCTGGTTTGCAGATTGGAGACTGAAGAATAGCATAGAGATAGAGATAGAGATAGAGCGAGATGGAAAGTGGAAATCAAAGCTAGAAAATGCAGAAAAGGGTCTAGATTTGCAGCAGTAATCAGCAATAAAATAGAATCTCGGAACTTGATATAATTGCTACTGTGCAATGTAATAACTATACTTGTTGTGTAGAAATGAAATTATAAAGACAATAAGATCATCTATTCACAAAAAAAAGGTTTTGAAAGTAAAAGATTCCACTCTGAATATCACCACGTGTCTCTACATTCACTTTCAATATGATATTAGATCAAACATAGCCAAAGGGAAAATAAAAACCCTAGAGCTTCCCTGTAGCTTGGAAGTTGGAAGTTATTCACAATTTCCATACTGTCCCAGTTTAAGGACTTAAATCTCATCACCTTAGCAATAATGCCTGGCTAAATTGACACTGACCACAACTGGACATACCAGTACGTACTGTGGTATATTCTAGCAGCGGTACTCAAGACAGGATCAGTACAGGTTTTGCTGGCATATTGAGTGATTAGATGGTGTGTATCCTTGCTATGTATTTTAATATACAATTATATAATTTACAGATCTTTTATTTTATTGTCGTCTTCTTCTTCTTCTTCTTCTTCTTCTTCTTCTTCTTCTTCTTCTTCTTCTTCTTCTTCTTCTTCTTCTTCTTATTATTATTATTATTATTATTTTAGATAAAAAATATAATTGAAAGGATTTTCTATAATTATATTGTTGAAAAACAGAACCGTTCTGGGCTGTTTCCATCAGTTTGTATTACAAAATAATAGATAATTAAGTGGTGAAGTTTTTTTGATTGACTGCTAAAGTCTTCTTGACATTGGTAATAAGCACCAAGTCTTCTTACCTTCTTACAAGCAGTTACTGAACTCCCCAGAGTGCTGTCTGAGCTGTCTCCACCCGCACCATGTGGATCTTCCAAGTTCTCAGACAGTTCAAACATCGATGTAGCTTCAGAGTTGCTGAAAAGAAAGTATGGTAGCTGTAGTAAATACATGAAGGCTGAGACCTTAATGTTTAATTCACAAAGCAAATAAGTGCAGTGAGGATTAATAAGGAAATACTGTACTCACAAGGAATACATTTTATAAAGTTTATTTATAAATCTAATAAAACACATTTTAATAATGTGACAAGGACCAATATGAAGATAAGGTTTGATACTGTAGATCTGCTTTCATGTTGGATTCAATCAAAAAATACAGCACCAGCATTATCTTTGGCAACACTTTAGAATGTAAACACACATTTTTGCTCCTTTTTCTAATGCAGGTTTGCAAGGTTTACAACGGAATAAAAACATATGTATTAGACCACCACAAAAAGACCAATACAAATAAACAGAAAGCCTTTTAATAAAGGTGTCAAATGTACAACATGTTTTATCTCAACCTTTAAACTTAGTCCTGGGGACTGTAGAGGTAGGTTATCTGTAAAGGAAAACTCAGTGCCAGCTCTCCCCTGTCACCCAGATATACAGTAACTACATCTTTCGCTTGCCAGCTTATCTTTATTACCTTAGTTCCCATGCTAAATGCCAGTTAGGATCCAACTGTTGAATATTAGTGTGTGAGTGAGTGGGTCATTTGCAAGCTGACAGCTGATTTATCCAAAATTGTTCCCAGAAATTCTCTCCCCCATTTCAATAAACTTGTGGCAAACCTCAATAAATCCATACAAGTTCTCACAAATCATTTTCAACTTCATGTTAAACCCCTATCAGCCCATTATAGGAGGCTGTGTGGTCTAGTGGTTAAAGAAAAGGGCATGTAACCAGAAGGTCCCTGGTTCAAATCCCACCTCAGCCACTGACTCATTGTGTGACCCTGAGCAAGTTACTTAACCTCCTTGTGCTCTGTCTTTCGGGTGAGATATAATTGTAAGTGACTCTGCAGCTGATGCATAGTTCACACACCCTAGTCTCTGTGAGTCACCTTGGATAAAGGCGTCTGCTAAATAAACAAATAATATAGTTCTCTGTATCTCCCTCCATGCTTCCTTTGTCTCAAGTAGCAGTTCATTAACTGTTTAAGCAGATTACCTTGGCTTTATTTGAAGTATAAATACTTTTTTGTAATACCTAGGCAGGCCTAATTTGTCCCTACTTGCCAGTAAGACTTAAATTGAACAATGTAGTGATTGTACATTAATTATTCATTATATTAATTATACCCCTCAGACTTGTTTGATCATTGATTGTAGAGGGTAGGTTGGTTTCAGCCTTAGTATCTGGCTAGTCTTTCCTGTAGTATCTGCTATTGTGTTTGGGAAGTCCTTCATTTATGTAAGCCATGATCCTACTTTAAATGTCATATGGGGTCACATCTTTAGAAAGCAACTCATATGTCTTGGTGAAATTGGTCAGTTATAGGAAAGTGTAGAAAATGTCAAGTTTTATGCTTAAGGCACAATTCAATTTGATTAATATACAGCAGAGAACTCAAGCAAAATAAAAACTACCCCTTAAAAAAGAATGCTATGCAGGGTCCCTTGTTATTTTTCCTTAAACATAGTGAATTAGTGGAGGACACTTATACAGTAAATCATAGTACAGTTTACTCTCAACTGAAATTGTGAAATATTAAAATAATGGGGGAGCGCTGTATTTTCTAGTCATACAAAATGACTCGACTCTATAATGGTTCTTCAGTGAAGAACTTGGGTTATGTTAAGTGGACAGTACAACATAAAAGATCTCAAGTGGTCAAAGAAGTGGAAGAGATATGATAAACTGCATACTCCCAGATAACAAATGTCTGACACTAACACTATGCTTAGACTCTTAGTTTTATTATTATTATAAACTGTTTGTAGAAAAGGGAAACTCTTGCTAGAAGATTGACATATGGTGTTGATTAAACTTAAATAACATCATCTTTTTCAGAACCAATGCCTATTCAATGCTTTGCAAACAAATGGAAATGTGTGAGGTTGGTGTTTAAGAAGTCATTTTAACTGATGTGCAATTGTCTTCCACAATCCCAATAGTAAGAAAAATCAGACGCAAGAGTAGATTAGCAGCACTTCAATCACTGATGCTATTGTGTCTGTTATTTTGTGATAATGTGCCACATGGAAAAACATATTATACTATACTTCTTGTAGTTCTACAGTACCCCTTACTAAATAATATTTGACCACGGTGTACAAAGTTTTTAATATTGTCCAGGCTAATGATATAACCTAGTTCAACTTGTTAAAACGTATACTAGAAATCACTGTATGCTATAAAGGTATACAAAAACCAAGACAGGAGATGTAATTATGAAATTAAATTAAACCCTATTTTCTGAATTTAGCTGCAGCTTATATACAGTATGTACAATTATTAAAAAAAGCAACAGCCATTTTTCTTGTTACAGGCATAAAAACATTCTTTTAACAAGCTTTTAATATTCTTTTCAGCAATGGTTGAATCAGAAGACATATAGTATGAAAGTCTGCCACAAGGAATGTTAACTGTCTGCTAGCTGCCTCAGGTTAACTGTATAGTATTGTGGTAGTAAATGGATGCACTGTCTTTAAGATTTGGAGCATAACAAAAAAAAAGAAAACTATACAAGGTGGATAATGTATTACAAATAATAATAGAAAACAAAGCGACATGCCTTTTGGGTCTTTGTAAAATAACTTGCATACAAAAACTGACCAACAGGCTCTCTGTAAAATAACTTATACATATTTCATAGCAACTTGGACTCCTTGAAGTGCATTAAAACATGGCAAAATATGAACACAAGTACATCAGTATTCAATACTTCACTTCACTTACAACCAATAGACGGTAAAGCGTGCACAAAATATACCTTAAAGTATCTACAAAGTGCAACAAAAAGGTGATTATTGTAGAAGAAAGACAAACACATACCTTGGTAAACTGAGGAAGTAATTACCATGAGCCATCCTTTCAAAAGGAAACAACCAAATCTCTACACTTGCTTTTCTCAATAATAGAAAAAGAAATCAATATATCGCACATCGGTCCTGAAGTCTGTACAGCTGTATTGATCTGCTGCTTAGTCTGTTCAACTGAGAAATACCATCATTTGAGCCACTGTGACTCATGTAAGGTTTATACTTAGCTCAGCACAGCCAGCAGCAATGGCATTCTCTTTGAGTAATTGAAAGAACATTAATTGAGTGAGACAGCATAACCTTGTCCCATATAGACCAAAATTGTACTCAATCTATTCTCAGGCAGTTATAATTTGTTTACACAAATAATGGTTGACATGCTGTGATGAACTACTATAGTTAGGGCTGACCATACGTTGCAGTGCTTTGCAAAAAAGGAATTTAACCTTCTCTTTAATAAAAGTGGCATGCAGTTCTCCTGCTTTTTTCTTTCATCTGTCGCATTTACAAGATTGGAAATGCCGGCAGTTACATAAGGTGTGGATGTCACGAAACGTTATATAAAGCTAGTAAAAAAGGTAAGACCAAATTTTTTTATTTACTTACAACAGGAGCATTGGGTCCCCTAAAGGAATTGTCTGTTGGAACTCAAAAACTGACCTACAGACGGTACATCTGTACCAGTGTGTGTTCAAGGGCAATGTGTATTTTTAGCAAAGGATTACACTTGGGTGGAGAAATGAATCTAGGAATTAAAATACGGTCAGCACATTGACCAGAACATAGTGCAGGAATTTGGAATAGCATATCTGGGACTGTATTCTAAATACAGAATGGGAACTACCTTGTTTAAGCATGGCATTTATCATACTAAAGTATATATTTACAAGGTAAAGCCAAGCGGCACAATATACAGAAGGAAAAAAAGCATTTTATAAACTAGAACATTTCTGTACTATGTCACTTTCTAGAGTCCAAAAAATCTGCAACAAATGTATAGTGCTACAGTGAGTCATTCTAGATGTATTTATTGCATAAGTATTAGATCTCATATTTGTCACATCCCACTTCCTAATTTTTTGTTGTTAACAAGTGCCACTGGAATTTTGAATCCATGGCTTACTTCCAGGATAGATATACTAGCTTAAAGAAACAGTACTGATGTTTAGAAGAAAGACATATTGGGGAATACATAAAACAATATAACCCCCTTATTCTCTTATAGAAATACAAATCTTCACATAAACTCACAGAACTATCTACTGTAGAAAATCCTCACCTTAGTTTAGGGCAGTGTTAATGATGATACAGAATACCATCAGATACAGTACTTTAGTGTTTATAGAAGAATATAGTATAATAATGCCTGATCCAACTCCCACACTGAGATATTCTACAGAATAGTACATAGTGCAGATTTTAAATTGCACTATTATAATGCCAACATGGCAAAGTTACCCTTTGTCAGCCCCAATAGAAACTATATCTTTAAAATGCCACAGAAATTAACAATTCTAATAGCATTTTTAACCAGACCTTGTATACAGTACATGTTTTTCAAATTACAATATCTTGTAGGGCTTCAAGACTTTTTCTTGAAAACTCCCTGCATTCCTTAACAAATGTAAGTAGCGGGGTTCCGAAAAATATTGCGTTACACGTCCCCATGTGTTGCTACAACTGTTTAAATAACATACCTGTAATTGCTCTTTTCATTGTTAACATCCTGACAACTTTTTACTTATAACTTTAAAGTCTGTTTCAAAGCTCTTTTCAAAATGTCCGCTCTAGTGCACTGATAGTGTAATGGTTATTGCCCACAGGTAACACAGCAATAATGATCCATGATGTGGTACGGAACAGAAAAGCCAGAGCACTTTTTGTTATGTTTTTTTTTATTTTAATTGCTCTTCCTGCAGGGATTTAGAGAACAGATCTCAAACCCCAGTGCACTAGAGCAGACATTTGTTGTTATTGTGGACAAAGATAGAAAACAAGTTTTGCAAAACACAAATGTTACATCTCAATTCCATTTGCTCTTGTGTTAAGTTTGTAATAAAATCATGCATTTATGAGATCGTACTTCAGTTCATTTGATTTCTATAATTGCAGAATCAAACACTAGGCTGAACAAACCTTATTCTCTCCCACTGCTCCCATACGGCAAGTTTATTTGATGTTTCTTTCTTCATTTGCTTATTTATTGGGGTTTGAAATATTTAGTGGAAATGTAACAACGATTGTAGCTTTGTGAACTGCTGAATTTAAGCCTACAGTGTAAGGTAACAATAATGTTTAACCCTTAAAACCATTCATCAGCTCTGTGTCATAAAAATAATTTAAAAATCAACACAAATAATAAAGGATTTTCATTGTAATCTTGTAGTATAGGCTAGTAGCATCTACTCTTTTTGTTTTATGATTCCAGTAACTTTGTACTTTCCCCCTAAATTACTTACAAACAGATTATTGAAATAAATTAACTTTTTTTTTTTTTTTTTGCTTCAGGACGGCACAAACACAGTTAAAATGTCTATTAAGCCTACAGCTAGAAACATAGATATAAGTTTTCTCCATATCCATCTGTTCTAAAAAGAAATAGCATAGAAATATGTCAATATATGATAGTCATGGGGATAATGGATTAAATACCCAAATCCCTTTTGGTAAAATATGTCTTATTACTGGGGGAATTTGCTATCGAATACACAATTATATCCTTCCGTCACCAGCAGAAAAGCTGCGCAGGAGAGCGAGAAGACTCGTCAGGGAGAGACTATTTCAGAACAGGGAGACGTTACTAGGGCTGTGCATTTTATTTTAGTTTAGAAAAGTTTAGAAAAAAGTATCCCCATATAAATCTGGTAACTGTGTGAAAACCCAGTCAAGTATTCTCTTTACTCCTAGAAATGTGTTTTACATCTGAGTAATTTGAGATAATTTTAGAAATGTGGTACCACATCAAAAAATACCATTCAAAACTGTAATGAAGTATTAGTGATGTGTCTGCCAAACCTTTTAACTTTGTTGTACAGTTCAGATGTCCCGAACTGCCTTACAAATTCAGTACGGAGAATGGGGATGATTTGAATTGCAATTGAACAGACGATTTAATGATGATAATGAATTTGGCTGGAGACCTTGTCTGTGGGTGCTGACGGCTATCCACAGTGTTGGCTGGCTAGCGACAACACGATGACATCATGTAGTCTAGTGCCGCGGATAGGAAGTGGCTCACAGGGCCACCTCCCCCCAAAATGACAAGGCCGCCAAACCTGCAGTGGCGCAATGCCACCTACCCCCCAAAACAGGACTAAGAGGTCAAACAAAAAGAAGCGACATGAATGCAAGACACACAGAGTTTTCATGGTGCTTGGATATAACGTGTTGATTAGTTGATTCTCCTTCCAGAAATACAACCAAGTTTCCTCAGGAAATATACACTTTCATCCCTTCAGATAGGCAGGTTTATACAACGTCAGCAGAAGATAAAGAATCAGCATCTATGCCAACTAGAATAAAATATGAAAGTGGTCACTCATCCACTTACAAGGAAGATACAAAAAACTACTACTACTGCTATACTTAGAATATAGTCTCAAACAAAATTAAAAGGTTAAATTATAGATAACTCAAGCACAACCACAGTAAAGCAAACCAAACCTACTTAAATAACATTTATATTTACACAATCCTAAACAGTTGCAAAGGCCCTACAAAGTTCAGAAATACAGTAGACGGATACAGTTTGTCCCTTATAAAAGTTTACCATGGTATTGTTTCGCTTTTCCCATGGTTGTACTGCAATATGCATTTTTTTTGCATAGTTTTGTTTAATAAGCTTTATCATGGCTCTCTGGGCTTTACTATGCTTACCTATGCTTTACCAAGCCTTCACTGTGCTTTAATACACTTTGTTATGCTTTTACTGTGGGAAACTTTTATAAGGGGTAATTCAGTTCCATAGTTTAGGCACATAGTTTGAAAGGCGCAAGCTTCTGGGAACAGTTGTGCTCCAAGTTCCAGTAATAAACCAAGAACCTAAGATCAGAGGGCAGGATTGGGAACAGATTAAATTAGCAGCTCTGCAGGACAGGCTGGAGTAAAACCACACAAGGAAAAACATGACTTGCTGATTTACTGTTCAGCTACCCTCCCAGAACAAGTGGCTTCTCAAGAAAGTAAGAAACATAGTCATGCTTTCACCTGATTTGTCTGTGTGTGCAGTATTTTATTCAATGCCATGTATTTGTACCGTAAGCAAAAAAGGCATCATCACCTTGAACTAGATTAGTTCATGGTTTTGTTTATGAAGAGCCTTCCTTTCCAGTCAAAGTAGCAATCATTTAAAAATATAAATCAATGAATACCATAAGTGCTGAAAGTGAACTTTTTGCTGATGCTGACTTTGGAAGCGATGGTTAATCTATAATCATCTTGGGAAGCGATATTGACCAGAAGATTATTACCAGCTTTCCTTTAGCTGATGCAAATGTCAGTAATTGATAGTCCTCAGAGACAGCCCACGTCCGGGCCCATTAACAGAATAACAGTGTCATTAAAGTTTTTATCGAACCTCAGTGTTTAGTTGTCGCTAAAACCATTCAGGAATTTGCTTCAGATATGAACAGCTGGAGCCTTCTGGTAAAAGGCAGTTATTTTGGTTACTGCTTTATGAACCTTTGCATTTTATATATGTTTCAAGACTGAATATTTTTAACACCAGCAGAGCCCATTAAATCTGGTTGTGTGACACAGCATGTTAGTTTGATTATAAGAAATACGCATTGCAAATATCTGTCACAGGTAGATATAAAGACACAGGTGTCTATTTTATTCTGTATTTGTGTTGTATTTAGTGATCCTACTAACGGCCGTGGTTTGAAGAAGATTATCCCAGGAAAGAAACAATACAATAAATGGGGCATGAGCATTCCAACTGACAGGAAATACAGTGGAGCTCCCTTTATCTATGTCCATACATGTATATGTGTATGCACTGTAGGAACCATGTGCCTGGTTTTGATGAAACTATGCAAAGGCACATGTTATAAGATACAGTATTTCTATGACACTGACACACCTGAAGTGTTAGTTATATCATTGACAACAGTTATGTATGTTACAATTATACCTTAAGTATAATGGACTACCTGTTTGCCTAGAACAATTAAAACAGCACTCCTGAAGCCTGGGGGATCATGCACAATAAAATAACAGTGCCTTGGTGACGCTGTAACTTAGCAGTTTCAGAACACATGGGAGATGGAATGAACCTGGCATTTGATGTGACCCTTAATGACCTCAAATGACCTCAGCGAGGGGAGTTCAGATAAGCTCTGACATATAAGGAAAGACTACATTTATTTATTTATTTTTCCATTCCTTAAGCTGTTTGTTAATTGTAAGTATTTGTTAGTACTGTATTTAAATTGAAAAAAAAACAAAAAAAAAAAACCCTTCAGCTTTAGGCAAGCATGAAGTGAAATAAAAATAGCATCATTGCTGTACATTTCCCAAAAGGAATTCTAAGCAATAAGCCTTAAAAAGAGCTAAAGAAAACCATCTTCTGAATAAAAATGAAAAAGATAATGTCTTTGTGGAACATGGTCGGTTCCAGTGATAACGATAATTAGAAAGAAAAGGAGCACACTTTAAGATGCCGTCACTGGAACATGGCTGCATGGTTGCAATGGCATGATCCTGACATTGAATTTAAACTCATATCTGAGGCAACAGACCCAAAATGTCCCCAGGTGATGACATGATACCAAAGGACATATGACACTGTGCTCACCAAACACATACATCTGCCTCAGGATTAGATGCCATTAATGCTTGCTCTTTCGGAAAAGTGGGCAAGTGATTTGCATAATCTATGAGCAATGATTACTGTGAGGCCTGTCATGTGATTGAGAAAGCAAGAACGATAAAGCAAATCAACTGAAAGAAAATAGGTTGATTTGTGGTCCACTGAAATAGAAAATTTGCAAGGCTTCAGGCAGGAAATCTACAGTACAAGTGCCTGCTACATTCATTGGTTAATCTACAAGCCTATTACCGGCACGTTCCAATTAACCTATAAGGTGTAAATAAACCTATTTCGCAAACTCAGTCTTGCTGTGCTTTCGAATTACCACTGCCTCCCCAAACACCACCACCTCACTCCCAGCCTCTTCCTGGGGGAGAGGGGGGGGGGCATATGATGCTCCTCTGCCTAATCATTTTTGTTCACCAGGATGAACACGTCACATAGATTTATTATTTTATTAGTTTTTTAGCATGCAGCATCGAGATGCTCCAAGGCATGAGGCTGTGCTCCAACTACTTTTATTATTTTTATCTTTATACACCCATTGTTCAGGTTCAATGTTTTTGGATTGTTAGCTGGAGAATTCAAGTTCCTTATATACTTCTATATTTAACTTGGAACCTCCAACTGTTTTAAATAATTAAAAAGCTGTGATTAGGTAAATTATAGTTCAATTAAGGGTTCAATTAAGTAATTGAGAGCTCGGTTGGAACAAAAACCAGCAGGACAGTGGGTCCCCAGGACCAGGGTTGAGAACCATTGGTGTAATCAACAGTATTTACAGAACAGTACAGAAGAAGAAATGGAAATTAATACTTTAATGAAAATCGGATCAATGGTATTTAAGACCTACATGTCAAAAACAGGTATGGGACACATACTGTACAACCTACAACAGAGGTAAGAGTACAGCTATGGCCAAAAGTGTTGATTCACCTAGAATTTTAGGATTGAGACAACAAAAAAAAAACTATATGAACATAATTTAGATATTTTATTTAACATCATGCAATCAAAGAAACTACAAAATGATATCGCAAAAGTCTACCGTAATGTCATAATAGTAGTAGAATATTTCATATTAGATTTTGAAATGTCACATTTTTAATTTGCTGTCAGTTTTTTGTTAAGTATATGGAAAACTACAAAGCAATATGCAATTCAATATGTTAACATTCTGTTAATAAATAAATAATAATAATAATAACATAACATTTTATGAAGCAAAAGTAGTTAATTCTATAGGATGGTGCAACACTTTTGGCCATAGCTGTACATTTAATTTTAAACTTGCAGCCTTGAAGACTCTGCAAGGTTGCCCAAGGCATACAGAGATCATGCTGTGAGTTTTACCCATTGCAAGTGTGAAGATAGACACAGTTAGAGATGAAACCTGACAGATTGCTTCAGAGGAGGAGGTCTCCATGGAGAGAGAGCGAGCAGTCAGTGCTGTACATAGGGCCAAGTTAAAATTGAACAAACTGCTTTGGTTGGCTTCAACTCTTTTAAATGTAGTAATTATCATGTGTGTCACCTCTAATATTCCTTAAAATGAAAAACGTTGTTCTAGTTAGATTTTTTGCCAACCATATACAAACTTTGAGCATTTAAAGCATTCTACGGTTGGATAATGCTTGAAGGGAATAATTTAATTTGAACTGTGAACTGAGTAGATTATATTACAATAACCCTTCCCTGCTCCAACAATCAAATAAAAAAAAGAATACGTTTTTTGTTACTTAAGTAAGATAAAGGTTACAAAGAATGACTTAAATTTCTGTAATATCTGGTTTCACCCCAGCACTAATCTTAGACTACCTTGTGTTACCTTAGTGCTTATTACGTTGTGTCAGTCAGCACACTCCACAATGACAAACAACAAACAACATGGCGGGCAGCGAGTGAGATGGGGACGCTGAGGAAGTGCAGGCTCTAGTTTATCTGTGGGCAGATAGAAGTGTTCAGGAACATCTGGAGTCAATAATTAGAAAGTTTATGCCCAAATTTCTGACGATTTGAAGCAAATGGACATAAACCGCAGGTATGGTACACTTAACTCACACGCTCAAAAACACAAAATTCTACCAAATTTCTCATGCTTGACCTTTATTCTATTAATATATAAAAAAAGAAAAAAGAATATAAAACAATTCTAAATTTATTTACAAAAATATTGTAAAACAAAATACAGCTGTACCATACACACAACTACGGCTCTTGTTGTATAAATGTGATATCATTAGCAAATCATATTTTTAAAACCTTCTTTTTTCCCCTTCAACAGAACTAATTGAACTTTATTAAGTTGATATAATCAGTACATTTTTGTAGCACGGCTCTGCTGTGCTGTGGAAAAACAACTCAGGATCTCCTTAACTGCATCATGAGGGCACGGTACGGTTGTACAGTGGAAAAGAGGTATCAGAGTCTGTTATACCAGTCAAAAATCTACAAATATCCTCAATTCTTAACTTCAGGAAGCTCCATTAGCCAGCCATGGTTATGGATTGCTGTAACATTAAGAATATACAGTATTTCTAAAATGATACTCAAAACATCCCAGTTCGTTTTAAAGTACAGTATTCAGCTGAACTAAGCAGCGTAATAGACCTTCATCACTTCAAACAACCTGCATAGTTGACCAAGTCTGAGACTTGGGAGTTTCGTGACATGTTGAGAAATGAGACGCATTAAAGCTGCTGGGTCCTACAATCACTTTCAGCACTAAAATAGAGTTTCCTTGGTGTATGTTTACTGTGCTGTTCCATCATTTAGCTTTTGGTGAACTAAATTTCTAAAAAAAGGCCCGTCCCTGGTGTTTCACCTATACAAAAATACATAAAAAACACACTTTTGGAGGGTTGGATTTTCAATTTTGGAACAATGTTTCAATGATGATATAGCAGTATTAAAACGTTACTGTTAAGGTTTTAATTGTTTCACAACATCCCTATGATTTCATCTGCAGTTATTGCTGTCATATCACTTCTGTAATATGTTTTCTAGCTACTGTAAATATTGGGTCTTTGGCTGAGCAAAAATGCCTTCCCATTGTTTCTAGCATTTTTGCACAGCAAAGTAAAGTTCAGTTTTATTGCTGCTGACAGCGAGAGAGGGCAGGACATTTTTGGCTAACATCTTCCCAGAAATGTCTTATTGCATCTGAGCCAGTCATGTCAATTTTCATTCCTCCTGCTTAGAAGATATGTATTGGAAATATCTTTGCTGCCTTTCTAAATTATCACTTGTTGATGTTTATTCTTCAATTTTAGGGATGTTTTATTCAAAAGCAATGCTTGGTTGAAGCTGTAAGCATTTCTCTTTTTGGCATTAACCGTATGGTCACAAGCCATTTAGCTGCATACTAAATACCTGACTGATGATAACAGCAACAGAGCACATTTCTGTATATTCTGGTTTTCCTTTATGTAAGGACCACTGTGCTCGAAACCACCTTTCAGGTAATGCTGTAGTCTACTGATGAATTCTACTAAGGATTCTTCAGATTATTATTATTATTATTATTTATTTCTTAGCTGACGCCCTTATCCAGGGCGACTTACAATTGTTACAAGATATCACATTATTTTTACATACAATTACCCATTTATACAGTTGTTTTTTTTTTTTTTTTTTACTGGAGCAATCTAGGTAAAGTACCTTGCTCAAGGGTACAGCAGCAGTGTCCCCACCGGGATTTGAACCCACGACCCTCCGGTCAAGAGTCCAGAGCCCTAACCACTACTCCACACTGCTGCCCTTTATTATTGGCTAATATTGTATAATAATGATAATAATATTTTCTTCTATACTGATCATTTTAGATAAAATCATTCTAGCATGTGTTTTCTTAACATTATTCACAGCAGTTACCTGGTCTAGTAATTGCAAGTAATTGTTATGAATTAGGAATCTCTGCATGAAAACCAATGATAATCAAGCCAGTACTTCATCAGAAACTCTACAGATAGCTTACATTGGATTTACTTTGCTATTTATTGACTACTGCTGGGGGTTCTGTTATTCATGCAGGCTGTTTGTATACAGTACATGCCCAAACACCACATATAATATCCTGTTGAGTGTCATCATTTTCCTCATGTTCCGTTCATCCTGCTTAGTTGGAAATGCTTTATCAAAAGATAAAGAAAATGCATTAGCTTAACTGTGGGCTGGCTTCTCTGTAAAGACATTGCCAAAGTTTCATTTTTATATGATGGAGAAAAGCTAAATGAGCCCAAGCCAATCTGAGGTAACAGACGGGATCATCTCAGGGCGCAGTTACCCTGTGAATTTCCCTATCAAAACACCACATGTCCAGTAGTTCCTATTCTTTATTCATCATGTAGTGAGGTACATATGCTGTGTGGAAAAACATTTCTTAGAGAGGGCAATAAACAGCATAACCAGATTATGTATTATAGAAGCAAAATCCAAACATAATAAATCATTTTTTTTATATAAAATAAAAATTCTGTAAAATTGTATTTTATAATGTGATAACCTGTAATGTGATATTTTAAGTCACCCTGGATAAGGGTGTCTGCTAATTAATAAATAAATAAATAAATAAATAAATAAATAAATAAATAATAAAGGACATATAAACCAACTTTTTGCTGTAAATAATAATATTTTATTAAAAACATGCAGCCCAGTAAATGCATACTTTAAAAGTAAGCAAAGTAATAAAAATAAACTTAACAAAATTATTTTCAATGCAAAGTTCTTTTTTTTCTTTGTCTTTTTAATGGGGATTTCTCATTGTAATCTGGGTGGATTCCAAAATGGTGTAAAAGGCAATGAAAATCCAGCTGTGGTTTATGCCATCAAGGTATAGGTGGATCAAATTGAATCAACCCTCTTAGTGTGATAAGTATTCTCCTTCGCACTTTGTTTATGATTGAGTTTTTAAAGTTAAACCAAGTTTTAACATCTCATACGAAACACAAACACAGTCACGCAGCAACAGAGAGGATGTCAGTAAGTCTGCTGCTTAAGAGGTGACAAAATCTGCATTGAAATGCTGAATGATTGAGTTGCAGCAGATGATGTATTTTAAATCAAAATGACTGTCTCAAGCATAAGTAAACGAATCACGAAGGAAATAGCAAATATGTAAAGAGATAAAGTAAGTCAGAAAGTGTGGTGCAAAAATAAAACAGTAACAATTTAGAACAGTGTTTAAATATTCATGGAAGAAAGGAAATCATAATTAACAAAAACCAAAAATAGCTGATGCAGAACCCAGTATAAACACCATGAACACCAGAAGGGAAAACAAGTCATTCTAAATGCATTCCCAGCTTGGCTTTGCATTCCATTTGCTGTTTGAATGATTTGTTAGTTTATGGCTGTAATTTATTAAAATCTTTGGCAAGTTGTTATAACTGCTGTACACAAGCAGCATGTGTGATTATTGCTCAGAAGGCATGACACTGAATGGCCCTGTGACTACAGGTAAGTAAAAATAAAAAAAGTGAGATTATCAATCCTTAAGTATTGTCTGTCAAATCCAAAAGCAAGTTAGTGTTTTTTTTTCCTCATTAGTCTATTTTCATAGCGTACTTAAATTGTATACTTAGTAATACATAGTATATTATGAATGCTTCTAATGGACTTCAAGTAATTACAAAGAAAAAGCTTGTAAGCATGTGGCAATGTGCCCCGCCCCTGTGTGCATATTATGTGTTGTATGGTGCATGCGTGTGTTAATGTTGGTGTATAGTCATTGGTACACGGGATATAAACGGGTCTGTGTTTCACGTGTGAGTTAAAAATGTAGATTTGTATTTAGGCACGAGGAGGGCACAAATCACTTCACGTGCTGGTTAAATGTAATATGTGAGCACGGGGTTGCACAGAATTAATTCACGTGCTGGGATTCAAGTGAATAATTAATTAGTAATTGAATCCCAGCACAACAGTATATATAGATGCACGTTTCTTTCACTCGGGGTTGGGTGTTCAGGGCAAAAGAACGGGAGAGAATGAGGAGAGAAAGTAAGAAGTGAAAGTGAGCAATTGCTACGTGGTGCTGGAGGACCAGCACAGTACGTATTTGTTTAGTGTTCGTCCCTGTTTGTTAGTGTCTGTTCGTTTTGTTTACCTGTTTATTTTGGCCGCAAGTGCCGTGTCCTGTTTTGTGTTAAAACCTTTTATTTTCTGTGCTGTTTATTAAATGCTGAGCGAAACCATTCGCTCAGCTCCACCAAACCACACCTCTCTGTCCCACTCCGGCCGTCTTTGTGACAAAGCATTTTTACCCTGTAGCGTTATCTCATTTTGGGAGTACTATGTTAGGAAATTAAGGATATTTCTAATTGAAATAACCATAATCATATTGATTGAAAGACGGCACATTGTCATGGTATTTCCAAAAGTGTGTGGAAATTAAAACTGAAACCAAGGACACTTACATATTTCCAAACAGAGATGGATAGTCAGAATCCACACAGCTGGAGCTTTTGTTGCCTAGACTGTAGCATGTCTGGCACAAAGAATATCTGTGATGAGATTTTGGAAAATAAATTGGAGCCTGTACATTATCTATGGAACCATGGTCAGATCAAAAAATGCCCTGCATCTCCCTGCGTCCCCCCCCCCCCCCCCTGAAATATATTGTTTCTGTAATTGACAGTGATTAATCAAATTGTTAAGAGGGGTACATTTTGCAATTTGTAAAGTTCATTGTTGACAAGGCATGATACAGGTTTAACTTGTTTTTACACCACTGGCCTTTTCATATATATATATATATATATATATATATATATATATATATATATATTTTTTTTTTAACAGCAAAACTAGGGCAGTGCTGAATTCCCCCAAGGAAAACTAATAGAAATTGTACTGGCAAGCAGTGGAGAAAACAAGTGGAGCCACATTAGTGTATCTGGAGGTGGTTGAGTTACTTGTGCTACTGGACAGCAGCCATATTTGATCTCTCCTGTGGTTTCAGCTGATTAAATTGAGCTCTCTGGGTATGTATATATGGTATGCTATAACACCAGTAGAAAAAGAAATTCAGAAAGGTGTAACAATATTACCCTTTTGTTAATTCATTTCTTATGTATCCTTTGATTGCAAATTCTTTGCGATGTGGATTTAAAGCTAGCTCGTACTTTTCTTCAATCTATTTTTTTTTTTTTTTAATTTTTTTTTTATCAAAGCACCAAACAATAGTGCAACACCAAATTTAGTAGAACAGCACTGAAAAAAAATGACATTGACATTGCACCTGTTTGAGGGCTATAGGCTGCCTAATCAAATCATGAAAATCCTGATTGCGGCTGTTTGATGAGCTACCAGCTCTTGTTAACAGCACGCATTCATCCTGGTGAAGCACAATTTGTTTATCATCAGCTAGCTAAAAAAAACATTGGACGATGTCCAAGAAGCAATCATGGTAATTATATACCTGCAATACAAAGACATACTACAGGTATTTTATATTTATATAAGAAAGTAGTTTAAAGCAGTGCCAACCAGGTTTTTAAAATCTCTCTATTAATATTTAGCAGACACCTTTATTCAAGGTGACTTGCAGAGACTAGGGTGTGTGAACTATGCATCAGCTGCAGAGTCACTTACAACAACATCTCATCTGAAAGACAGTGCCTATTACAGTGTAAAAGTGCCTATTACATTCTTGTAAAATACCAGGATCTGTGCTGGGTCACGTGACTTACTGCACAAAAAATGTTTAGATACCAGGAAAAAGTAATTTTTTGGAATCTGAAGTGCTGTAAATATCAATTAAAGCATGAAAACAAGAACAGAACCAAAACATCTTCAACATTAAGAAAAGGAGGACCAATGCTGATACTGCTACTGCATATATAAGGGTGTGACTTGCACATACACGATTCGAAAGCCTTAAATATCCCACCCACCTCCCTCATTAGCATATGTAACAGGATGGAGGCTAGGCGTGAACCGGCAACCCAACACACCGGAAGCAAGCGTCTTAACCACAATGCAAAAAAGAGCCAGGCTCGTCTGCATTCATTTAGAGCTTTTAACCTCATCTGATCAACAGGGGAGATAATCAATAACAGCAGTGCATCACACAACACTGCCCGTTACACATATTAGCATTTTCCCTTAACCATTATCATTAATGGAGTCCACTGCACCACCACCTATCATTTACACACTACAACCCCCCACGTTTATCACAATACTATTGAAAAATAATACTTTGCAGGATCAAGTAGTGTAAACTACCTTTTGTTTGGCTAAACTGATAAAGAATATTTACAGCCTTTTCTCTTCAGATTTAAAACAATGAACCAACATACCTGAAGTAGTTCAAACTGATCTCCAAAAGCTGTAGCTCTAGCATTGTAGTGATCACTGCTCCAAATTACAAAGCTATGCTGACTAATGTGTGTTCAGTCATTTCAATCTAGTAGCTGTCTTACACTGCCCAATACCCTCTAGGTATGTTCTGTGTTGTCACTCGTGATTGATTTTTCCAGTGTGTTACCATCTGAATTGACGAGTGAGTTAAGAGAAGATTGCTTTTTATTAACCACAGAGACAAACACACTTGTTCCATTGAAGCTTTCTAACAGTTACAGTTCTCAATGTATTCATTTTCTGCTTTAATCTTTCACCTGGAAAAATAGCAGCAGTATGACTCCAGTCTAGCATGGGCGGTATTGCATGTACTTTGCAGCAGGCTCATTGTTCATGTTAATGAGAGTCATTTTAAAGTGCTGTTGTTGTATCCGCATTTCAAATAATTAAAAAGTAGAAGTCAAAAATGTAATTATCCTCTGATATACATTTACATATATTACACTGTAACAGAAATGGATTTACATAACTACATCTCACCCGGTCCTGCTACTGTATACAGTACAACTCCAGCAACACACTATCCCATTGCACATTTTAAAAAATGAGATCCTTTAATGGCCTTTAAAGTATTTTCTATTCAGAACAAATAAGAATGTGATGTACTTCAAAGACGCAGAGAAAAACAATGACATTAAAAGCTCTAAAACTGGCACATTGCCCCAAATCACAATCACATTTAATGGTTATAACACTATTAGAGACTGAATGTCGTTCTGCTGCAGAATATAACATGTCATTTCTTGGCTTTAAGGCTTAGAACAGTGATTTCCCAAAATAACAGTTCTTTTTCTTTTTTACTTGTTTAATCACCTTTGGTGTTAGTGCAATCTGCTATTTTTTACAACATTACTTGAATATGACTTAGTAGGTCAAGGTTTTACCAATGCAGAATTTTCTGAACATAACTGTCAAATACAGTTCCTGGTATTCAGATATGGGTTCTGTTTTGAAATACATTTTCACACCCCTTACCTCTCTGTTAAGTTTTTCAGCATGTTGATCAAAGTGCTTAACATGTCTTCTCTCTGCTTTTGAAGTGCATAGTCTTTTACCTGCAAAACACAAGCATAATTTGGTAAATCAGCATGATGTTGTGTACATTAAAAAAGTTACTGCTGAATTTACATGACTTTGTTGTCCAATGTGACTATTTAATGTATCCACAACAAACCCACACATAGCCCAACTTGTTACTCCATTTTCTGTCGTTCACAATAAGGATACCTGCTGATTATCTGCAGTTTTATCATAAAGAAAGAAAAAAAGGATCACAATAAAAAACAAGTGAGGAACTACTGGGTTAGAGGATGGTCGGTTTTCTTTTGAACCTACAAACCTACTGTGGCAATGAATAGATTCAACGAATCCACATATCCATTATTCATTATTATTTTGTACAGAGTATGTCAGGTTTTGTTTCACCTCTTCCGTCTCTACTGCATTGTTGCAAGTGAAAACTGTCCAAACATACACATGTTGGGGAAAAAAGGGCTGTGGCAGGGTGTTTAATATGATTTGTTGTATTTAAATGCATATGTTTGGTTTGTGTCGTGGTGGTAGTTGGCAGGAATGGGGTTAATTCCTATCCCTGCCAAAAACATGAGAGAATGTGGCTGGAGCCTTTATTGAATAATTGATTATTAATTAGGCTCCAGCCACATATAAGCTGCGATAAATCCTTTGTTTGGGGCAGTATGTTTGGAAGGAGGTACGTGAGAGAGTGGAACAGAACAGAACAGAACAGAACAGAACAGAACAGAACAGAACAGAACAGAACAGAACAGAACAGAACAGAACAGAACAGAACAGATTTAGTGTGCGAGACTTTGTTTTGTTTAAAGCTTTTATTTTGCTCTGTGAGCAGTGTTTTTTTTTGTATAACCTTTTTATTTACTTTTTGTTTGAATAAAAATGCACACCAGTGCTTTTCACTTGTAATACCTGCCTCTGTGTCTGCTTCCTGGTCTGGGGACGTCCTAGCTCAGCGATCCTGTCACAGCTATGTTCAGTTCAGCTTTTTTTTTTTTTACTGCCTTTTGCAACCCAGTCAACTGAAACTCCCCCTCCCTGACTTTTTACTCCCTGTGAGTCAGCCCTGTACCTCTGTTGAATCCAACTAATGAGGGAATATGTATTTCTTCCCAGGAGCAACCCTGTGGTAACTATTGATAGGGCACCTGTGTGTCTTCCAGATCCTTACCTTCTACCTCAGACTGCTGGTTCGTTGACAAAATAATGTGTTTAATCTTCACTGGCACTCAATCAGTCCTCCTCTTTGGAGGACTTGCATTATTTTGGAAAAGCCCATTCCCTTATTAGTCTCAATGTTCAGCTCTTTACCTACAGAAATCTGTTCTGTTCTCCGATGGATGCGCCATGTCATTAACTTCAGAGAAACTGTCAGATTACCCAAGTGTCTTGACCGCCTTGAATATTGGTAAGATTTTCTGTTTGCAAACCCTGCTTTCACTTCCTTGGTCCCCAGACCATTCATTAACGAACTAGCTGCATTCTCTGTTGACAGACTTGCTTTGAGCCAGAACATGCTTTGACCCAGAAGACACTGGTTTAAATGACACAGGAAGTGTAATATTTTCTGTGAAAAAGGGAGTATGCATGTTCTTTTACTTGATTTAGAATTAGATATCATGACTTAAAATGACAATAAACACATTTCAGACCCATGTTTCTAATGGAGGTGCAACACAGGTAAGATTAATGGAATTCTTTTGTTAACTAGAATAGCTTATTTTCAGTTATTTTTAAGAATATATAAATCCACCTGTCTGGTTTACCTTCCCATTTCTAATCAGCCCTCTGCAACTCCTGAATTACAAATTATTTTCCCTTGTTTAATGTATTCTCTGAGACCCACAGTTTGCAGATTGTACCGTGATGATACTGCCTCTGCTCCTGCTGGATTCAAAAAATAAAATGTCAGTAGTCTTCATTCTATGGAGTATTTTAGTTTCATTTAAACCCTCTCAAATATTTCTTCCAGAAGGTATTACTGTTTATTTAGTAAAAGTTGCCTTCCTTCTCTATCACAGAGAGTCATTGTGTTCTTTACTGTAACAGGGAACAGACTGGCAGCATAATGATACTTGTTCCTATCACGTTGCTGAATGGTCCTGAGGATAGCGCTGTAACACCAGTGCTTGACAGCAGCAAGATGGGAACTTGTAACCCAGACTCTCTCCAATTAATCGGACATGATCAGAGCTTTACTACTTGTGAAAAACATGTGTCGTAAATCCTATGTGTTGCGTACACTGTTAGTCTTTCGTGACCTCCTGCAGGGGTCACATTATTGCTTTGATCCTTGTTCTTTGAACCAAATTCCCTATGGTAGCTAAGGTTCTCTCTCTCTCTCTCTCTCTCTCTCTCTCTCTCTCTCTCTCTCTCTCTCTCTCTCTCTCTCCCCCCCCCCCCAATATTTGCCTGCTCAGCATTATCATGACTAACACAATAATTCAAGCAAACTATTTCTAATTTCCTGGGAGAAAAAAGTACTGTAGAGTCTGCCTCTTAAAATAGAGATGCAATTTTTAAACAGATGAATGAGCAAAATATATTAATTAAAATGAGCAACAGTTTTTTGTTTGTTTGTTTGTTTGCTGTTAAACAAGAGTTTGTGGCAGGATTCTAAGCATCTGATCCCCTGCCAGATTTAAAATTAGACGAGTCATCTAATGTAATGCAGAAGATTATAAAAGTAATTCAATGGCTAGTAGTGTGCAGGAGGAATGCATGATGTGCTTTTTAATGAACTTGGGTCAATACATTCTACTGAAAGACAAAGCAGTTGTCTTTTGAATACATTTCACATACATCTTTTGATATAGGGCTTTGTTTAAATGCCAGCCTCAATTAACACAAAGACCACCACAGACCGGGAGGAGAAAATATTCACATGTATTTTTATAATTTTTGCCTTACCCTTCCAGGTCTTCTGTGTTGACCAGCATTTGTGATTCTGCTTAAATATTTACCAGTATTTGTGGTTCTGATAAAGTATTAAATGTATGCTTCATTTCCATGATGCCTAAGCATTGGTGATGTTACATATTAAGCTGTTCATCTAAGCAAATACTTTTTGTATGAGTCTGACAATATTACAAGTACGTTTGGCAAAATCCATGTCAATGATGTCGATCACATTAGGTATTCCATTCATGTCCATGGCGATATCTTTTGAATCCATATTGCACTTCTTAACTATTAGACGAAATGTTTACAGAATACTTAACACAACTGATATAGGACTCTGCTGCATGATTTGTTTATTAATAGCGTTATAATTAAACTATACCAACTCACTTTGTATTTTACAATGAAGGTAAAACATGTTTTTGCTGACTTTATAAGCATTTTTTAAAAAATGGGATTTGGTATAATTTAATGACAACGCTATTAATAAATGAATCATGATTACAGCAGCAGTTTAAGTGTCATGTGAATATTTCGTCTAATAGTTAAAGTGCAATGTCGGGCTGTCCGGTTTTGTTTTCCAAAAATATCAGCACGGACATTATATACAAACCAATGGAATACCGTGTGTGTTTAACAGAGAGAGAAAATGCATGCATGTCTCCAATCATATGTGGTTTTCACGATCACGTCACCTTACGTTCTAATTAAAACGATATATTTATTACTGCCATAGCCTTATCTTTTCACCTATTGATTCGCTCCATTACCACTGTACTTTATGCATCCCTTCCTGCAATATCATCGGGCAGTGTGTTCTGGGCTCAAGGTTACAAATTGTTAACAAGTGAACAAATCTCATTCCTAACCACAACTATATAAGTCTAAAATATTTCCATAACTACAAATATTGAATTATGTAGGTAGTCTTTGTGTCATCAGGGTCACAGCCGTGGTCTGTTAAATTTCTGTTTCAAGGTGAGTTATAGTCTTTTGTTAATTAAAACCCTCCTTTTCCAAACGCAAATTAACTCCTGATAAATGATGACAAGCAACACGGATTTGCTATTAAATTAACATGCAAACAAAAGAAACAGTCGCAAGAAGCACTACTCGTTAAGATATTAACATTATTTTGTAAATCAACATAATTTCGGAAATCACGTTAGCATGATTATTTAATAACGAGAGAGGCATAACGACCTCTTGAAAATGCCAAAATCAATGCTACATACCGATTTGATGATTAACACTGGAGTTACCATTTACGAACTTTTGAAAATCCTGTCCAGTATGGCTTATAACTGTAATAGAAATGTTACAGAAAATAGAATTGGCTCGACATAATGTACTGGCATTTTGTACTCCTATAACCTTGCTCGCATAACCTTGTATGCTTTGCCTAAGATAAAGTTTGTTACAAGGAACCGCAAGATGCCTACACTGCAGCTGTGGCTGTGAGATAAAAGGATGAGCCAGACGTGTCTTTTTTTCACATATATACCCAAACCACCCATCCTTTTATCTGCTTGCTTAGTTTTATGCCACGTATGCATAGTTATAAGTTGTTTCTCTTATATGCTAAATACCTGAATCATCATTGGCTAAACCTCTGCCTTGCTGACAGTTTTAAGGTATATAAGAAACTGATCTAACTCTGTATGTTGAAACACTGCTCGATGATTATCTAGCACTCTGTGTGTTGAGAGTGTTTTCAGTTTGCAAACTTAAGAAATAAAGGCCTGTGTGTTTGGAACTCGCAGTCTCTCTTCCTTTTATTTAGAATTCCACGACATAACACAACTTTACTAAACTGTTCTACAATAGATCATATTCTGTACTGTACAATACAACCTAATCATGATACAATATCAAACCATGTCTGCCCCCGGTTAAGATATCATCTACAGTATACTGGATACAATATAATATTTTCTGAAACTATAATTATTCACAGTCTTCTATGCTGCCTGAATGTTTTAGTGTCCTTTATATTGAATACTACTTAGGAACCTTCCTTCCTCAGAGTGACTGGGCTCGTCCTAGTATCTAACTGATATCTAGTTCTCTCTGGCATACAGAGCCTCTTTGTAGTGTGTTATGAGGTTGTATCTTGTCCAGTAAGCATCTGTGATCCCATTCTGACGAAGTTAGGAATCCCAAATCCTCTGATCAGTCAAACAGTCTTCTTCTGAATATTTATTTTTCATTGCATTTTGTACACAGGAATCAAGCTCACAACTTCCAGATCTAAAGTTCACCATGGTAACCATTTGAATAACCATTGTTCTGCATGCTCATGGAATTTCTAAAGTGTTAGGAGACCTATTTATAATGCGTATCACATACAGTAAATACAACTCCATGCCATTACATGATAGAAATTCATTAGAAATTCAAGGGGGCCTGAGCCAAGTTTAACTGGCACCATAATGACATATTATTAAAAGGCCCAGTGAAGACTACTTGAAAAATGTAAACAAATAATATTTTACACATCAGTATCATTTTGTTTAAATTAAGGAGCCATATCCACAAAACCTTCAATATAAGCTTACAGATTTGAAACCCCAAAGTATTATATTTTTAAATTTTTTATTTTTTTCATATTGTACAACCATCTTAGACTTACTTCCTGACACATTACTTTGGGACAGTTAAGTAGGCAGTAATTGTATTATGGAGGACACACTTATTAATAAACATTTTTTAGTTTTGTAAATTTTAACATAATTTAAGATGCGTTTCTGCTCTTTTCAGGGAAAATATATATTTTGGAGTAAAAAAAAAAACCTTTGACAATTGTGTGAAGGGCACTTCAGTAACTCCAGTATCTTTTCAAGATCCATTCAAGAATCTGGTTCCTGACATGATGGAAACAAGCATTTCACAGTCTCACACCTCAAATCTGGACAGTTAATTCAATATCCGGAGCAATCAATCTCTTTAGATGGTCTCTGGAGTATTCTAGTCAATACACAATGTGTTTTATATGTAATAGTAATCATACACAGAAATACAACCCACTACATACAAATGATATACCAGTGAAACCTAATTTCCTCTGTTAATCTATTCACCTGCCTGTGGATGAAATACTGTATAGCCTTTACGGTGAAAGAAACTGTCTTGTCTTCTTTTGCCAAGCCAATTGAAACAGACAGCAGACAATCCCCTTTTTTAATCTGTCAGCAGTAAAGGCAAAAAGCATGTACTCACTACAGACCTGTAGATTCATCTCCTTTTGTAATATCAATCAAACAAAGTTTGGCTTGACTTCATTTCACACAACATTAAATACACTGCATTTTTACAATGCTGTAAATGAAACGCAAAGCTGGTTGGAGCTGTGAGGTTTTGTCTTTTTTGCACAACATATATAACAAAAGTTGTAAGTTAGCAAATGAAAATGCAATTGATACAGCAGCACTGTATGATTTCTTCTTTTTTCCAGTGGCTCTTCAAACGTCTGTATTTAAAAGAAGGAATGCTTCAGTGATTTCCACCTCTGCAGTTCTAACATTACATTGTTAACCTAGGAGACCGTCACATTCACAGTGAAAAGAAGGATGCAGGGTTACCAAATACCACAGCTGACTAATAAAGCTAATGAGACATTTATAAATTACATACTATAAAATAAAATTTAAAAAACTCAACAACCTCACACACAAAAATAACAAACTCGATTCCCTAACATTCTTTGGCCTTCTGGAGACTAACATTTATGTTACAATATAGTTGTATGTGAATTCCTCTTCTTTGAAGAAAAGGTCACGTGAAACAATATAACAATATAGCAGTATAAAATACTGAAGCATTGTTTTTAGAAGCCAGCTTTTTTAAATTTTTATATTAACCACATTCACCTCATGGAGAGACTTCTATCTGATCCTAAATGTTGTTTTTTTTCTTTACTTATCTTTACTGTGACCACATTTTGTAGAGATTACTGACACTAAATATTTTTGTTAACCACAAGGAATACTCGTGTGATATGGTGGAGGTAAAGAATTAGGCATGATACAGGTGAATGTAATGTTGAGGGTCTGTGCTGGGATTATGTATGGGGTTTGGGATGTTTGCTAAAGAAAGGGACTTGTTGATTGAAGTACTCTAGTTACAGCTTGTGTGAGTCTGCTATTTGTGTGAATGAATGGCAGATGAGTTTTTAAACAAAGCTTGTCAAATGTTATTTTTTTCATTCTGGTTTGTCAAATGACATCTGTTCTCTGGTTATGTAACCCATTAAAAATTGAATCGTGTAACTGTTTAAAAATGCAGATTGTAAGTTTAATATTTAAGGATTTAATAAAGACCCTGTCAGAAAAAAATATCATCCAAAATTACAGATTATATTATAGTAATGTTTTTATGTAGTTATTCATGTTAAGAGGTCCCAACATAATGCTGGAAATGTATCTTCACTTGTATCTAGGCTTGAACAGGATTCTGAGATTCTTTAAAGCAGGAAGAAGAAAAAAGAAATTAAAAAAAACATACAGTACATATTGGTTGGAACACGGTAATGCCTGTGTAAAATGTACAGTATTAATTCATGTTAAAAATAATGCATGGCTTTTCATTATCTTTCATTATACTGTGGTACAGTGTACCATGTTGCAATATGAAAATAAGTGATTTCTAAAGTCCCCTGACATCTGGGACAGGACTTGTAAAGAAACTCATCATCTCTGTTTTTCTAATTAAAAGTATTTTCCTTTGGGAGACCAGGGATTGACTTTAAACTACTGGTGATATGTTTTAAGCATGCTTTTAGCTAAGATTACTTTCACCAGACAGCAGATAAGAGTAAAGAATGTGCACCTAAATCCCTAGTCGTTCTATTTCATTTAATATACTGTCTGGAGACAGCTTTGTTGTAGTAAACCTCACCCAGTCAAGCACAGTGACTTCTTGAACATCCTGCTACTTTAATCCCTTTATTCCAAGCAGAAAGGTTTCATCTTGACATGGGATTTAATCATTACAGTTTTCTGTCAGTTATATTAAAATGATATTTGTTTGAGGTATTTTGTTGTGTTCACTTGTCCTCAAGACATGATATTTTTTACATTGTAATTCAATCCATCCAGCTTCTTTTTTTCTTGGAGTATTGTTGTTTTAAAACTGTATAATGGATTATATTCAATCTCCAAAGGACTACAGTATATAAACAAACAGTAAAAGTACCTTCAATGTTTTGCTAAGGACTGTTTAGTTTAAGACCAGTTTTAAAAGTGTAAAGGGAACAAATGAGACTTCAGTGTATTTAATGTTTTACAGATACAACCCCATGCTTCTGCCACAAGAAGCAAATTCAACCAAGCTGATTTTAGTTATAGCTAATATCAGCTGATTTACTTTACTGTAGTACACGATAATACCCCATAATGTTTACAATTACATTTCAATGAAAGCAGACTCAACTGTTAAAACTCAATTTGGATAACTTTTCTTAAATGATGACCTATTGACCTACATGGTGTTATTTTAAACTGTTAATAGAAACTGGGTATCAATGAAAACAATAGTATTGATACATTTGTACTTTTAGCCAAGAAAACAAACTATTTTATATTCCATTTTAAGGAACCAGAACATAGCCAGTCAAGTTTATGTATGAAAAATGCAAGCAAACTTGAAGTGTATTAGTAACACTTTATTTGTAAAACATATTTCTTGTATAAAAATGGAAACAGAAATAACAAAGAAAAAGGGCTGAGCCATACAGAAAACAACAAAAACAGTCCAGCAATTGTTAAAGTATGAACCTTTATGGAAAGGTTTTAAAAATAATTAACAGATAGATTTTTTTTCCATTTTCGCAACCATCATTATTTAAAAATGTCTAAAGTAAATTAGCATTCTGGAACCAAAAAAAAGGTCAAAGGTCTTAAATTCAGGACAATGCATTTTAAGATGACCAATACATATTACAATACATGATCTTAATCAGTATTTGTGGTCTGAAAAATATGACTACATTGAATTTTATTTTGTGGACTTTTAGAAAGACCTAATTTGTTTTTGCGTACACATCCAAGAAAAACACAAATAATTGTCAAAAAATAATAAACATGTCCACTTTTTTAGTCTTGTATGGCATACAGACAAAAAATGAATATGGAGACGTTTCAATTTCCTAGCTTTGAAACATTTCTATACACCTGTTTTTTTAAACAAAACCAAAAAAAAATTGCATTTTTATTGGAAAAATATATATAACGAATTAAATGGAGTAAAAAGCACTCATGAGTAAGATCAGTCAGCTCACCGATTTCCTACAATAAATCAATTTTTAGGAAGTCAAAAATGTTCTCTATGTCCGTGTACACTCATAGTACCTGTTTTAGAAGCTGTGCTAGCCCATTCAGTCCATCATTTTTGACCACTTTTAATACTTCCATTCAGCACATTTTGTGTTGACATCGTAGCAGGATTTCTGAGAACTGCCTGCTGTAGAATGGTGGTCTTTTTTTGCATATAAGGTATATGATTGCGCATTGTGATCACTTCAACTTCCTCCGCTGGTACATGTGTGATTGAGGATGCTTTTTTAAATGTAATGAGGTTTAAAAAACATTTGGTAGCAAACTTTCCTTTCCCTCTGGGCGCTGACATCTTCTTCATGCTCTGCCAGAAGTGCCATAAATGATGAAAAACGCATGCAAATTAGCAAAATGGTAATGCTTCGTCACGCACACGTGACCTTTCCTTAGCCCTACCACTAAATAACCACTGACTTGCTTGCACTTGGATCTCGGCCTTGCATTTCCAAAGTTCGGCTCATCAAGGCTCATCCCTTATCAGCACACTATTTTCCCCTACTGGGGGGGAACGAATTTAAAAACACATAATCTAGTCTTTTTCTTTTAATGTTCCCAGTGTTTTAGATCCTACTATTTCACCTGGTAAGCTATCCCATGCATTTATAACTCTCTGTATAATAGCGCTTCCTACCTTCTGTTCTAAACTTTCACTTATGCCCTCTTGTTCTTCTCTTGTTCTTCTCTCTCTGCTAAATTTGAATTAGTGTCTTAGGTTGACTTTATACCATTTGTGATTTTTAAAGACTTCAATCAAGTCCCCCTCTTTCCGTTCTTTTTTCTAGGCTGAAGAGATTTAATTATTTTAAACTGTCCTCATAGCTCCTGTCATGAAGTCCTGGGATCAGCCTAATTGGTGCTGTTTTGAAATTGTGACAGCTAGGCAGAGAGGCAGTTCAACTGCCAATCCCGAAGCAGAAAATGAGGAGGAGGCTGGGAAGGAGGAGTTAAATTAAAAAATTCAGTAGCATGAATTCCGAATTCCGAACATATAGGTGAACATTTGTTCTTGCTCACTGAGGTCTCTGGTCTGAGTGCCTGCTCACCTCAGTTCACCTTACTAATCATAGTAAAAACCCTTTACATAAAGCTCCCAGCTGATACAGGGAGCTTCAGGATGGAGGACCCACGTTTTGAAGTCTCATATTTGAGAAACGTATCTGTAGCTGTAATGAGTGGCTGGTAAATGATATGCCTTCAGCGTTATACAGTGTTTCAGTAAAGGCTCATTTTTTATCAGATGTAGTGATTTGCTGCTTTTTGCTTTAACAATGTGAGTAATAGAAACCACATTGTGCATATGCCTCTCACTCGTTGGAACTGTATCTTTCTCAAGGGATCTGCCTGTCCAGAGATATCCCCTGTCTAATATTATTTGTAATGGTATTTTCTAGTCCGTAACATATTTTTTCTTATATTTAGTAGCTGGAATTCAACTGTGACATTGGTTCAAATGACTTTTCACTTTGAGCAGATCTCAAGGGGTATGGTACAGTATGTGTGTGAACTTGAAATTTTGAAATGTTGTCAGGACAGAGGTATATAATGTATTTCTAGATTTATATAACACATTATTTAAAAACCCAGTGAAATTCTTTTCATTTGATTATTTATTTGTGTTTGCCATTGTGTTTAATGCATTGGTTATGATTCATGTTCAGGCTTCTAATTCATGCACCCATGAGGTTTATTTCACATCCCATGTATAGATTATTTTTTAGATTAGCTAAGTGCTGCTTATATAATTGAGTCCGCACTTTCTAGTCTTTGATCAAAAGAATACTAGGATAAGTGTAAAAACACCCAGCAGAATACCAAGCTACATCCAATTGTGAGATTGCCTGGAATATTTAAAGCTGTTTTATGGATAAAAGCAACAAAACCAAAATATATTGTGTTTGCGTCACAACATTGTACGAGTGGCCAAACATAAAGATGTTTTAAAGGTCAGTGTCATTTTGGTAAAAAATTCCTTGTCATTTGTACACAACCGGAGAGTGCAACTTGAAAGCACTGCAAAGGTTTCAGTCAACCAAGCTTCTTTAAGGAGATTATTTCAATCAATTGTTTCAATGAATTGGGTAGCAATTTATATACTCTACAAAATGAACTTCAGTCATCTATCCTCAAAGGAATAGAAGAAAAAAACTGAAAGCCTCTTATACTGATACTGGTGCTATTTATACTATACCCAAGTGGTGGAATACAATCTAGGGTGAAATTTCTCTCAAAGTAAGACTGCATTGGAATAAGAAGCACTTTAACTATAGGAGAGCCTGGCTGTAATGTACAACTTCACTATCTGTGGTGTTTTGTTTTGATTTGCCAATACAAAGAGTAATCCTAGGGGATAGCTTTTGCGTTTATAGACCTTGATTTACAGTAGCTTGCACATATGCTTCATGTTCTCATCTGCTTGTGGAGTTTCATGCCTTATTGTTAGCGTCGGTAGCTGCATGGCTGACTTTTGCCTAGCTATGTCTTAACATAATCTTCCGATCTGAACAATACCAGTCTGAACAATACTGGCCGACTAATCTGATGAACAGGATCAACAATGCTGTTTTTGTTAAGAGCGCTATCTTTTGCCATTGTTTTTGGTGGAAGTAATACAAATTATAATTTTCTTACTCATATACCTCATTTCCATAGTCAAGCCAACTCAAGTGCTCCCAGGTTAGCCTGAATTTTCCAAAATTCGAGTTGAGGCACAATGCGAGTTGGCTAAAAAAAATAGTGTTTCCAGGGTTTCCTGAGTTTCTCGAGTTATTACGTGAGCTGGACAAGACTCACTCATGTTATCACGAGAGGTGGCCAGATAGTAACCAGGTAACCAGATTACTGTATCATCGTTATTGACATTGTAACATTGTTATCATCAAACATGGCAATGGATACTTGTCCAGAAAATTCACTGCAGACTGTCTTGTGACATTGGACAGTGTCGTAAAATCGCATCTAATCTGTCATAATAGCAGAATGTTTTGAGATTGTTTCCGCTTTTGTTATTGTGGTCCTTGATTTTTCTGTATTCCGATTTTAATTTTTTCCCTACATTGAGTGCATTCCTACTCACACCCATAGAAAGTAGAACTTGACTTATATTTTTAAACACTTTTTGATTTAGAAAAGATCCTTGAAGCTGACTTTGAATGACCCGATCTCCCCAAACAGTAATCAGTGATACCGTTTTATCATGATTCCACGGTGCATAATGTGCTGTCATGTTAAATCTTTTTTTTTAATTTTTATTTTACAGAGTTAAATTGCAGGTATTATTTTGTTTTTTCTAACCGTAATTTGCAACTGACACTGTCTTTTCATAGCTAAGACCTGGGATTCCATGATTAGTGATGTGTTTTCTGCTCGGCCAGAATTAATTCGGACCAGCCTGCATAGTGAAATGGTACCAAAGAACTTGGGTACGCGCCCGAATTGGAGGCCAACTCGAGTTTTACAAAAACATGTAAACGCAGCATTGGGGGGGGGGGGGCAATTAGGTTGTGTACTCGAGTTGGCTTGACTATGGAAACAAAGTCATAGATGTGCATCCTTAAATACATGGTTACAGTACACTTTTGTCATTCAATTCATGAAATGATATAGTCATCTAAAACCAGTTTTTTAAAAGGAAATTATTGATACTTATTGATGAGTTCTCTATTATATTATTAAAATCAGAATACATGCGTATCCACTTTTCTGTATGCCCAGTATGGATTTCTTGGTTTATAAATCTTATAATCTTGCAGGTAACTTTAAGGTTTTCTTTTTTGGTCGAGAACATTAACTTATATAATCCTATGTCCTCATCTTTTCTTTTTGTACTACCATCAGCTAATCAAGGTCATATGGGGAGTTTGAAATCAAGATTTCAGGAGCTCTGTTCACAAGAAAGAAAAGCATTGCCTGGTGCTAAATCCCTTCCAGATGGTGACTGAGATGGGAGAGGTAGGAATACCTTCGGTTCACTTTCTCTATTAGACTGTGAAGAAAAAAAAAGGCAAGTGTCAGAGTCAATGAGAGAAAAAAAAAAGACTTTGTAAAGGGCTGTTGCTAGGGTTGAAATTTCTGTAAAGTGAATACAAAATAAATACAAAAAACAGTACACTGTAGTAACATTGACAGGAGGCCTACAGCAAGATGGATACTCACTAGAAACCATCTCTGTTCTTTATCAAGAGACAAAATGGTTCCTTTCATTTTTATACTTCTAAGAAAAAAAATGTATTTCTCTTTTTTAAGCCAGAATTATTGCCAGTATGGACCCAATCTATACCATGGATGTGTATCCTTGTTGCTGGGATTAAAACAGAGCTCATTGTATTTAACATTCTCCACCAACATTCCATCATTTTCTCAGATTGCGTTCTTTCCCAGTTACCTTAGCACCTCTAAGACTTGGTAATAGTTTCTTCTGATTTGATGTCTGTAAATGAGTGCATAATACCAACTGCTATATTAGTGAGTTTCCATTTATTGATTCCAATATTCAGATGTTACACATACGGTATATAGCTTAAACATTATTAGACACAACCATGTAATTACTCTAATTATGAACAGAAATCAGACAGTGATTAATAACCTAATGTTCTGGGAGAGGCGGTCGGGTTCAAAGATGGTCTGCTGTCAGGAGAGGATTCTCAGGTAAGTTTTCTCAGTTGTTCTCTCAAGTGTCTGTCTTATATCTTTTGCCTAACTTTGTGTGTGTGAAACTGAACTTCGTGCACTCTGCTTACACTCCTAACAATATCTAAACACTGTCAATCTCTTGGTGTGTCAATGGGTAAGAAATGACCACTCATTTAAAGGAATGGAACATCAGAACTCAATTTTTCTGGTGAGAATTTTTAAATTGTTTTTTATTAAAGATTTAAAACTGTCTGTCTCTGTCTGTCTTTATTTATTTGTTTTCTGGTCCCACAGAAGTCAAAGGGTATCGTGATTTTTTTTTGTTTTGTTTTTACCTAGCTCATGCAGCAAGCAGATGGTTAAGGTTTTATTCTCTGTGTAACATGAGCAACAGTTTTAAAGCATATCAAGGGAAGTTAATTGCACAGAACGCGCTGAATATTTATGACTCATTCGTGATGACTCACTTTTAGACTGCTGCATTTCTTGCCAGCATTCTATAGAATCAGACACCTGCTCCTGAGTCAAGATGCATTGAGAAGCTGAGATAATAACAGGTCAAAACTGACTTGAGAGCGTCACTCACTGATTATGAGGTCCAGTGCTTTCTGGTTTCATAAAGAAAAGGAGGGAACCCCTGGGAGCTGGGAACCTTCCTCTAGGGGATCAAGGCAATGAACAGCAAAAAGATGATTAAATTGTCATCTCTACACCAGTTCATGCAGGTGTCTCTTTTAATAAGGTTGTTTACCACTTTCACCTACACGCAGAACTGTTATGGATACCTTCAAATCACCGCAGGGTTAGTGAACTCGTGATAAAATAAATATACTTTCATGAACAGGCTGAACTGAATGTACTGCTGAGGTAATGTTGTTTGAAAGCTATCGACGGTGGAACTTAAAAAATTAAGCACAAAGGGAATGCTGCGGCTCGTATTGTTTCAACTGTAGATTACTTTTTTTTTAACACTGCACATTGTTGTGCTTTCAGCTGTTTTTATTGTTTTTGTATGCTACAACAGGAAGCACTATTCTAAAATCCACGTCCTTTCCAAATTACCTTCAATGGCAAAACTGGCAATACAATGAAAACTCAACAGTTCAGTACAAAAAAGGACACCTACAATGTTGTGAGTCAGTGGTATCAAAAAGGAATAAACTAACACACTGGCAATTCATTGAAGACCCCTGATACTATAAAATTACAGAACTACTACATTGTTCCAAATCCAATATGTTGTCAATGCTGTGGACTGACTGCTATGGTTCTGCTAAGGGTACCTCAGGGTAAAACAATTCTATTATAACAGCGTATCAACGGTGTAACTTTTCTATAAGGGTGATGTTTTTCTATAATATAAAAACGGTTCTGTCATTTTATATAAAAATGGGAAGTCTGGCAGTTCAAAAAATTATTTGACCAGAATTGTAATTATATTTTATGCAGTATAAAGGTGGGCTACTGCTTGTGTACATGTGCGGGTGTGTAAATAAAGATACAATAAACACAAGGACAGTTTCTCAAATTAATAATAATTGTTTGATGCTGGATAAACAAATATAAACCTGGACAATTACCTGTGGGTTAGAAATACATGCCCAAATATCATTCAATTCCTTGTTTTATGGTAAGTCATATGAATTTGCTCAAACAAGCTACAGGCAATAAAGCAGTTACAGCCCTTTATAAAAATCGTACTATATGGAGTAAATAGCTTTGAGAATATAGCCCTATGTGTTCCCGTCCACCATGCCTCTTCTTGAAGATCCAAAAAAGAATAAATGTTTCTACGTTTTCCTTATGAATCACTCTGTTTATATGAGGAAAAAACAAAAGCCTGCAGGAAATGGGAAGCCAGGCTAATCAATCCAACATCCTTCACAGGTGATAAAGCATACCAGTACTTTCTCTACTTGTTTTCCTTCAAACACCAGAGTTGCGCCTCTACCTAAAGGCATAAATCTTTAAACCAATCATGCGTCTGTCATTGGGTAAATAACGCATGAGGTTAGAGTATGAAAAAAAAGCACAGTGTTTGCAGTGGCTGGAAGTTTGAAAGCCAAAGGAAAATGAAGTGCTTTAAAATTCCGTCATTATTATAAAACCCAGGTAAATAAAAAAAATAAAAAAGTTTATACAATTGTCGCTTCACAATAAATTAAGGTTGTATTAAAAAGGGGGAGAAATAGCCACAGGGTTTGATGTACAGGAAATTCTGTACTGTAACAGACACAATCCATGGACAAACTCCAGTCATTTGGGAACGTCATGCAGTAATGGTGAGCAATCCGCAGTGAACTGTTGAAACGTGCCATGCCCTTGACGATGTGAAAAGATCGATTTTCTACACCGTCAGCTTCAATTATTCCACGGCTTTTTCTTTTGCCTCTGGAAAGTTGAAATATAAGACTTTAAGTAAATTCAAGGGTCCATTCCTCTGCTGCTTTGTAACCCAGCCTAAAACATTTGTTTGTTGGTTTTGTTCTGATCGGGCGTTATTTACCTTCAACACTTGTATCTTATTTTCTTAAACTCAACTCATTCCTTAATTTAGAAATAGTCAACAACTAACCATGTTCAGGCACAGTATATGACATCATTTGGTTGATGATGTTTTGCATATTGATGACATCAGGATTAACCACCATTCCATACTGTATCAGATGCTGTTGGCAGACACGGACAGTATATGCGCTTGAGTGATTTAGACAGTTCAACACACTACATATGTTTTTCACATTACCATAAATGGAGTCAACTGCACCCTGCAGATGGCTGCAAGGTACCCCATTATTTAGTGTTATGACTGACAACAAAAACTTGACCTGCCATCTGCTCCAAATAAAGAGGACACTCAAGGCACGTGGACCAGCCACAATCCATCAAGATATACAGCCACGGACCCATGGGCCAGAATGTCCTACACCCGTAGCCATGACGATACATTCCCTTAGAAAATGATATGATAATAATCCAGTGACATGATAAATTGCATGTAGGTCACCTTCATAGGTATTTGAGGTTTCAATCTATGTCCAATCATGTTTTACTAAGCCAATAAAGGTTTGTAAGCACTGCAATTATTTTTTAAATTCCGCTGAAGATTATCCTGTGCAGTATTATTGCGGCACCTTGCATCTTCTTTTTAATGTGTCAGGTTTGATTATAAAGAGATGCCCAAATCCAGTGCCATGGGGTTTTATCTGGATGTTTCTTTGTAAATAAAGCCCCTGGAGGACTTTTTTTTTTTTTTTTGCCCACGAAATGGCTGACCTACATACATCAGGTTATAACATTCAGATATCTTTCAGCATCAATTCTTTAAATAATTAATTGTCATTCAATAATCAATTGTGGGTTACTTTCATTGTTGTTTTTACTTTTGCTGTAACTTCAATTAAAATGACTTATTAAATTACTGGCTTATTACTGATTATGCAGTATTGCTGATTATCTTCTTGCGAGTTTTACAAGGTAAACGTAACTGTGAACTTCCATACAAGGTACATAGGTACTGAATTCGGCGGAACGTGGTCCAGAAACACGCCCATATTCACCTGTGGCTCAGGGCTGAATAGAAAGAGGGCTGCTGCTGTTAAGATCATTGGGATAGATCTAACATTTCTTTAAGCTTCCCCTAAACCATTTGTACCCAATTCAGTACTCAAATTACCAACTATATGATATTTTCTGGCTTTATTTTTCATCATTGAAAAGAAAAACATATTTCATGTGGGTTCATTTTCACCCTAGTACTCAAAAGCCAATTACTTTTTGAGTTATGCCACACATCTTATATTACAGTATAGCATTCAAGTTGACATCTGAGAGGTTCTAAACTTGCTGGTTAATTCTTCAGAATACTGATGATGGCTCCATTTCACACTGAATATTCTCAAGGTATGCTTGTGATTAGTAAACAGGCAGGGGAGTATGTAACATACTGTACTATTTAGTAGCAGTGATGAAGACGTAGCAAAGAGATGTAGTTGAAACAGACATATAACGTTTTACAGGGATCCATTCCTGTAATGGTTAAGCTTGTTAGGAAGCAAGTCCACACCCGGTCTGGGGCTCAGGTACCTTTCTGATCTACCTGTGGTGGATTCTAAAACCAGAGCTTTCACAAATATACCCATATTTTCTATCCATGCCTATAGTATTAGTAATATGTATAGCAAAAAAACTCCTAGCAAACAAAAAAAAAAAAGCCATGAAAGCACATTTTCAGAAAGGTCAACTATTCAACTACATGTATTGAGGGGGCGGGGTTTGGAGGGTGGTGTGTTACTAATTAATTTCAACATATCTTTTCACGCATATTGTTGCTCTGGTATGGAAAATAAAACAAGCTATAGACATGTCAAATCTTCTACTCTCTTTTCCTTTGCCTCTGCAGCATTTTGAAAGCTATGACTGACCAAAACAGACTGATGCAGCAGCAGTATTGTCAGCAGCAACATTTTCACGAGAAAACCTCTGGGAGTGTTGCTGTGATGTTTTTTTTTCCATCTACCAGATGAGCAACAATTCTGGGATGCACTGAAGTGTACAGCAGTTTATTCAGTTTATTTCTCAGGATGTATTTTAACAATTAATTTTAGAATAGTGTTTGGAATCACTCTCAAATCATAAAACCATAAATGACTAATTACTATTTATGGCAAACTAGGATTCTATTTATATAGTGGTTGATGGGTTTTTTATACTCAGTAATATTGTAAAAGGGGGTTGATCTTTAGTAAGCTAGAAAATTCTTGCAGCAGATAGTCAGGAAAACTATATGGAGCATCACTGTCCGACAGTTTTGCGGATTCTCCCATTGTGACTGAATTCAGCTTCTCTAATCTTTATCAGTTTTGAAGACTGTCTGCTCTGTATAGCAACATGATCAATAAAATAATGGATTACCCCATCATTCAAGGATCATTCAAAATCCACAGCACTGATGTTTAAGGATTTGGAGGATGTCTAACAGAATCCCAACACTATTATCTTTAAATACAGAGTGAGGTTTTTGGCTAGGGAGTGAGGTTTATGTACAGGGCATAAGATCCACTGGGGGAGGGAGGCATCAGATGTATTTTTCTGCCTTATATTTGAATTTAATTGGATTATTGTTCCAAGTTGAATGGTAAACGTTAGGATTTTCTTTACAAAGAAATTAAGAACACTAGTGTTTACATGTATTTGGTGCTTTTTGGAACTTTTGCCACAGTACTGTAAATGATTATTTAGATTTGACCTAGAACACATTTAAATGGATTATGGTTCCCAACAACAACATACAACTTCCATTAAAATAATACAGGCAATACTGTAAGTAAGCAGCATTTAGATGTGCATTTGTTTTTGCGTATGGATTCTGCATTGTTGCCACATAGATTTGTTTTACCAGGATTTATATTTTCCGAATGTAATTGTGTACCACTGGAAAAACACTGTTTTCTTGCTTCTTTTATGTAGATTTCGTTCATCACAGTGGTAAACCAGTCATCTAGTAATAAAGGAGGAGAAAGCTGATTCATTAACATACACCCTGTGTTCATTAAGCTGTTTGTCCATTTGAAGGTCAGGGAGGCATGAAACCCCCAGGCTTTGCTTCAACATAGTTACATTGCAGGTTGTTTTAACCCAGAATGCATCAAAAATGAAGAAGCAAGCTATTTCTGTGATGAGCACCTGACTATTTTATTTTTACATTTATAAAAAAAAAAAAAAAAAGTCTTTCTGTCTTTTTTATTGGCAGTACGCACTGTATTCTAGCTCTTTTTAGCATAATAATGCTGTGCTAAAGAGAAGCTCAGATTTTGGGTGATTTTCTCCAATTGCTTACCTTTTATTAAAGTAATTTGAACACCTTTGAGTCTGAGGAATCCTCCAACTTGAGAACTTTATGTTAAAAGACAAAAAGTGACAAGAACTGAAAACCTGGATGGTTCGAAATAAAACATTGCATGTGTTTACCTACAGAAAGTTTTTATTTAATTAAACGTAGAGCATTTATTTATTTTTGATGCCACACTGGAAAGTATTCATTTGTATTTGACTGTCTGCATTAATATAATCTTCACTCACAGAAGCAGTTTCTACAAAAGTAATACAAGCCTTTTCAATGTAATGTCTGGGGCAGAGGGCTGTGTATACCCCTGGCAGTCAGGGTACAGCAGGCTAAGACAGCCAGAGGCATGGTTTATTCAAAGCACTGTAAAGGCACAAACTACATGCTAGCCAAATTCAGTATTATTATTTATTATTATTATTTATTTCTTAGCAGACGTCCTTATCCAGGGCGACACACAATTGTTACAAGATATCACATTATTTTTACATACAATTACCCATTTATACAGTTGGGTTTTTACTGGAGCAATCTAGGTAAAGTACCTTGCTCAAGGGTACAGCAGCAGTGTCCCCTACCAGGGATTGAACCCACGACCCTCCGGTCAAGAGTCCAGAGCCCTAACAACTATATATACTATATATCCTACAAGAAACCTGGTTTAAAAGCACAATTAACCAGCACTAAGTGATCCTCCTCAAAAACACAGTAAACTGTGTGAGAAGAAAAAGTACAGATACTAAAGAAATCTAACAGAAATGTATTTTAAAACACGGGCAATACATTGGTACGACCAATGCTTAATATTTAATAGTAAGCAAACATGTTGAAATATACTTGCTGAAGCCAGTTGTTCCATTCCAACTGCAATTACTCAAATCAATGCTATTTGTGTCCATTTAGGGCCATTCACTAATTCACAGTCACCAAAGGCAAAGTCCTTGTATCACCCCGAATGATATTCCTGATTATAAAACCTGGATTAGTGTTAGGTTACAGGAACTCTCCAGCTGAGGCTTATAATGCATTAATAGGATGACAGTGTTGCCAACCCTTTGTAATGTCCAGGTGTTCCTAAATTGTGCATTTGCTGGTTCAGAAATGATCAAAATCAGTGGTGATTTGAGTACTGATTGTTTTAATCACGCTTAGTTTGTGCTCACACGGCTCCAGAATACACAAGAGGATATCGTTCTGTTTACTTCTTAAGATGAAAGCAAGTAGAGGAGATGCAGAAAACTGCCTGGGGTATGTTTTTTCGGTCGCTCTTGGCATCTTCAGCTGTCATTTATCACGGTTTAGACAGTGCCGCATCTTTTTTGCATTGTTTAATTCATAAATTGTTAATCTCCAATAACGGTTGTGATACATTTTACGTTGTTGACCTGCATCTGTTGATGTCAGTTTGTTTTTTTGTTTTTTGTTTTGTTTTGTTTTTTTAGAAACAAAGGTGTATTGCCAAAAAGCCAATAAGTAATATCAAATAGCCTTGAGGAATAAAACCCATCTAAAAGATGAGACTTTATTTCTGCAATCTGCTGTACTGGACTATAAAATAAGACATAGCCTGCAGTATTTTATCTGCCGGCTTCAAATGAGGCTACTTCCTAACTATATCAGCAAAGTGATGAATTCATACAGATTTCATTTGGTGTTTGCAGTATTTATCCATGGATTCATTATTTGTATTGCTATCATTAGCATGCTAAAATAAAAACAGAATTCCAGATTTTCCAAGCATCTGCTCCTGTGAAAAGTTTGCCTCTTTACGTTCCTTAAAGCACTTTACAAGTCATGATCTGTTTAAAGTAGTGACAATCCTTGGATATCTGCATCTGAATGGTAATTTATATTAATAATTAGACACGTGTTTTAATGATTTATTTTAGGAGTTATGCAGCACTGAAACTGTTCAGCTTGAAGGGGTGTCAAAATCGTAGAGTTATCACTAATTGCTCCCACAGCTTACTCTCAAATTTATGGCACAGATATCCATTGATCAATACTTCATGTGGACTTCAGCGAACTGTCGACTGTAGTGCTGGCAAGGACTTTTTACAACACTCTAGACTGTTGAACTCTCCAACATTCTAGTATTGTTGCAAATCTTTTTTAAACACAATATTGATTTATATAACAGAGTCACAACAAATCACACGGGCCATTTATCAACTGGAACTTTCCCAATCCCACCACTCACATGGTTGAAAATCTCAACTTTTTCCACTTCAGATGGCACAAAGGAACATATTTCATTCTAAACAAAAGTAACAACTGCATTGCTGTTTTCTCTAGTTTAACCATAGGACAATGAGAGGGACTTGTATTTTGCAGGAAAATTTGCTTTCCAACAATGTCTTTAAGACTGTTATATTGTCATCACATGCATGTGGGCTGATCCACGTTCTACGATTCATAATGATAGCAGCCTGACGTTCAGAAGTTAACTGAAGTTTTTTTTTTTTTTTTTCTTTTTTTTTTTACTGCTGGTGGTGAAACTAAAATGTCAAAATAATTATGATTGTGATTCAGCAATACAAAATACATCACACAGGATAAGGCAGCATAGGTAAGAATGCTGTAAAAAGCATGGTGTGTTTGATTGCACTTTAAAGAAATAGAATTTGAACAACTGAGACCAAGAAAATTATATATATATATATATATATATATATATATATATATATATATATATATATATATATATATATATATATATATATGAAACACTCATGGCTGTGAAAGAAAGGCACACCACGATATTGTCAAAGCATTAGAAAACTAACGGTGTAATTTATACTGTTTTGTGAGATAACACACATAAGTACATTTGATCCCTATGGTCTTTTTTCCAACTGGTCTTCTATTTCCAGCTTATCCTACACCATTCCACTTTTATTTAACAGTGATCCAGTTCTTCCTCTGGTTATTTCCAGTGCAATGCACAACAGACAGCTCTGCCCTCAACTTGACTTCTCAAGGGTTGCCAAGCACAGACAGATATCTATGGGGATCTGAGGGCAGGCTTCTGCATCATAGCAGACTGGTGGTACATATGCTAAATCACAATACCTGCTTTTTGCAATTTTACAGAAAAGCCAATCCAATTAAATACAAACCTAACACCCTTCCTGAAAGCGCTTGTTTGTATATATATATATATATATATATATATATATATATATATATATATATATATATTACTGACATCAGGCCAAAGCACAGTTAAACACGCTTAAAAACAAAAGCAATAACAATCTTAGCTAGGTAGTCAAGAAAAATGATTGCTTTACAAACATTAATTACACATGGCCATATAGCACAGCAAATCAGACAGCCCATAAATAAGTAATAAACAGATATGAACATTTTGTATACTGCCAGAGGTGCTTGATAATAGCTGTGACTTGTAATAATCAGGGTTTGCTCTGTATGTGGTCTTTACCACAGGTTTGACTCTATTATGTGAGTTTATATTGTTGCCAATCATTTCCTCCCATACTGTAAATTGGGAGGAAAATTGAGAAAAAAAAATAATTTTAATTGGAGTGCATCTTATTGTAAGTGGTTAAAGTACAGGGCTTGTAACCAGAAGGTCACTGGTTCAAATCCCACCTCTGCCACTGACTGACTCACTGTGTGACCCTGAGCAAGTCACTTAACCTCCTTGTGCTCCATCCTGCGGATGAGATGTTAAATCAATGTCCTATTGTAAGTGACTGCATATAAGGCACAGTTCACCGCCTAAAGCGTTTTTGTGGCCGATATCGGTTCCATTACATGTGGACTGGAGCCTGGCTTTGCCTTTATCTGTCTGTCATACTTTAGAAGCTTGTTGTTTTTACAAATTAGGTATAAAAAATAAAAAAATAAAAATCCTAGGGATTTACTGAGATGAACCCCCCCTCCCCCCCCCGCCCCTTTAAATGTTTTCTTTTACACTCATGTGTCATTTCTGCTGATTTATTCCAAACGTCTGTCTTAAAAGTTATTAGAATTATGTATTATGTATTATTCCGTCAATCTTCGAAAGGATTGCATGTGTCAAAACCGTCACAATCTCTGTTGCCAGATGTTCATGATATCAAGTTGTCAATTCTTGTTTATGGAAGGAAAACCTGCATCAGATTAAAAAAATCACAAATAAAAAGCTCAGTTAGGAACAGTTTCTCAATTAATGACCCAATTGTTTAAATTTGAAAATCGCATGAAACCAAATGCCTGTCACCTCTTAGTGGTGCATGTTACTTTTACCAGCAGTTCAAAGCATATGAATATACAGTAAATGTTGTAATATTCGTTATAAATTGGTGTAATAAATAGTTAATTATGTATTTTATTTAAATAAAATATAAAATACAAAATGCACATGAGGTTGTCTCTGTAATAAGTTCTGTAATTAACAAAATGAAAGACTAATATCCATAGACACTTGTCACATTTGGCAGGCTACAATTACTTAGAACTGGACTATCATTAGCTCTGAAAGAGAAAATGAGGAAGGCATCCCGTTTTGCAGGAACTGATTTATCTGTCTATCAATGCAATCTATTTTCTGAAATAACATCCTCTGTTTTGCACAAGAAATCTCTTGTGAGTGGAGCTGTTGGGACTCTAACAATGTGTATCAGCAGTAAATGTGACCAATAGCCACATACTCAATACTTTACCAATGCAGCATTTCTCCAGAGTAATCTAGAAATTATTGCTCCTGGGAAATGCCAAGTTAATAGCATTTACCAAATCGTTAATTTAATACTTAATTTTATCAACCTATACCTTGCTGGCACAAGCCACAGCTGGATTTATTTTTACATCAGCCCCCCCACCCTGGATTACATATTTCTTGGTTATACTGAATTACCCCAAAACAATGATTGATGCAATTTACGCGGATCCCTGGTACTTTACATTTCTCTAGCAGGGCAAAGGTTGATCAAATCAACCCCTTAAAATGTTTATTTTCTACTGTATTCTTTATTGTGTTTTCAGTCATCTACTCAGAAGCATTAGGAAACCATATTTAATGGAGCATTCCCAGAGAACAAATTCTGCATGTGTGAAATCAAATTGCAAATGCTCTTAGAGAAATACAGAGCGCAAAAGGCTTTATGAAGAGGCTAGTCAAGAATTACACATTTCTACTGAGTCTGTGTCCCATACATTTGTGGCCTGATATAGTATTGAGTTTTTTTTACTTATTTGTCATTTTTTTCTGAAAGAACAATAAGTAAGATACAGTGAAGGTGCTCTGAGAAAAAGCCTATGCATTTAGTAAATATAAACCTTCCAGACCACCACAGGGATCATATCGCCCAAACCAAACAACTTCCTTTTGTCAAACCTATTTGTGTGACGTCTTGAAATTCAGACATATCAACCTTCCTGATACATGTGATGTCTGAGGTGCACTTTTTTACCATGCTATCTATGTCTGACTAGACAAATTAAAGTATAACAATCTCAATAACTGTTATTGTGTCAGCTTTCTAAATATTCAGGGTAAGACTCAGACCTTTCATCTTGAGACTTTTTCTTTTTCTATAATAACAGATTCAAGATTACATAGAAGATGCAAAAATATTCTGTTGTTGGGCATATTAAATATTTTAGCACAGTATATAGAAACATACTGCACAGAACCTTCAACACATAAGATTGATTAAACAATGCTAATAGCAGCTCACAGCTTAAACAGTATTTTTCCATACATACACAACTAATACACATGTACTTGTTCTTGTAAAATGTGGTTTTACTGATCCTATAAAATACGTTTTCAAATAATTGCATGACTGCTAAAACGCTGAAGAATGATGTGTACTAGTACACCTTCAGAACACAGTGACATTTGAGATGCCTCATTATCTGTGGCACCCTGGGGTGGGGGGGAGGGGGGGGGTATGCAAAGTTAAAGTGATTAAAAATGGGTCCAGTTTTAATTGGAAGCTTATTTTAATTGCCTTACGACAAGGAAACAACCAGTTGGCTTTTAATGATGATAACTCATTCACTGAACTGTCTCGCTCAATTGGCATTGCATTTAAAGTGTCTGAATGATGAACCCCAGCTTTTTATTGAATTAGGGCGCTTTTTTAAATCAGTTGCATATTCCAGGATGTAATGGAAAGCATTACAATGGGAAAAGTTCTACCAACAGGCTGTTCAACTATAAAATAAAATAAAGATTATTCACTACAATAACCAGAAGGTACTGTATGAAGTAATTTACAGACAGTGAAATAGAAAAGTGAAAAATTAACGTGAAAGAGAGAGTCAAATAATTTAACCTGAGCTGTACCTGAGAAATAATACATACGCTGTTACTAATAAACAGGTACTAAGCTACTAGTTTTGTAGTGGTGAAATCCAACGTGGACTCTTTCACAAAGCAAACAAAACAATTCATTTTAAAAGTTCTTCATCTGTATTAGCAATGAGTATAAAGACTTACAGTCCTTAAACAAACACTATTAACTAATTTACTATGAATACTGGTATATGATTCAGTTGACACTCCTGTCAAAGGCTTCCTACAAGGTTACAGCTGCATACAACCCGGCTGTTTTGATTTCTGCTCATGCTGTCCAGATGCTGGTAATAAGGACTTACAATCATTAAATGTACAATCTTCCTGTGTTAGATTGAGTTAAATAATGGGGTAGCAGTGGTATGCGTTCATGCATCGATTTGTATATTCCCATTCTATTTCTAGAACTTTATTATATTATATTAAAAATATTTGCTTATATGAATAAAGTCCAGTATGAGCACATAGTAAGTACGATGAATGGATGAGAATGATTTCAAATTAGAGCAATTACAAAAAACGTGAATACGGATACCAATAATAGTAAAATAAAGTACAAGATACAGGAAGCCGTTATAATTAAGAGCAGTAGTAGAACTGGCAAGGTATGGGGCAGTTCAGTTCAAGTACAAGCTGATGCAAGTACTGATACTGGTCAATTACACCAATACTCGGCTTAAGCAGAGCTGTTGATGTTCTGTTTGCTGTTAGTGTTACATTGAGTTGTAGGATCACGTCCACAGTCAGAGAGAGGCATTGTTTCGCAGCAGCTCTGATTGAAGGCACTTGTCTTCTCACCTCCAGGAGATATGGTCTAGTTTTATTGCAGACCTCATTTAGGCAGATCTGTATACTGGAGCGTGCCATTTTAGTCCACTTGATATTTTTGTTTTGAAGATACAAAACAAGCAGCAGAGAACCAAAGTCGTTATATAATCTGAATTACTGAAGACACTAGTAACCCAGGAAGAACAATAGTCGTTGATAATGTACAGTGCTGGTTAGTAATCCAATACAGGTCTTAGTAAGCAGATCTATAGGACTGAAAGAATCCTCTCGAAATCCTAGAAAAACACATACCAGTATTTCTCTTTTGAATAAGTATATTTATAATGGAGTTAATCTTTAAGTTCTCCCATGCATGCCAATATTTAACTTGAATATGTGAGTATAATGCAATTGAGGACTCTTGATTTAAAAGAGCAATAAAGGACTTCTAATGTTTCAGCTTTGGCATGTCTACCTGGCATTGCAACAAAGCAGGCAGTGTCCCCATCTGCTGCGCAACAGAACTATCTTACCCATCTTGTTTTGTTTCATTGGAGCTTGGGTAATGAGGATACCAGCTGTGCTTGGTAGGTAAGTTAAAGCTGAAGAGCTAAGACTATCAGCACAAATGGGAAATGCAGCACAAAGAAAAATGATCCAAATAAAAATAGCATGTGAGCTGAAAAGAAGTTTCCTCACAATGCTTTGCCAACAGCCAGAGTCAGTGCACAAACTGCTAATTTACAGCTTTAGGATATTTTCCACTTTGATAAAGTGGGATTTTGACAAGGCTGGGATGATAAATAAGGACTATCCTGCTTTGTAACCCCTCGAAACAGCTCGGCTTCATAGCTTTAATGGAAAACAATAAACAGCTTCCAGGAATAATATGTACTGACATGACAGCTATACTGTGTAAAAGGCTGTATGTATGCCAATGATAAGGAGACCATTTTGTTCTACCTTTGGAACTTCAGATAGTGACATTTACTTTTAGGTGCCCAGTCTCCCTATAGCAAAACAAAAACCCAGACTGACGGAATTACAATGTAGAGAAAATGTGTTAATATCTGTTAATTCAGCAAATATTTGAAAGCAAAACAGTGTATTTAATAATAATTACTGCAATTGACTAATATGGAGAATATAAACGTGTACCTGCTTCATACATGGATTCCTGGAAGCCTGGAATACAATCTAGTATAAAACCAATAATAAATAGTTTATTCTATCTTGCATTAAGAGTCTTTTAAAAGATAAAATGGAAAACCAGACACTCATGTTTCTCCTTGCTGAAAGGAACCCTGTCATGTGATTTTTATATTTCTTAAATTAATTCCCACAAGTTTCCAGTCATCACGTCATCCTTTTAGTTTGACTAAGAAGCTAATCAATAGCTTATAGAAGGGAGTGTATCAGTTTATGCCATACACAGCAGTTGGCAAACCAATAAAAAGCACTTAACTACACCATGAGGTATGATAGATAGAGAAGGGTTAGCATTCTTATGAACTAAAAGCCCACTGATATGAACTAAAAGCCCACTAATAAGCATTGCAAACAACACTCAAAATACTGCACGAGAGGTGTCAATCTTGTCAGTTTCTCTTTACTATCAAACATTTAAGGCTCTGTGAAAATATTTACAACCTCAGTCTAGCACGCAACCTAAATACCTAAAATATCGATTATGTATACATACCATGGCCCGTACAGTAAATTTGAAGAATTTACCACATCTGAACCCTTCTGGATTTCTACACTTGGATTTTGTTCAAATGTAAAAACTGTAAAAAGCCGGTAAAACAATAGTTTGGAAAAAATGAAGAAACATAATACCAAATTGTGGAAAAAGTACACATCAAAGCATAATAAATTAAGCAATCTGCAACAGGATTGCTGGGGTTTACCCCCTGTTCTTTAAAGTGTTGCTATTGAATCTTTCACCAAAACCGGATTCAATGACCCACAGCTTATAGACAAATCAATGATGTCTACCAACAGACTGAACTTGTGGCATAGCCGACACAGGAAAGGAACACTTTTCCATAATGTTTATAATTCTCAGGATCAACTTAGTCTGTTGAGCTTAGGGATAATTTGCTATAAAGATGATAAATGCATTTCTCTCTTTGCCTGGAGTGGGGTTTCAATGCAGTAAGAGTGTCCAATGTCCATGTATGACTCTGAGCTTCATGCACGACAGGCAACACATTATTCTGCACAATTTCAGTCAGAAGATGCCAACTTGGACATAATTACAACAGAGATATTGATACGAGAAGGGAATTATGCTGTTCATAACATATTTATTGTATTAATTATTATAGCAGCTGTATTGATATATAGCTGATATATAACATCTATATATAGCAATCAAACCTATTAAACAAAAACAATTTTATTAGCAGATCACATTTAATGGCAGGAAGGAATTAGGAGTTGGGGGGCTAATTTTGTTGAAGTCTCATGTACTTGGCTCTCAAACTCAATCACTTAATAATTTGAGTGGTGATTTGAAGAATATTAGGGTATGCATACATACACACCAATATTCAACTCTTCAGTAGCCGTAGGTTTAGGAGGTTATCAAATTGAGAGAGCCAGATAACGACTCCTCCAGCTGCTGTCATTTACAATTAGGCTTTTTTTTTTTTTTTTTTTTTTTTTTACTGGTTTAAAGCTTGATTGCTTGTCAAACTAGAAATAGAAATGACAATACCCTGACTGTCTTTTCAATTCCACGGGGATAGTGAAGTGAATTGATCCCTACCTCGTTACTGTTATTTATGTGTATTATTAATTTTACTAAATGAAACATGTTATCTATAGTAGTCATAGGCTAATTTACAATGGTTCGCTGGCGTACATTACAGTTACTGAAGAACTTATTTTATTTATTTATTTTTATTAGCTGTCACAAGTATAATTTGTCACTAGAATTTGTTACAGAATAACCCTCCTTTTTCTGATATTTCCACTGGCTAGAGATTATAGCACTGGTATAATTCTATTCAGCATGGGCTCTTGGTTTAAATGATTAAAAGGGTCCTTAGCACAAAACTGCAAATGCTATTAAACGATGGAGTGGAAGTTAGTTAAAGTGTTCAAAGGTTGGGAAAGGTGTTCAACAGTGTCAATAACTGTTCTTTGCATGACCTTGTTAGCCATTTCATTTATTCAATACGGTCCTACAACTGCGGTACTAAAGGTTAGCACAACACGACGCTAGATCTAGACAATCACTTTACACAGTTCCATCACACAACCTCAGTGCTTTGGGAAACAAGAACTCAGTCCGTGAAGCATGCCAGTTAGATTTGAAAACATTTCAATTATTAATGTACTGGTTTTTATTCTGCTTTGTGGGGCTTGTCTGTAGATCAGATACACACATATTGTATATCTAGAATTGTTTAGGAGAAAAGATTTTCAAAAAAGGGTTTTACTTGTAAAACCTTTACGCAAAAATGATTGATGAAAAACAGCTTTATTATCATGAACATTAATTGTAAAGGACATTGATAAAGACTTTTCATCAAAATGCCACTGTATGCTCATGATTGAGTGTTCAAATTAATAGAAAAAGCTACCCTTTCCCAAAAACCAACCTAGCAAGCAATATAATGTATAAAACTAAAATTTAATAAGTGAGGACACAAGCTTTTGTTTACAGGCAAAGATGCATTGTATCATAACTACTAGCATACAATGTACAGTTAAACAGCCAAAACAGTAGGAACAGGAGGATATTGAAATTATTAAACTGTAATGCAAATCTTTTAAACTGGATATATCGAACAAATGCACTTTTATCCATACCTGGACATTACAATTTCCTTTTCTTTTGATCAATTTGTTTTGGTAAAATGAAATCAATGTAAAACGTGTTGTCAAAGGTAGCTGTATTCCTCATTTGCTAACGGTAATGCCAACACCAATTATTCACTGTGTTTGTGATAATGAAGCAGAACAATAATAATAATAATAATAATAATAATAATAATAATAATAATAATAATAATAATAATAATAATAATAATAATGGCTTTCATTTTACAGACATCGAAAGAAATAATAGCCTATTTAAACTTTAATCTTAGATTAACCATTTTCTATTTATATGATGTTGGCTTTAAGTAGTGATTTTAGCATGCTGTAACAGCTCATGCAAGGATTCGAGTAATAGATTTGAACAATGCATTGAGTTTCTCCTCAAATACAAACAATTGAGATAATCCTCTGTAATACACTGTCTGTACGCACACAAGTCCTTACATTTCCTTTTAGTACAAAATATGCTTACAGTTTTCTAAAGATCTCTGCCAGTGCTATGAACATATTTTCCTGAACCGACTTTACACAAAAAATGTTTACATTGACCTGGAGGTGAAGTGAGGGCATATAAACAATAATAAAACACAAGTGTTTTGAACTGGTCTTGTGTCACATTGCCAAAAGCTTGACAGATCCTTTATTCATCTGTCAAGCTAGTATATATTGTTATGCATATCCTACTTTACTATTGTATGTTTTCTTTATAATGCAATACGCAAGTTCCTGCATTCACATCCCAAGATATCATGAGCTTTCATAAGGAAACCATACACAAAACTACAGCCTAGGCAACTGCAACTACAGAAAAAGGCAATGGCAAAATGTTTAGTATCAGTACCTACTATATGCAGAAGGAAGTCTTCAGCATGCCAGCCAAGTGCTATAGGGTTCTTCAAACAGTCTCCTCTGTACCTTAGCCTCTCCAGTCCCTGCTTGTCTGCTCCGTCTGTCTGTGTGTGTACGTGTGAGTGTTCTGGTTGCTGGGTTGTACAGTAGTAGACTGTTGCTAATCTCTGCCTAGCTTTGAGAGCTGTGCTGATGCAAAATGCAAAGAAGTCAGCGGAGAATAGCTCGCCTTAATCTAAACACATAGCAGCAGCCTCCCTCCCATACAAACACAATATCCAATCTAAGTGGATTAGGGTAATAAAGCAGGACTGCTGACACATTGATCCACATCTGAGTAGAGATAAATTACTCTTGACAGAGATTAAATAAAGCACAGCTAAATAATTTGTTTTAAGAGATTCATTTAAAAACATCTGCTTTGAAATCATTTGTGTATGTCCCGTCCCCCCCCCCCCAACCCCCCAACCCTCCACGCCCGCGCTTTAAAATAAAGTATACCTTTCATCTAAAAACAGGCGTCAATCAACAGAAGTAAATATTCATCCTGCTAAGCATGCTGAATTACTCCTCGAGTGGGAAATGACTAAATGTATTTGGATGCTGGCCATATTCCTCAAAACAGTATGGCATGGTCTATTAACTCTTTTCTTCATTGTCATTAGTATTTAGACAACCAAGGCATGTTTATATGTGAAAGAGGGTAGTCGTCAGTCTTCCAAAAAGCAGAAACATATACATTCTAATATACATTTTTACATTCTAAAACACCAATATATACAATGTGCTTTGTGAAATTACTTGTGTTTCAAATAGATAGTGGTGTTTTTTAAGCAGTTTAGCAATGTGATAAAAAAAATAAACTGTTAGTTGTTTTAAAACTGCTGATATTGATGTAACATGTAAATGTTCCTTTCAATCTTTCCTGAATTCTCAATACAAGGGGTTTAACTGAAATATATTTTTTACAGTCATAGCAATCTTAAGTGACCTGGCAATATGGCACGTATCATGAACTGATGGTGTATATTATGGTTTTCTGAGTGGCTTACGGTCACCTTCAGGTGTACTTCTATACATAAATCAAGTGAAGGTTTCTGACAGTTCTGCAGTGGCTGTCAAACTTCCATTATTTGCAAAGACTGCTGCCACCCCCATACAACACAATGCAAGCCATCCCTCTAACTGAAACATGTACAGAGCCTAAACCTACAATTATATGAATTCTATATATTTTTTTTTTGTGATATTGTACAGCTCTGGCCAAAAGTTTTGCATCATCTAGAATTTTAGGATTGAGGAATTATTTACTACTATTGAGAAAAAAAAAAAAAAAAAACTATGTGAACATAATTTAGATCTTTTATTTAACATCATGTAATCAAAGACATTAAAAAATTATATCGCAAAAGTCTACCAGAAGCTGTAATAGTAGTACAGTAGTTCAGTATTTCAATTTTTGACAGTTTTTCATTAAGTATGTGGAAAACTACATCAGTATGTAATTCGTTAACGTTAACGTAACATAGCAGGTTGCATTCGACTTTATGAAGCAACATATTTTAATTCTATAGGGTGATGCAAAACTTTTGGCCAAAGCTATGCAATAGCTATCAAAGCAAAAAACACTGTATTATACTGTCAACAACCAATTATATTAATATAAAGTATAAAGTAATATAACCATGATGTTAAACAGCATATAGTAATAAATCATCCTTCGTCATTTAAAGAATGTACTACTGCTTGTCTTTCAAAACACTCTGGAATACATGTCAATCTTGACAGCAGCCTTATAACTATTGATCACTTGTCATTTGCTGTCTTCCTTCTCACATTATCACTGTTGGGAATCGATTTCAAAATTGCTACAGACCGGAATACCTCAAAGCATAACTATTAAATGTGAATGATCTTTATTGCATAATTAAACTTTATGAAATGAAAAGGTTCCTTGCCAGTGTAGATGAGTATATAAATGCACGAGCAAGATGTAATTTTGGTTCTGTCATGAAAAAAGATGTTTTAGCCTTCTGTTAAGAAAGTCTCAATGTATTTCAGGTAAAGTAAAATCAAAAGCAGGAAGCCATGTTGAAAGGCTATATGTGACATTACTGCAGACAGGTTATAGAAACAATGGCATGTTAAAACTGGAAACAAGGAGAAAACACTAAAAGATGCAAGCTGAAAGACAAGGAAAGCACAAACAATATGAATTCAAGTGATGTTGGACGCATATCTCCTTTCTATCAGGAAGAATAAGTGTGTCCAGTAGTGTTTATATACTGGGCATCAAAAGAAACGTATCACTCATATTTGAGCATCAAAAGAAACTTATCACTTATATTTGAAATTCACTAGATGTGATCGAAAAATGACAAACTCTGTTTTAGAGCAGGTGCAGTGACTTTTTATTGTGCTGAATAACAATTGACATCACGACGATGCTGCAAAACGATCTGTCACTCTTGGGCAAGTATTGTGACTCTTGGTCTCCCAGTTCGTGGCTTCTCATTGACAGAGTGTGTCTGGTTATACCATCTCGCCAGGTTTGAAATTGTTGGCTGTGACCACCCAAGATGAGGAGCCACAGTACGTTGCCCTAGTCCAGCCTTTTTTCTGTGATTTTCCTTATTGCTTTTATTCAAGCTTGCAATTCAACAGCTGAAATCACTCCAATCCAGTGTCCAATCAACGGTCTCACTAATTAGCTGATTAAGTGCATATGCTTCACTCAAGCGTGTCATTGTCAAGGATGAATGATCGAGTGATTAAAAAGAAACCAAAAACATTTTGTCAATGTCCATCATTTATATACCTTATTTTTTTTTGAAAATAAATGTTTTATAATAGTGATAAATGTCTTTTGATGCTCGGCAAATTAAGGTCATTTTTGTTTCTTCAATGAAAATTGGGGCCACAGGAAAGAGGTATCGGAAAGCTGTTTGAATCTGAAGCAGTGGTATGAAACACCCCTGATAATGGTATAATCCATATTAAATGGCCCGCCTATGTAGTATACAGGTGTGACCATTTTTTTAGAGGTACTGTATTCCTTTTATTAACCTCTACATTAGGGGCATGGTGATACTCACATTTTCTGAGTAATTACCTTAGAAATTTGAAGTTGTTAGGTATTAATTAAAGTGAATAAAACGTGTTCATTACTCAACACAAAACAGTCCCTCGGTTTCCCTTGTTTACACAATAATTAAGTACCAATCTATAACAATCTGACAGTGTTATTTAATATAGAACCTGCTGAGAGCAAACTGTTATATTCTGTAAGTGATTATTTGTCTTAGCTTTCTTTTATTTTTAAGTTTCCATAAAAATGCATAATTTCTGCTTTGAATTGTGGGATTGTAGTCCTGGGCAAGGTGTTAACTGATTATAAATCTGCTTGGAAAAATCTTGCTCTATGATTGGTTGGTTGTGTTCTATCAGCCATACGTTAATCCCACACAATCTTTCAACACACATCATATTTGATTCAAATTCCTCCGCCACTTACCTGTCCTAATTATATAACATGTAATATCTATAAGTAACCTCTAACCCAGACCCAGAATCAAATTATAATCTTTTTAATAGGAAAAAAAAACAGTTGAATGGTATGAAGATGAATTTCCTGAACCAGACAAAGTACTAGTAATTACTTAAAAAGAAAAAAAAAAAATGTCACAGTGAAATAATGAAACCAGAACTGAATCAACTCAAATTCGAACTGGACCCATGTAGAAGTGCCAGTGTAAAAGGAACTTAAGACAAAGTGGAAATGACAAAACACACTATCCCACAGAAACACCTGCAGAGCTGTAGAAGCAAAAACAATTTTAAACAATTGTAGTTTACTTATCACTGGAACTATTTTCTTGTGCGTAGTGATATTTACTGTTATTGGAAATATTGTTTTAGTGTTCTGTATTAATTAAAAAAGTAAATAATTCTTACAATTTTATAATTGGTTTATAATAGCATGAAGGCACTCCAAGCGGTGGGATGGCATGATATAACTGCACACTTAAGGGTTATAAGGAAGGAAACAAGTTTTCTTCCAGGACAACCTTGTACTTGGCTTGATTCATGCCAAAGCTGCCCGATTCCAGCCTTGCTGAAGCACCCCCAGATCATCACCGATCCTCCACCACATTTCACACTGGGTGCGAGACACTGTGGCTTGTAGGCCTCTCCAGGTCTCCGTCTAACCATTAGACGACCAGGTGTTGGGCAAAGCTGAAAATTGGACTCATCTGGGGGTGCTTCAGCAAGGCTGGAATCGGGCAGATTTGTCTTTGTGAAGGACGCATGAATCAAGCCAAGTACAAGGTTGTCCTGGAAGAAAACTTGCTTCCTTCTGCTCTGACAATGTTCCCCAACTCTGAGGATTGGTTTTTCCAGCAGGACAATGCTCCATGCCACACATCCAGGTCAATCAAGGTGTGGATGGAGGACCACCAGATCAAGACCCTGTCATGGCCAGCCCAATCTCCAGACCTGAACCCCATTGAAAACCTCTGGAATGTGATCAAGAGGAAGATGGATGGTCAGAAGCCATCAAACAAAGCCGAGCTGCTTGAATTTTTGCGCCAGGAGTGGCATAATGTGAAAGACTGGTGGAGAGCATGCCAAGACGCATGAAAGCTGTGCTTGAAAATCAGGGTTATTCCACCAAATATTGATTTCTGAACTCTTCCTAAGTTAAAACATTAGTATTGTGTTGTTTAAAAATGAATATGAACTTATTTTCTTTGCATTATTCGAGGTCTGGCAACACTGCATCTTTTTTGTTATTTTGACCAGTTGTCATTTTCTGCAAATAAATGCTCTAAATGACAATATTTTTATTTGGAATTTGGGAGAAATTTTGTCAGTAGTTTATAGAATAAAACAAAAATGTTCATTTTACCCAAACACATACCTATAAATAGTAAAACCAGAGAAACTGATAATTTTGCAGTGGTCTCTTAATTTTTTCCAGAGCTGTATATATATATATATATATATATACACACACACACAGCAGGCCCCTATATATATATATTTTTTTTATATATACCGGAATAACTGGACAGGACAAGCAGAAACTGTCATGTTGCCTCTCATCAGTGGCGAGCAACAATTACAGTCTTCTTCGCTGTGTGGGGTTTCCCTGCCTAAAAGACACTGCATGAATGAAAAGAGCTTTGTTCACAGTGTGAATAAAAATAGATTGATTTGCTAAGATACACCTTTGATTTTGAAAGTGTGAAAGAATATGTTGTTGGTTCTGTCTAAATCTGTACCTATATTATCATCCTCTCAGCAGAGACTTCAGTGTGGTTTTGAAAGTTCCTTTCCTGTTAAAGGGAGCTGAAGGCTTCCATACTTTATTTGATTTTCCACTCTACTGGGGCTAATCTTATCTCTGGTCCACACTACTGGTTTGATTTTAATCTGCTTTCTTCTCTTACTCACAGTTTATCCCTTCATCTCTCATTTCAAAACTCCATTTGTTGTTGTGTGAATGTCACACCAAGATGATTTTAGTTTGTAAAGACATTTCTTGTTTTTAAAAACTCAATTTATAACCAACAGAGATTTGTTATTAACTTGGTCTGGCCTATTAATCCCCACATTTCAATCAGACGGGCTGAACTAAAGCAAGCCCTTAACCCTCCTGGAGACAAGGTTTTACATCAACATTAAACTACTGTAACCAACTAATTTAAATTGAACATGTTATCTAGAATAATAAATAAATAAATAAATAAATGCGACAGACATTTGAACATCTGAAGATCAAAATAAAGAACACTGGAACCCCTCTGTCCGCAGGGTATTTTACAACTGCAAAATCCCCAATTATTAGATATTTTTTATACGATGGAGAAAGTAAGCACTTAAAATTGCAGAATGACTCCAGATAGGAATCATGTTGTAAGCTAAGATTATCAAAGTTGTTGGAAAACATGGATCGAGAATTGATTAGCAGTTTGCTACGCATGTGGACTGGCAGAGCTATACTGGTGTTCTTTTCTGAAAAGAGACTAATATTGCAGATAGCAGACTATTTGGTTCAAATTGCATGTACTGCTAACAATTGATAAGAGACCTTGCGTCTACAAGCTTCTTGTCCAACATTGACTGCAAGCTAACAAGATAACAATGCTGTGGACCAGAAGGGGCCAGGCTTTAAGACCTTTGGAATACAAAGCATAAAGGAGCTAAAAGGCTCCCAGGGACTGCCGTTGGACCCAGAGGTTCACAGGGAGAATAAGAGATAATGCCACTGGACTCAAAGGGTCTCAGGCAAAACGGAGAGATAGGAACAAGGAAGATGACAAAAACCAGATGTATGGACCTTTTTGGGGCACCAGGGGTCTGAAGAATGCACTGAGTTCAGAGGTCGTCACACTAGACTACACACACAGACACACACACACCACACACACACACACTCACACTAAATGAAATATATGGTAACAGGATAATGTGTTGTACCTTTTCTATTGGTTAAATGTCAGAGAAAGAGGAGGTGGACCATCTATACAGAGGGGTATTTAATGTCATGCAAAAGATTGTAAGAACGAGTATTCTGTTTGTCCTGTACCTGGGACCAGACTCCCTGCATATTTCAATAAACCTAACAACTGAGTGAAGAAAAGGACTCTGTGCATTTTCTTGAATCTACTTACCATCCTTTTTTTTAAGTCAACCTGAAAGTCAAGATAAGTCATATTTTCCTATACTAGATAGCCAGATATGACAGTAAAAGTAGTTTACTGCCTTATGGAGATATCACTAACAAGTTGAACTAAGGGGAGTTCTGATCATGGTAAAGGTGAAACGAGGACTCTGAATCCTGCCATGTGTGCAGTGAACTTTCACAGCAGATTTGACCAAAGAGCTTACGAAAATGATAATGATAATTAATAATAATGATGTGCATGATATTAATTAGCTCAGGACATCAGGATTGGTCCACAGATTTCCAGACATAATAATGGAGCACATCCCTGCACTGAATCATAGCATCTGTACTTGAAATACAGTTTTCTCAGTGGGCTGAATTCATCAATTACTCTAGGTGCTGTTGGTGCTGATAGTAGTTATCAGAAGTCACATCATTTCCACCATGAAGTGAGCTTTATTTTTAATTATAAATGCCAGCAGGTTTATGAGATTGGGAAAGGTTTGTGTTTACAAGCAAAAAACATAGTCCTTTCTTTGTCATTCTCAAGGTTAAGCTGTACATGCTTTGTTTTCAATGTGCTGGATTCTGGGTGTGATGAAAACATGTAATTTGTCATTAAATATGTATTGATTAGTTATAGCAAACAATTTGTAGAATATATGCCTGATACTGTGTCTATGTAAAGATATGGACTTTTCTATAATCTATAAGTTATTACATTTGAACATTTGCTTACTTCTAGGTATTAAACTTGAAAAAATCTAAATAGCAGGAGGATGGGTTAGGGGGAGGTTAACAGTGACCTTAAACTGAAAACTAAGGATAATGTAACCACAAACAAGAAAGAAAAACTGCACGGTATTGAAAGTAAATGTGAAAAACCACTTTGTGTTTGACTTTACAAGAGAGGTTGCAAATAATGTGTAAAAAATAATGTAATTGTATGTAAAAATAATGTGATATCTTGTAACACTTGTAAGTTGCCCTGGATAAGGACGTCTGCTAAGAAATACATAATAATAATATATGCTTTGCTTGTAAGATTTTCAGATAGAAAAAAAAAAAAAAATAGCAAAACTTTGTGTTAAGATTGACAATACTTATTAAGGATGATTACAAATGTGCAAAATGACAATGTTAAGAAAACAAGGTTCCAGACCCATGGAAATGGAAACAGAACACCTCTCAATGCTGTGTCACTGCACTACAAACTTCCACCTGTGTGATGAAGCTCAAAGCTGTAGCATCTTTTGCCCAAGTAGACCACCCTCCCTCCATTGTGGAAGCAGGTGGTGCAATGGCAGGTCATACACTGACCTTCTGCTGTATCTCTGGGACCCTGATTGATTCAGAACTTGGACAGCAATGCCAAATGACTTTTGGAGGTCTCAGCCTACCTACATGCCTTACTACAAGAAGTGGACTGAGCTATTACTAGAACTATTTAAGTTCAAGTTCAAGTAAAAAAAGTTAATTGTACTACAAAAGGTATTATTCTTTTTAGTGGTAGATTTGGAAACATGTATAATGAATGTCTTGTTTTGAATCATGCTGGGCTAAGCAAGCAAGGTATGTTGTACAATTTGACAGAGATCATAACAATTTTAAATCAGCACCATGCTGTATGTCCACGTATGTTCAAAAGTATCACTTCAGTTGACACAACGTACAAATATTTTTTTTTTATCTCATAACCATACACTTTACTGTATACACCCACCCGAGGTAAGAACACCAGATAGTAAGTCTGGTGGTGTCTCTTTGTCTAGGGTTGGATATACGTAACACCGTGGTTGTTGCTCACCTTTGAGTGTATAAATCCAGTAATCTAGCTGTTTCTTCAAATGGTCTACAGGGGATACATAATTGTCGCACAGGACCTCCTACACAGCTGCTCATTATCCTTTATCCCTAGTGAAGAGGACGTACCAGAGGAGTTCATATCGGCTGAGCAATAGAAGGCTACTTTTGAAGAACTGCAGTTTGACAATATTCTAAATTCTGTGGATGTAGGTCATGATGACCTACTTTTTATTATACTGACACTTGCAATGTGTTATGCATAAGATATGTATAATGTAGGTCATACATTGTTAATATTCTCAGCTGATACAGAACGTGTGCAAAACCCCAGTCTCGCCTTCTATAGAAGCCTAGAAGGCATATTCTTTAATTATCTCCTGCTCATGGCTCAAGTATATATCCCTTACATTCTCCCAGCTTCTTGACTGCCAAGTCTTTTTTTTTTTTTTTTGCATTTATTTATAAAAAGCAGAGAACTGTCTTTAGTGGCCAGAAACATATTGAGATACCATTGAGATTATTCTACCTGCACTGCAACATGTAAGGTACTTTACCTGTGAATCTTATTAATCACATCTAAGCTGCTTCCTCCTTTCAGCAATGACTTCATTACTATAGAAGCACTGACCAGATCCAGTCTACAGGTGAATAAATATATGCATGGTTAATATGACTCCAACACCACTGAAGTATCAAATAGCCTTGTTATTGTGCAAAGTACCAAGTATCAGGTACTTTGTATTTTTTTCTGGAAGATAATATGAAGCTAGTCAGGCAAGGATACATGGTCTGGTGAGTGTAGTACTTTTATTTAAAGGCATTACATTGAAGGTTATTGTTCTATTATTGACTGTTGGTATGGTAGGGGTGTCTTTGAGTGCTGTAATTTCCAAAAAGGATGAAACGTTGTCAGGACTCGGGGGAGGAACCAGTCACTACACATGTCATAGAATGAATAGGAGCAGAACATTGCAACATGATATGATATTACAGTAATACAGCAGCTGATTATTTGAGTGCTGTAGCTATATGCAGATTCTGACAATTTGCCAAGGTTCCTGGTGAACCAAGAAAAACACTGAAGTCGCTGGTTGCTATCAGTTCCAGTTTGCCGCAAAGCGTAGGCTCATCCCTTATCCCTTAAGTTTATGGTCTCATCTCAATTACGTGTTTTCTCTTCACTCTAGGGATCCATGATGTCATTGCTGGGCATGTAACATTGCTCCTAGGTGCTAATTGGTTTGAAGTCAGCCCCTATGACTTTAATCATTTACTATCCTGTTCTTTATCAATAAATCCATCAATGTATTGTTGGTAATACTGTGAAATCAATCAATGCGCAGTTTAGTCACAAGTTGTTCTTTCCCTGTCTGAAAATGATTTTCCAAATTTACAGCCAGTTGATTCATACTGTATGCTGAGTGAAATATGCAGCTATAATGATCATTATACATTGCCGTCCACTGTTATTTTTCCTTCTCTATAGTTTTGGATTTTTCATTGTGCAAAATACCAATAAATTGCATACCAGAAGGTACTGCTTATCTTTGTCACATTGAAGTGCTCAGAGGGCAGAGTGACCTGTTTTTCAGTCTGATGTAGCCTGGGTATTCATAAATGAATGATGGATTCCTAACAGACAGAACGTACTAATTATAGATCCCTCCTACTGTCACAGGAGCATTTTAAAAATTATTATGAATACCTCCAAGCAGGACAGGCACATTTTTTTCTATTATATGGATGCATTTACAAGGAGTTAGAAAAAACATTATTTCTCTGGTGTCAGCTGTTTAGAATTGGTTAACAAGCAGAACAATCCATGGGGCACTCTGTTGTAACAAATATTTTTTTTTAATTGAATGCATAGTGAGTAATATATATTAAGGTTTTGCCTCTAATATATATATATATATATATTAGAGGCAAAACCTTAATATTGTTGTAAAAGGCAAAGGTGTAATATCAGGGATTGCAAAGCAGTTTGAACCTTTCCATGCTTTACTTCACTGGTGAGTTATAATCCACAGATTTTAGACAGAAGGAAGGGCTGTGATTTAATTGTATCATTTGCTTTCAATTTGCAAAGATAAATGTGAATGCAAGTCAAATCTGTATATTCTGCACACCCCATTAGTACATTAACACATTTAGGAGATTAAACCTTGTGTAGTCTTTACTGAAAGACTAAAGATACCAACAATGAGGTTTTTCATCAAAATGAAAAACCTGTCTTCAACTTAAACCACAAGTATGTCCTGTCTAATTTAACATATTTAATGTAAGAAGTATTTAACATGCTGAAAAATAAATTAAAGATACCTGCAAATATATCAACCTAAAAATATAATAACCTGCAGATGTAGAGCCTTCATAAAGGAAAATGTGATTATTATTATTATTATTATTATTATTATTATTATTATTATTATTATTATTATTATTATTATTATTATTATTATTATTATTATCACCACTAATACTACTACTACTACTACCACTAATAATAATAATAATGATAATAATAATACACATATTGATAATGTGTAGGGATTAATATGATTTCCTGTTTAAAGTGTTTACAGGTTTGGCGTTCTATATTCATTCATGAGATGGTTTGAATTAAACTTGAACTGAACTGCTAAAGAATGACAATGAGTGGCAGTGAAAAGGGTACTGAAACTAATTAAAAGGTAGGGAAATGGGATTTCAAAACACATTTCATAAATCTGAAAAGAAACAGAGACATATTGTCCCAGCATCAGTTATGAACAGATAACAGACATGTATACTTCTAACCCCTCACTTCTTCCTCAGTATATCATTTCATGAAAAGCATTTATCTATGTGTGCTAGATTTTCTGTGTGCTTCACAAAAACTACTTGGAACTAATTGGTCTGAAGCTCTTTTGTACTGAAATGTTGATTAACAACTTAAGTTATTTGCTTAATTATAGTACTAGAAGACTTCCCTGCTAAAAGTATAGCTAAGTGTAGCATCAATATCATTGCAATGTACTGTTTTGACCCACAATGAGTAAAGGATGTCAGTCTGGTTGTAAGGTTTTCAGATCGAAGCAGCAGGTTCTTTTGCTGGCAATACAATCTGTGGATCAAATTACTTTACACAGCAACCCTGTAAATCTAAATACCGCATGGGTGACTACAAATTATCTGTAATACAACTGCAGTCAAAATATTTCTCATTTTCTTTTTTCTCTACATTGGTAAGGGAAGGTTTCATGCGTTTCACTATGGTTCATTATCCCAATGGACGTGACTCCACTGGCCTTGCATAATATGTTTATGAAATAGAAATGGTAAAATGATTGTATTTATAACCGTTACCTTCCACATGGGTTATTATTGATTGCATTTATATAGTGCTTTTTATACAAAAGTATCACAAAGCACTGTACAGTACATAGCAGAAAAAAAGAACAAACCACAATACATTTGTATAGCATGTCACACATACAACTGCCACAGTCAGAGCATTTAAATAACAGTATGCCATAATAATACAAAAGCAGCAATTTTAAAACCCACTAAGATGAAAAAAAAGCCATTTTATAAAAGTGCGTTTTTAGTCTTGACTTAAACTGTAATGGTCTCAGCTTCCCTGACAAACGAAGGCAGAGCATTCCACAATTTAGGAGCTCTACAAGAAAAAGCCCTACCTCCCGCGTTGCTTTTGTTGACCCGAGGAATAACCAGCAGCCCCACATCCTGTGATCTCAGAGTGCAGTTTGGAAGATATGGGGTCAGTAACTCCTGCAAATAACTAGGTGCTAATCCATTCAGGGCCTTGTAAGGGAGCCAGTGTAAAGAGGCCAGAACAAACTCCAAGCAGGATACCACACGTTTTGGGACACCAGAAAAAAGTGCATTACAATAATCATTGGTCTAAGTCTGGCTATATTTCTAAAATGGTAAAAAGATACTTAAAAAGATAGTAACTTCCCTAATATGAGTCTCAAATGATAGATCAGGATCAAAGATGACCCCCAAATTCTTAATTTCTAGTTTAAGTTTTGATGAGACACTGCAAAGGTCAAGCTCATGTAATCCCACATTTCCTTTTAGTTGGTTCTGTGAGCCCACTAGCATAACCTCTGTTTTATCTGAATTCAACATTAGAAAATTATGTGACATCCAATGCTTGATGTCTGTAAGGCAAGTAGCTAATAACACCCAGGCAGAAGAAATTCCTGGCTTTAGGGACAAATATAGCTGGGTATCATCAGCATAGCAATGGAAGTTCACTCCGTGTCTGCGGGTAATGTCACCTAACGGTAGCATATATAATGAAAACAGCAAGGGACCTAGAATCGAGCCCTGTGGAACACCACAGACAACTTCCGATAATGCCGATTTTACCTCCCCAATAGAGACAAACTGAAACCTATCAGAAAGATAAGATTTGAACCAGGATAGGACAAGGCCAGAAAGTCCTACTGTACTTTCAAGATGATTCAGTACGATGGAATGGTCTACAGTATCAAAGGCAGAACTTAGATCAAGAAGAATTAATACTGATGGAAAGCCAGAGTCAGAGCTTATCAGCAGATCATTCACAACTCTGACACTGGCCGTCTTTGTGCTATGTGCGGCACGAACGCCGGACAGAAACTTCTTGAATATACCATTAAGAGTTCGAATTTTTTGCAATTGAATTGCAACAACTCTCTCTAGAACCTTATCTAAGAATGGTAGGTTGGAGATTGGCCTATAGTTATAGGGTCCCAATTGTGTTTCTTAAGCATAGCCTTTACCACAGCTACCTTAAGTGCTACAGGAACTATACCCAGAGGAAAGTGAACCGTTTATAATTTTTAAAATGTGGGTATTAATAACACCAAGAACATCTTTTAATAGTTTTGTAGGAATAGGATAAAGAGAGCACGTAGTAGCTCTCATATGTTGAATTAGCTCTGTCAGTTCCTGTAAGGTAATCAAAGAAAAAGCTCCCATAGCAGCCTTAATAGGTGCAGTTGGTAGAATTGTGCCAGAGTCCTACTTAATAGAAGGTGTCTGTGGAATCTCATTTCTGATGTCTAGTATTTTATTTTTAAAGAAATGTAAGAAGTCATTGCAGCTGTGAGAGGAGCCAATGTCAAGGGTAGGACTATTAGGGAAAGGATTAATTAATTTATATAGGTTAGCAAAAAGAAATATAGGATTATTTTTATTTGTTTCGATGTAATGAATGTGCAGTTTAGATTCCCACCATCTCTGTTCTATTTTACGACCCTCATATTTCATCTTACGAGTTGTATCATTGAACCACAGTGAGCTTTTTTTAAATGACACTCTACGAGGTTTAATTGGTGCTATAGTATTTAAGATACCAGTCAAGGTGGTGTTGTAGGTATTAACCAGCTCCTCTACTGATGAGGACTCAGAGTGGTAATGAGCTCAAGACATCAGAAAGCTTAACAGCTCCCCGCCCGGTACAGCGAGCTTTCTGGAAAAAAGAATCGTTAGATGGAGAAGCCTCAATCAGGGAAACATTGTCATTCGGTCCAAGCCAAGTTTCAGTTAAAGAGAGAATATCAATGCTGTAATGCTGAATAAAATCACTAATTAACGAAGTCTTATTAGACAAAGACCTGACATTAAATAAACCTAGGTGTAAATTGGTTCAATCAAGAGCATGTGATTGAGCAGGGGTAATAGGAATTTGAGGAAGGTTACTGTAGCACACACCTCTGTGTTTACTCAGTGGGTAGCGGGAATGGCAGGATACTTTAACCTGAATTATACATGCCTCTTTAGATCCCAATCCCCTCCACAGTTCCCAGTTTAAATGTTCTGTCACTTATAGTTACCTTGCACATGGGTTCTGTCACGATCGAAATGCAGTTTGGAAATCTGATAATGCTTCATTTACTTGCAGAAAATAACTTGCATAGACACTGAAATGAGATCTGAATAATATCCAGCCCTTGTTGATTCACAATCATCTCTCCTATCTCTCTCTCTCACACACAATGTATTCATATTTTTATTTTTCCAGGCTGGAATCTCCCTTTTCATACACTGTACAGGGAAGGAGTTATGGAGAATCATAAATCATATATCAATCTATCTGGAGCTGGAGGAAGTTGTGGTGGACAGTAGCTGCTTCAGCACATCTTAACAAACAGGGCTGGCTTTACTAGGATTAAATTCCTCACTCGACCCGGGATAGCCAACCAAACTGATTGGATTAAGAAGAATAATCGCCCGCCCATCCCTTCAGAGGTTCCTGGGGTGTCCAATCACAGGCATGTACGGCCATTCCACTCCAGGTTTAACAAGTCAAATGATATAATTAACTACTTAAGGGTAGAGTCTTGCATCAGGTCGACCCAGAAAAGTGGGTAGGAATGTAAACTTTTTTGTGGTTTGTGGTTTAGGTGGTGGTCAATTATTATTATTTTTTTTTCAAGGTCTAGAGTTTGACCTGGCCTAAAGGGTCTCCCACTGAGTGAGACTCGCATACATAGTTCTCAGGATTTTGTAATCAATGGGTCAAATTGTCACCTACAGTTTACAAATGATGGGCTTTTGACTGTCCGTTACTGTTAAAGAAATAACATTTTTTAAAAATTAGTTTCTTTAACAAACTGGAATTACAAATGCAAAAAAAAAGGGTTTTATTATTATTATTATTATTATTATTATTATTATTAACAATTGGCTTGCAACATGAATTGTTTTACGAACAAAATATATGTAATGTGTATATATATATATATATATATAGAGAGAGAGAGAGAGAGAGAGAGAGTAACTTTTGCATTTTTATTAAAATAAAAATCAGTTTATTAATTACTACAGAAATAACAAACTAGGCCACTGTAAATGATGACCTGGCAAATTACTCTAGGAAGTTCATTAGCTTGTAATTATGATTGTTATATAACATATTATCCCCAACCTCAAGCTATAAAAGGTGTGACGACTGGCTTCGGACAATCAATTAATCCAGTAAACATTTAAGTATACAATTAAAATAATTACAACAACAACAACAACAACAATAAGAAGCAGAAGAAGAAGAATACAATATTTGATTGATATCTAGATGAAAAGTGTTGCCGAAAGAAAAGAAAAAATGAAGATTTATTAAAGAGCAGATCATTTTCAACTTTCAGTTCTAGAAGACGCAGTACTATTAGAAATGTTGGTAGCTCCTCCTTGTGGAACTAAAATAACGCAGGCTAAAATATTTTCTATTTTCCTCTATGTCTGTTTAGCCCTGGACATGGGGTATTTATTTGCATTACACTACCATATAATTACAAAATAATTATTTCCTGACCAGAGTATGACATTTAGATGTAAACAGCCTACAATGTTCAGGTTGTTATGCTGCATAGTCGGCCTTAGTGAGACTGATGGATCACTACCTCACAAAATGCCAGTGTAAAACTGAGAATCTACAGCTACTGGCAGCCACTACCTTTCTCATTGCTGCAAAGTTTGTGGTATTAAACTATTTTCTTTATTTTATTATTTAAAAAGGACTGTATATGACTTGTTACTTGGGGTCAGAATTCTTAGTATTTATGCCAAAATGCAGCTTGCATAATCTTTTGTGAAAGTAAAATTAAATGCTTATTGTTTTAACTAGTAACACGTACAGATTACACCGTGTAACAATTTTTTTTTTTTTTTTTTGGTTCCTGGGTAGTAAGTGTTATTTCCTAATTGCTTATGCCTCAGAAGTATAGAAAATGGCTATTATTCCCCACAAACTTTGCTTTTGTGACCAGGACAGTGATATTCTGAAATTTACCTATTTTCCAGAACATTCCAGATAGATTCCGTGCTGAGTAAACTTGGAGTAACTTCTAGAACTTTCTAGAACTTTCCAGTAATATAAATAGTAGTATAAATACAGGGGCCTTAAGCCCACCAGTTCAGTTTAGTTCCAGCTGCCTAAGTGGATACATATCTGCATTTTTCTGAGATGGCATCAAGGTCATAGGAGACTTCAAAATGGTGGCATTCCTGATGGGTCTCCAAGGCGGTTTTACCAAGTTTCCCTGCTATCTTTGCCTTTGGGACAGCAGGGACACCAAGGCGCACTACCACAGGCGGGACTGGCCACAGCGGACCGAGTTCTCTGTGGGGAGGAACAACGTCAAGTGGGAGCCACTGGTGGACCCCCGGAAGGTGCTGATGCCACCACTGCACATCAAATTGGGCCTTATGAAACAATTTGTCAGAGCTCTAGATAAGGAGTCGGCAGCCTTCAAGTACCTTCAAGACTTCTTCCCTAAGCTGTCTGAGGCAAAGGTCAAAGCCGGTGTCTTCGTCGGACCACAGATAAAGAAGATCCTGGAGTGCAATGAATTCCCCAAGAAGCTCACTAGTAAGGAGAAAGCGGCTTGGAACAGCTTTGTCGCAGTGGTTCGGGCTTCCTGGGCAATCACAAGGCCGAAAACTATGTGGAGCTGGTTGAGACTCTGGTGAAGAACTACGGCACAATGGGCTGTAGGATGTCCCTCAAAGTCCATATCCTTGATGCTCATCTTGATAAATTCAAGGAGAACATGGGAGCGTACTCGGAGGAGCAAGGCGAGCGCTTCCACCAGGATATACTGGACTTTGAACGCCGCTACCAAGGACAGTATAACGAGAACATGATGGGAGACTACATTTGGGGGCTGATTCATGAAAGTGATTTAAAGTATAATCGTATAATTTTTTTCTGACTTTATGTGAACGAAAAGACACAAATTCGCCCGTTTTCTCATTGGAAATAGGTAAATTTCAAAATATCACTGTCTGGTCACAAAAGCAAAGTTTGTGGAGAATAATAGCCATTTTCTATACTTTTGAGGCATAAGCAATTAGGAAATAACACTTACTACCCAGGAACAAAAATTGTGTTACATAGTGTTATTACTATGCCACAGTGGTTAATCCACTTGTAACAATGACTATTGTATTTTCACAAATGGTACTATTTTATTTTGTTGTAAAACCTTACATCTGACACATGGTATACATTGGCGTAAGGATTATATTTCAAAATGTTCTTTAAGTATTAATACAGCATGGAACAGAGTTGAGTCTGAAGAGTAGCAATGAATAAAAAGAAAAAAAAGAAAAGCATTCGGAAAGAAATGGCAATTTGTGATGGCTTGCATCAGAGAAAGCACTATTGCAATATCTTGCAACCAGATGGCACTGCAGACTTAATCATGTAACTGGTAAAAAATAAAACTGTAAATTGTTTTTTTGACAAGTAATCCCATATAAAATGGTAGTGCATAGAATAATCTTAAACCTGAGACTTGTATGAATTAATTTTTGGCACACTTAACAGATTGTATTAGGCATCCCTGTTCAGAGCTGTAAAGCAAAGGGTACTATGGGGATCAGATATGGTGGTATCAATTGTTTTGCTGTTGCTGCACAGACTTGCTCTGGGTTGGGATAGCATAGATAGCATGCTGCTTTCTTATATCCACCTCCTTGACTAGACTATGGATGTTAATGAGGGAAATGTTTTAGGAACGCTGCGCTCCCTTGGTAGAGGAATTCCTGTTCATCTGCAGTGGGATCTGCAGCCAGAAACACATTCTTGTGATGGAGAGGAGGATTCTGAGCATGCTTGGTTTCGACATTAATATTCCAGAACCATATAGCTTTATTTTCCGCTATGCAAAGGTACGATTACATTAATGTAGGTATCATTAATTACTTGCAGGGGCAGGGCATGCTAACTTTGTTTAAAGCTAACCTGTAATTTTATTATGTTTCTATTTCAATTGCAAGTGTGCAAGGAGTGACCTGTTGATGTTGGCCCGCTATATCTGTGAGATGACGTTGCAAGAGTATGAATTTCTGCAGAAGAGGTCCTCTAAACTGGCTGCAGCGTGCCTTTTCCTTGCAATGAAGATGGCCTGCTCAGGGGATTGGGTAAGTCTGCCTGTTCTACCTTACGATGAAATATTCAGCCAAGACTCGCTGCTTCAGGTAATTTGGGAAAACCATTTTTACCATCTATCACCCTTCCCCTACTTGTGTGTTTTTATTTTTGTGCTCCTGAGAGTGAGTTTATCAAAATTGAGCAAGCTTGTCATGCAGGAGTCCTGTTTTTGTTGTAGACCCAAACACTGGTACATCACACTGGATATGAGGAGGAATACCTCTTGCCCATAATGGAGAAATTGAGTTCTCGACGCAGAATGGAAAACTGAAAGCTGTGTACACCAACTATTCTCGCAGGCAAATTTAAACGTTATGATTTTGATCATTGTCATGCTCCAAAAGTTGCACTTCTTGCATGTGTTTGTGTGTTCCCATTGTACCATTGAAGTGAATAGTTGTGAAGTTTGGAGCGGTTGACCCATGTTGTGTATATTGATATGTATACATTGTGTAATGTTCAAAGCTTTTTAAGAGCAAATATGTTTTCTTTCTAGTACGTTTCTGGAAGTGGCTAAAATTCCTTCTCCTGCGCCCTTCACTTTTCAATTGAAGACACAGCTATAGTGTGCAAGGAGATTCAGAGGAGTCTTAATAATGGCTGACATTGAAAGGGAACTCTATTCTGCATCACTTAAGATGGCAATTTATGAATAAAAAAGAAGGCACAAGCAAACTGCAGAAACTTTAACAAATTGCATTTAGCAAAGTCTGCATTCCAAGGCACTGCCATTTCCAAATGTTTAATGTGGTTCCGGATCACTTTTGCAGTGCAACATGTTTTCCTAGCATACAGTGCATTTTAGTATTTGACTGCAAAACTACCATTGAAAAATTCAACTTCATCCCTGTACTGTAATATCAGGTTAACATCGGTTTTAATCTCTTTCTAAAATTGGCGCAAATGTGTTACCTATTGAATGACCAACTGACATTAATTAAGCTTAATTAAAATGCTGCCATTTTTACTTAAAGAAAAAAAAGGAGAAATTACTTGTGATATTTGAATTTAAGAGGCCTTCCAATTTTGAACCTGTTGCTATATGTCATCTGTAAATTTACGAAATCGTATTTACTGATGCTGATGGCAGACTGAATACTGTCTGTGTGAAACCAACAACAACTCACCAATTAAAAATATTGACTTAACAGCCAACTGACTTCACAAATCCATTCCACACATCTGTATTCTGAGCAAAAGTGCTAATGGGCTGCACTTTTTTAAGCAGGGTTAAGTAACAGAAATGAATAAAGCCTCTGTCTCTTTAAACCTCATAGGGCTCCTATTTGTTCTACTAGTGGTACTGTATGATATCATTTTATTCTAGGAGTGTTACTGCCAAGTCAAGTTTGTATGCTTGTTTTACAGCCTCTTTGTCTCTGTGTGCTTTTGAAATTGAAATCCACATTTCCAGTAGAATAATTCACTAGCTGGAGTTTATGGAACACCTTTTGCCTGTGCCAAGTAATGTCAAGCTTGCTGTAATACCCAATATACTACAGTAGTCTTTGGCAACATTGTAAGATGATGCAGTAAGATGCACAGCTGTTTCTAAGGGTATTGATAAAGATCAGCCACTAGGTGTCATGTAAGGACTACAAGTGCAACTATCCCCATCCAATGAACGTTAGTTACATGCAAGTCCTTATTAAATACCTACGGCAATTAAACATTTTTCTGATTACAAAACTGTTTGAAAACGGGGTAGATACGATTCACATTTGTAGTGTAAATGTGGTTTTAACATTCAGATATGCATTTTCAATGTGTTACATATATTGTGTGAGACGATTGATCTATTCCAGCTGGAATCTCACAGTTTGTATTTTTTCTAAAACATATTTCTTCTAAGTAAACACCAAGGATCTAGGAAATGAAATACCATGATTGTCTTTGTACGGTTCATACAGCTGCGCTACAAATAATCGAATGGCTTAAGGAGCAGTAATTAAATGAATCTGAGTATAATTTTACATAATGGTATGGACTGTAAAAACACTATACTAACTGCTATATATGAATAGTAACTAAGTAAATACATACATTAATGAATGCTTGGCACAACTTACCAACAGAGTGAAATGGTCTTAATAGAAAGCTGGCAACTAGAGATTGAGTTGGGCTAGTGAAAGAAGTTTGCTTGCAGTCATTGCTAAGTTCATCCACTTAGGATATGGAGGTGTCTGGGTCCAAAAAAATGAACTTATGATCTTGCTGTAGGTTAGGTTATTGAGTCTGAATCCGCAGTTAGTGTCATGACCAGACATTTCGAACATTATGGATTTCATGCAGCAGCTGCAACAATAAAAACCCTTTTTTTGTTTTGTTTTTTGGAAAAGAAAAAGAAAAATCTTTGCTTAAACTGACCCCTTTCACTTGGCAGCTTCATATTTATAACATAGAGTTGGTTTTCAGAGTAATGTGTAGATTCTGAAACTATAAAACCATGCCAGGAATAATAACTTGTATGTGGTGAATTTTTAGCAGGGTTGATACGTTGGTGTGTGTGTGTGTGTAATATTGTGCTCATTGGTAATTGCATAGCACTTGCACTGGACTGTGTTAACAGGCGATACCTCAGCGCTGAGCTTGGAAGTGTGGTGGTGTGGGGTTTTTTTGGGGGGGGGGGGGGGGGGGGGGGGGTAACTGAATGCTCTGTGTAAACCTTTGACCAGCAATATTTCTTCACTGGCATGTGGAAGGAAACTGGGATCTTTTGTGTTATTTTATTTGATCCTCTCCTACAGTTTCTGCATTCTTGCTCAGTACGAACCAAGAGGTTTGGTACAGTCTAGTACATTTGAAAACTTTTTAAAATGTTGAATGGGAGTGGGATGTGTTTTAACCATATCAAATAAGTTTGATATAAATATTAAGGATGGGTCTGCATCTAAGCACCATTGTACTGCAACTACTTACACTTGAACTGACCCCCCCTGACATAGAAGCAATGTGCTACTCTGCAAAAAAACAGTTCCGTTTTCAAATACATAAGTGTGTACCCGTCGTCCGGCTTGCTGTTATCTGAAAAGATATTATCTGGAAAATACCTCCTGTTTACTTTAGGTATAGTAAGTTCATAGACCCAGATTAGCGCTAATCTCAGCCTATCCCAATGACATTTTTCATAAACCATAATGCTGAGGCACTGTTATCCTCTGCTTTTATCAGATTAAGGATTTCAAGATAACAGCACTGCAACAGTCTGTATTTAAGGATTGTGTTGAAACAGCTGCATTAACCTTTTAGTGCTTCATTTTGATAGTTCCAAACCCCTGAAATGAAATCATTGTTAATAATGTTACGCCACCCCTGTGGTTTATGGCTCTGCATATCAAAGTGATCCCTCGCAGATACGCCAGGGGAATTCTTCTGAGGTTTCCACTTGATAACACCCCCCTGTGCCCCCATAAGGAACTGAGAGCTTGAGCTGAGAGTTATTCATTATTTAAGATCTGTTTTTAATACCACTCATCCTACAAATTACACAATATATACAGTGTATATATATATATATATATATATATACATATATATACATATATATATATATATATATATATATATATATATATATACATATATATACATATATATATATATATATATATATATATATATATATATATATATATATATATATATATATATATACATATATATATATATATATATACATATATATATATATATATATATATATATACATATATACATATATATATATATATATACATATATATATATATATATATATAAATATAAATTGGCTGAGCAAGCTGAAATAAACTAAATGGTGTCAATGAGAGAAGCTCTCCTATTAACCTTGGCAAGGTTCAAATAATTCACTTGTTGTAAACAAATCATTATTCCAAAGAAGTGGTGCTTGTATTGCAGCCATTTTATGTCCATTCTACTTCTGTTTTTAAATGTCCTGGTTGTGTGAGGTGGTTGGTTACCAGTGTTTGTAGCTTTCCCTGCTTGCATGTATTCATCCACCCACTTGCTGCAACTCAAATGTCAGCGGCAAATGTGGTGAGTAACTATGGACATTTTTGTGGCAAGAAATGTTTGTGGGTTTTAGTCATCAACATCAAACTACAATAACAACATCAATGTACTGGTAGAAGCAATTGTATTATTCAGACATACTATAAGAAACCTAATAAATTCAGTGGCAAATGTTTCGACCAGAAGTCTTTTTCACCCCGTATCTTCAAGAAGAAACATTTGTCATTAACCACATAAATTATGTAGGAGTTGCTTCCTGTCAGTCTTATACTTCAGTTCCTAGAAGATTCCAGCTGAATTCTTGTTTTTTTTAAAGGTACTGCACGCAGGCAATAAAAATGTGCATTGTAAATACAGTACCATATGGGAGATACTGAAATTGAAGGAATCTATGAAAAAGACCTAGGAGTTTATGTTGACTCACAAATATCTTCATCTAGACAATGTGGGGAAGCTATAAAAAAGGCCAACAAAATGCACAGATAAACAGTATAGTGAGAAGTAATGTTAAAACTTTACAATACCTCAGTTCTGGTCACCTCGCTACAAAAAGGATATTGCTGCTCTACAAAGAGTGCAAAGAAGATCAACCATTAATTATTCTGGGTTTAAAAGGCATGTCATATGCAGACAGGCTAAAAGAATTGAATCTATTCAGTCTTGAACGAAGAAGACTATGTCGTGATCGGATTCAAGCATTCAAAATTCTAAAAGGTATTGACAATGTCGACCCAAGGGACTTTTTCGACCTGAAAAAAAGGAACAAGGACCAGGGGTCACAAATGGAGATTAGATAAAGGGGCATTCAACAGAAAAAAGGAGGCACTTTTTTACACAGAGAATTATGAGGGTCTGGAACCAACTCACAACTAATGTTGTTGAAGCTGACACCCTGGGATCCTTCAAGAAGCTGCTTGATGAGATTTTGGGATCAATAAGCTGATAAAAAAAAAAACGAGCAAGATGGGCCGAATGGCCTCCTCTCAATTGTAAACTTTCTTATGTTCTTATGTTCTTACTACTGCTGCTTCCAGAGGTAACCTAAGTGATTAGTGCAAATTATACAAGCTGATTCCATTGGGACAATTTTCCTTTTTATTCACATTTTCACCATTGCCATCTGTATAGGTGTGACCTCTGTTTGCTAGCCCACATAACTGTGCTAACCCAATGACCTCCTGTAGTTGGTTCTAACTGGATAGATACAAATTACCTTATATGGGTACTTATATGGGGTCCGGCTTGTAGCCTATGATTGGAGAAGGAAGAGATAACCAAGAGCAGAGTAAAGCATATGCTATAAAAGTCAGTACAGCATTTGATTTCCGTTATATATATATATATATATATATATATATATATATATATATATATATATATATATATATATATATATATAGTTCCTGATTTTTCCATTTGTTTCTTTTTTAATGCTCTGTAGGATCAAAGGATGTGGAGACCTCTTGAGGATTGAAGTCATGAACAGCAGTCCAGTTGGAACCTTTAGTTCAGATTTCAATTCATTCAAAGTATAATCACTGAACTAGAAGGAAAGGTTTGTTCCTGTTTTTGTATTGCTGCTTCTCACCAGGCATATATTTAGACCATTATGTTTTCAGAGCATTTGAAAGCAACTAGCCCTTGCTTGTCAGAGCAGTGACCCCCTATATTGAGGGACTGTGTGTTTACAGGAGGAAAGGGGGGGGGGGGGGGGTTACCAAACATCATCCATTATCACAAAGTAGATCTGATCTCACTGCATGGAGGTTCAGTCAGTTTGCTGCTCTAGGTAGTGTGTGGGTCTGCCTGATGCCAGCTTTGGTGACGCACACAGTGTGCCTTTGCTTGTCTAGGTCACTGCAGAGCAAAGATTGCTTCACATAAACAATGAAAAAAACGAGTGAAGACACTATGCACTGAGTGAAGGCATGCATGATAAAATGGCCTCCTTTCCAGCTGGTTTGCTGGTTTCCTTGCTGTAGTTACACTACCGCCAATAGGCTTGCTTTGCAGGCTTCTGCTTAATCACACATGAATTTTACTCAACCTTTTAAAAAATAAATAAATAAATAAATAAATAAAAGCAATTGTTTTAAAAAAATTAAAAAGTAAAATACCGATTCATGTTTCCGTTACTATTTTTACTTTTGTCATTGTTCTGAGTTCTGTTGATACATACACTATTTAGTTGTATTACTTTTTCCCCTTTAGAGGCCTTTAAACTAAACATGGGATAATTGAGACAGCATGCTAGCTTCCCCCCATAGCTCTGTGAACGCACCTCAGTACAGACCTGGAAACCCTGTGCCATTCAGTACTGGTCCAGTGAGACTAATTGTGACAAACTGACTTTGTTCAAACCCATGAAAGGCTAGTAGAACATTGCCATCTGTTTTCTGTGATTCAGTTGCTTTTCTGTGATTTTTTAATGCCGTAAGTACATTATTTGCACACAACAACTTGTCTTTGCTTGTTCTGTCTTCATTTTTTAATGCATTTAAATGGAAGTTACTTTTGTTAAGGAATGTGTTTTCCATAGGCTAGGCCACAAGCAATGCTTTGAGCTTTTGCATTCACCAGTTATGTGATGGATTGATATATACACAAAGAAAATATACCTGAGCGCCTAACATTTTCAAATGAGGCAAACATTTACTTTGATCTTTATTTTCAAAAGGTGTGTCGGCCATTTCTAAAACATTGTTGTGACTCCCAGTAGTATTGTGGCCTTATTCTTGCTTTAATAATAATACTTTTCATTTCACATGGTAGGTAGTTTTATGAAAACCTTTACCAATAGGCTTATCTTATATTCTTTATGTATAGTAGTTTGTGATACAGCATAACATAATTTGTGGATATTAATCTACTTTTGTTCTTCCTAGTTATATTTTTTATGGTAGGAGAATGTAAGAAACAACACTAGTATCTTCTATGTAACCACCTACAGTATTTGTAGCAGTAGATCATTTAGAATTATGACATTGGATTATTTTATATTTATGATTGACAAAGATTTTACAAAGAAAGTCAGAATCATTCTTGGTAAATGGTTTATATTTTTTAACTTTGCAAATAACATATAGAAAAAAAAAAAACAACATTTAAGCAAATCCAAGCATTTCTGAGACAAAAAACAATTATACTTATGCTTCTATAAATTCCCTTCTTGAAACACTGAATCTAATGTATGGCTTTGCACAATTTATCTGATATTCCACCACTATATGATTTTCTATATATTTCACAGTCGGCGAATAAACATATTTATGTACTTTTAAAATAATAACTATAAACATGTATGCTGTAATATTTGGAAATGGATACATTTTATTTACAGAAGCTTATATATATATATATTTTTCTTTCTGCAGAAATATATGAAGATTTTTCCCATATATTATTCCTTTCATACTGAATTTTGTCACAATCATTTTTGGGGTTCGGACCCCAAAGATACATTTATGTTATCTTTAAATGTGTCACTGAATATTTAAGAAACTTTCTGTGATCGTGATCTTATTTCCCCTGATGTATCAAATCTCTGACTCTGTGATAGTGCTGGTGCAGGACAAAAAAGACAGCAACACTAACCTAATCTAATTAACCCCCCTGCCATAATCCATATCCCAATTGAGGTTATATCATTCTCTATCAAAACGTTTGTGTTAATTGAATCTTTAAGTCAAATAACAGCTAGCCTTGACCACACTGAAAAATATGCACTGGCAACACTTTTCAGAAAGTTTAAATACGATTCCCTTGAGATTCCTGTATACAAGTGCTGTCTGTATGGCTGTATCGTTTTTAATTGTAACATATCGACACAAGTAAATGCTCGAAGAACCTCACACCATGAAAAATGGATTATGTTACAATCTTATTCCCTTCAATCAAAAAATGAAAACTTTTTAATAGACACTGCTTATAAAAATGAACCCTTATAAAATCAGAGCTAAAACAAACTGGACACGGTATACTTGGCTTCCATTCTTAAGCAAAGTACCGTCCAAAAAAATAATACTGACATTTTTAATTGTTTTCTGTAACTTTAGGGTTACAAATAATCAAAGCTTTAAACCCCACTTTTAAGGTTCTAAATATAAACTTGTATGCACTGACTGCGTCTATCTGTCTGTCTATATGTCCATCTCTCTGTCACACATGGTGCACCTGATAACTCGCATAGGCCATTCAGATTGCATTTGGGTACACTATAAAAAAAAAAGTGTTTTTTTATACAAAAATGATGAATAGTTGCATGATTGTGGACTCTTATATGTGTGCACTGGTCTTACCTTAAAACAATATTCTAATGTTACTGCAAGCCTCTTCTCATTTTGTTAAAGTACCTAAAGCCAATGAATCCTGCCACCACACTATAAATCACTCTATGCGAGTAAGGTCCGAATACCTGCAAAGGAAGTGATTTTATAGTGTGGTGACAGGGTAGAAAAAGTCAAGTAAAATAAGAATGGTGTTCTAATGAATTATTTTTACTTGACATAATTATTCCTGTTGTTCTTTTCCTGTTCAAATATTGATATTTGTGACAACTTACTACAAGGTGACTTTATACAGTTTATCAGCCCACTAAGCTAATCTTTAGAACTTGAGATAAAGCCACAATGACTAAAGGTAAACAATACCTATATAGGATATTGGTTTAGATTTTTCCTACAGTGTATCTAAATGTACTGAAAGTGTCTGCTCTGCTTCCTTAGATAATTTTTTTTTTCTTGTGACCAGTGCTTCAGTCACTTTTAAATAATTCTAAACTGCAAAACCCAAAACAGTATATCTGGTTGTGCCAGTCCACAGCAGTGTAAAACTGCATGATATTACTTCAACTGACCCTCAGTAGATGCTTTCTATTTTTGAATAAACATTATTTTTGTATAATGACATTATAAAGAAAATTGCAAAAAACAAAAAAAAACACAGAATTCGCAAACATTGAAATGTAATTTTGATATATTTTTTATATACTGTATCGGTAATGTTTTCCTTATTTCTTCAGAAGGGAAAGGTCAGCCTAAGAAGGAGGATACTGTCTCTGTAACCTCCTCCCACGTGTGCCAGATGAATATCAGCTTTGTTGTGCGACGAAGTCTGAGGCTGGGTCCGTAGACTCTTCACAATAGCTTGATGGATTTCATTAGCCACATTGGAGCGCATTAGAGTCAAGGCAAGAGCCTGAACACTGTCAAGCTTTAGAGAAAAAGCTTATTTGCACATTTACAGAACAACAGCTTTGAAACAGGAATGTAATTACTTTAATGATGCATATCTTTAAGTACTGAATCATCCTTTTGATTTGAAAAAGCGGTCATCCAAGAGAGCGGCTGCGGTTTGTTAGTTTTGTCTCCCTCACCCCCCCTCCCCCCAGCCCATTTGAATACCCTCTTATCCGTTTCACATCTTCAGTATACCTGCTGCGGCAGGTTTGTAACAGGTGTGCTCAGTCATCGTCGGTGGCAGACTCCTCAGGAAATTCATCCGACGAGCTGCTTTTGTGGATTCTGCCGTCACTCTTCATGCTGTTAAAGGTCTTCTTAAAGGCTTCCATCATGGCGTGCGCCAGTTTCTTGGCCTCCAGCTTGCTCTCACACTCCACGGCGTGGCAGTCCATCTGGAAAGTCAAGTCGTCATTTATCTCCCGGTAAATCCAGGCAAAGATGTTGGGGCTGACGTTGTGGTCTGCAGTGCAGTAGGCGATGCGTGCCACTTGGTAGGTGTCCATGTGGACTGTCGCTTCTCTCCGGCCGTCCAGGTGGTGTAACCGCACCTGAAAGGGCCGTATCTCCAGGATGGCATTGGCTGGAGTAGTGTCTTCCTGGGCTAGGGCATGCTGCTCCCACAAGCCGATGACCGCCGATTCAGTGCAGCCTGTTAAAAACTGCGTCCCTGTTAAGGTGACCTTCCCCAAATAGGTAACCTGCAGATTGACAAGAAAAAAAAGGTCAGTTTATAATGATACAGCACTATATATAAACAAATTGCGGCATCTGGTGGGTGCATTTTGTTACTGCGATGTGATTTAATACAGAATTATATCTCAACATGAAGTTGTTGTTTTCTGTTCACCCGAATCTTTTTTCTCTCAAAGGTTTAGTATTTTTCTTTGTAATCTAGCCAGAGTTGGTTCATCATTATCAGTCAACAGTGGTAATACAGAACACATTGTATGGTGTGATTACAACTGTACAAACTTTTATGTGTTCTGCATGCAGGACAGAGTAGTACTGTATCCAAAACACAACCTTCTGTGCATTTTCAAATGTCATACCTAGCAAGTCATTTACTCCCTTGTGAGTGTGTTGGGAAATGGGCAAGCTGCTCAGGTTGCAATGCTTAAAGTAAAAATACTGAAAGAAACCAACGTTCAATGACAAGCGTTCTGACTAGTAACCGAAGACATTGGAAAAAGTATTTTTTTCAATGTCTTCAAATGTTGGAATGGTTTGGGATTATGTAAATTATTTTGGAGTGTAGACTTAAAGTAGCAAGTTTGACAATGCACACAGTTTTGGATAAAATTGTGTTTATTAATTGATTTGTATGTCCCATTTTATTTTAATAACAGCAAGTGAACGGTCAATGACTAACACATCTTCTCATATGGTATGCAACAGTAGTAATAACTGTCCTAATACTGTACGTGCAGTAAAATAAAAAGTTGCATTAAAATGGAGCTCTAGAAAAGCAGCGCAGCGACAGCTATGGTTGAGCAATCCAAATTCCACAAATACAGAGCAATGAAGTTTGAAGGTTATGATCTATTTGCTAAAATGAAAAGCAAGGCAATGAAGACATCTACAGCAAGTAGGTCATAACTATGGGCAGGCTAACTGACTCTCTATTACAGAACTGCCTAATCAGCAAAGAAGATGTATGCAAGTGAAGTGTACCTGCAGCGCTGCATAGCCAGCGATGTATCGAGTCTAAAGAAAGGTTGTTCCTAATCCATCATGCATGGAATCCAGATGGAACGCTTAAGGTCAGATACAAATCCGAGTGAATTCCAAGATAATGGAAGGAATAAACAAATCATGTCAAAAACATAACAATGCTGCATGTCTAGAATAACTGGCAGTGCCAATTCACTCCCTCTTCTCTGCAGGTATGAATTCAGCCTAAGGCAACTATGTGAAATGAGTTTGGGTAGTCAACCATCATAGCACATGACAAATGGCTTTCCACTATAACATCAACAATAATCATTTGGGAGAACAATCCTGTTATGTGGTGTGCAGGCACAAAATGGCCTTTGACTTCCACCCCTTCAGTGTCTTCAGTGTTTCTGTACATCCCTTTTAGGATCCTGTATGAATGAGCGGCACAGTATTATAATCTTCCTGTATGAATGAGTGGCACAGTATCATAATCTCTGTCCCATTCAATAGCAAATGGTTCTTGTCAAGCCAACTACAAGCATTAGTGATTTATCAATGTGCAACATAGTTAAAATCAGAAGCTGTACACTCATTGCTATATGAGGTGCACACAGATTAGTGAATTACTGAGGGCAATAGATCTAACCGACTCTGTGTGAAATGGTCCAAGGTCTATATTGTATCTGGTGTACCCCAGGGATCTATGCTTTCCACCCCTGTAAGCTGATGTCTGTTACTTGAATAAGATTCATACTGCTGGATGAAACCTAGTTGCCAACGTAACAGAATGATTAACTACATGGAAAATATTCTGCGTTGGATTCTGTGGGTTTTTGTTTTTTAATGATTAACAGTAAACCTTCCCAAAGCAGAGATAGTAGAGAGCAAACCCCAGCTGTTTGTCATACATACAAAATACCTACAACATATTGCTCAATTATGAAAGCTGAACTCCCTTGTAAAGTAAATGTACTTATTTGATAAACAATTCCCTTTGTTCTAGGGCTGCTGCACTGCTCATAGTATAGAAAGTAAAGAGCACTTTTGCACTAAATGGTTCTTGATTGATGAATACATTCTGTACATTTCATTTAGTCCATGATTTATAAACTTATTAGACATCATACAAAGGACCCAATCACAAAGCAGACAATCAAGACAGTAACATGTAGCATATAGCGACCTTAGTATATCATTATAGCTCTAATGTATATGGGATCTATAATTCCTTAAGATAACCAATTTAATAGTTTAGTGTTTTATGATGAAAAATCAATACAAATGTGCAGAGATATACAGACTAGTTTATGCTAGATTACTTTACTGGCCTGCTGTATCACGTGGAGTTGTATCTTTCCTTCACTACTAGTGATCTGCAGTTCTGAGTATTTTCCAAGATCTAAATACATGTCTGCTGTGTTGAAAGAGTCTGTAACCTTGACCTTTCCAGCCAGATTGTCAGCAGTACATTATTTATTTATTCTAAAGCAAATGAATGAACCATTGAAGCTGTGAGAATCAGCTGGAGAAAACATTTTTGTGTGACAATATTATGCTGTTTATCCAGTCGGCTTAACTGTTAGTGTGTGTTTTCAGGCAGCTGAAAACACACACTAACAGTCATCAATACTGATGACTTCCACCTGTCTCTCTGTTGTATAAAATTGAGATTGCTGCATGCTGTACAAAGGAAAATAACTACATCCTTCTGCTAGCGTGATGATGAAGGAAATAAGGAAAATTTCTACTGTTGACATCGTGGACAATAAGATTAACAAACAGAAAACCCACAATCCACCATAGACCTGTTAAGAAATGTATTTCCTCACTCTATACATGGGACATCGTCTTTCACGCCATTGCTCAGACTATCTCGCAATTTCGTCCCTAAGTAGTCAGCAAATGAGTTTTGAGTTACCAATAAAACAACCGCCTTCCTTACATTTATACGTTTAGGATTTTAAAACAGGCTGGCACTGACACAGCAATGCAGGCTTCTAACTGAGGACAGTCTTATTGTTCTGTTGTCTTGAAATATTCTAATACGCTCAAAACAGATTGTTTATTGCTCAGTGTTCTGTAGTCTCTTTAATTAACATAGCTTTGTTGTTTACACTGTTTTTATTATACATTTCTGACAAGTACTTTCTCCTATGCTTTGTTCACCACTCATTTCAATAACATCCCCAAAAAAACATGGCATCAAATGCTGAGAGGTAAATGCCAACAACCTCTTTCCAATATAGGACTGTTGACATTCCAGGCCTCAAACCAGCCAAGTTTTGTCTAGTGGCAAAAACAAATGCTGGAATCATAGGAAGGAAAGACTGCTGCCGCCTGTAGGAGATCTCAGGAGTCGTAGACATTCCTCTAGCTAACTAAACAGTGCTAACCTCATTTCATCAGCTTTTCCCCCCAAAATAAACCACTTTTTTAAAAAAAATAACACGTTTTCAGACACAAAGGATCTTATTGAACTGCTGCTTTGCTGTAACAGTTTGGGAGACCATGCAGACTAAACATTGACGTTAGTTTCCAAAATGATTAGCACACCTGCAATGTTAGGTACAATGTACGATTCAGTTGGCACTGCCGTTATAATACTACTGGATTCCAAAGAGGCTGTTTTGCTTTGGGTAAACCTAGGAAGTTGTTTGCTTTCACAATTTATGATAAGTTATATAAATTCCTGATTTGGACAATGGTAACAAATCGTTTCCTGGACTATAATTAGGGCTTCTTTTTTCGGTTTTTATTCATTCCTTTTTCTGTGTTTTTTTTGTTTGTTTTTTTAGCTATTTTCAAGTTTTATGTAAATCGTTTTTTTTTTGTTTTTTTTTCGGAGCTTTCGTTTTTTATGTACTGTGTGAAATTATTGTTTTTGGTTACTTTCTAAAATGCTTGGCTGTTTTTTTCTGTCAAAATATGTATAGTAGTAACTCGACAGTAGTTGCACTCTTAAGTCATACGTTCTTTCCTTTGCTGTCTTCCACAACGAAATTCTTATGGTCACAGGCACATTCTTCTGGGGTTTTTGTGTGTAGGCATTTTTTTTACATTTCACCACAATTTTAAAATGTTGTTTTAAATCCTCCGTATCTTAACTGTAATACATCTTTTAAATCCTGCTAACAACCCTCCATTCCTAATTGCAATCTTGTTTTAAATCTCGCAAGCGGAGTCTCCAATAGAAATGTAGGAATGTCCTGTCACTCAGTAGTTGGGGCGGGTTTAAAGTATTTAGAACTAATCAATAATAGATACAAGTCAGGAAGGCAGGACATTGCCCAGCAGCGCTGGGAAATGTATTTATTATTATTTTTGTAGTAGGTTTTATTTTTTTTAATGTGAAATGGGTCAAGTCAACGTGAATAGATTAACCATTTCCACAGTTCTTACAGGGTTTTCCGGTGTTTATTGGCGACCCACCAATTTAATTTTTTTATATCGGGGGTGTTTTATCAAGTTTCATCAGTTAAAACCGAAAATCAGAAGTCCTAATTATGTACCATGGTAGTGCCATGGTATTATGTACCCTGCTAGTTACCTTGGAAGTCTATTTGAGCGACTGTTCTGCCAGATCTTGTGCTCTCAGCTGTTTCTTTCTAGTCTTAGTGATCTTTCTAACAGAATCTGTGTGATTGTATGCTAATCAGTTCTTTTTCTAACCCTCTCTCTGCCACATAAGTCATGGCATGGTGAGTATAGTAATTCAGCTTTTTAAAGACTGAACAGTTTCAGTCTTGACTGTAATTATAGGTTTCAAAATATTTTCTGTTATAGTTTCTAGCTGACTAACTGGGTGGCCTTTAAAATTGTATGGCTACAGCATACAGAAGGAGTAAGAGAGAGATAGCTACAGTACTTCACAGCTGTTTCTACAACTGATGACAGAATACAAAACTGTCTAGAAACCACAGCAATCATGCATAAGGTTTCAGTAGCCTTTCAGTACACAGCATATTACAAACTATTCTCTGTTTAGAGGTGAGCAAGGTTTAGCTGAAGATAATGGGACTGCATATAATACAGTGGATAAAAAGGGGAAAATCAATGTCAGAAGAGATGCCGAGTTCAATGGCAAGAAGGGCTGGTCTTCATGAATGACTTCAGCAAGATGATTTAGGAAAAACATGACTTATCAACAATGAGTTAACATTGGCGGCATTTACATGCATGTCATGACAGTTTTCCTCCTATATATACTGAGCATCAAAAGAAACTTATCACTTATATTTGAGCATCAAAAGAAACTTATATTTGGATAAAATTCACCAGATCGAGTGCTTAAAAAGAAACCAAAAACATTTTGTCAATGTCCATCATTTATATAACTTATTTCTTTGAAAATAACAACAACAACCGGATCAGTTTTAAATTTAAAACCGGATCTTCTGTTTTAAATCCTAAACACCAAAGTGATAAACTAGCTTATAAAGCAGCAATACTGTTCCATTGTGCCTTACACATGGTGGAGATATAAAACCTTTGTTGAAAACTATTTGGCAAGCATACATGAAACCTCTGCCAAGACTTTCTATCCTTATAAATACATTGCACTGGAGAGTGTTTTTCTGACCAAAAGAAAGAGAGATTTCAAACTAATTAGACACAACACTTTCCTGGTTTATAATACAATAAATTTACATTCAAGTGGAGTCCAAAAGAAACCTGTAATCTAGCTAATTAAAAAAAAAAAAAAATTACAAGCTTTGCATCATAACTTTTCAAGCTTTCCAAAAGCCATATTCTAACAGCAGGTCTCTTATTTGTTCAAGTGTTTGAGTAAATCCTCTAATCTGGAAATCGTTTCCTGAAGAGCATAATGAAACATAAGGTTAGGCTTCATTTAACCTACATGTTCATGGACTTCAAAAATTGTCTTTTACTTAGAGTGATGGGAAGTGAATTTAATAGAGTTTAGTAGAGCTACCAAGTATTACTACTAATCACTGGACATTTACAGCATACAGTACTGTGCAAAAGTTTTAGGCAGGTGTGAAAAAATGCTGTAAAGTAAGAATGCTTTCAAAAATAGACATGTTAATAGATTATATTTATCAATTAACTAAATGCAAAGTGAGTGAACAGAAGAAAAATCTAAATCAAATCCATATTTGGTGTGACCACCCTTTGCCTTCAAAACAGCATCATTTCTTCTAGGTACACTTGCACAAAGTCAGGGATTTTGTAGGCATATAGTCAGGTGTATGATTAAACAATTATACCAAACAGGTGCTAATGATCATCAATTCAATATGTAATATGCAATATGAAAACACAGGAACTGGGGTGCAGAAAAATGGCAGCAGGTGCTCTGGACTGATGAGTCAAAATATGAAATATTTGGCTGTAGCAGAAGGCAGTTTGTTCGCCGAAGGGCTGGAGAGCGGTACACGAATGAGTGTCTGCAGGCAACAGTGAAGCATGGTGGAGGTTCCTTGCAAGTTTGGGGCTGCATTTCTGCAAATGGAGTTGGGGATTTGGTCAGAATTAATGGTCTCCTCAATGCTGAGAAGTACAGGCAGATACTTATCCATCATGCAATACCATCAGGGAGGCATCTGATTGGCCCCAAATTTATTCTGCAGCATGACAACGACCCCAAACATACAGCGAAAGTCATTAAGAACTATCTTAAGCGTAAAGAAGAACAAGGAGTCCTGGAAGTGATGTTATGGCCCCCACAGAGCCCTGATCTCAACATCATCGAGTCTGTCTGGGATTACATGAAGAGAGAGAAGCAACTGAGGCTGCCTAAATCCACAGAAGAACTGTGGTTAGTTCTCCAAGATGTTTTGGGCCACTGTGTGCAAGTGTACCTAGAAGAATTGATGCAGTTTTGAAGGCAAAGGGTGGTCACACCAAATATTGATTTGATGTAGATTTTTCTTCTGTTCACTCACTTTGCATTTTGTTAATTGATAAATATAAACTATTACCATGCCTATTTTTGAAAGCATTCTTACTTTACAGCATTTTTTCACACCTGCCTAAAACTTTTGCACAGTACTGTATATATTAAAGTTAATAGAAAAATGTCTACTTTAATTTGTAGACTACTAAAACGGTCCTTAGTCTTTACATTGAGAAACGTTATGGAGACGCAATTCGGCACCATATTACTGAAGCCTACAAGCGTATCATGACCATTGCTCCTGCATTGAAAATGGAATTACTTACAATGCTACATCTGTTGTTCTTGACCTAGTTCATGGTTAAATCATTTTCTTCCTATGACTTCATGGGCGCTGTGGGAATACTAGAGGGGGAAATATTTATACTTCATAGGAAAGAAAAGACCCAACAAGATTTGAACTGAAGTATTACTATGAATGCGTCTTGATGTGTAAATTCACAACCAATTCTATTTATAATGTATAACCAATCCTTACTGTCAGTATACTCGCAATGAATCCTTTTATTAATTATTTGTGCTTTCTTTGGCTTCTGACCTCGTCAATGTGAAATAATACACGTAATGCAATTTATTACTTTTCATTTCACATGGTAGGTAGTTTTATGAAAACCTTTACCAATAGGCTTATCTTATATTCTTTATGTATAGTAGTTTGTGATACAGCATAACATAATTTGTGGATATTAATATACTTTTGTTCTTCCTAGTTATATTAGGCATCATACTATGCAGCTGCTTTTAACTACTGTAATAAATTAAATGATATTAAATCACTTTTCTAATACATTGAATCCAATAACACCATGGGTAATATCCATTATAATTCAGTTGTTAACAGGATTATGAAGAGTAATGCATATGACAGTTATATACAGCTACACTATAGCAGGCTGTAAGGATGTGACCTCGTTGTATTGGTAGAGCACACTATGTTATACGAGATGCTACTGTAAAACAAAGTCTTAAATGTTTAATAAGGGGTAATAAAAGATATTCCGTATGCAGCTAATCTTTCCCTAATTATTTCTTCAAAATGATTAATGTATTTTCACAAAAATGCAAAATGAGATACTTAAAATGTAAACCTACAGCTAAACATTTGCATATGTTTTGTAAACATATGACTATAATTAAGGAGGTCCGAAATTCAGAATACATGCCTATTACAATTTATATCTTGCTAAAAATGTCTTTCTCTAGTTGCTAATTTCTTGCTGGTTTGGCAAATATAAAGACATTCTCTATCACAAGCAACTCCTTGCAGTTGGAAGTAAACGTATGAAAAAAGGAAATTTCGGCAGGGCAGGCCTTAAATGTGATTTGCCCTGTCCACTGGCTGAAAGGTGGAATGTAAATTCTTGTCCTTTAGTGTCTGTAGGGCACCTCAGAAATTAGATTCAGATATTTGATTCATACTGTTTTTTGCAACTGTAATATAACGTAACTGAACTATTTTTGCAAGACTTCTTTCCATCTTGCTGTGGGATTTTAAAAAGAACATTACATCCGTTTTAAAAAGTGTGTTGCCACTTTAGTAACAGAGCAGCATATATAACTACAAGGCAATGTCAAAAGAAACTGAGTAACTTATTCTACTGCACTGCATTCCACAACTTGATTGAGGAAACAGGGAAAGCAATAGGGCTCAGTTTGGGTATTAAGAGTCTTTTGAAGTTTCCATTTAGCGAATTCTAATATTACTGTTATGTACTCCCTGGTGTCATGTTACCACCCCCCCACGCAATTAACTCAATTATTGTGTAAGACAATGCTTACATGAAACCAGTCTCTGCAGTTCGTATACCACTTAGAGTCATAAATTACAAGGTCCAATGCCTGAGGCAACCCAATTTCCAACATCAAGTTCCATTTTCAAGGAAAAGATGCAACGTAACAGTGGGTATCAAAGAGCTACTAGAAGAGAGGACACTGAAAGTCTTCAATAAAATGCCTTGGAAAAGATTACCAATTTATATTTTGGAATTAAAAATAAAGAAAAATAATGTATACAAGAATTATAACACATAATGGAGGCTTATTAAAGAATTCCATCCAGGAAGAACATATCCTAGATCCCCCAGCCTTGGCTGACCTCTTCCTCGATTGAGGCGCTCCCATTGAGTCAGACGGAAAATTCCCGGGACAACCTTGATAAACATTCCAGCATAACCCGGCTGCTGATGCGAGCTTTAAATTCTTTTTACTTACTCTGCTCCTTAATAGCTAATGTTTCAATAACAACACATATTAGTGTTATTTTTTAACAGGCTTATCATATATAGTAGTTTTCATCACATTTATGAAATATGTTATGAACCTCTGCTAAGCAGATACATTTACAGTAAATATCTGTCAAATAAAAAACGTGTTGTACATTCCACAGACTCGTTTATGTAGCCCAGAAAAAAGGTACAGTTGCATTTTAAGGCCAAGTGCTGTGTTTATTTAACATTTTTTCTTGTTTGACCATTAGAAAAAAAGGTTTAAGAAAAACAAACTGAACTGATGATCTGTTATTAAGATATTTTTCCATTCTCTGTACTCTAATGTACAGACAAACATGTTGGTGCAGTCGCCTACTTTAAATCAGCCAGTGAGCACCAGATAGGAACTTTATTCAATACAGTGAATGATAGAGGCAGAGTAAGCAGATATCTATTTTAAGTAGCTACAAGTGTTCAGGTCCCTGATCCAACTCATCCAGCACATGCAAACATAAGGTCATAAGCAACTCAATGCAATACCCTATGAGGCCACCCTTGCACATTATTATACATTTCTTACTGTTAAAACACAATTGGTTCAGAGATCCATTTTCCCAGTGATCCCAAAACATGTTGAATGGTACTGACATTACCTGGTTTCTTTTGGGGTTTTTTTAAAACTGTGGTGTACTCAGTGTGCCTAAACTTGTTTATGCAGTTAAAAATAATTTAGTATTGTGGTAACTGTGTATACAAAAATAACTAACCAAATACAGATGGATCCCCACACAGGACAATTTTTGACAGTAAAAAAATAATCTATCTACAGGGCACGTTATGTTTCCCTTCATGGCTTCTTTGAGTGAGCTTACGGTAATAGGTTGGGGTCAGTCCTTATACTGTATCTATGAACTAAATCCTCAAAAAGGCTAAGGTTTACCAAAGTCTCCAATTGATTTCTGTTTTTCAAACTTCTGGCAAATGGAAAATACTACAAACCCAGTAGACAAGAAACCGGGTCCATTTTTTAAATCATGGTTGATTGACAAGGTTTCACATACCAATGGTACTGCACAGCATGTGTGGTTCAGTTTTAAAGTAGTTTTTCCCATGTATTATTATTGTTATTATTAACACACAGAACATCATCAAATCATTTATTACAAGGAATCAATTTGGAGACTAACAAATTGTTTACTTTTAAACATATTCAAATATAAATATATAATATTTTTAAATATATTTAAATATATATATATTTTGTTACCTTTTCCCCAGTCTTCCAGATGAATGTCAGATTAGTTAAACAATTTTTAACAGGGTTCCAATTGAATGTCAAAATTATTCTTCTGACGTGCAGGCCAGTTAAGAAAACTAGCAAATTAGCTAGGATTGCTGTTTGCCGTGGGTTCCATCTGTATTTCTGAATTATTTTGTTAATCGTTTTATTTATTTTTTTAGTGAACAAGTACTGGTCATATTCTCAGAACACTTTGTTTATATAAGTGAGGTCATGAAAATAAAATGCCAAACTGTCTATTTCAGCAGACAATGGCACATGCATTAGCATGTGTTTGATGGCGCTAAAAAAACTCACACACATATACACACCCAAGGGGAGGCTGTCAATACTGTCTCACTTGATGAACAAGTAGGCCTAAATGGTGACAGCTTGCCAGAAAAGTAACTGTATGCATTACAAGTCTTCAGCTATATACTGTAGCCTTCATTTAATTATTCCTAGGTATACAGTCCATGTGGCTATGGCACAGCGACCCTTTTGTACTTACTGGAGGAGCTGTCAAATTGATTGCTTTTGACAATGGGAGCATTTGTATCATTTTAACAGTCCGGCTCTGTGCATACACCAGCCACAAGGGGCATTGTTTTATTTCTTCAACATCATTTACCACTACCAAATGTTTATATCAAACTTTATTGATGTATCTGTTCAGGGTCAGGAAGCTCTCCAGCTTTCTTCCTTAAGTTGTACATGTTTTTTGGCAATAAATATAAATTAGGATAAGCAAGGCTGCAGCTGCCAACCTACACATGTGTTTGAATTGAAATAATAGAAATACTGTTTTTTTCTTTCTTTTACTCTATTAGGCTAACAATAGGAAAGGCAATTACCTAACAAAAATACTGAAACAGTAGTAGACTGTTCATATGGTCAGAGGCTGGTCTGTATGGTCAGAGGCTGGGCTGTATACAAAGAGCTGTTGCATCCAGTTGGCTGGGGCTATGTCCTTAAAAACAGGTTATGTACATATTGCATGGAAATTCTAAATTGGAAATCCTGCCTACAAAACCAAACAAAACCAGTAAAACTAAAACCTTTTGACCATTTTGTCAGTGAAATAAACTAGATATGGAAAATAGCCTTGAGAGTACTAAACATAAAGTGGTTTTTAATAAATTGCCTAATTAAGGGATTAATTTAATATTAATCCTAGATTAATCCTCAAGAGCAGCTTAATCCTTAGCTAACCCTTAGTTACCTTAATAGTAAATTGCCAAAATGTACATTTAAAATAGATATAGAGGATACTGCATGAATGTTCATGGATTTGTGTAGTTATTCGACAAAGGCGGATGGCCGAGTGGGGTTGTTTATGACCGTCCTCGTGCGTGAAATAAACAGTCCATGTACGTTGATGGACTATTCTGTTCACCAAGTACAATGTATGGAAAAGAAAGTATGTTTAAACCCAAATTTGGAGAAATACTTTCCTTAGATCACCCTCCACATCTGCTTAGCAGCACAGTGTAACACACACGCTGTGTTTTGCCATTATTCTTTCCTTGGATTTTAAATGAATTCAAGATCGACTCGATTTACCATTTGTATATTTTATGTTTTACTGCCCTAAAAAGTTGAATTAATAAAAGATCTTCTTAAAACACAAATTCATTACAATTGAAATCTCTAGATTTAAAAACTGTAATGACTGATAATTGGATGCAAACTGTTTCTTTTTTAGTAGTTTGACAGCTTTTCTTATAATTGCTAGTTATATTGCATTATTCCGTGCTAATGTACGCATGTGATTTAGAGGGTAATGAGGTGGGAGTAAACTACTCTATTTTAGTGCTTCAATATTATGCCAATCCATTCAAAGCATGCAAGCATGCAATATAATCCCTTGGTTGACTCAACTTTACTTGGCTGAATACAATAACTTATTTAACTGTCCGGACTAAAAAGCCATACAGTCTACAAACTCATTAAAAATGCCTTAGAGTAAAGTTGGCACTTCATTCCTGCTTTCTTTCACTCTGAATACTGGATTACACGATTGTTTTCCTTCACTCATTGTTACCGACATGGGCATAACCCCTGGTCCTCAGTCACCTGTTATTGACACGCTTGCGCTCCTTGGTCTAGGATTGCTGACCTCGCACTTTAAAATGTCAGGCAATGCAACACAGGTTACAGCAGTTCTCCCTTTTTATCCCAGTTCTTCTGGCCCCATCTGTTTTGGATGTCCTTTTTGCTTCCTGTTGTCGTCCTCAACATGCCCTTTTCATCATCAGCCCCGGATGGGTAACTATGCCTCTGTTATTTTAAATTCACGCCCTCTACCTCTATATTAATCCTGCTGATGTAGTCCAGCAGGGAAGGGCCCCGGCTGCAGTTTTTAAAAAAGGTATAGCTCAGTAGCTTGTGAAAGGTCATTTTATTTTAAAGGACATCGACAAAATGCCATTTTCAGATTTTCACCCCCGTCCCTTATCATTGTATGTTGTTTGCAATCATTCTGAATGGTTCAAAGTTATGATGCTATAATACTGAGATTTTAGATCATGCATTTTATATATTGCTTAATCTAATTGGCTGATATCTTTCTTTAAGGACCTTTAATTTATTTTGTATTTCTTTGCTTCCTTGTTCTTCAAAAATCATGTGCTACTGTGACACTTCAACTCTTTTGAAAGTTCACAGTATCACATGGTTTCAGAAGAACCAGGAAGCAAGGAAATGTGGCAAAACAACACAGGCCTGGAAGCAAGTTATAGCAATAGAAAAACAGAAGATATTATCAATCGAGCCAACGGAGCACAGAACCGTTCACAAGGACTGCAGACATCTTTAGTTGCTTTCTGTCCTTTAACTTTGTATAAAGACCGCTTTGTTTCTCGCTCCTATTCCTTTTCTTTTTCTCACTCTCCCACACACTCTCAGGACTGCAATACTAGAGCTTCAGGCTTTCAGCTTATGTGATCAGAAATAAGATGACATTATTATTTTCCTTCAGGCAAAGCGGTCACAATTAAAAAAGCCCAGGAGGCAATGAAGCATTGGAGGTCCTTGGAGAACAGGGGGTATGTATGAAAAAGCCTGGAAATAATCCCTTATGGCGATGCTTTGTTGTGTATTATTCTTGAAGCTAAGACACCTTTTACTGCATGAAGAAAGTGTTATTGACAGAGGTGCCATACATGTTTCTATAAGTGCAGATCTTAACAAACACCACGACATACCAAATACTAACAGCTACAGTAACATGTTATTACACCATGAATGAAAACATAACACATATGAAAACAAACAGACATCTCAAAATGATATCCTCATCCCTCCAGTTATGAAGCTGCATCTTTAACTTGTCAACATGAAAATAAATTATCCAAACAGATAGCTATCAGTGCTTTAATATCCCACATTTTTTAATGTGTGCAAAAACGACTCTTACTTTTGTAAATTTCAAGCACATGCACAGCTATGGCCAAAGGTTTTGCATCACCCTATAGAAGTAACAAACTTTGCTTCATAAAGTCAAATGAAACCTGCTGAATAATGTTAGGTTAACATATTGAATTATATACCGCTTTGTAGTTTTCCATATACTTAACGCAAAACTGAAAAATATTGAAAAATGTGACATTTCGAAAATCTATTATGGCTTTCGGTAGACTTTTACGATATCATTTAGTAGTTTCTTTGATTACATGATGTTAAATAAAAGACCTAAATTATATTCTCAGTCCTAAAATTCTAGATGATGCAAAACATTTGGCCATAGCTGTATGAACCTAATTGCGTAATGACCTGCCAACTTTGATTTATCAATGTGCAACCCATTCCTGCTTTTTTATATTGCTTCCAGACCACACAGACAGTGACCTTAATTCAAATGATTAATTAGTAAGGAGTGGCATGAGTAAAATGTTCATTTGTTACGACATAAACTAATGACACGGAACCGTTTTGTTTTCATTTTTATTTGTATCTCTATTGAGCTCCAGAATACCCTTCCTGCTGTTATATCATCATAAACTGTTTGCTTAATTGGACTGATTTAAGTAAAGCATATTTGTTCCTAAAGTAATAAGGTTATCTGCTTTTAAAAACTCAGTGTCCCCAGTTGACAAATACACTTAGCACCGAATAGATACCCTGCCTCTCATGACTGCACTCGACAGCCCTACCAGCGTTCACCAAGGCTGTAACCATAGCAGCTGTGTTAAGAATTGCACAGTGAAGTCATTGCATAACCTGCAGAGCCTTTCAGATCAGGCCAGGCTGATTAGAAATGGTCTCCCCGTCATCCTGCACTCTCTGAATACGCCAACATGGTTTAATCAACGCCAGGAAAATTAGACTTCACTATTCCTCTCAAGAGACTTAATGCCTTTAATGTACGCTGCCAAAAATGCCTTTTTTATTTTAGGAAAGTTTTTCTTTTAATAAGAACATATAAAATCAGAATAATTTGTTGTGTTAATCTTACTTTAATCTTTATTGAGAACAAATATGCTTAACTCTTTACTTAAGGGAAAAACATTCTGAGAATGTGTAGTGAAACATGTCTTATTTATGTATTCTGGCCTTGTGTGCAATTTTAAAATCAATGTGTTTACTAATTAATTTTTAAAAGCTGTCAGTGAAACAGGACAATGAAAAATAAATTGTAATCTGCAAACTAAGATTTAAATAAGAATGATATTATTTATGCTGATGAAATGTAGGACTGTATACATTTCTGAAAATCAATAGACAATAAGAACAATGCATAGTTCTGGACCTTGTTGGTTTAAATTGTATAAAGTATTTTAAAGCATCGCACATTTTACAATACTTCTAATTAAACGTGTTTGTACCGTCTGCTGATGTACAGGTGCAAACAGAATGGTTTCTAAACCACAAAACTGCTTTTCACCACAGAATTTGATATTTAAAAATGAACAGTGTGAGCTGCCTTTTCATGGATTCTATTTGTTTTGGCATCAAAGCCAGAAAAATAAAAAAAATAAAAAAAACATTTGTTTCCATCCTGCTTTACAAATGTATACTTGCACAAAACCAAAGCTGATGACACCAGCTTTTTGTGTTTTAATGATATTTTCTTAAAATATCTACATGTGGTTCGGCTGCACACAACACTTTCGTCTCCAAACAGGACAATGCAGACTCTCCTCATTCTAATTATTTCAGCTGTTTAATGCAACCCTAATGCCTTGTTCTCCCTGCTAAAATAAAAGCTATTGAAATGCATGAAAAAAAATTCACAGCCTTTCTAACAGGTTTTCTTGGATAGATGGATATAGCTGTAACCATAGCAACACAGCCTTGAAGTCTGTCTCAGACTTAGCAACTACCTTGAAAAAAGAACTGCTCAGACAAATTCTATACCTACAACACAGTGCCTGTATACCCCAGTTGAATGTTTCACAACTAGGCAGCGATATTCAATAGATTTAATAGAATTCTATAAATGAGTGCTCTGTTTTAATTTGGGAGATGTACACTTTCCACTGGAATTTAAAGAACAGATTGAGAGGAATGGTAGTTCTTCACGCCAAGTTACCAGCGAAAACTGCCAGACTCTCTATACAACAAGGATAGTAAATTGGCCCATTTCACTTTTAATTTGTAGTTCCCAACACTCTTAGGTGAAATGTAGAAACAAAAGTCAATACCGGGCATACAGTAAGAGAAATAAATCGCCAGAGTAATGCAAAAATGTCCTTCTCCTCCTCCTCCTCCCTTTTCTCCCAATTTTTGGCAGATTTTTGTAGACCGCAGGCAATTTTTTACATTTTGGAGATTTTTTGGAGATTTTTTTTACGAGTTATCTCAGCATTCTGACATTCTGATCTTGATCTCTGAAAAATGTTGGTTTACTGTCAGTCTAACGCTCAGTGTGGGTCGCTGCTGGTGTAAGGAAGTATGGTTTCCTCTCGATACCGGTTGATGAGAGTAATGCTATGTGTGGTCCCCACTGGACAAAAAGGAACGTTCATTTCTGAGAATTAGCTATGCTGAAGGATAGCCTATATATCTGGTAAAAGAAAAACATAAATAAATACATTAATAAATATTGAAATAAATGAATACATAAATCAATACATAGACATTTATTTATTTATTTATCTATCTTGATATTTACTCATTTCTTTTTCACTATCAGATATAAACACTGCCATTTAATACTGTATGAAACAAATAGATTCTCAACAGTTCTCGTTCAATTGTATAATAGTGAAGATTTTTGTACATAAAGGTCGTCATGCTTTCATATATTTTTACTTTCAAATTAAAAGATATATTGTAATGACCCAGACAATTGCTTTGTTGCAGGACTTGTTGCCGGTTCAGTTTGTCTCATCTGTCTTACATGTATTTGTCACAAAGACGGCCAGAGTGGGTGGCGTCAGACCAGAAAAGGAATACACAGACAGTGGTTGTGATGAGCCGAGTGCAATGGCTGCACTCAGCGTTTATTAACAAAATAAAAGGTTTCAAACAGCACAAAAACAGGACACGGCACTATAGCCAAAATAAACAGACAGACAAAACGGATTAACACTAAACAAACGGTGCACGGAGAGACAAACAAACACGGTGAGAACAAACACTTTACGTTTACGATTGTACTGATTTAACTCTCCTCTCTCTCTCTCTCCCGTTCTCCACTCTCTGAACACCTAACCCTGACTGACTAAAAATGTGCCTATTTATACTGTTGTGCTGGGATTCAATTACTAATTAATTATTCACTTGAATCCCAGCACGTGAATTAATTCTGTGCAACCCCGTGCTCACATATTACATTTAACCAGCACGTGAAGTGATTTGTGCCCTCCTCGTGCCTACATACAAATCTACACTTTTTAAATATACGTGAAACACAGACCCGTTTATATCCTGTGTACCAATCTATACACCAACATTAACATACGCACGCATACATACATACACAGAACACACAAATGCACACAGGGGCGGGGCACTTTGCCACAGTATTGTAAGGGGAACGGGTCATGCCATTACTTAGCATGGGAAGGGGGAGTGAGTGAATGAGTGGGGAGAATGTGTGTTGCTGTTTTCAGGGGTTGCAGAGCATGGATGTGACTGGTTGATGAGCCGGACTGTGGCGGAAAACGACAGGAGGTTATATAATAAGGGTGTGCATGAGCCTGGGGACTGGAGACAGTCCAGCGCTGAACTTGAATGAGAAACTGTGGGTGCGATTGAGCGAGCGTGTGAGCTGTGCCCAGAGCGAATATGCAATAAAAGTGCCAAGACTAAAAAGTAGGGTTATTATTTTGGTGCCGTGAATTCTGGCCCCTGGCAGGAATTCTCTGCAGTATCAAATAAAAACAAACATTTTGAGAATTCAACACCGTCTCCCTGAGTACTACTTCCTAAACATGAAAATGTTAAAATATACCTGGCAACCTTGGTCAGCACCAAGCAAACAGGCACAGCTGTAAAAGCGGTGGGGTTCAAGGTTGCCCCAGTTGTTTCTTCTAACTTGGCTTGTGTTTTTGATACAAGTTAGAAGAAACAATTGGGGCAACCTTGGCCCCCATCAGTTTTACAGTTATGCCTATTTGCTTTGTGCTGGGCAAGGTTGCCCCAGTGGTTTCTTGAAACTTGGCTTGTGTTTTTGATATCTCCACTTTAAATGGCTGGGCACTTTTGATAACTTGGCATTTTTTCACATTTCCAATTTGTTTTTGTTTCATCTACATTATAAGCATGATGTGCCATTACTGGTGACTGAATTAGAAGAACAATTAGAAAATGACAATACATTTAATTTCAGGCAATCAGAATTTCTACATTAGAATTTTAATGCAGATGTATATTTTCCAGGTATAGAAATAGTAATGTAAAGCTGTAGGTTGTCAGATTCCTTTGCAACTAGATACATATTTCTGATACACGGCTGCAATACTGGACCTCCACCGCCCTTTCTTTAGATACAGACTCTTAGGTGGAGTAACAAACCAGACCAAGATAACAGATATATTGTTCAAGATCAATCCTGCCAACCTTAGAAAGTAGGTTTCCCAAAGAGTAATGTAATGTCAGTCACCTACCATCATGGAATGACTGAAATTGTGTGTGCAGTTCAGGAACCAAATACTTCACAACAACCTGGCTAAATTGTGATCAATGTGTCAGATACCTATTTAAAGGGATTGTGTACATTTTCAACATTTGAAAAGCATTCCCTGTTTAAGGCCCTTATATGGGTGTTCTGTGTGATTATCTTAGATCACTATTTGCCATGCTTATTAACTATTACTGCCAACATTGCTGAAAAGCTCCCAGGGCGGACTGCACTGTGCACGGAAGCTTGTAGGTACTTTGAAGTCTGTGCGGCACTGAAGCCTGGAGGAGTCTTTTTTGCAAATAACGAACTGTGCAGAAACATTAGAAAACCATACAGAATCATATAAGAAACGTCCCCATTGTTTTATAAAAACAAATGGGTTAATATATTATTAGGTCTCCATTTCTTTCTTTCTTATAGGTGGTCTGTGTGAGCTTCCCAAATAAAGGTTTGATGCAACTCACAGTTTAGGAAAGAGTAAATCACAGTACAAAAGAATATATAAAAAAAAAAAGACATGATAAATGCATGTGGAATGCATGGTAGTCAGATGTTTACCAAGCGGTTTTGTCAACCAAGGAGCAACTGTTACGTTTGCAAACTATTTGAGCTCTTAGTTTAACACAATCATGGCAATAGGACCAAATTTCCAAATGTTACAGTGCATGTGATATAAACTTTGAAGGAAAGGTTTAAAATAATACTGGGAGTGAATGGAGTTAAAATTATATTATTTCAAAGGAAGTAGCCTGCTTTCTCCGTCTAGCCAGACAGATGGAATGAAGGCTGACATTCCAGCAATTCCTTTTATGTAAAAGCACACCTTTGATGTATATAGCTGGACATATACAGTACTGCATAACAGAGAAACAAATACAAGTCTCTAAATACATTCCTATCCCTCTGGTTACTAATCGTAAAAAAAAAAAGTAATTCATAACGTGACAAAATGAAAACACTGTTTCAAGTGTCTCGTCTCACGGAAATTTTTGGAGAAAAAACCTGAAAGTTCAGTAATTTTAAGGAGAAAAGTGCCTAATATGTTCTTTTGTTCTTTTTTCTTTTGTTTTCTTTTTTTACAACATGGAAACTTCAGTATCTTCCACTTTTGGTAATACATCCATCAAGTAAAAAAAAAACAAACATAAAAATACTGTCCAGTGGCTAGTGGGTTTCATTCAGAATCACTTATAGCTTTCCAGTCACAGGTTCTTTACGGAGGAATTGTGACAAACTGACAACTGCCAGGATATTGATGTCATAATAAAGCAAACAAGCCGTGTGAATGATAATCCTCAAAGGGAATACCAACAAGGATCCACACACACACACACACACTTCATACTTTTGTTACTGTAGGGTTAAGTGAGCAGAGCCCATTTATTTATTTTTTTTCCATCAGAGTTTATTATACTTCAATGCTCATTGTTAAATATATAGAACATGACGCAGCGCCATAGTGATTTAATACCTTGCAGCCCGGGTGAGTCCGATTCTTCATCAGCGGAGTGGTGGAGCAGAGTTCGATGGCTTCTGGTTCGTGGAATATTACCGTAGGTAGTGGCTCTTTCCGTAATGTTAAAACATTCAGCTTGGTCTTCAACATTGTTTGAAAGTGCTACAGCCAAAGAAGAGAAAATGCACAGGTTAATTATATTGTACGTTTATTCATAAATTACAAACAGAATTTGCTTACCCAGCTACCTACCAAGCACCTCCAGTACCACTGTTACACACATGCACACACACACACACTGACCATCAGTAATTCTACTTGTTTGGCCAAAGAAGCAGAATTCTGTATTCCGTCGAATTTAAGACGCCCTCGTATTTCTCACCCTCAATTTGAAGAAAAAATAAAACAACAAATAAATATGCATTTACAAATATACAACCTCAATTATGCATATGGAGCAGGTTGTGCCTGCGGCCACACAGAGCATTACAGTTGTGTGCTGCTTCTCATTTCCAGTCGTGATTACCCGTTTTTCTACCAATTTGTAAACTCTGGTATTGCTTGGCCTGTTGAAAAATACAGAGGTCTGATCAGCATTTCTGATCAGCTTCTCTTTGAATTCCTAACGACGCTTCTTTGAAAATGGCTGATTCGAGATCGGGCAGTAACATTTTGGTTCGTCTTTTCTCAGCAGTAAGTCAAGTTGCTGTTTGTGTACTCGGGTAGTCATGTCTTTTGTTGACAATTTTAATACATGCATCCCTACTGTTCTCAAATTTAAGACGCAGGCTACTTTGAGAAGCAAAAAATGGTTCAAAAAGTGCATCTTAATTTCGAAGGAATACAGTAGTTGGTAGGAAAATCCATTTTCAACCAGGTGTCTGCCATTAATCCTAAGGCATCGGGGTAATTGGTGAAATAGCACATATGATGCCCTACAAAAATACTAGACGAAAGCTGATATATACCAATCACAGATAAAAATTATGAAGATATCTCCCTCTATGCCTTTCAGCCAGATTGTGTAAACTGTCTGTGAAAGTGTCTGTGCAATGTCTTTCACTAGTCCACACATATGGGGCTATTTTAGATTAATACCATATATAGCTTTTCCTTAGGACTGCACCAGTTCTTTGTCAGCATGAAGTCAACAGGAAATCTACTCCAGGTGGAAAAGCAGAATGTTTGGTTTCACTTCCCATTTTTTTTCTGGAGGACTTTTTCCTCTAGCAATATGTTTACAGCTGAAAATCTTCAAGATTACACAATTGTCTTTATTGTTCAAGTGTTTATCCCAGAACATCTTGGAAAAGCATTTTTAATTACACGCTGAATTCCTTGTATAAACAGAATTTAAATTTCAAGTTGAATTGTTACAGCTTGTACTGTAACCTTGTTTACCACTGATGCATTATCCACAGTACTTGACAAACCAAAGTGGATTAGCATACTGTCTTTGTAATAAGATGCACCACTGTGCTTTGTAATCCCCACATGCCAAAACAATGTGGGACCTGATCGGTTTTAACATGGTGCACCTAATTTCTAATGAATGCACACAGTACTATTTTACATTAAATTCTATTAAATTTATAGTGAGTTGACGGGATATCTATCACATTGAGGTTTTAAAATACTTTCCATCTGTTTGGCAGATTGACCCACTCTCAGGCTGGGCACTAAAACACACCTATTGTAAGTGGGCTTGAAGTGCATATGTGTGAAGCAGAAACTTGCTGGAGGCCAAGAAAAAGGAAATTCCATGACAAATACCAATACAGTACTGATAAATTCAAAATGAAGCTTTTGTGGCACACACCAGTTATAGAGTGGATCTCTGTCGTAACCTGACATAGCTACACTATATCACCCTGATGCTTATTAAAAAAAAACAAAAAACAGCGCATGTCGATAAATGTTCAAGCTTAGCACCAACAACTTTGTTTTACTTCCAAAAGGGCCCGACTTTCCTGTGGTGAAAAATGCTCCTGCTGTTCAGCATGCTAAGGGCAGTGTGCTGTGGACAACATGTTCATCAAATCACGTTTTGTGGAGGAACTTTCTTCCTTCTTCTACAACAGGTACAGGGTTACCCCACACAAAGAGGGACCTCCTAAGTACAGTGAGTAGGGTCAGTCATTTTTGTGTTATAAATAAGCAAAAAAAAATCTAAATGGTCTTTTCTGTAGAGACTCCTCTGATTTCACTTACTACACTAATAATGACGATGAGATGGCTGTTGAGAACTCCTGTTTCACGTTGTATGTCAGGTGCTGGTTTGTTGATATTTAGGACCTTTATAAAGCTCATTCAAGTGAAACCGGTTGGTTATTGAATCATTTCTCCTTGTATTGTAGGTCTGAACTAGGATACCACAAGGTTGTACATACAAAACAACTTTAAAATCAAAAAACAATGTTGTCAGAAGACTAGCACAGATCTTGTCAGGTTCTACTTAACTGTCTTCTGAAAAAGCTACCCTTATCCAAAATAAGATCATAACCTGTGAATGATGCCACGATAATCTATGATTAGAGCCCCGTGTTTTTCGCAAATACGAAATAGCGCGAAATAAAACAAAACGCAACATATAAAATGAAATAAAACAAAATGCAAATGTAAAATGAAAAATCATTATAAAACAAACATAGAATGACATTTTTAAATTGGGAGGTTTATACAAAAATACTTTAAGCAAATACTTGCAATTGTAGTTGTCAAGGCTCAGCCATTACGATAGACACGGTCTGAAGGGAAACGGAAGCTCTGACTAGCACTTGTGCTGATGTATAATTTGAGGTGAGTTGTTTGGGAATTCTTGATGGAAGAGAAGAGACATTTGTTTCTAAAATCTCCAAACCACGCATAACAATTAAACAAGAATGCAAAGAGGGGCTGTATGCAACTGACTGTGACAAAATAATGATGTGCAGATTTTGGCTGGAATGGGAGTCGAAAGATACCGTCGTTAAGCATGAGCCCTAACCAAGCTTGTTTTGTGTACTGGAACCCTGTTTAGACAATGGGATTGAAACAATTCCTATCATTTTTTTAATGGGTGGATTGCTGTATGTGCAATTATTATGACAGCCCCACAATAGTAGGGAAGTGCAATATATTTGTATTTTATCTTATTGTGTTTTATAGAACACATGGGCAGTATTTACTGTAAAAAGGCAGTTAATTAAAACCGAAAAATCCAAAATCAGGAAAAAATAAATCTGTAAATTCAAAATAATAAAATAGATTTCATAGGGTCCTACTATTCTTGATATACATCTATTTGAGTTGTTTTATTAATGTGTATTTGTAATAAAACTAAATAAAACAAAATCTGTGAAAAATAAAATTAAAAATTTTAAAAAAATAAAAATAATTTCAAGGGGCTCTATCTATGATACACAGCTGGATGTGCTGAGAAACACAGAACTCTAAAATGATTCATGTCTGTACTTAAATTGGAGAACACATAAAGCCCTGAGTGAAGGAAGACAATACACTACAGGCATTTAGAAAACCAGCCTGGTATTAAAAAACTAAAAAGTTAAATTCCATTGTCATTAGCCTGCCACTACCCTGAAAGAACTGCCACTAAATAGCTATTACTTTATTTATTGTTGGGTCTAGACAGGTTTCTATAGAAACCAACTCTGAATAAATGTATTTCAAAGACATCATTTCATTTTACATGTTTTGAAGTGTTGCTTACAGCTTTGGAGATTTATTGACCAAGCTGGATAGAAAAATAAATCTGACTAACCTTTACAGTCCAGTGGCCAGAGTTGGCCCTTCCATTCCTGGTCTTTGTTCTAACCCTATTTTAAATTGTTTCATTGAACCAATTAGCCCTCCATCCAGACCCTGAAGTAGTTAATTATCTCATTGTACCTGTTAAACCTGGATAGGAATCGACGTCTAGGACTGTGATTGGAAAAAAATTCAAATTTCAAAATCCATGTAAACACAGGTTTCAGAACAAGTATCTTATCAGATACTTGCTGTAGATTAACTGCTTCAAATAATTGCTGTTATCAGAAAACAAATAGCAGCACTTTTCAGAAAACAAATGTACTGCACACATTGGTTTCTACCTGCATATGCACACACACTTGTTACAAATTAAACTTTTAGTGTGAACGTATTTTACTAGGAAACCCCAAGGGGAAAGAATTGACTTTCTATGACTTTACTTAATGATCAATTAACTAGTTCTACAGGTGGCCCTCTTATTGCTGAAATAATGTACTAATCATCTGGTTTTGCAGACCATGATTTACCACCCTGAAGTATAAAAATTAAATCAATGTGTTTTGCACAGCTTTTATTACTTCAGGTTTATCGCTGGGGTAGGCTTCATTCTAAAGAGTAAAACTGTCTCAATTAACACGGCTGGTTATTAATGTACCAAAATCTAAGGAAAGTGATATTGAACAGAAATTGATGATTACTCTGGAGAACATGAAAATGCCCATCTATTTAAACTTGTCACCACCAATTAAAAAAAAAATGGCTTTCTCAATTGTCGCCCAACAATTCAGTAAAATGCCCATTTGGAGGAGTTATCAAACCGTACCTCACTGGGATTATTCTTTGCATACTTATTAGGGAGAAATGTTTAATATACCAGTTACAACCACAAGATGGAAAACATGGCGATGTTTTTTAAGATCAGATGCTAATAAAGATTAGGAGACGGTCAAGAAGGAGAGAGACCATGTTTTAATTGGAAATGTGTGCCTCACCGGCTCAAACAACCACATTCAACTTTGAACTACTTTTCGTTTGCAAATGAACAACAACAGGATTTACCACAACTTGGCTTGACCATCGCTGCTTATTTAAGAAACTTCCTGACTTATTTAGAAAGTTATCCCTCTTTTGAAAATTCACTCACTGGAGGCCAACTCATTCACAAAGAAATGAAGGCCAGTTCTTAAAGTGTTACCCACTGGTTATGCAATATTAAAAGAAGGTCATGCTGTTTCTGAAGATGTTCCTGTTATTTATTTCACAGGGAGGCAAGGCAGGAAATAACTGGGGTAACATTACATATTCAGGCAACAGGCATATACAAAGAATGTAATTACTGTATAATGTATGTTGTTGAAAATGTTAGGTCTACACGTATACAGTATACAATAGGCCTACCATAAAATCTCAGGCATAACCTCAACAAAGCATGCCTGTTTATAATCATTATGTGGAGGTAGATTAGTTGCAAATCACATTACTGTATCTTTTCTCCATAAATAATAACTCCACCAAAAACATCTATACCCCCTGCTGGCAAAAATAGTATCCTGGATTGCAGGGGTTCTCTTGTATAAACACTAAAGCAACCAAATATCAATAGATCATGTACAAAATACAAATATTATTCCTGTAACATATAAATGCATTTATTGTAGAGATAATTCTGTACAATTTGAAGTAAAATAATTTAACTCCGCATTGTAACCTTGTAAGATGCCAACTAACAGTATTTAGGTTTTCAGATTGGCAGATATCTGCCCTGGTGATGTTCAGGTATAGTCTGGAATTACTCATGCATGCTATGCAGTATATTTCCATTTAAAATAGTGTTAATATAATTTGCTGTGTTGGTAGTTTAGATTTTAGATGTTAGCCAAGCATTAAACATCATGTTGTATGACTCTTATATTGGTACAGAGAAAAAACAGAGGAAAAGACTGGGGATTAAACCCTGGTCTCCAGGATATAGGAGGCTATGTGGTCCAGTGGTTAAAGAAAAGGGCTAGTAACCAGGATGTCCCTGGTTCAAATCCCACCTCAACCAAGTGACCCTGACCAAGTCACTTAACCTCCTTGTGCTCTGTCTTTCGGGTGAGACATAATTATAAGTGACTCAGCAGCTGATGCATAGTTCACACACCCTAGTCTCTATAAGTCGCCTTGGAGAAGGTGTAAAAACAAAAGAAACCAAAACCAGGGAGCATGTCATTTTATTTAACATGGCAACAACAAGGTTATAAAAGAATATTAGCAAGTGACCTTTTTTATTGTGTTATGTTATTTATTACCATCTTTACTACAGTGTTAAGCCAGTGAACAAACTATTTCTCATTTTGCCCTCGTTGTTTGTGAAAGTCTGTTTGTTTTGCGTGCCAGTGTCAGAATGCTGAAATGAGCTGGAATTTCCAGATGGACATTATTGGACAGGTTTCATTTAAACTGAGGAGAAACTGGACAAATTTGTACAGGACAAGCAGCACTTATTACTTAAAGAGTAAGTAGCAGGGTTCTGAAAAATATAGCATCATACCTCTTACAACTGTAAAAAATAACATACGTGTAATTTTTCTTTTCATTGTTAACATCCTGACAACTTTTTACACTTACAACTTTAATGTATTCTTCAAAATAGCTGCTCTAGTGCACTGGGCTTTGAGATCTGGAACTCCATGAAGGACTAAGGGTGACTTTATAATGACAATTGTCCGTATCATTTTCTTTAATATAAATACTAAATTGCAAAATGTTTGTTTGGCAATGTTTACAGAAGTGAAATCAGATGTGATGCAAAAGCAAAACAAAGTCCAGCAGATCAAAGGAACATCTATATTGATTAGATGGCTTGGGCGCCTATTCTACCTGTTCTTTATAAATGATTGATAATCTGGGAGTATATGAGGAATAAGTCCTTAGTACAGCACTTTTTTTTTGTCAAGCTTAGGCCTACATTTTTACATGAGCATACATTGGCAGTTGGTCATCTTGTTTTTTCACGTTAGCTTTAACTTTGAATTTATGGTCCTGGAGGTGGATGTATTTCACAGGCATGACTGTTTAAAGAATGTTTTTTCAAAAAGACACCAGCTGATAGGGATGCTGAAGGTCAACCAGAAAATAATAAACAGAGCGATGAAGTAAGACTTTTGGAAGAGGGACAACCAGATGATTTTGCAATGGTCAGTGAGCTGAAGCGTATATCGTGTCTAACTCCAAATCATCTTTTGTTTGAACTCTGAATCCCAGCTCTGCTAGTAGATCTAGTATATGTACAGAACTCACTTTGCTGATGCCCTTTGTTACAAGGAAGGTGACCAGGGAGCATTATTATTCTTGCTTCCATGATAGAAAGAAAATAATGCAGCTGGCAAACTGTGTTGGTCCAGCTGACTGTAGCTGTTGTAGATATGCTACAAAAACCTTAAGATATTTACAAGACAATAGATAATTGTGTTCCACAGTGGCAGATAATATTTCTTGGTTTATCATAATGCTTGTTTTACAATTCAGAATTTGTACATGATTTCCCATTGTGAAGACAGACCAAGATAATACGCTTTGTAGTGTTAATATAATTCAGCAAAATGCTTTCCCCACATCTGTACATCATATAACCATGCAGTTCCTCCCCAGTGGATTTGCAAATGTACTTGCATATTTTATGCATATAATGCAGAAGAAGGAAGATTATGCTTAATTAATGTGGTCATTAAGATGTAATATTGTAGTGTATAACAAAGCTGACCTCAACCTTTGACATGTAACATTAACCCTTCAAACATATAAACAGGCTAGACACTGAGAGGGTGTGTTTTTGCCCAAAGAGCAGAACAAGTAAAAGGGGGGAAGATAGGCTTATTTAGAAACGTGCATTCCACAGCCTCCTGACACTACTTGTGTGTGTGTGTTTTAAGCTGATATAAATGGCAGTAACAGGGATTTCAACTAGAATTGGTCCAGGGGCTAAATAAATAAAATGATTTTGTCAAAATTCAAGATAACAACTAGCCCAAACCCCCCTTTTCCCGCACAAACACTCACACAACAGACATCAGGCATCTGGTTTGCAAATAAACTGAACATCCCACAAAGTGTCACATTGCTATCTATCTTGTTTACTGGTAATGCATGATTCTGATGCAATCAATCTCAGTTTATTTGTTGATAATACTTCATTTCAAAAATACAATGTACTAATGAGAGATCTAGCACCATTTACAGTTCTCTATTGGCCGGTGTTTTATTTTAGACAGCTTTGTCAAGGATTACCAATTGTTTGTTAAATCAAGTGAAGCAGATAAAGTATTTATGACAAAACTATGGAAATGCTTCTGCTGGCTTATCATAATGGGTCTGTTTATTTTGTGTGTTGTTTTCATTACCAGGAACAAAAATACATCTTCACAAATCAATAGTAACAAGGATGTTATTTGAAGTGCTCAAGTTTTGTTTGTTGATATTATTATTATTATATATTTTTTTATAAGACGGCCTTATCCAGGGCAACTTACAATTGTTACAAAATATCACATTATTTTTACATACAATTACATTATTTTTTACACATTATTTTTATCTACAATTACCCATACAGTTGGGTTTTTACTGGCGCAATCTAGGTAAAGTACCTTGCTCAAGGGTACAGCAGCTGTGTCCCCCACATGGGATTGAACCTACAATCCTCCGGTCAGGAGTTCAGAGCCCTAACCACTACTCCAATATGCTTTATTATGGGGTGTGTAGCAGTCTAATGGTTTAGAAGGAGGTAGATGCAGTAGCATTATTTTGGGGATATTTCAAGGATGACTACCTGGGGTTAGCCCACGGACCTCTGATCTACAGTAGAGTTTGTCTTTCACTAATCGCACTGATTCAACCAAGGTTCTATTTGTACTGTAGATACTTAGGACCTGGACTTTATAGAGTACAGCACTGTATTGTGAGATGTTGTGTGATCATTTGTGTTAAAGCATGTGCCTCTAAAGGGTTAAGAGTGTAACAAGAGTGTAGGGAATGCGGTGTCATTATAGATTCCAGAGAGTTAACTCTCCACTCGTGCAAGCCTGTCTATTTTGTGCTGTTGTTAAGTTGCTGTCTTGTAAAGTGCATAGTAGGCACCCAGGCTCCTTCCTTTTGCCTATGTGGGATGAGCTGGTAACACGTGTGTACAGGAATTTTAATAATGTAATTGTAGACAACAGTCACGTAACTTAAAAACTGAAACTTTAAATAGCGTGTTTGTTATTTTCAGATCAATTCTTCAACCAGCATCATACAGCAGTAGTCTCTTGGAACCATTATAACCATTCAAAAACCTGCACGACTACTAGCTCTGATCCAGATAAACCACCACTTGAATTTCCAACAGGAAAATTCTCCAGCCTACACAGCCTACTAATTCACAACAGAGAAATCATACATTTTACTTAAATAGCATCTTGTTTTGCATGTCTAAAATGCTACACCATCCACTGTATTTCCAGATGTGAAAATGGTAAACCATTTTTTCATTTCCATCCAAGTGGGCCCCTGAAAAATAATATAGTATTTTCCATTTGGACTAAAATAAAACAGCAGATGGAATTATATCCAGATCAAACCTCTCTGTATCAAAACTTACATATGCATAAGTTCCAACGCACTGTTGGACTGTTTGATTTATTTTCCCATGGCGGGATAAAAGCCACATGACGCCAAAAGTGTACAGTGAGGGAAAGTACAAATGAAGGTGAATCCGTCACTTTGAAGCAAAGTCAAACAAAGCTAAGTATTGTGCTATGGAGAAGACGTTCATATGACATACTTGTACAGAATTTAACGTGAAGGGCCTACTGGATATTCTTACATAGGGGAATCAAATGTACCCTGACCTTTAAATTAACTAGCCACACAGCAGATATATACAATTCATTACAGTACAAGCTATTTCTCTTCAAAGTACTTACCAAAGGAGTTTCTGTTTTTTCTGCATGCCTTTCAAAATGGTGGATGTTTGTAGTTCAGCAAAACTGTTGGATACTAGCGCAATGGAGTTCAGTGGGTGTGTGGGAATGGGAATAACATGCAGCAAATTACCAAAAAAATAATCTTAGAATTAGAAGTTTTTGTCTACTTCTAATTACACCATTTGCTGTCCTTTTTTCTTGAGATTTACACTGCAAACTGTGAATGTGTTATTATGATTTATGCTTTTTTCTTTTTTACCCGTTCTATAGATGACCTACTGTACTTTGTATGTATTTATTTTTTTGTTTTCAGTAAAGCAGAATTACAGCTGTACAATTATTTGATGGCGGACACATCTTGAGTAGTTATTTCCTCAAAATTGCGAAAAAAAAAAAAAAAAACAGAAATGTTCTCAAACAATTTAAAGTATGAGATTAAGACCAGTCACTTCCTGACTATAGTGCTATAGAAATTATAGTACTATAGAAACTAGTGACTTCTCCTTTCCATTTGACCTACACGTAGCCTGCACTATCAAGCTGCTAGCAACCACTGTCCCTCACATCTCCAGTAGACCAGTAGACAAAAGCTGCCTTTAGTTTTATTCCAACCTAATACATAGGCTACCTTTTAACATTTTACAGATTGTTTCACAGACCGATGATTATACTAATTGTGGACTGCCTTGCCTCAGTTAACATTAGGTAGTCCACAATTAGAGCCAATCAGAGTGTGAAACCAGCCATTATTCTGAAAAAGAATTGCTAGCTGTATAGACCAGAATTTAAGTTGATACATTTTATTGGACCAACATTTACATGGAGAACAGACATGCTTCTGAGTACTGTATTTCTGAAAAAATATTTCTGAAACTGAAAATGTCCCACGACATAAAGTGATTTTTCAAGAATTAGGTTTAACTATGGATAATATATTGCTTAACAAAATGGAAATCAAATTAATCCAGTATGATACCAATCACCACATAGCTTTTTAATGGCATACCTTTTTCTCATCATAAGAGCACATACACTCTCTTTGTTTACCTAATCTGGCTTACTATTTAGAAATCGTTTCAGCTTTCTGTGTGACTTGCATGAGAAGTAACAGCAGGGAATGATTTCCAAACACTGGTTTGCCAGGAAAAGAACTACAATTAAGAACTGTGGCTGTCTGTACTGGCTTATACAAACTGCAATTACTCCATGCAAACTGCAATTCGCTATCCGACAAGCTTGAGTCTGTAGAGAGACCTCTGCGAAACAGTCACACCATTTAGTGAAGACTTGAAAAGCAAAAAGCCCCAAAACATTTATTTTTCCAGATTTCAACTACACCTAACTAAAACCGAATTAAACCATTTCAATTAATTCAGGATGACAATACTGTAGTAGTATTAATATTGGTACTGGCTTGAAACATGGCCTTGTCGTGTAGTGCTCTGAAAGTGACAGTTTTAATCGGGCACCAATCATAACAGCAGTGTTTTTATACCACAGTAATGAGCCCATTACTCTTATTACGGGTACAATCACTTAAAAGTACTAGTTGTCTAAAGTTTACTATGAGATTCAACAATATGCTGTCTTCCTGCCAAGAGTTGCCAGTGGGACTGTGCAAGTTAATTTGGCACGCTGTCTGTTTTGCCATCTGGATAACATTTACAGAAAAGACAGCATCCCCCGACACCTACGTGTCACTACTAACAACACTTACAATCCTTTCACCCACAAACCAGGAGAAAACAACCCTGACCAGTAATTGCAATATGAGATGGAAAGTAAAGGTAGAAAAACAAATATAGTGTATATATTTAGGATCAAGAACAGCTTGTAAACAGATGTGACAGGAAGTTTTATAAAACACACAAACATTCGCCAAGACACGGCATGACAAATTTAATTTACAGCAACGCCGGAGACATGTATGACGTCACTTTTACAGTGTCACACAGTCTGAACGTTAGGCACGTTTGTTTTGGCTCGGTGATTTGAAATAAAAAAGTACGTTTTTGCTAATTATTCCAATAATTTGAGTTCCAATCTTAGACATATAGGCGTAAACTGTACAAATCCTGATATACACTTTTACAATACATCTGCTATAACCAGTGTATCCCTGTCCACCACTGTCTAGCCGGCAGGTTAGTATGTTCAGTCAGTAAATTAGAAAGCTTGATACTGTTTGGTTTAGCATCCTATTTTGACAGACGATCTGCCTTTTTTTCCCCCAATGTTTTTTTTTTTTTTTTTTTTTTTTAAGATAATAGCTCTTACCTGCAATCGTTCGGTCGCAGGCTGCCACATAGCGATTCTCTTGCTGTTTTTAGGATGATGTTTAGTCCAGCTCACATCTGCTTGCAGATACGGTATGCTTTCTCCTTCCCCGCTGCAATCTAGAGTAATTCGAGCAGAAACTGAATTCCAACAGCGAAGCAACAGCAGAGCTCCGCCTGCAAAAAAATATCAACCTCGTTTAGGTACAAATGAAAAGCTGCAGAGGGCGGCATAGAGACATACGGTTTGCAGTGCACACTGCAACATGCATTTAAATACGCGTCCACAACAAAATCGTGTATGGTGTCATCTCCAAAGTTTTCCCAAATAATCATTATAGACCATATTTAAAGTGTGCATATGAATCAACAAAATAATGTCACTTACTGTTTTATACTGAAACAACGTTTATTTTTTTCCTTTTTTGAGACCCTGCACTGAAGCTAATATGTATCTCGTGACATTATGCTTATGATCCCACAATAATGTTCAGTGGCATATTAAAATACCATTGATGGGTGACTGGTAATTACATTATTCCATAGTGCACCCTTATGTGTCCTTCTTTAGATAGCGGATTATGTTGGCTTTCCAGTTTGTGTACATTCCTCTGAGATACTTTCAACTGCGATGCCTTCTTTCAGACCTTATTGGACTCCAATGGGAATGGAATTGAATGCAGCATAACTTGGAGATAAAGGAGAGATATTAGATTAGACTTGCATATTGCTTGACTGTAATTTTCTTGAATAAAAATGAATAACAATAATTGTATTTTTAATTTGATACAACCATTCGTGACAGTGTTGCTCAACAAAAAGAGGCTTAGGTGCAGATCCAGTGACATAAACACAAACTGATCTTGTCAGAAACATCTGTTTTTGACTGAGGCCGCTAATAGTAGCCCAGACCCCAATAATTACCTGGTGCTGGCACTTTGCAGTAAAAAAAAAGAGCTTTGTCTATTTCCCCCAACGTTATTACATAGTAAACTACGAAATTGCAATGGGAAATCTGTATCACTAACTGTGCAGTTCACTTTTTATAAGGGTACTTTCTTTGTAGTTCATTCTCTGCAGTTATGCTATTTATATTTTCTGTAATATCAGGCTTGACCAGTTTACTAGGCACGATTTGTATAGGACTATGATGTGGTGTGAAGTTTATTTTAAAGCTTTACTGTGTAATGGGCAGTGCTGTGTGTTGTACCAGCATTGCCATTATGGAACTCGCCAAGTGAGACTAGATACTATGAGCATTCTTCCAGCTCTAAAAGCTATAACACCGCAAATACAGACGTGTCCGGCTCTTTTGCATTGTGCTTTAGATGCTTGCTTGCTGTGTGCATGCTTGCTGGTTCGTGCCCAGCCTCTGCCCTGTTACACCAGGTAGCTCAATCCTGCCTTTGACATCAGCTTGGGTGTTTAAATAGATTTCAATATTGTCTTTTGTTTTAGTTTTATTTGCAGCCAGACCATGTTCTTTTCTTGTTGTAGCCCCCGAATTATTTTCAACAAACCTGTTTCAAGTGTATTTATCACATTACTAATGACCCTCATTCTAGTCATGGCCCCCTTCCTAACTTTGACCTTGTCGATATAGTTGGTATCGATAAGGTCAGGTCTAGTTATTTTACTGTTTTTCTAATGGCTCTGTATCATATTCTATCCACAATCAGTACCACAATTACCCCATTAAAATCATCAGATGAAGCAAAACACACAAGCCATACTGCAATAAGAGTAGGCTATGGTGTGCGAAGAGCTTTTTTATTATTATAATGATGTATAACACTGACTGGATCCCATGCACACAAGGTCTAACTTCCATCAGCGCTTTGAGTCAATATTTCAAATTATAAACAGATTTTCATTCGAAATTTAAAAATGCCAGATACTGTACGACCTGTGTGAACCATATTAAACAATATGCTGTGAGATTTATTGATTTCACTTTACCCTCTAGCTATAGGGATAGAAGCAGACTATTAAAGTTCTTTTTTTTTTGTTTTGTTTTTTTAATGTCTATGAAATACAGCTGGAGTTTAGTAGTAGACAGCGAATAAATAACCTGGGTTTCTTGGAAGTGAGTGAAGAGACAAGTAGAAAACACCTGCCATATGTAGAATGTGCTTATGCAAATGGAATCCCTGACATGCATTTTGTAATAAATGATAATCTGCATACTTAAGTTGTAAATCAGTTTCAGTCACGATTGTCAAGACAGCTGACATACTTTGCTAAAAGGCTGGTTTAAGACATTTGATTGTGTTGTGAGTTGATTATCATTGAGGAATGGTGAGGTTGAGTGCAAGTTAAACACCTTTCAGACATCATGTTGAATTAGTGCTGCCCAAGCTGCTCATGTTGGTCCAAGGGTATATCTTTTTTATACTCTTAAACATCTGTGTTAAATTAACTGCTTAACTTAAGTTACTTTACTTGTTTTAAGAAGTATTTCACTTGTGTTATTTGACTTCAAAACACAGCTAGACCCAAGCTAATCCCACAGTTGGTTATCTTTATGCAAATATATATTTGTTTCTTTTTTTCTTCGAATTACTGGTTTCCACAATAATAATAGCAATTGCTTTTTTCAGCCAGTCCTTTTCAGCCAGATTAAAACCAGCTTCATTGTTCATAAGTGGCAGATTTTTTGCAGCGCTTCAATGTGATTTGCAAAGCACACCTATAAAACAAACAGTACTTTGTTTTAATCAGCGAGCACACAGTGGTGCCTTACACATGTTTTATTGAGATTATTAAGAAGCGTGGCAGAGGGATCAATCACTGCAGCCTCTCTGAAGCCTGAATACCTGCTTTGTACTAGGGGTTGGACAAAGAAATATAAAAACTACAAGATGTTTAAATTGTTTTGGAGGGACACAACCAGTCCACAAAAATCCTTTAGGGAAGTAGGGGGTGGAAATCAACAGCTAAGAAATCTAAGAAAATACTTTTGAAATATTGGATAAGGAAGCACAGCTCTCTATTAAAGGCTAGCAGATCATGACTGGACCTGAGATGCAACTTTCAGAAGGCATGTCACTGTAAGTGATTATGCTGTTAATGCATTATTAATGATTTATTCAATGTAAAATAATTGTTTTCAACTGTAACCCTCAAAATGTTTGACACCACACACATGATCACAAGCACCTCTTCTAGTGTTCATTTTGACCTTTATTACATCATTCAACATCCAGTTTAAGCACGTGGTTTAAAAAATCTAAACATAATCAAAGGAGAACATGTGTCAGCATGTTGCATTCAGGTAGCTTCTGAAAGAACAAGCCTGGACCGCAAGAACAACACAATGATACACAGCTACGGAAAACCACATCCGCTACAAGTAAGCAAGCTACAGAAACTCACAAATTGAACAAACGTGATTACAAATTAAAGCCTTACTCATTTCCCCTTCATAGTCCAGTTTGCCAACTGATTTTTCATTAATAATGTCGTCACCCAAGGCCAAAACTCATTAAAACAAATATGATGCAAGTCTTAGAAAATAATGCAGAACCCATATAATCTAGCCATGCACCAAGTAAGGCAAAAGCTACAGCATTTTATTTAATGCACTGTATAACAAATGCACCTATTATTAGTATTATTCTTGATATTACTACAACATGTTTTAATTATCTCTTATCAGTTCTAGGAGTCAGGATTTCTAGGCTGTTTCTACATTTTGCTTAATCTACACTGAGGGAACTGGCACCAAACCTCACACAGTACCTTGTTTTACACTAATCTGATACTACTAACCAATCGTGGTTATTAGGTACAGTATACATAGTAAGTCAAGTTGTTGACCATTTATTAAATAAATGCACATACCAGTATATGCTTACTATAGTATCATTAATATAATAGCATCACAATTTCACATTTAAAATATATTTAATGATCAAATTCTTCATGTTTTATGTATTTATTTATTCACTTGTTTAAGAATTATTTAAAAGGTCATTTAAGGACATTTCAACAACGTTAACCGACTAGCTTTTTTATCTAAAACATATTAGTTTACAGTTTACAGTGCTGCTGTTTTGTAGTTTTAGTTTTCATAAATCTTCTCAAACTAAATGCTTTTACAAATCCTTTGTTTTGATTAAAGTGACCAGCGGCTTGTCATCTGGGCTGTAATCTTCATAAGTGATTGGAGTGGCATCGTACATCGCTGGTCTGGACTTCTTTCCAAATCTGAAAGAGACAATACAGTTTAGATTATCTACAGTTAACAGCAGGGTCACCACTAAAGGGTCAACCTGGTGAAATACAGTTTTCAATTACTGAGGGAATAGCAAACTACTAATAAGGCTTGGCCAGAAACATTAATAATAATTACATTTTGCAGCCCTTCTAAAGACTTTAATAATCCAATTGATATTAAAAAAAATAATAATAATAATAATTGAGAATCAAAAACAAGAAGACAGACATATTCAATGATAACGCTTTGGAAACATTCCACAGCTTTCGTGCCTCTGTTGCATGGCATGTGTAACATTCTATCTCGTCAGAGCAAACAACGTGTACTTGGATGTAAGAAGCCATCAATCAGTCTTGCCTACAGTGTACATCCAACCGATGGTGTGAGACCAGGGCCGGATTAAAGTACATGGGGGCCCTACGTTAACCCATATTTTGGGGGCCTTATGCATGTTATGGCGAATGGTGTTATTGGCATATTGGTTAATCCGACCCTGAGTCGGGGACAGAGAGTGTGATGGGAGCGGAGCGAGTCTATTGTATATGGAGCGGGGGAGCGGAGCTGGATAGGAGCGCGGAGCGGACATTTCCAGCCCGCTCTTTCACAGTACTGAGAAGAACTGAGCACGGTTTTATTTTTTTTAAATACATGTTCGGCCATGGAGTTTGCACAGAAAATAAATAAAAGAAGGTGACAAATACAGATGCAGTCGTTGTACAGTATTTTCCATCATCATCATCTTTGCTGATCATAGCTGGGCATGAGGCTTGTTAAACTGTGTATTCCTTTATTGCCTTGTACCATACGACATAAATCACGTGATTATTATTATTATTAGTAGTAGTAGTAGTAGTAGTAGTATTTATTTCTTAGCAGACACCCTTATCCAGGATAATAATTAAATCTCACTGTTTTAATGATAATTTTAATTAACATTCAAAAATCAGAGGGAACACAGAAACACAAAATAATGCAATATGGATCACAGACATAAAAAAAGCTTAAGTCCCAGGCAGTAAAGTACAACAGCATTAGCAAGTGAAAATGAAAGGCCTGAGTCAGTCAAACAACATTTTATTGGCTAAAACCAGGCATAATCATTGCAATATTCTATACAGTTACTGTGACAACACCAGAGGGTAATTCATTTACCAGCAGTTGACAATAAAACCACTAAACTAATCTCTGACAGAGATGTGACATAACGTTACATAACGCCCTACCTTGCATGTCGGATGGAAGCAATGGCGCTGCTGAACTCGCTGTCAATGCTCCTGCAGTTGTAGAATTCCTCGTAAGCTGGTCTGGATGAGCCCTGGTACTCAATACGGCTGATGCGGCAGATCCCCACAATCAGGATAATCAACATGAGGACGAACGCCACACAGAGAGCTCCGATGATGATGTACAGGGAGTGACGGGGCATGTTGGTCAAGGTTTCTGCTGTCCGTGCCGACTTCCATTGAAGATCTAAAACAAAACCCATAGAAGTTTACTTTGAATGTCAATAAATATGTTCCGCACTGTGCAAGTTCCCCACTGTGCATGACTTGCAGTGAGGGGGTGCAAGCAAACCCTCTTTCCATTCAGCTCCCAACTATATCCACACTGGAGAGGATCTGCATTCCCAGTGTTCTTGTGTCTGTGTAAAGGAATCACAATGCCTAGCAATATCTGGAGAATTGTTATAAGCATAATATTACTGTATAATAGTTGTTTTCATATTTCTACATGATATGCATTTCTGTTGTAGCTTTTTAACAATTGAATTCTCTGTTTTTTTGTTTTTTTGGCATTCCTTTTTGTTCCTTCAAATAGACCACTTTTTAAGAACCAGCTCCTCATATTATATATAATATAGCCTGCTATTTTGTATACACAAAACAAAACATTAATCTTAAGAAATGAACAACATACGTATTTCACAACTGGCCCCAACCCATCCTTGAGGGCAGTGGCAGGTGTAGCCATTGGACTGGTCGATACATGTTCCACTGTGATGACAAGGATTGCTCTCGCATTCGTTTACATCAACCTCACATTCCTCACCTGGATGGATACAGAAACCCTGTTAGCGAGGGTTTGTTTGAATGAAAGGTTAAGAAAGACCTATTCCATATGTCAGTTTAAAAGAAACACGTGTCATGGAAAAAAAGGGAACACAATATTTGAAAAATCTCCACTTGGGAATATTTCTCTACTGCTGGAGAGTTGCATTACCAGGTGTGGGCCTAAACCTTGCTTCCCAACCTTTCTTTGAAACCTCTAATACCCTGGTTAAAAAAGACCTACATTGAGTATAGGAATTGCAATGCACTTAAGATGAGATTTATTGAATGATTTAATTAGTTTTACAGGCTTTTTAGACTTCAGCTCTAACAAATATCTAACAAAAATCATCAGTGATTTATTATAATGTTGTAAAAAATAACGACTCTTCATGTTACTAAATCAGCATGTAGTATCATTAATATCATATGATTTATGTAGTTAATTCCCATCAACAGAAACGCCTAATAAAAACAACCAGACATACTGTAATTTCACTCTAAATTCAAAACAGGTAACTACTCCATCTGATAAACCATAAATTAAAACTGTCACAGAAAAGGAGACAGCTATTGGGACATAACTGCATGAGTCATCCATTGTCCCAGTAATCAGGAAATCAAGCTTCTGACTAAAGACTAAACACAGATGCAGGCTTCCCATGAAGTTTGGTTATTTCTTAATTCCAAAGTATTTATTGTCGTTCCCTTAAATTGCATTAGTACTCTGTTTGCCAATTCCATCATCATAAAATGCAGACATGTTTAATAATTTATATACCATGCATCACTGAATACCTTCTTAAATACCTGCCCGAGTTGTAATTCAGTGGCTGGATCTGTGACCTGAATGGGCAATGAATCAAATGTACCTCTAATGAGCAATATCTATTCTGCACACAGAGAAAGGTTTTAATTTAAATGTTGACAGGGGCGGTGGTAAGTAATGAATAATGATTGTGTTTTCCACCATAAGATTGTGGAATCTGCAATTAAATGTAATCCTCTTACTGGAAATGTCACAAATGTGCATTGACTGCAGTGATGTTTTATTCATTGTGTATATCGGGCAATATTATATATCAACTGCACAAACCTCACAGTTACAATCCCTTTGGAAAATTATCATTTTTTCTGTGAGTTTAATCCTAAGGGCATATAAAGGCATGTATTTATTTATACGCAGCACAGAGTGCACCAGCTGGAAATGTGATCGCTGGTATAGTAATGATTATCAAGCAGGCAACTCCCTGATATAGGAATTATTGCTTTTATGAACTTGTTTTTTGCACCATTGTGTATCATGCATAAGCATCTACTGTCTGTGGAAGGAGCCTTCACTTGGAATTGAATTGACCAAGACAATCTGTGAGGTTTATCATTTTGTTTGACTCTGCCAGATATAACATATACCAACGCTTGGGAAATGTTGTTTACCAGGCTGCTGACTTTAGTTGGGATTCAGGAAACAGTCATTTAAAGTGGTCCCCCTCCTGGTATCTACAGTAAACTACATTCTATTTTTACTGTTAATCTCTCAAACGATCCATCATTTCAAATGTTAAATGGCTCTAATGGTGTGATTTTTTTTTTATTTCTATTGAAAAATACATTAGGAATAATAACCCAAATTAAATTGCCATTTGTTTAATGTCTTTCTCATTTTAAATGTCATTTTGAAGTCTCAAATGTAATCTAATCCTGCCTCCCTCAGTAATTATTACAACACATTTTCAATTCCTGTGGATAGTAAAGGCTTGCTCGGTACATTCCATTACATTTCCTCCATGCCTATGAACACGGTTCTCAAATGTCAGCCACACACTTCTCCCTTGTGGTAACATTATTTCTATCTGACCAGGTCATGCATGTATTGCTTAGTTTAAACTTTGAAACAGTGAGGCGACACAGACTGTGTTTCTGTACTGTGAAGGGCTTTGAGCTACCTGATGTACTGTACTTGGAGTTCAGATATGTTTCTGAGAGCTCTAGTGAAGCCACAATGGTGCTCTTGAGTTTGTGATGACTGAAACAGAAGAAAATACAAAGCGGATCTACAACAATAAGACTATGTTAGTTAAGATGGCTATGAAAAGACACAGCCATACTCCCGGATACTCTTGGTCTCGGATAATACTATTAATGCATTACCGGTAATCCTGAAAATATTAAAACAAAGCAGAAGAGATTCCTCAAACACTGTGAACAGTAACTCACCAAGGAATCCAGGTGGGCAAAGGCAGGTCGCATTGAGGCCCTCGCTGTCACAGGTGCCACCGTTCTGACAGTTTATGTGAATGCAAGGGTCCTTGTACAGTTCACAATGTTTACCTGAAAAACCGTGTTTGGATAATTAAAGACACAGTACTAAACTGACCAGTGAAGACTAAATCTACACCAAAGTGACTGAACCTTTGTATAGGTTTCTTTAAGGTGTCCGTCCCATTCGCTTGAATTGAAGAAAGTGAATGTGTTCTGGTGTTCATGTCTGGAAGGAGACGATGACGATGGTCCTGTTCTATTCAATATACATGCATGTGGCTTGTTTAAGAAAGTGTATTCACTGTTGGTAAATTGGAATATTTTGGGAACTGTTTTGAGCCCTGTTGTAGCATACCAGTAACTGTACTGACATGGCAACGGGTAATGCTAATTCTTTCATTGATTTCGAAATGATTGGTGGGATCAAATGCTGACAAGGTGAGAGAAGGGGGTATTGATTTATTCCCATGAAAGCAAACAAAGTGAATTAATAAAAGCGTTGCTACCATGTCTCGCCATTCCTCTGAACTGAATTGCAGTAGCAGAGTAGTAGCTTAAAACACCAACTTCCATTTACACCTGAATTCTTATTTATATATTCAACATCAAAAGATGCTAATTCAATTCAATTATTTTTTATAATAAAATAAACAGACATGGATTATATTTATTAACACTTAATCCCTGATGTTTTAGTTCAGACCAAATAAAATATGTCTCCACATTCACAAGCTACGAATTGGTAAGTGCAGCAATTGTGGTATGAGCTTTAACACTGTTACCTGATTTAGCAACATATTCTGTTAATGGAAGATATTATGTATCCAATTTAAAGATCTCATAATAGGCATCTAACATCTTTTTTTCTCCTGGAAGATAATATGAGAAACTCCATTGGCATACATAAACAGCTGTTTGATAGAGATTGATAGTCTTGTTAGAACACTCACACGTTTGCATTCAAATCCTGTTGATCCCCCTCCCACCCCCTCACCCTCTCTACAAACACAACCTACCTTCATACTCAGCAGTACATAGACACTCATAGTCGTTGACGAGGTCTTTGCATGTTCCAGAATTCTGACAAGGGGTTGAGAGACACTCATTATACTCCTCTTCACAGTACAAACCATGGTAACCTAGAGCCAGAGAATACAAATACAATTACCTCTTACTTATCAGTAAGAGCCACCTCATAATGGAATTATATTTCACAATTTTCCCCCACCTTAAAAGGTAATTAAACATGGCCCTCAGTTTTGTTTCATGGTCAAAAAAAAATATTATATACAGCTATGGCCAAAAGTTTTGCATCACCCTATGGAATTAACTAATTTTGTTTCATAAAGTCAAATAAAACCTGCTGAATAACGTTACGTTAACATATTGAATTACATACCCCTTTGTAGTTTTCCATATAATTAACAAAACTGTCAAAAATGTAAAAATGTGACGTTTTGAAATCTAGCATGAAATACTGTACTGCTATTATGGCTTCCGTTAGACTTTTGCGATATCATTTTGTAGTTTCTTTGATTACATTATGTTAAATATACAATCTAAATTTTATATATATATATATATATATATATATATATATATATATATATAACTGTCTCAAACCTAGGTGATGCAAAACGTTTGGCCATACCTGTAGAGCTAAATTTCAACTGGCCACTTGGTGGCAGTGTTGTGTTTCAGCCCATGGATTAAATTGTCCTGATTAGGTTTTATGCTTGAAAGAGATGCCAAGGTGAGCACGTGGGAATCAATGAGCTTGCTAAAGATAGGCACTGTCTGCTAACTTTTCACTTAGCAGAGACCACTGCACATCAGTGTGGCTGGGATTGTGTGAGCAGAACAGCCTGCAATCTACAGTACATTCATAAAACATCTTTCTCATCTGATAAATGAAAGTGTGTCTGTTCTGTTATAAAGTAGGGTCTTCATCCTGTTTGGATTACGTGCAGTGTGTGACAAGTGCACTGTTTATTGTCACAAGCAGCATTCCATTTTAGAGGTTATTATGACATTGTTGATGTGAAACGGCCTTGGCGTGCTTGCAAATTCAAGTGAAGAAGCTCATCACCATCAGAGACATGTATATACTTCCCCACATCCTCAAATCTGCCAGATAAACATTTAGAGGTTACATAGGCAAAATATTGATGTCCTTAAAGCTGTTGACAAGGCTGTATTAAGTGACTTTTTCTGTATCAGCCCAGCTACTGACACATGACAACATTACTTATTAGACAAACATCCTCACTGCTCCTGCTCCACAATGTTAAAACAACAGATACAAGATCCTTCTCTCTAATGGCATGACACAATAAGCATGGGGATCCATGGCAACCCGCCTGCACTCATCAATTCATTCTGTAGCTTCTTCTCTGAAAGGGAGTGATGTAAAATTGGATTTTGCATTATAGTTTCTGAAAAGAAGGCACTACTTGACAAGCGAGGGAAGAAAACATTAAGACACGGGATAGAGTGCAGCTTATTCTCATCAAATCCAGTTCACTGTTCAATAGTCCCTGACAAGTTAGAGAGAGAGAGAGAGAGAGAGAGAGAGAGAGAGAGAGAGAGAGAGAGAGAGAGAGAGAGAGAGAGAGAGAGATGCCACATTTTTTAAGTACCGAAACTTTCCAATTTAGAGCAAAAATGTTACCATTTAAGACCCACAGGAACGCTACACACTTATTGTAAACCAATAGCCATTAAATCACCCTCACACCAGTCTTTAATGTAGTCAGGTACATTTTACATGAAGTTTCCAAATAACATTGTGTTAAACAAATTTTGCCAGAATGTGTTGCTGTTAATGGTTGAGATAAAATGACAATGTCCTTTGAGGCCTTATCACAGCAAATGTGTTAGAGGAAAAGGCACAAGCAGGATTTACTTCTAATGACTCTGTGCTGTCATGTCAGTCCAATAAAAAACAGTAACAATAGACTCCCTGCTGGGTGCAGACATGTTCTGCAGTGCCACAGTCCTTGAGCCTAATTGAAACTGTTTAAAATGCTTCCCTGCGCAGTCCCTATGATGCGGGAACTGAGATGAAACAAAAGCTGACATTTAGTGTCTGGAGGAAGTACATTCAGTGTTGCGAAAGGCTACAACAGCGGGGAGGTTGGAGATGAGGGTGTAACTGCATAGCTCTTCCCTCTTTAATTGGAAGCCACAAAACGCAACGTGATTTAATGAAACACAGCACCCATATTTAGTCAGACTATCACAGAGGCACTGACAATTTTATCTTGCATCATTTCTCGAATGCCATTTTGCTAAACTGGAATAAAAGGTTATTTTGGAAAACTATGTACTATTGAAAGGTCAGTGCGCAGCGTAAATGTAACTCTAAAAGCTCTCTTTCTCTCAGTGCCATTCTAAATAAGAATGTATCAGACTACTTTCTCATGTTTCTGGAGCAAGTTTTAAAAAGATGACGATTTGTTAGCAAAGGCAGTAGCTTAATGTGAGTTATTTAACGTTTTTTTTTTTTTTTTAATTAGAATCGTAGGATGTTTTTGCCTCAGGGAGAAATTCTAAAAAGCAATTGTTAGTTATTTGTAAAAATCTGATTTAAATGATAGCATAGGCTATGTGTCATCACATATTATTTTGTGATACTGAATGATGTCATTAAATAGAAACATCTCTTGTATATTAAAATGTATCTGCCTCCAGTTATTGTTTGACTTTTTTCAGTGACTCTAAATTACATCATTCCTGTTTTTAGCAACAGTGCCTACTGACCAAAAACCTTTAACAATACTGTAAGTTTCATTTCAGAAGTTGCTTTAAACATCTTAATGGTGACACAAAAATGCAAGTTATTTTACTTTCCTAAGCAAATGAATATATGAATGTTTCCCCAGTTTGATATGAATAGTACTAGGTACTAGATAGTCTTTAATGTCTGGCAGGATGTGTGTTTACACTCTGATCTCATTTCCAGAGAATGAGTGCCCGCTTTAAGAAATTTAAACAGAGTTAGGAAAAGTCCTACTGAGACTGTGGCAAAAGAAAGTAAACAGTTTAGTAAGAAAACCTTAAGAAAGCACATTTTAAATGTATGCATGTAAGTATGCATGCATGTATATTTATTAGCTGATGGATATAAACAGCCCCCAAATGATAAATATTTACAGCCACTACAAACTTGGTATTATTTTTGTTCTGGTTAGAGAAAGGAATTCATTCCAATGTAAGTGTTAAAGGGAAACATACCTTGAAAAAAACACACAAAGGATTTATTTTTTAACTTGTCTGATACCTGTAATAAAAGTCTTGAGTAAACATCACTTGTTCAGTAGATGGATTCACTAGGATTTAGTGCTAAATACTGTAGGCTAATATCTTCTTCTGGAAAGGGACTCATGGCTCAAGCTTAACCATTTGCGTACACCACAGTAGGCTGCTCCTCCTGAAGGCAAACACAATGAACCTGGCCTAGCTGTTTGACATTTACACAATGACAGGTTTTTTTTTTTTTTTGCAAAGAAATCCCAAAGGCATCATCAACATTCACCTTCATTTCATTTCTTACCAATCCAACTGCTGTGTTGTCTACCATTCTAGATCGTTGTTTTTGCTTTATTTATTTGATCTGACTTGTCATGTTTCAACCACTGAAAAAAGCTGATTTTATTAAGTAATTAAGAAATGATCACTAGTGGTGTGTGACTATGGGCCCTATTTTGAAACAAGAGCAAAGGCAAAAACATCTTTTCTGAAAGGAATAACATGTAAAACTAGAAAGAAACTACCAGAACACTAAACTATTTGTTGAATAGTCAGTAAGAGCACAAGAATAGTTATGAGTGAGAGCCATTTGGCACATCAATGCTAGTCAAATTCCTAGAAGCTGATCGATTCCAGAACTTTGTCTTGACGGCCCTTAAAGCATCCCACTGAATCCTACTATTATGAAAATGTAAAATGACTTCAAACAAACAGAGAAAACTTAAACATCCCAAAATCATAAGAAAATCTTGGGAATTCCCAGAGCAAACTGCTAATATCAATCTTGCCTGAACCTTTTAGTAAGTGTATATAATGCAATAGCCCACCATGGAGAGAGCTTTTGTGAATATAGCAGTCAGTAATCTCAGAGAGCATCCAGGATTGTATTTTCTAACAAGAAATGCTGTATAGAAAAAAAGATATGCTATATAGTATATTTCTTAGTTAGTTCTGCCAATACTCACCAACAGCTTCACAGATATGTTTACCTGTGTATTGTTTTATTTGTAGTTATGTATTGAAATATATAGTGCGATATATTGGTGTACTGTACATATGAAAAGCTATCATCAGTATTCATACCTGGAATACACAGGCATTTGTAACTGGTTCCAACACTGCGGCAGATTCCATGGGCGCAGGGGTTCAGAGCACAGAAGTCAATGAGCTGAGTGCAGGTAGGCCCTGTGTACCAAGGACTGCAGCTGCAGCTGTACGCCAGCCCATTAGAGTAACAGCTCCCATTGTTCTGGCAGGGAGACGAAGCACAGGGATCTATCTTCTCCTCACACATTGATCCCCGATATCCTGAAACAAACACAAGACCAGACACAGTCAGAATCATTATCACGCTTTATTTTACACAGCACATTTTGTTTTGTTTATTACCTGTTAACAACTAGCTTATGCATTTGAACACATGCTGTACATTTCTTATTAATAGTTGGTTAAGATATGGGATACACTAGTTCAAATAAAGACCAGCTAAAACTGTTCGACAAACAGTATGATCAATTTGATCGTGTGACCAAAATCATGAAACAGCCAGTCCAACCATAAACACATGTCAGGGACCATGCTGGCTAAAACAAAACATTATAGAACTGCTATGGTAGTGTTACTAGACTGTAATACTGCACTTTCTCCTCTAATGGAAAAAGATCACAAGATTGAATTCCTGTACTCACCACACATCAAACTAGTGTAGGCTTTTGTGAAGAGTCAATTTAGTTTCTTCCTTTTAAAAAAAAATATTCTCAATTTTCCAGTTTTCTCAATGCATATGTTATTAAACTGTGTACAACAATTTTACACATGCCTGTTTTCAGGCTTTTGTGAAGAGTCACACATTTTTTTTTTTTCTTTTGAATAATGAAGTGTATTCAGTTAATCAATTATTGTCGATTATTAGCAGTCTGATATTTGAAGAGGAACTCACTGGCTGATTGCATCACAGTAAAAACTGAACAGGATTGATTCAATAAACTCATCACACCAAGACATTAAGGACTGGTTACAGCTCATGATTTTCATGGCAAAACATCAGTGTCTTAGGAACATACTTGACATGTTTTCATACAAGAAGAATTACTGTGCTTATGGTATAGTTGATATCTTAGGATCTCAAGAGACTTTGGTAGCAGGAGCACATGCATGTTAGGAAATAAAATGTTTGCTAGTGTATTATTTTTCAAAGGATCTGTTACAAATGAGCATACTAGACATGCCCAGGCTACCGTATTAAGAATCATTTGGAGGGTTCTCTCTCTGTCCTTTCAACAGGAAATGCTAAGACAGACACCTGAGCAGTTCTTACAGGGATGAGGTAAAGGAACTAACAGACTAGAAATAATTGGATAGCTAACAAGTCAAAACGTTTAAATATAGAGCAGTGGGCCTATTCCATATTCGATTTGAAAATACCAACTCATTCAAATAGTTGCAATAATTCAATATCACCATGCAATGTAAAGAATAATTGGAAACAATTAAATATAATTTGCGGAAAGTAAATATTATTTGAAAACATTTCTATAACTTTTGCAGAAATCAAATAGTATTTGAAAATAATTAAATCCTAGTACAATAGGTGTAATAAAGTTAAATATATATGGAAAGAAATGTATGAAAGCCTAATTAATATCCTGAAGCAGGTTAACCCCTAGTCCTCGTTAGCTGTTCATCAATAACCAATTACACCTGCTGCCATTAACAGAGCAGTTGTCCAGAGGTAATTGAGTGGGTTAGCTCCTCACTGTTCTCATCAATTTTTAAAGTGGCCTGTTCTTAATTAATCAAATTAACATGTATATATAGCATTCTACTCATTTGAGAACCACCTCAACCATCATGAGTTAATCACAAGACCTAATATAAAAGCAAGTGAAGTCATATGTCAAGTTACACTGAGGGACCACTGCTGCTACAAACAACATGTGCCTACCCAGGGTTCCAACATTGTTTCTGCCAGCTATGTCATTTCCAGCATCATTGGATTAAGGACCTTCCTGAGCAACTTTAATGCAAAGTACAATGCCCAGCTGGTGACTGCCCTGAAGGCATCCCTAGAGAAGCGCCTCTCCCTTTATGAACAGATGCCTCTCTACAAGCTGGCAGCTCTACTGGACCCCCGCTTTAAGGCTGTGTGGTGCCCAGAGCAGCTACTGACAGCCACAGCTCTTCTCCAGCAGGAGTGTGCCAGGTTTGCTCCACAACCTTCCCAACCTGCCACTGCCCAGGATCCACCTCCAAAGAGAAGCAAATAGTTTTTGTTTCATGTTGGCCCCCATACCATCTTCTGCTTCTGCTTCCACAGAGGTAACAGTACCTGTCTACCCCCTGCTTCCCAGAAGGGTCAGACCCCCTTGCCTCAGAGCCCATTCCCTGCATTGGCAAAGCTAGCTGCCAGGTACCTCAATGTGCCAGCCACCTCAGCCGCAGTCGAGAAAGTGTTCAGTGTTGCTGGCAGGACCTTTAGGCCAGATCGCTGCTCAATGAGCGACTCCAGGTTCGAAACAGTAATGTTCATCAAGTGCAATCGCCACTTGCAATAAAGGCAATGGACAATCATATTGACTTACTTGGATGGGACTGTATTGATTTGTTCATAATATGATTTTTGATGGTGGGGAAATATGGGTCACTACACATGCTAGGGACTGATGAATTTTGTCACTATAATGCCAATAATAATGTGTCTTATTATGGTGTTTTGTGAATTACATAACTGTCATCTACCTGTATATGTGTATGTAAAATACATGTTGAAATACACTACAGTATGTGTTGCATTATTTGACAATATTTATAAATATATTTGTAAATCAAGGTTAATATTTAAATATCTTTCAAATGTTAATGGACAGTGGTTGAAATATTTAAATATTTACAATCAATTCAAATATATTTCTAAAAACATTGAAATATTCCAAGTCACATGTCCATTTATTTGAAGTATTTAAATATATTTAACTACTCATTAGAATATTTATTCCCAGGTCTGGTGGGTCTTATCTAAAAGTATAACAATTATTCTAATGATCTTGTATACCTGGGTTACTGCATGAACAAAAGTGCTGTGGTATTAAAAATACAATCTAGACTCAACCTCTTAAATGAAAAATGTTGGATTAATTTGTTTTGTAATGTATTAAGATTTTAAATTGTGTTTTTTTTTTAAATTGTACCTGATAAAAAAAAAAAAAGATTGACCCATAAAAATAAATGTGACTATTACCGAAATGTATTTTGCTTTATTTGCAACAATTATCAAAATGTCACTAGACCTTGAAACTGCAATTGAGAGCACCACTGTGTCCCTATGGGAAACTTACTAATCTTACTAAAAATAATATCTGTGAAGAAAAAATTAATTAAAAAAAAAAACATTTTAAATTAAGTGTCAGAATTGCTGGATAACCCAAAAAACATCACACTAAATATAGAACAAGGCTGTATCTGGATGCATTTTAATGCAAGAGACAGACAAGAGCAGACTCCAGGGAATAAGACTCTTACAATAAAGAGGAGCTGATTTAGCTGATAAAAAGTACCACATACAGGCTTTTTAAAAGCCTTTTGCACGGCTATATTTTTTAGTCACTGCATAACTCCAAATAAAGCAATAACGGCAATTAATCCTAGATGAATTCTTGCTACAGTATGGGCATATAAAATATATAGCACATATAATAAAATTGTAAAACTAGAAGAAAAAAGTTTAAGAAATACAAAACTAATAATGTCAATAATGTTTGTTTTGTTTCTTCTCCAGAAGAGCATTTTCTTTTTTTCACTTACAGGAATTGCTTTCAAAAAGAAGGCCTTTACCTAAACAATCTCTAACTCATGCAGGTTAAAATGAACTGATAGCGGCAGTTTGAGTTACCCAAACAGATTACGAGACTGTTCTGTTTTTACTAATTTATGGTAGGCTTATTTTTGTTATAATTTTGTAGTAGTCGTTGGTTTTTAGAATATAAGGACTTTGAAATGTACATACATTTGTAGCTCTGGCTTTTCCTAATACCAAGGTTCCCTGGATAAATCTTACAATAGTGCAAGTGTCACTTTTTCAGCATGCAAACTACCACCCTTGTCGGATGAGTGGTTCTCCAGTTATGCATATATATGTGTGCCTCTCCCCTATATTCCCAGGAGAGATAATAACACTGCTATATACAAGAACCATCAAAACCATTCTGTCCGTGCTTCTGCAGATAAGCTGGCACATTATGCTCTGCTTATACTGTATGGCAAACAAAACTGAATTATTTGCAGTATGCTGTATTCGCTGCACTAGTGGGTAATTTTGTCCCTACAAATGAATGAATATGTTATGACCCTTCAGAAAGCCATCAGGAGTAAACGAGATAAATGTTGTCAATTCTACCTGCCTGTTGATGCAGGTGCCTTTATTCCTACAGGGTTGTGTCAGGCAATGGTCTATTACAGACTCGCATTGCTCCCCTGCGTAGCCTGTAAAAGCATATTTAATAAGACAATATTGTAACAAAAACACTCTAATATATATATATATACAGACGTGCTCAAATTTGTTGGTACCCCTCCACAAAAAACGAAGAATGCACAATTTTCTCTGAAATAACTTGAAACTGACAAAAGTAATTGGCATCCACCATTGTTTATTCCATATTTAATAGAAATCAGACTTTGCTTTTGATTTTTTATTCAACATAATATTGTAAATAATAAAACAAATGAAAATGGCATGGACAAAAATGATGGGACCGCTAACCTAATATTTTGTTGCACAACCTTTAGAGGCAATCACTGCAATCAAACGTTTTCTGTAGCTCTCAATGAGACTTCTGCACCTGTTAACAGGTAGTTTGGCCCACTCTTCCTGAGCAAACTGCTCCAGCTGTCTCAGGTTTGATGGGTGCCTTCTCCAGACTGCAAGTTTCAGCTCTTTCCATAGATGTGCGATAGGATTCAGATCAGGACTCATAGAAGGCCACTTCAGAATAGTCCAATGTTTTGTTCTTATCCATTCTTGGGTGCTTTTAGCTGTGTGTTTTGGGTCATTATCCTGTTGGAGGACCCATGACCTGCGACTGAGACAGAGCTTTCTGACACTGGGCAGTACATTTCGCTCCAGAATGCCTTGATAGTCTTGAGATTTCATTGTGCCCTGCACAGATTTAAGGCACCCTGTGCCAGGCGCAGCAAAGCAGCCCCAAAACATAACCGAGCCTCCTCCATGTTTCACTGTAGGTATGGTGTTCTTTTCTTTGAAAGCTTCTTTTTTTTGTCTGTGAACATAGAGCTGATGTGACTTGCCAAAAAGCTCCAGTTTTGATGCATCTGTCCAAAGGACATTCTCCCAGAAGGATTGTGGCTTGTCAATATGCATTTTAGCAAATTCCAGTCTGGCTTTTTTATGTTTTTCTTTCAAAAGTGGAGTCCTACTGGGTCTTCTTCCATAGAGCCCACTTTCGCTCAAAAAGCGACGGATGGTGCGATCAGAAACTGACGTACCTTCACCTTGGAGTTCAGCTTGTATCTCTTTGGCAGTTATCCTTGGTTCTTTTTCTACCATTCGCACTATCCTTCTGTTCAATCTGGGGTCGATTTTACTCTTGCGGCCGTGCCCAGGGAGGTTGGCTACAGTTCCATGGACCTTAAACTTCTTAATGATATTTGCAACTGTTGTCACAGGAACATCAAGCTGCTTGGAGATGGTCTTGTAGCCTTTTCCTTTACCATGTTTGTCTATTATTTTCTTTCTGATCTCCTCAGACAACTCTCTCCTTTGCTTTCTCTGGTCCATGTTCAGTGTGGTGCACACAATGATACCAAACAGCACAGTGACTACTTTTCTCCATTTAAATAGGCTGAATGACTGACTACAAGATTGGAGACATGTGTGATACTAATTAAAGAAACTAATTAGTTTGAAATATCACTATAATCCAATTATTTATTATCTTTTCTAAGGGGTACCAACAAATGTGTCCAGGCCATTTTAGAATATCTTTGTAGAATAAACAATAATTCATCTCTTTTCACAGCTTCTTTGCTTTATTCTATGACATACCAAAGGCATGCAAGTATATATGATAAAATAGCTTTTAATTTCATCACTTTTCAGGAGGAATGAAGCATTATTTCAATGAGTTGTAAGGGTACCAACAAATTGAGCATGTCTGTATATATATATATATATATATATATATATATATATATATATATATATATATATATATATATATATATATATATATATATATATATATACATATATTCGTATTAAAATGAATAGTTTAACTTCAAGTGTCACTGATATTGTGCCCTGCTTGTTCTATGCTGCTATGGTAAAGCCTTGACAGGTTTCATTTAAAACTGTTCCCAAATGCAGCTATCATCAATTTCAACTGTGACTTGAGCTTTACAGTGGGTCAAATAAACCTTCTGTTCAATAAGTGAAAAATACTTCTGCAGCGTTATTCAGGATTTTACTTTATCTGCCAGTATCAGACTTTTTATTATTATAATAAAAGATAAAGTGTTATATGTATTAAGATAATTTTATCAACATACCCATCTGTCTACTCAATATCTGGTTACATAATTAGCACAAATATGTGTATTATTAAGGAATATACCAGTGAAAAAAGACACCTAACCCTAAGGTAAAGGTGGCAGGGGTTCTGTAAAAACTTGATTACTGCAGGATACACTCAAGGGTGGGAAGGGATGTGACAGGTACATTTCTTTTTAATATAACTCTGTGAATGCTTTTCTCTGATACTAAGAGTCAGATTAACACTTTTGTATAAAATATAAACCGGTGAGGGTCTAAACTTATCCATAACTTCAATCATTTTATAATACAATCTGTAAGTGCAACTATAACCAAAAGAAGTTAAATTGACAATTGTTTCAAAACTTTTTCTAATCCAATAGTTTTACCTAAATCTAAATGAGACAATTCACAGGACTTGTGTGGGTGAACTCTAAGGAAGATATCAGTTATAGAAATGTCCATTTTTCCGGTTTTGCCATCTCGAGATGATTATTCATCTAATGTTTACAATAAAAATACCAAAATAGCTGCCTGGTCACTTGGCTCAGGTGCCCATCGGTATTCAACAAATTATACAATTTTAGAAAAAGGGTACAGTAGTTGAGGAGTAACAGCACTCTCAAGGGAGCTGAAATATTAGTTTTCCTTACAAGGAAGTTGGGATAATATATCCCAGTACCCTCCTGGTTATGAGAATAAAATCCATGACAACGATAGTGGTCTAGCACATCCTCACAGGATAATGCATCATGGAGGAACAAGACCTGCGAATGCATATAGAAAAACTACTTCTGTAGATGGAATTGGAAAAGTCAATGATGTATTAGAACACTGTCTGTGAAAGAACTTCTTATTTTTCTGGCTGCTCTGCAAAAGGCATTTGTCAGAGGTATCTGCAGACAGCTGAGCATTCCTAACTTTGTTTCTGAATCATTTTGACATCTAAGATAAAAAAAATTCTGCAATGTATCGTCTATAGTGATGTTTAGCTATTCCTTGCCAGATTAAACAAATATGAACCAAGAGCTAACATTCTGGGGTGGGACGTGAGAAAGTAATTGTTTTTGATTACTAGATGCTTCCATGTCAGTACAGTAAATGGTCATGATTCATTAGCCAATTAAATTCCAGTATTACAAACATAAATGCATCCGATCCTCAGACATGGACATGGATATCTTGCTTAGAATGGAGTTGCAAAAACTAGAAGTCTGCTGTAAATAGATGTCCATGTTGATGAAAGATGAAAAAGTGAATTAAAGGAAAAGCATGAGGCGCCAAGCACAATAGCATTCATCTTGTTTCTTTTGCCGTAACATAAGCTGTGTGAGTTATTATGAAGGTAGTTTTAATAGGCTTCACTGGAAGCATCATGACATTGAGTTATACAACACAGCTCTTTAAACACAAAGTAAGTGGAAAGGCTCCTACAGCCTCGTCCTCAAAGAAGTGTCATCAAACATGTACAGTGCATTCAGCAGAAAAAAAGCATTAATATAAGAAATAGCTGATATTTATCAGACGGTAGCTTTAAAGGAATGATTTTGATCAGAATAATTAGAAGACCCAGCAATTCCCAGACAGTATTTTTTTTTTTCCGTCCAACATCTATAATTTATTCTTCAAGAGCTATCTGGAATAAAGTTTTTTATCATGCATTTTAGTATGCCTGAGAACTGTATAGCAGAGATATCTGTTTCTGAGCTTGCTTTACTTTGAAATTCAAATTTGAGTACTCAAGCTTTTTTTGACTTGGATTTGTGGTTGCACCTACACCTACTATAATTAATCACAGAATAGTTTTTCACAGAAAATGTCTTAAAAAATGCTACCCCCATGAAATTAAATATTAACTATGTATTTAAGTCAGCTGCACATTGTTAAAAGTAACACACAATTATTGTAAACTTGAGTAGCTGCTTGAGCAGTGACAGTAAACTGTTGATACTATTGTCTAATTTCCAAAGTGCAAGGCATTGTTCGTCTACGTTTAGACGTCCGGTCTCATGAAGGATACTTACAGTAACATCAACATTTGCATTTAAGGGCAAATCATACACCGTTTGTGGCATGAAATGGCCATTTGTTAAGAAACCTGTTACATTTTGGATTGGCGGGTGTGCTTTGATTATGATTATGAGCACACTCTATTATCTCAAGTTCATTTGGGAAGTCTGTCAACTGCTTCTGTTAATTGTTAATTCTAGTCTTTCAGTACCATTGCATCAGTGACTGATCTGCTGTCCTGAGTCCTGTGTCATCTCTAATAATGACTGTGGACTGTTGCAGACTCAAGATATATATACAGTATATATATATATATATATATATATATATATATATATATATATATATATATATATTAACCATGTTAACCATGTTTTCTTATGAAAACAGCAAACACTAAACAGTGTATGTTATTATTTTGAATGGCTACAGCATGTACTTGCTAGCTACGATGAAACGTTCCCAGTTGTCTGTCTATATTTGCAGAGGAAGCAATGTCCTTACTTTCAGCATCCCTGGGGAAAAGCCTGCCCTTTATGTCTCTATTTTCCAAGAGGCATAAATAGATTTTTATTTTTTATGACATTTCGGTTTTACAGTACAGCTGATCACAAGATAAGCAGCCTCACTCGACCACCACCATATCTTAGTGCAAATTGTAAGGATCATCCATTTCTGCAGCCTTGGCTTGTATTTGCATACATTGTGCCCATTTTGGAATTTAACCATTATTCTCACATTTAAAAAAAACATAGGTTAAATAACACAGAATGTGTGTTGATGAAGAAAAAGCAACTTTGTCTAAGAGCAACACTTGTGGCGTGTTCACACAAAGTTGGTTGTCTTTTGCTGTGAAAATTCTGATATGATTTAAAAGAAAATTATTTAGATACAAAAATATGGATTAGATTACAGTTTAAGATATTTATGAAAATAACATATGGAAACAGTGAAATTTACATTTTTAATTTTTTTTTCCTACACTAATTTCTGTAGCACATTGCTAGGTTCTGTGGCCTACCAGCTTGGCAGGCACAGATGACGTTTTTCCCATCATCGCCTTGCCTCACGTCTGTGCAGGTTCCATTGTTCTCACAGGGGTTCTCAGTGCAGGCATCAAATTCTTCACAGAAGATTCCAGTGAATCCTCGGCTGCACTCACAGTAGAACGTCATCTGAGAGGGTAAAATAACATTACAATCATTCCAAAAGTGCTCAATGTGCAATGTGGGGTATACACTTGATCTAAAAAAGGTGTTTAATCTCTATAAATAAAATGTGACTTGTGGTAAAATAGTATAAAGAAATTGAATTGTTCACATATGTATATACATTTATATTATCCTTATGTTGTTACATTTCAACAGAGCAGATATTCAAATTTCTTTTTTTTCTGTTTTTCTTTTTTTATTATTTTCACGGCAACATAATAAACGAATGATTTCTGCTGATATGACAAGCAAAGGTTAGAAATAAAATGAAGTGTTAACCAGGTGTATTAGCACAGACAGAGGCAATAAATAGATTTGTACAAATGATGAAAGCGCGCAACCTATGACGTGAACTATTAATCTTTCTGTAAGCAGAGTCCATGTAGATTGCTGGACTTGGCAGTCCTGTCACTACAGATATGAGTTTGAGCAAATGTATCGCTGCATGCAGGCCCCTGCTCCGTGTCATAGTGGGAAATTCAACTAAACCATACGGTTACATTTTTTTTCCAGTTTTCAAACCACCTCACTCCAGAAATTCACCTTTTTAGAAATTAAGAACATAAGAAAGTTTACAAACGAGAGGAGGACATTCAGCCCATCTTGCTCGTTTGGTTGTTAGTAGCTACCAAGAGAAGTTAATTGACCCAGAATAGGCATTTTTGCTGGGTTAGATGCATGGTAAGTAATAATATGATAGATGACAAACAGATGAAAAATGAAAAAAGATGAAAATGCAGTGACATACATAATCCTTTACAGCTGATCCTTGCATGTTTGGTTAATAATGTTTAACACATGTTTACAACATTTAATAAAAAGAACACTCACTTTTCATCAAAACACTATCAAGAAGTATATTTCTTTTCAGCTCTATTTATCATTTAATGATTGTGGTTTGAAATGTATACATTAGTAGAGACAGTAAATAAATCACACAACTAATTATAAGATTAATCTTTAGAAGCAACATTTAAAAATTGCAGTGCAATGCAAATGATGACATGTGAAGAAATTGACTGTATAAAGATATTTGAGGTAATGTATAGCGTTTTTTGGTATCCAAGTCTTTTCAGTATTCTCTGTTCCTGCAGACCTCATCATTTTTTATATTTGGAAACCTAGTAATAAAACAAATCCAGAGGTGCAGTAAATGAATATTCTCACTGTCAAATACATATCAAATGACGGTCCACCTACTTTCTCAGATTCTGTGGTGCACATTCCTTTCCCAGAGCATTCAGGGTCATTAAAATTACTTCCAGGCTCCACACAATTGCTGACCTTAACACTGACATTCAGGCGCAGAGTCCAAACTGGTTTAGATGAATCGTTCACAAACACTGAAAGAGACAGAAATACGCAAGATAAAGTATTGAACAACACAGCCGTGTCTGTAAGACCACTTCAATAAACTATGCACCCGAGAATGGATACAATATTAAGAGGTATGAATGGCACTCTTCTCTAGAGGAGTAAATACACTTAAACTGTTCTTAAATATGGTAATCTTGTGAAAATATGTGGAGTGGGGTTGTGATGGGGTGCCAGCTCGCCCCTATAATTTGTGTTTTGTTGTTGTTATTTTTACTGTTTTCATTATGTTTTTGTGATTCTTGGTTTGTTTTGGATTGGCAGGGAGGGGGTTAAATTCCTCCCTGTAACATGCACATGAGAATGTGGCTGGAGCCTTAAGTGTTTAATTGTTAATTATTAGTTAATTGGGCTCCAGCCACAGACTATAAAAGACAGCTGAAACCCTTTGTTAGAGAGAGGAGTTTTTGGGTGAGTTTTGTTGGTTGGTTGGTTGGTTGGTTGGGTGCTGTGCTGTGCTGTGCTGTGCTGTGCTGTGCTGTGCTGTGCTGTGCTGTGCTGTGCTGTGCTGTGCTGTGCTGTGCTGTGCTGTGCTGTGCTGTGCTGTTTTTTTGAGAAAGAAACTGTAGTGAAGGCTAATGCCCAGCCTACATTTCTGTATTTTGTTTAAACCTTTTGTTTGGGCCCTTGTGCCTATTTATTTGATTATTTTTGTTTAATAAAGATCATTATTTTGCCCCTTCCACTGTCTCTGAGCCTCAAACCTCTGTCATCCTGTCACAGGGGTCTACAATTTGTTATATTCAGTTGTGAAAAAAACAAAAAAGTGGTGGTTCTTGAAATACATTTAAATGCCACAAAATAATTAGCTATTCACAATCATAAAATGCTCTGAATCTTTATTATAGAATTAATCTAAAAAAAAATCAAGATTTGCTGTAGTGCGTAACATATCAAGCAAAAAGCAAGGCAAAGTAAAAACTCAACGTTTCATATATAGGTCAGTCATTTGAATGTCAATTCATCTGAACAAACATACTGTACTGTATGATTTAACAACTGAATCGTGAAACTTGCCTTCATTATGAACAGGTTGTTCTGTGTCATCATACTGTGGGATAGAAAACTAAACCTGTTCCTGAATATAAATTTACCAAAGCTGCTTATTAAGACATCATAAAATGTTTTACAACATACTTAAATTATTTAACAATTAGTCTATCATATTTAATATTAGGTTTATGAGCCAACTGTAATATTAACTATGTTTGAGTAGTAGCATATACTGCATATTTCAATTAACAAAAGAATACATTTCTGGACATAAAAAACATACTTAAGACCCAGATATAAACCCTCAGGCTCCTGTCCACATATCAAATAAAATAACTCCTGACAACATGCCATATAAGCAAATGCTTACCTAAGCATGCATACTCCAGTCATGACCCAGTTTTCAAAACTGTTAGTCAAACTTGTATTTTCTATAGAAGCCCGACTAGGAGAATCACCAGAATCTTACATTGGCTTGAAAAGCATGATAAATAATTGTACTGAGAAGATGTTTTTTTTTTCTCTTTGAGTGACATAACAATAACAGGAATAAATAGCCTGTTATTATCAAAAATAAGAAGTGTTAATAAATACTTATAAACTACAGCACTACTAGGTTACCTATTTTAGAACATTTGTTTCTTAAAATAGATCATATAAGACATAGGTTTTTAAAAGTAAAACTCAGCTTAATTTTGTTTATATAGCTATACATTTAAATGATATTATGTGAAATATATCTAATGTTTTACAATGCACACTGTATATTATTTAATTGTCATTCTTTAAGAGAAATACAATTGCAATTTGCAGTTACGATTGCCTTCCCTCTTTTTAAAATAAGAAATAACAAAAAAAAAAAAAAGTAGAGCATGAAGATACTGTGCATAATTGAGTTTAACCTGCTTGCCCTTCAAGAGCTCTAGGCCTTTATAATGACGTCAAAGCAGTTTCACACAGTGTTCTGAATTCAGATATCCTGCAACCAGGCTCTTTAACACAAAAATAACAACATTCATATGAACTGGGTTCAATATAACCTTCCCTTTAGAAAAAAAAAAAAGAACAAACTAGATCTTACAAAATAATTGTAAGGCTGGAATGACTGCTGCAGATAATATTACTGTAAGCTAGATTAATCTAGGTTAATGAGACATTTATTATTAAATACAATAGCATTATTACTGCTTTACTTAAATGGACAGATTTTGGCCATGTGTTTTTGTCTCGGAGAACTAATATAGAACCTTTGCTTTTGGGAGTTCTAAATTGTTTGTCAAGCAAGTTTGAAATGATATGTAGTCCATAATATCAATAACAGTTCACAGGGAGAAGTGAATGGTGATTGAGAGAGTGATTGCCCACCAATAAAGGAACAGACATAAGGAAGTAATGAATGCCAGCCCTTTAGCTTTGACCACACTCCCTGTAGTTTCAGAGCAGTCATGGTTAAGCTGTATCTTGTACAGTGCTTCAGACCTGCACTTACAAACCACGGAATCTTCAGTGAACATCTCTGATGCAGAATCCGAAAACTAAATGTTAATTAACCAAGTGGCAAGTGAGCTGAAATGTACTCTGTTTATAATATGATTGGAATTTTTCTGTCTGAAAATCCATACACATTCTTATGTATGCATCAAATGCAAATCATATAAAAGCAAACCATTTAATGTAAAAGGATTTTTTTTTTTTTTTACTGTAAATGTATTTTGATACCTCAATGCAATAATTTGTCATTATCTGCTGCTCATAATGGGAACACAGTAGAAATCCATAGCAACCGCCAAATAGGAAACACTCATTTTCTATACAATAGAAATGCTAGAGTTTTTTGGCAGCTTACCAAAATCAGAACAACAGACTCACAGCACAATCACGGCGAGTTTCACCTTGGTAAAGGCAGGTGCATGGGGAGGATAAAGGTTGTTCTAGCTGTGACTAGAATGACTTATTGGGTTTGCATGACATAGTGAATAAGCAGGTGCAGGACTTAGCCTATTTCGCATGAGAGTACCAGGCTGCCTAATTTTAGCAGCTGTTCTTAGCAGGCCCATTGATCAGGGTTTCATACACACACACCAGCAGAAGATATGCCACATAGATGGAGCACCCTGGTGCATCTGCATGCAGTATATTAAGCAAAATATTTGGGAGAAAAGAAGTTTCTGTTTCTGTATTTTCTGTCTTTGTTTCAATAGAACAACCATAGCATCTGTGTCCCCCCCCCCCTCCACAAAATGAACCAAGTCACCGCTCCTTAGGGATAAAAAATGATTTGTACACAGTGTTTTGCTCATTATGTTACTGTGTAAAAATGTATTTCTCAGTACAAGCAGTACCCTCAGGTCTTACATATAAGAGTAATAGTACACAGTAAAATGAAAAAATATTTATTATGAACAGGCTGTTTTAGGTCACAAAGAAAGGGGGGGAAAAGAAAATAGTCTTACTTTCTGCTCCTGCTTAATTACAGGGTATATAAAAAGATAAAAGGCCATCATAATAAATGAAGCCTGAAATTATTGCTGTTGGAAAATTAGGTGTTTTTCTATTTTGTATGTTGCTGTGCTTTTTTGTGTGTGTGTGTATTTTCTTTAATTCAATGCAAAGGCAAGCTTGTGGAAAGTTAATGATAAAGACACAGCCCTTGTTTGGGTATGATATATGGACGTTGTTGGTGTCTGGTGCTCTTCTGTTGTAATCTCTTGTCGTGATATATCTTATTAGCAGGGTGTGTGTCAGATGCATCAATTGTGAGGGTGTGTATTAGAAGATAGAATGGGAGATACGGGAGGATACCAAGCTATGCTGTAAAACAGTTACAAAAAGAATGAATTGTTGAAGAATGATGGAACCACATGTTAGGTATAAAAATGGCTTATTTTAGAGCCCTTTTGTTAGACCGGAGGAAGAGAAGACTGCTACACTGTGTCTCTGAAATTGGTAATTCTACACATTTCATATTGCATGCTGTTTTTGAAGTTTAATAAAGCATAAACTGACAATGATGAGTGAATCACTCTGGGTTAATACACAAAATAAGATGCACACCAATGAGCCAGTTGACATTATTATGGCTGACGGGTTTCAGTTTTACACCCTTGTTTCTCCAATGACTAAGCCTATCTTCACGCATGTCCTTAAGCCTTACTGTATGTACCATAGAAAACAGAAACTAAACTATGTCTCTCTTAGCAGGCTAATCGTTCCTGATGCACCCCATATGATTGATGAGGGAACCCTCTCACATATTACCAATAAAGTAATTGTTTCCCACGGGTAACTCCTCCTCTGAGAGAATCAGTCCATCTAAGCCCTGGAGGAGAGGAACACTTCTCCCCTCGGTAAGAGAGCATTGGTTAAATCCAGCTTCAGTGACTTTCCACAGGGTAGGATAACCAGTCACGTTGACCTTAATCCTGGAAAAAAAGGTAACATAATGAATTTCTTAAATATGTGTGTCCAAAAAATGAATAGGTCTCAGGTAATTGTCAGTATTCTGTAAATTTGATCATTTTAAGATCTTTGTTTGAAAGAGATATCTTGGTCATCTGAAAACGCAACCTGCAAATTGAAATACTGTACGTGTACATAGGAACATATTTGACAGCTGATGATTCACAGAGTAAAAAGCTGTACTTAAATTAGACATTGGTAAAAATAATACAAATAATGAGACCATCAACGTTTTCTACAAGATCAATAAGTCAACATCTTAAAGCCATTCAAACTGTTTTAAATATCTTGGTGAGTTTCATGACTTCAGCCTTGGGCTTTCAAATAAAAATGAGTGCAAAAGTATTCTCTGTCATGTTCTCTCCAAATAAACCAGAGGCGGTTATTTTTCCACACCTCTGCCCGCGAGCAGCAGCACACTGTGTCCTTACTTTACAGATGTCTCTTCTGGCACATCAAGGGACGAACTGCGACCTCCAGCAGATCCATTAGAACTTCCATTTCCACAGGCGAAATCCAAGGGCAGCTGAAATCACATGTTAAATTATATGACCCATCAAGTCCACAGTACTTTCTGTAATAAAACTCAATTTGGTTTCCATCCAATTAATCTTAATGACCATCAAATTATCTGAATAAACACACAGTGCAACAGGATCAGTTTTAATAAAGATTGATTTATTTTGCAAAGCGGCTAGCACTATATAGCAGATGCATGGCTGGCACACACTAGCATTACTAACGCCAGTGAAATAAAGAGGATTGCTTTCCATTGAAAAAAAAGAAGATGCACAGTGTGTTTAACGCCATGCCAAGATGGTGTAACTCAAGCACCAAGAAAATGTAATTGGCCTGGATTGTGTGTTTCAATGCAAGTAGGATTGGTTTGTAACCCAGCCTGAATGGAAACATTGTAAGAGGTCACCTTAACAGAGCAGGTAAAACTCCTACAGTAAAACTCAGTTCTAGCTTTATAATGACACATGAAATATTGCAATAAAACTGGGTACACTGCTGTTAAAAGTAATTTCAGACATGCTTATTGCTGCATAGGAATATCCCTTATTTCTCTCATATTATAAATGTTAGAAGAAAATAAAATAGGACTAGCAATACTCCCTTACAAGAAACTGCCTCAGAAAAACAATTAGGCAAAAATTGTAAATACAAAAAGATAATTATATCTTAATTTTTAATGTCTCTTTGGGTTGTGCTATTTTTAGTTTTCATTGTCTAAATAAGATGCACCACCACTAATTGCCTTAGAAAATACATTGATCTGTAACCACCAAAAAGCAATCTATGTTTAAATAATCATTGATAACGTCGCCTGCCAGAATTAAAATTACATTTCTCAATTGGGGAAATACTCCAATTTTTTTTTTCTCAGCTTTATCACTCACGGTGATAAACTGGGAGGTGTGGTCTAGGTTTAGAATGGATGCTGCAAGTCCATTGCCAGCCATTTTGTTGAGGATGTACTGTAAAGGATTCACTGCCTTTGTTTTAATTGTTGTGGAAATGGAATTCCATTTACAACCAGTATCCGGGCTGTCCAACGGATGGCTTTTGAACCATATTTGTCTCTTCTTATTTAAATGTGGAATTAAGTATAATTTAAAAAAAAAAACAACTGAAAAGACAACAGTCAAATTTTTGTAAAAGATACAGTCAAAATGGAAACTAACTGATTATGGGGTTGTTTTTAATGCTAGACTTTTATAGACCCACTTATCAACATTACTTGTTCAATAAAAATACAGTGAAATGAGAAAAATCAGGTTTATACATTTTAGGTTGGCATTATTAAAACAAGCTACTGTTTAGTTTAAAAGAAGGATTTTAACCCCCATCTCTCCAGTGGCTTTCAAATATCTATAGGTGCTGGAGAATGTGCTGGATAAAATGAAAAATGCCTCAGGACATTTCATTGACTGTAGCTAGGTTACATAAATTATTACGGAAAGCTACATTTCAGTTTTCAGAACACCAATCTTTTTGTGTCTGTTCCTTTATGAAGAATTATAACCCAATTAAAGCCAGACAGATAACCATGTTATTTCAGCTGGTCTTAACCAGTTTTACAATTGCCTGTAAAATTTAAATTCTATGACTTTTGAAATGTTTTTACTGTAATTAGTGCCTTTTTTTATCCTTACTGCTTAAATGCTACCACAATGTAATAAAAATAAATAAAATTAAAAATTTTAAAAAATAAATTAAAAATAAAAATAAGCGTGTTTCTATTCCTCAATGTGCTACATTTAAAAAGCCTTTGCTCCACATGTAATGTTTCAAGATAGCAATAAATGACTCAGACGTAGGTAGAAGTCAACATGTTTTATATCTGTTAATTTCTACTTTTGAAACATTACACAGGAGCAAAAGCTTGCCTACGTGTTTGGATGCCCTACCCTTTATGAGTGTGTGTTTTTTTGTTGTTGTTGTTTTCACAGAATCATGACTCATTAGTACAGGCCTGTTTTTTTCTCTGTTATGAGGCCTTCCCTAAATCCCACTCATTTTCAATACTATTGCTGTATTGTATTGATGAGTCTCATTTGCCTCTTTCCTAGGTAGAGCATCATCTTGGAATTCACTGCTGTTCATAAATGCTGTGCAAATGTGTCCCTGTTTTTCAATAATGTTCCTAGTAACCACATCTGACATCCCTGTACATGCCTTTTTCATCACCGGAGTTTCCATGGAATTGAAGAGAAAGAGTCACAGTGGGCATCTATTGTGTCACTTTCTTTTAGAGGGAATATAACTGATATAAATGCAGACAGGTGGCACCAAAACTTGTTTCATGTTATTAATAATTTAAAGGTGCAGAATTTACAAGGCAACTTCAACCACTAGAATCTGTTCTGTCAAAAAGGCAGCACTACTTCCAAATCAGATAATTGTGTTTAAGACTTAAGACTTTTGTTACCTTTGATTTATTTTATTTGAACAAAGATTATTTTTAACTAGCTGCTGAAGTACTGTGAAGTTCCAGCTGTGAGGGGCATCATTACATATGAATTGAGGGTTTCTTACAGTTCAGATAAAATCAACAACCTTTCTTCCATAAAAACATGCTTTCAATGTTTTTCATGCACATCATTTAACTAGCGGTATTTGTGAACGAAATATGTTTTTGTGTTAGGGCTACTTTACTTGGGGGCTTTACTAACTATTGAAAACTATTTCACTATTAGTAGTCATCAACAAAGGTGTTTACAATGATACAGCAGAAAAAAAGGATGGCACAATGAGCCAACGCAGAAGTGGTTATAGAGTTTGAAATATCAGCCCTATGGGATTCTACTTGATACCGTCAGAGGTCATCAGTATTGAGTTTCAATACCAGTCTTAAATAAATCATTTAAAGGTCTTACCTGTTTTCCAGCCCAGCTGAGCGCAACATATTTTTGACATGGCTTTGGTTGCCATGGTGACAGAGTTGCAGCCACTTGCACGGGGGGTGAAAGGGTATCTGGTTCTGGAGATTCTCCTGATGTTGGGCTGAGAAGTCCTGGCAGCAGAGACTCTGTCCAGCCGGAGACAGGGATACTTTGCAGTGGCTGGTCACAGTGTTCACCTCGATAACCCTCCTCACAGACACAGATGTAGCCTTCATTGCTGCCTCTGCTGCTGCAGTTTCCATGGAGACAGGGTTTGCTTGTGCATGGGTCTATAAAAAACTGACAGAATACAAGACAGCATTACATTTTAGTATAGCAAAAATATTCCCACAGCTTTAACTAGTCAACTAATTCAATTAGTTAACAAATGCCTTGTTTCCACGTGTGTGGATCAAGAACGGAAACAAAAAAAAGGAAAATAAATCTGGTTGTCAACACATTGATGGGAGGCACTGGTCTATAGAATTCCTATTGAAACATGAATGATACCTTCCATACTAAACCTTAAACTCAGATCAATCCATAGGTCCTCATTTTAAAGTGTCAACCTATTTTCTTTATTATTCTTAAGTAGAGAAATAGTCATTTTAACTGAGTTTCACTTCCTAAATGACTGCAGTTTTAATCTAAACAACGATTATCACACTAACTGTAAGGTAATAGCAGGTCCAGCTAATAAGGCAGCCTCTCCCAGCAGGCTTTCGAATGAAAGCTGCAGATACAGTTTCTGTAAATGAATCCTGTTGTGGAGGCAAGGTCGTGCCAGTGCGGTTACCATGGAGTGGGATCAAGCATCAGGATTTGCGTAATGGAGCAGTTCTCCCAGTGTATTATTGATCACATTGATGGGCCAAGAAAACAAATAAAATCTGAGCAGTTCCTGTGTTTCAAGAGTCATGTTAGCTTTAGGAAGAAATCTACCTGTGAGATAATGATGTTCTACCAGGAACCCGATTTGGCTCATAAGACATTACGTTTATAATAAGAAATTAAGTAGGCAGCTCATGTTACAGAACCACACAAAAAAACACAGCAGTTAGCTGATAGGTGGTTGTCCATATGATGGGCAGTGTCTGACAGTTTGAAAGGGACATAATAGTGGATGCATGACTAGCTGGAGAATCTGTGTTCTAGACTGCAACTGCAACCAGGAAACCAATATGCACAATAACACACAATAACACTGAATGCAGGTACCGTGAGCAAGCTCGACCAGAGCTGTGTGCAGGGAATTGCGCAGGATTGATTTTTACTAAGTACCAAGGGTTCCCTAATAAAGTAGCCTTACCCTGTAAATTAGAAATAGAATTTTAAAATGCAAGGTAACTATAGCAATACATTAATGAAGACTTCATGGTTTTATACAAAGAAATGTAATCTTACTTTTGCGTCTGTACAGTACACATCACTACAAAAAAAATCATATGATTTGTTTTTTAACTACCACAGCAGTTTAACTATCCTGTGCTGTTTTTGGTAGCAACACAAACGCCATTGCCTGGTAATTACCATTGCCTGATAATAGGCAAAGAGTAAAGCATGTAACCTTATAATGCAGAGAGAAAATCCATTACTGTTGCAAAGCACAGAGCATTAACCTCAATCACATATGGTTCGATAACATGCTATCCATTGCTTACAGTTTCCGACATTCTAGCCACTAGTTTTCTAGCAGTGAGTTTTCAATACATTCTTTTCCTACCATCTCCTTTTTACTCTTAGTTCTTATAGATATTTCTAAGCAGATGTTATGTAGCAATACTGAACAGAAAGTAACAATATCAATATCAATCCAAATGCAATTTTTATTTGAAACTAAACACGAATAAATCAACAGACAGCAGAAAGAAGAAACAATAAATATTGGTAATACGTTGTAAAAAAAATTTCACATTATCTCTTCTTCTTGTCATGCCAACCTGCTTAGTTAGATTAATTGGCAATGATAGCTTTATTCTATTGCTGTCTATGGGACTTGGCAGAACAAAGATTAACCTATGGGATTGGAAAGGATTTAATGGGCTTTCCAGAAGACAATACCAATTCCTATCATAGGAACACCAGAGTGGAGAGGCTTCCTGGAGTATTATTTGTTTCCCGCCCTCTACAGCACAGTACATACAGTCACTACGAGCTTCTCTTACCCAAGTCATTCATTCAAGAATAAGCCATCTTGGACAGTGTATGTTGGCAGAAGATTGATTCCAGTGCTTCCTAATCCAAATGGTTTTATGCAAAGCAACTAAATGGGGTTTCATACACAGTTTAATCAATGGTTTTTCTTTTGTAGTTATACACATAATATTTTTCACCTTGATCAGATATGATTATTGTCAGTTCTCATTCTAAATTAAGCCAGCTTCATCTCAGTAAAAAACAAAATACATTTCTTACAAGAAAATGTATTAGAATAACATTCAGAGAATAATCGACTGTATTTAAATATATAATACCTACAGTAAAATGTGTTTTAATTTAATCCCCAGGTGGTCATTAGTTTACCTCATAAAAAACATCACACAGAGAGAAAGTATTCACCTCTGTGTCACAGTACACTGTGACAGAGACTGAAACTTTAAGAAAACCATGCCATGCTGTTTATTTGTTACCTTGACATTGTCAGAATTTGAATTTCAAGCTTGTGCTTATCGACTGTTGGATCATCATAATATTAGCATTCACCACTCTAATATCCAAGTTATCTGTGAGTAGATTCATATAGATATACAATTTCCCTACCAGGGAAACGTTTACCAGTGTATATAAGTTATCATAAATAACAGTGTGTAATTGCTTCTTCTGCTTTGACTCAGCTCAATTCTGCTGCCTGTTTATCCCAGCTCTTTTTGTTGCCCAATTAATATTTTCCCCTTAAGAGCATTATTAAATTACTCCAGGTCAATATGATTCTCATATGAAGTACTCATACAAGTATTCAACTGATTTTAATGTAAAACAGTCATTCAGCTGAGGCATGTACTGTAGGTGGAGTGGAATGCTCTTGTGGAAAGACTGCGAGCATGCAACAGCACAGCATTCTTTCATTCATTTATTTACAATACATTTATTTTTAAAAGTTTAACGTGGTACATCTGTAAAGTAACCTCATAGTTGTACCATGCGTTTTCTATGCTTATACTTAGAGCTTACAACAATATTAAAGGGCATTTCTGTCTGGTTTAGAAAGGTAAGAGCCCAAGTCGAAGATCAACTTTTATTTAGGGTTTTATTTTGCGATTTGAAACCAGTCTTGTTTTTTTTATTTTTTTATTTTATTTTATTTCAAATCTCAAATTTACAGATTTGTTAACCTGTTCATAGTTTTGCTTACCTTCCATTTCTTTGTTTTAAAACTAGACATTCTGTCCTGTTCTGATAGTGCCGTGCAATACAGCTTCCTCATTGATGAATGGGCGTTCTAAAGTTTTTCATATGTGTTTAGTCTGCTACGATTTTAATTCTTTACCATAACTCTCTGTGCTTTATTATGTTTGCCTGTGCTTTACCATGCCTTAATACTTTTTGCTGTAACTTTACCATGGTATCCTTGTAAAAGGGTAAAATTCCAAATTCCAAAAACCTGCTCTGCTTGCTCCTAACCCTACATCTCTCTGAAATACAACAAATACGGCCTACTTCATTTCACTCGCTGACACACAGAAAAATGTGGGTGTCATGTTACATTTTGTTTAATGTTTTCATACCTTAAAACACTCATGTGTGACCTTAATAAATTGCAGACATGGATACTATAAAATATAAAGCAATAATATATCTAAGTTGTTTTACTTGGAGAGATTATGATAAATGCATTTTCAATTTTGGTACATTATTGCTCAAATGAAAGACAAAATGGCTATGCCAAAGTGCACACTGTGTTTGGCAGCTTTCCAATAATAAAAAAATAAAGAAACAACCGCCAAGAAAGAACTCATAAATGCATTTGTAACCTTACTGATTCCTGTTATATGTTATTTATCTTTAATTTACTCCAATATAAACAAATTTGCACATTCTTACAAAGAAGGCATTGTTTTCAAATTGTTCCAATACAATGCCTTGCAACACTCAATTGGTGGCAACCAATCAAAACATCACTGTAAAAGAAGCTTTGAGTTAACAGAAAATATGTCTGAGTGTCTTTAAACGGGTGTAGACATATTTTAATTTGCCATAAATGGTTGTTGCAGAAAACACATCTGAATGGAATGGAATGTGCCTTTTGTAAACTGAAACTGGACTATCATGAAAGATGGAAGATAAAAGGCCATATTAAAAAAAAAACTTTAAGGACTGTTTAAAGGAATGTTTCATTAAGGACTGTTTTTAAAGCTTGTTTTATTTGTTAAATCAAGTTTGCAAAAATCTGTTTTCAACTGTTTTAGAGGTCTTACAAAATATTTTTTTAAGTTCTGTTTATGATAAGAGAATGTTTATAAACTAAAAAACAATAGTCCTTAAATCAGTCTCAAATGTTTTGTGAATAGCGATCAAAGAGGTTATTAGAAAAAAAAGTAACCAGTAACCAGGTTAATTCAGGTGAGTTTAAATAAACTAGGACTAAACTACTAATAACCGTATTCCTTTCCTAAGATGATTCACCAGGGAATCGAAAAGAAGATTCACTCTGATCCAGAATATTATCTCTCGACATTTGAATTACTTTTATAAGGTTATGATGACCTACATGAGCGAGACAGATTCTCATTATAAATAAAACAAAATCTGCAGAGTAAAAGCAGTCAGTAACTGACGAATGAGGGCACTGCAACTGCAGATTTTGAGCCGTGAAAAAAGTTTTGCACGAGAAGGTAGATGTCCTTCAAAGGACTTATAAAAAAAATAGAAAACATGAAGACTTGAACCAGACGTAACAAACTGTACTGCTTTAGACTGAAAGAAGAAAAGTGGAAAAAAAAACACACAGTACAGTATATTTGGGACCAGCTGTCAAACAGAGCCAATTGCGTGACAGACGTTGGGGTTTACTTTAATGATCTAAAAAGATCTAAACAGCGCCACCTTTTAACTCTGGATTAATCCTGCAAGTCTTTTCCTGCAAGGTTTATTTATTGCCCCCTTATTAACTTAATACAATACAATGGAAAAGGGTCTGCAATATATCAGGTTTAAGAGTTAGATCATTCATTTAAAACAGACCCAATGGATGATATTGTAATCTACTCTGTAGGCCTTATCATCCCTTAAACAGCTCTGAAAAATTACAACTCATAATTCAACATCTACTACCCGCTATGTGATTTTCCATTGTGCTCGGCCAGAAATATAGATCGTAAAGTGACGAGCACAGATTATCATAAATATGCATCAGTCAGCATATGAGAACATTAAAAGCTGTCTATCATAAATATGCATCAGTCAGCATATGAGAACATTAAAAGCTGTCTATTAAAACTTTAAACTTCCTCTTTGAAATGATTTGCTATTCATCTTAAAACAGATTAAGGTGTGTACCTCCAAGGCTCACAATATAACATATAACAGCAGTGTGGAGTAGTGGTTAGGGCTCTGGACTCTTGGTTGTGGGTTCAATCCCAGGTGGGGGACACTGCTGCTGTACCCTTGAGCAAGGTACTTTACCTAGATTGCTCCAGTAAAAACCCAACTGTATAAATGGGTAATTGTATGTAAAAATAATGTGTAAAAAAAAAAAATGTAATTGTATGTAAAAATAATGTGATATCTTGTAACAACTGTAAGTCGCCCTGGATAAGGGTGTCTGCTAATAAATAAATAATAATAATAACAACATATCATAGCAATAAGAACCAGTCAGAATCATTGGAAATGTTCATCTAGTTACTCTTTAAATAAAGGTTAGTATTCATTTTTTTTTGTTTCTAGACTTTCAGTAAAAAAAAACAGCAATCAGATCCTAGAGATACATAATCACTCTGTAAGAAACAGGACCAGCCCGCTCTTAAAAACCCTTGTAATGAAACTCCCATTCTGGAACAGAGAAACAATGAAAGTGCCAGGCAGGCAGATACGAACTTGCAATCCATAATGTGCACTAAAAGAAGAAAGAGAAACATGAGAGAGGACATCTGGGGGCATTTTCATTAACTCCTATTTTTTGAAGGGAGAAATTGACATGTGAATATTAGAATGCCGAGAGTGCTTAAGATACTTTCAATAATATTACTTAGCTGTTCGATCCTAGATTTGTTTTTCTCCTTTAAAAAAAATTGGAGTTAAATTATGACTGGAGTCTATTCAATTTCGATCTAAATAATCCACAATATTGCCACAGTTTATTTAATTGATATAGGGCCCTTTGTGTATCAAAGTGATGAAAAATAAAAATGTTTACAGTGCATGTGAGTCTTTTAGTGTATTCTGTCTGTCAGGTGAGACAGTGGTATTTGGATCTGCCACCATAAAGTCATTATACCAAAGTCATTGTATTTATCTTGCTCTTAATAGTATTATTACTTGTACTGTGATATTTGAAATGTATTTGCTTATGATTGTAAGTCGCCCTGGATAAGGGCGTCTGCTAAGAAATAAATAATAATAATAATAATAATAATAATAATAATAATAATAATAATAATAATAATAATAATAATAATAATAATAATAAAGTCTTCACCATTTTCGTAAAACACTAAATGGACCTGTGGTTATAAAGCCACATTTTCCTTCCCAGAATCATTAGCATGATAAACTCGACGGCTAGGCTGTGAAATAAAAACAGACTTCCAAAATACAGTACACGCACAAAGGGAAACCTGAATGCGGCACTTATTCCGCAGAAGGCAGGTCATTCACAAATACAACTTTTTTCCTTATTTATTAGGTTGGACTGGATGAATACTGATGATAGTTTATTTTGGCAATATGAACAATCTCAGAGTTAACCTCTTAACTGGAAGGAAGCTATCCGCTAGGGTTATGAATATGAAAAACAACCCATCAGCAATGACACCAACATCTGTTCAGAGACTGGGGAAGCGTTTGCATTAAGATGCTAATAACTTGCCTGGAGGAATATATAGATATTGTTCTATTCAGATAAAAAAAATATACAGATTCCTTTCCATCTGTGGCAAAGCATTTGGTTACAGTCTTTAGATGGGTGCTTTTTGGGGTCTACATAGATTGTTACTCAGAGGGCTGAAATATGATCAGAATAAACATCAAACAGTACATACTGTAGGCATGAACATCTACTAAGCCAGCCAGCCAGTCTTCAGAGGGCAGTGGGATGAACAATCAACCCCAGCCCATTAGGTTGCTTGTTCAAGTCCAGCTCTGTCATTACTATTATATTCATTTTGACATATGCTTTAATATACTTTCTAAGAATCGTCAATCAGATCTCCTCGGTGCTTATTTGTGTGTATTTTCTGCATGTTCTCCAAACTTGTGGGGAGCAATCAGTCTTCGTGGGAATGTTATATTGTACTTTTTAGTGCTTGGAGGTGTAACACATTATATCTTATTGAGCTTTCTTTTTAATGCTCTTATAATTTTGCAGATGGACAAATTAAGCCCTTGGACATTTATGACTAACATAACCTATAGATTATTTAACACAGCGCTATATTTATATTCCATTGGTGTGAGGCAATGTTTCAGAAATGGATGTGGACAATAATGGATGAGTGTTAGGAGTAATCTACTCAGAAGATTTATTGCGGTGGGATGCAGATTTAGAGAAGATGTGCCCAGTCCGAAATGTAAATATGTTGTCCAGATCTACATATTTTGTGTTTCGGGATCTGTCTGGTACAGTTGGGTAAGTCTTTGTTGCTAATGTTTATTAAAGCTGTTGGCTATTGTTTGTTCCCCCAGTAAAAATGAACAGTTTTATCCCTTATATTTAATATGGAGCTTCTGCAATCTCAGTTGACAATCAAGTTTCTATTAATGATTGTGATATTACATCTTCAGGAGTTGATAGCCAGTACCATCAGAACTGCTCAGTTTTCTTCACTTGGATTCATTTTACCACTCTTTGCTTGTTCAGGAAACAGAGAGAATAACCATATTACATTCCAGAGGGGAAGTTTTCAAATGTTAAATTAATGTATTATTAATGTTGTTTTCAACATCTCAGCTTCTATCTCGCTGTTAAAGAACAAATACATTCCTTTCTCTTGTATTATGTATGGGTCCAAAGTGACACACAAAAATAAAAAGGTAAAAGAAAATTGCACCTTTTTTTGGCAATTTAAGTGTTTTATTTTAAGAACATAAGAACATAAGAAAGTTTACAAACAAGAGGAGGCCATTCAGCCCATCTTGCTCGTTTGGTTGTTAGTAGCTTATTGATCCCAGAATCTCATCAAGCAGCTTCTTGAAGGTTCCCAGGGTGTCAGCTTCAACAGCATTACTGGGGAGTTGGTTCCAGACCCTCACAATTCTCTGTGTAAAAAAGTGCCTCCTATTTTCTGTTCTGAATGCCCCTTCTAATCTCCATTTGTGACAACTGGTCCTTGTTTCTTTTTTCAGGTCGAAAAAGTCCCTTGGGTCGACATTGTCAATACCTTTTAGAATTTTGAATGCTTGAATCAGATCGCCGCATAGTCTTCTTTGTTCAAGACTGAATAGATTAAATTATTTAGCCTGTCTGCATATGACATGCCTTTTAAACCCTGAATAATTCTGGTTGCTCTTCTTTGCACTCTTTCTAGAGCAGCAATATCCTTTTTGTAGCGAGGTGACCAGAACTGGACACAGTATTCTAGATGAGGTCTTACTAATGCATTGTAAATTTTTAACATTACTTCCCTTGATTTAAAGTCAACACTTTTCACTATATATGCAGGCTCTGATCTGAGCGGAGCTTCACTGCTCTTCAAAGACTGAAGTCATGGCTTTGTAATTCCATGACTCAGAAGCGACTGAATAATATAGCTATTTGACACACCATCACTCATGACAACATTGGGCCAACAATTTATTTTTTTGAATGATTGCAGCAGGAATGTCTTTGGACATACAAGAGATGCAATGTTTTGTTGTTTGTATAATATTTAATTATTTCAGATAGAATAATCTTCATGCATGCCCCAGCTACAGAAACTGTCCCCCCCACTTTTGAAATCAAAATTACACCACTGATAATACCATATCAAGAATCAATCCCCCTAATATAACATAATAGAAAACCTTGATGCCACACAGACCAACATACTGTATGTGCAAGATGAATTTTGAAAATCAAATAAATGCGAACTGGGGCTATCTATTTTTAGACCTTTCTCATTCACCATGTGTATGAGATAATAAAAATTATAATTACTGCAACAACCTACTTTCCGTTGAGGTGGCAACAATTAAAATAAATTGACCCTTTAACATTAAAGAAGAGCATCCTCTCGAAAGTACTGACATGCTGTATTACTCCACTTGAAATCAGAGAGCTTTTCAAATCGGCTGGTGGTATCCCTGTTCTGTCCTATATACTGGATACATGCAGACATACAAATCATAAAGAAGAAGCTTAAGAAACAAAGGAAACAATTGATCACAAAATCTAAACAGAAGTGGGCCAGTAATGATGAATGGTTCTGCTAATGGAACTGTGGGATTCCTCAACTGCCCACTTTGGGCGATACTTCTGCCACAGTCAGTCTGTCTTGTTGTTACGCTGATATTCAGTTGCTCTGTGCTGGATACCATTCAGTTGCTCTGTGCTGGATACCATTTTCCAAATGTCATCCTTGCATAAGGAACTGCGGCACCTGCTGCTGTCAAGCCTTCTCATAAGTGACCTCATTTACTCGACCTTGCTGACTTCAACATCTGCAATGTGGGTGATGGACATCAGTTTGCCCAAGGGTTTCTGTCTCATCAACTATGTGCTGGTTTTCTCAAGCATTGTATCTCAAGTGGGTTTTTCACTGTCACTGCTATGGCTGTGGACAAATACATTGCAATCTGCTGGCCCCTTCATTATCGGTCAATCTGTACTCATGGCAAGATTTACCCTTGTGCATGCTTAGTGGTTCTTCTCACCCTGGAACACCTTGCACTTTACCAAGTCATTGAAGTGTATATTTCCTCCGGTCGAAGAAGGGATTCTGGACACTTCCTTGGTGCTGTTCCAGGTTCAGGAAGCCTTGCTTGGACTTACTTTTCTCTCAAGTGGGGTCACTATTATTTTTTCCTACTGCATGATTTACAAAGAGGCCCTCCCAGCGTCTCCAGAAGTCAGAGCCCACAAAACTGTCCTCCTTCATGGGCTGCAGCTATTCCTTTACTTCATCCCTGTGGCTAACTGCATCCTATTCACAAACCTGTCAAATGAAAGAGCCAACATTGGAATCCTGAGCCATCTTCATTTAGTTATCATCTCTCTGTTTCCAGTATTACCCTGATGCCTTTGCCTGGTTATCTTTGGGCTGCATGACAGAGAGCTTTGTCAGAACGTCAGGAGAAGACTGCAGAGTAAAAACCAAGTGGGTGTGCAATTGGACTGAACCGAGTTTGAGACTTATACCAGTTAAACATGAGACAGCACAGCGGATTCTCCATGTACGCTAGAGTTATCTTTCCTATGTATCTGAGAATGCAAAAGGACAGGTCTGTAAACATGTTAACTGGAACCTAGACCTGAACATTTGCTTATGGGAATAAATTAATAAGTTATATAAATATCGAACAGAAATATCAGATGTATTGTGTGTGTATATATAGAATAATAGATGGGCTTCAGTGAGGTACAAAAACATGTTGTGGGGAGTATACACCCCATAATCCCATACTAAAGAAATCATCCCTGATATCGAAATGTACATGTTGGAGCTACACACTTTCTTGACCCAAATCAGAAACTTAAACAAGATCAAAATTCAACAAAATGTACCGGTACAAAAGATTAATTTTTTTTTTTTTTTTTTTTTTAATTAATCCAACTGATACGCATTTAACTCACAGAGCGGTAATACAATGTATCTATAACCATACAAAGGATAGTAACAGCATGGTAGTTTAATGAAGCAATAAGCCTTCTCTTCTGCCTATACATCACTGCCAAGAACTCAGGCAATAAAGTAAAAGCCAGGGAAAGAAAGCAAACAAAAATAAATGAAGCTCCACGCTGGAAACAGAGAGTGCAGAGAATAAGGTAATAAAAGTGTTTAGTAGATCAAATTAATTTCAAATTGATTGTGTGTAGAGAAAAACAGGCCCAAAAATAACACCCTGCAACTCCCTCAAATGATACCATACAATTAACTCCCATGCAGTTGGCTTGTAATAAACAGTTATGTAACCTTAAAATGTCAACTCCATGTCCACCCCATTTGGAAAAGTATTGCTAGAACGTTTTTTTTTTTTTTTACGTTACTGTATGAGTTCAAGAGAACGTTTTTTATAAAATCTAAAAAAAAATGTGATTATCGGAGTTTATTCAAGATAAACATTCAAAATGCCACTCTGACATCCTGAATAGCGTCCTGAGGCTTTTTTTTCATAAACAAAGAGAAGGAGATGTGAGGAGGCTGTGTGGTCCAGTGGTTAAAGAAAAGGGGCTTGTAACCAGGAGGTCCCCAGTTCAAATCCCACCTCAGCCACTGAGTCATTGTGTGACCCTGAGCAAGTCACTTGACCTCCTTGAGACATAGTTGTAAGTGACTCTGCAGCTTATGCATAGTTCACACACCCTAGTCTCTGTAAGTTGCCTTGGATAAAGGCGCCTGCTAAGTACACCTTATATTGGACTAAGTAAACAATAATTAATCACAAGCTTTCAAGACCTCAAAGGTCTCTTCTTCAGGTAAAAAATAGGAAAGAGATTGATGCTAGATAACATCAATCTGTCTTTCCTACTTTCACCTGAAGAAGAGACCTCTGAGGTCTTCAAAGCTTGTAATTTATTGTTTAGTTAGTCCAAAAAAAGGTATCACATCTCCTTCTCTTTGTCTGGACTGATACGGCTATCATTTTATTTTATCAGAAATTCCAGGTTATTTGCAGATTTAAAGGAGGGTTTATTAACAATACCGCCGGCTGGGTAGATTGTATCTCAGCAGTGTCAGCCCAGGAAGGTTTGGGGACAGAGGGTTTGATGAATGAGAGTCTAGGGCCAACAAACATGGGGATTCTCAGTGAATGCTTGGATGCATCAGACAAAACGAGGTGTCATCTGACAGCCTAGCAAAGGGGGCACTTCAGCTCTTGGCCTGCTTCTAAGAGCCCTCGAACCACAGCTCTTACGTGTTGTCTTGCTGTATCTTTTATGCAAACGAGCAACACAGACAAAATACAAATTCAAAGCAATTCACTGTCTAAAACAACTCAGCTGGATCTAAATTTTAGATTAGTATTATGTACAGTGTAGAGATCGTGCTGAGCAATTGAACACATAAATAAAATGGAATGACTATTACTGCATGTCTTATTTAGCATTTAGACACTTATCCATCCCAGGGTGCCATGAAAGGAACTTAGATGAACTCCGTCGTCTGTGTTTATATAAAAATAACTGAAGTGGTAACCAGTATGAAAAGAGAAGGCAGACTTACCAGTGAAAGGGAGACTATAGTATAAACGATTTAAATGGAAGATTGATTGGTGAGGTGAACCATTCTCCCCCAAATGAGTGATGGATGCTTTAAATAAGCCTGAAATGTAAAATATCTGATTTGGTTTGTTGAAACAATTGCTTTATTAAACTTTTTCTTTTATTCCTTCTCTGTTATCAGTCCTTTCTAAAACAGTTCTTGATAGTAGATGATGCTTTCTGAGAGCAAGTTTTTCTAATTTCCCAAGATTATGTGAAGCAGAAATGTTTCAGACACTTATGTGACAGGGGGAGATGTAAGAGAAAAACAATATCATGTTTAAATGGGATGAGGGTTGTTGTCAGCAAATAATTAAAAAAAAAAAAAACAACAACAATCAATTAAATCCATTCTAATTAAGTTATTATCTGTTGTATCATCATTTCCAACCAATATTTATCTCCTATTTCTTGCCTTATTCCTTGTGGACCTTTATTCTTTCAGCAGGAGGTTTGAGGGCACTGCTGGTTGGTTGCTAAGCAACAAGCAGCACTCCAGGAAGAACGAAGGACAAAAGTACACAATGTCATGATGGAACGGAACATGGTTGTCAGTACATTTTAATCTACTTAAAATGTTTTGTACGACAATGCAAAATGCAGGTGTATTGTCTCCACAGAAAAAAAACACAATTCGAGCATACTGGTACTGTTTAAAGGAGAAAAGACTTGTCACAGTCAGTTACGTTTCAGGTTACTGGGTCTTCTCGATATGCTCATGGTCATAGTTAACTATTTAACTGCTGGAATCATTTAGTGAAAATGTCATTGCAGGTGTTTTTTTTTTTTTTTTACACAACGCATGTAGGTTGTGGAGTAATCAATTAAAAATGTATTTATGTCCTGATTGTTCTTTTTGTCCTGATGTACAGACTGTTCAATAGTGTATTTTAATAGGCCAAGGGACCCATGCATGACTCATCTCTTTACATTTCTAACGGTTCATGCTTAAACCACTTGTATATACATGTACCTACTTATGTGACATTATTACCATCTGTTGTGTGTCACTGTGTTGAATTCCAAAGTGCTCATTTTTCTAATTTCAATTTTAAAGATTTTCATTTACCAAACCCTGAATGGAGCTGTTGCATTCCAGCTGTACTATTCTATATGACGATATTCAAGTAAATAAATGATGTGTGATTTTATGTCTTAAAACCAGCCTTTCAAAGTCTATACAATGCAAAAGAGGCTTCCTTGATTTCATTACCGGTACTGTGACAACTCTACATGGGAAAGATGAAGTCACACCAGTTTCTGCTGTTTTTCATAATATAAAAACAACGTATAAGAATTAATAAAATGTAATAGACCTTCAGTGTACTATAAAATAAAATAAAACAATATTTACTTGCGGCCAGCGGAACATAATAATATTTATATAAAAGAGAAGATCACTTATTCTTTGTAAGTTTATTTAATATTTATTGTACTGTCTAAAAAGTTCAACATGAAAGTGAAATGATCTGGCAGGTTCAATTCAGACATTCTACATCAAAATCCTCTGAATGTCTGACATCAAACGTGCAGAATAAAAGGGTGACAGATGTGTTTGTGTAATGACACAGCAAATGTCCTTTGTAAGTGATAATTAAAGTCAACTGAATTCAGCTGAGACCATGCAAAATGTAAAGTAAATTCCTCTTGAAATACGGTACATTCCGCTTGACTTTTCCATCTTCTGGTTCTGCTGAAATGGTTTATTGAGTGATTGCTGTTTATTGCTCGTGTTTCTATGATGTATTTTAGAATTTCTGCTCAAAGGTCCAGCCAGTGAATTCTCTATGTCTGCAATGGTGGAGTCTGAAGAAATAATCTTACCCTTCTGCACCCTTGATTTTATCATCATAACCTTGTAAAATTGATATATTTTGTGTCTTTTTGGGGTTTGAACACACCCTTAACAAACCTGATATGACTGGTTTGTAAAACATACTGTGCAAAGACATAACGTCCTTTAAAAAAGTCTTCCATAATAAAGAAACTGTACATACAATTTAACACAATGCAGAATATCAGTACAGTGTTTGGTTTGCATTCTTGTAGCAGTTTGGTGGTGACTGCTCGGCTTGTTTTGGGGTGCTTTTGCAATACAAAGGAGCCGATAAAGAAGGGTTACATTCCCAATCTAGGAGGATCTCTGTGTATAACTGCATTCACATCTAATCTTTTATATAACCTCAACTGAGGAGAAATTGAATTTTCAAAAAACAAAATTGTTTTCCTGAAACCCTTCAAACCATCTCCCAGCAGGCACCTAATTGCAGGTGGTTGATTGGTTGATTCGTCCAGTAATAAATGCTCAGGGAGCATCCACACTGAATAGCATCTGTTGCATAGAGAATATTATTCATACATCGTCACGCTGGGGACCTGGATTCCAACTTTGCAGTCGTATTATAGCCTTAAGATTAGAATTAAGGTAAAGGTTTGGGATAAAATTGTTATTTAAGGTATGCATTTGCCTCGGACAATCAACAATGTGCCACCTAAACAGGAAGACAACCATTCTGTCAGCAGACTTTCTTTTGTGTTCACAGCTCAGCCATGACCTTTGATACAAGTCCTATGAAATAACCTTCTAGTGTAATGCCACAAATAACACACTCATGCCATGTACATATTGTCTGCAGTTTACCAGTTTTAGGTTTTAACATTTGAATTGCGCTTTAAATCCTATGAAACTAGTTTTGTCAAAGTGAAACTACATTCATGGAAATCAAATCCACCCCTAATACACTGTCAATAGGTATTTGCATTAGGTAACATCCCTTGTTGCTAAGCAGTGATTGAAGGTATTATAGTTGAAAGACAAAGAGGAGTTGTTAACACATTTCCAATGGTTTTCCCCATTTCTACTGGATACACTATTAAACAGTCTTTGATGTATATGTAACATGGAATAAAAGCTTTTCTATGAACTTTCTGCATCGGTTCTCCAGGAAGTATCCACATCTGAGGCAAGTCTTATAAGGGCTTTTTGTTATTCTATATATAGGTTTGAAAAGCAGGTATAACTACAGTGTACAAAAATGAAATTAAATCAAATCACACTGATTTGTCTCTAAAGGCAACGGAAACAAGTTCACTCTCCTCTTTTGTTTATAACGAAATCCACATGCTGCAACTGTATAGTATAGTATAGTATTGCTCCTTTTCTTTATACCAATGTGACCTACAGGTAGTGGACAAAAAAATGGAAACACCAATGTAAAGTCACTTAATAGGGCGTTGGGCCACTATGGTATCCCGCTCTGTGGAGTTCTCGGCAGACTGTTTTTGCTGAAACTGGCTGCTCGCGCCCCAGGTTGAAATTTGCAGTCAATTAATCTGCAGTTGCTTGCCTGTTTTGCCTTGCACTTCAAATTAATGCACGGATATCACGATCCTGGAGTATGCGCTTCCGTCCACTGTTGTCCTTTCTTTCCCTCGGAATTCCATGCCGACATCACCTTAGACACCGTTGCTCGTGAAACATCAGTTGAGCTGTCTTGGTCACTGAAGCTCCTGCCAAACGCGCCCCAACAATCACCCCTCTTTCAAAGTCACTGAGGTCTCCTCTTGCAGCCATGCTAGCCATAATTATAGGCAACCAGGCCTGTCCAGCATTTTTATACATGACCCTAAGCATGCTGGGATGTTATTTGCTTAATTAACGCATGTGCCACACCTGTGTGGAAGCCCTTGCTTTCAATATACTTGGTGTCCCTCATTTACCCAGGTGTTTCCATTTTTTTGTCCACTACCTGTACTTAAACCTGTAAGCTGTGCATGTTTATTAAGATTCATGAATTTTCAGGACACATATTACATGTAAATTCATGTCAATGGACAACCTTGAACATTTCAGGTTCCTGATATGATTCAACTACAATGTATAGCTTGTGAAGAAAAAATATTTGCAAAGTAACCTGAAGTACTATTTGAGAATTTCTTTGTTCAAGATCGACACTTGATAGCCCTTTCAAAACACCTAGTGAGATCAATCACTGGTACTACAAGCAAGAAAGAAAATACATGAGAGGGCTTGGGGTTGTGGTACATTATTAATGTCAATAGAATAGTTCTCTTTCACGTAACACCACACAACAAAGTAGTTCGATAGCATTTTGGTTTTATAAACATACAGATGGGAGGCTTGTTTCAGTTTGCCCAGCTGGCAAAGTTTTGCCCTAGTTCTCTAATATGTGCATTAATAATGTCAAACGGCATATATAAAGATCGACTTAAGTGTGAATATATGATTTAGTCATAATAAGAAAGATACATTAGTTCTCACATATCTACTTATGTTTAACAAGAATGCCTGTAGAGAGGCAACTAAGATGGAAGGACTTCTTCAAATCTGCTAAATAATTGTTGGTTCTTTCCCATTCATTGCTTAATTGTGTTTTTGCTATGTTTCATTGCATTTTTCTTTACTGAAACTAGAACTAGCGAGCCCCTTAACCACTGTGCAAAAGAACCAGATTGGTCTGACAAAGAGGTTATAGAGCTTTTAATCTCATCTCACCATCAGGGGTCAGAATCTGTAACAGCAGCGAATTTCACAACACTGCTCATTACAAAACTTTTTACCCAAAGCAATTCCTTGCTACTGTTATACTTCTGAAGTTGTTTTTGTGGATTTCAGAAAATGTGCCTTTGCTCCTGCTGCTAAATAGGTGTCCGTAATCTTAAACAATGCTGTTTAATAACATGAAGAACAAAAAATGCTACCAGTTCGTCTTAGCAATAAACGCATCAGAAAGCCTGTTGGACAATATTTTGGCTTGCAACCAACATTTCACATTTAATATATATATATCAATATATATATAGCATCAAAAGAAACTTATCACTATTATAACACATTTATTTTTGAAAAAAAATAAGGTATATAAATGATGGACATTGACATATGCACTTAATCACCTAATTAGTGATACAGTTGATTGGACACTGGATATGGAGTGATTTCATCTGTTGAATTACAAGCTTGAATAAAAACAATAAAGAAAATCACAAAAAAAAAACCAATATGCCACATCTGTCAAGAAAGCAGCGCCTTCATGCAATCGGCATGTTGGAGGCTGGACTAGGGCAGCGTGCTGTGGCTCACCGTCTTCGGTGCTCACAGCCAGCAATTTCAAACCTAGTGAGATGGTATAACCAGACACACTCTGTCAATGACAGGCCACGAAATGGGAGACCAAGAGTCACCTGCCCAAGATCGACAGATCATTTTGCAGCATCTTCGTGATGTCAATTTTTAATCAGCACAATAAAAAGTCACTGCAGGGAGGGAGTTAGTATTAGTATTAGTATTAGTATTAGTATTAGTATTAGTATTAGTATTAGTATTAGTATATCATGTGTTTTGTTAGTAGTGAAGGCGAATGCCCAGCCTTCGTTTTTGTTTTGGCCTTTGTGCCTTTTGATTTCTGTTTTTGATTATTGTTTTTGTTTATTAAAATGCACATTAGTGCTTAAAACTGCATATATATATATATATATATATATATATATAAAGGGCAGGCTACCCATCACAACAGAAAATAAATATCTGCTTGTTTGAACTAATTGAACATCTATTGTAATATTGATTGGTTCCATTTTCACATTGTTATTTTTCAGGGCTCCAAAGTCTTCATATTCTATGTATTGTTTCTTAAATGGCTTGCAATGTTCTAATGAATAATACATTGCATGACTGCAGTATTTGTAGCTCATGTCTTTCCTGTGCAGCTACTATTTACGGTGCTGTTCTCATGGCTGCACCATTTTGTCTGCCTGGACAGACCCAGACCCAGAATTCAGCACTGGCTAAACTCTTTCATAGACGATGTCTTAATAGAAGCATTCACAGCATGGCTGAATAAGGTTTGCTCGACAATGGTTGTCTTCTAAACCTTGTTTTTAATCATTGAATTGACTGATTCTGTTAAGAATATCGATCAATACTTGTAATTTCCCTTTTGCAAAATTCTGTTTGTCTGTTATTGTATCTGCTACTAAGGGGTAGGTTTTGTTTTAGTAAAACTGCATTTTATAACCAACATTATTTCCCTCTTCTATGGCACTATTCTAGTTATACGTGATCCCAAACACACCACTGCATTAAGCACTTTGTTTAAAACACATACATGTTTGATTTGAATGTCATCATTAAACAGGTGCTGTATTTTTTGGATTGAATCTTTTCCTATGTGCTCATATAAGTCAATCTAGTCACACTTTCTTTAAATTTAGGTTATCGTTTTAGTTTTTGTATGTGAGGGAATCAAAACGATGCATTGTTTATACTGGCTTTACTGAATCCCAACGAAATCTGAAAATCTGCTATCTAATCATCTGGATGATGCATAATTCATTACAAACATGAATTTGGGCTCAGCCCCAGTGCCTCTGATGGCAATGTTAAAGTATATGTACATTTTACTGGACCGGTGTTTTTATTTATCAGTAGTACTAGGAACAGCTAGCTACCAAATGTAGAATTAGCACTTAAATTGATCATTTAGTTTATTTAAAAACATTACCTGATCCATGTGGTCTTGTAAGATGTAAGAGCACTTCTAGGTCTCTCCTTTTACTAGCAAATGTATTATGTTTACAATGAAAAATTAACTTTTATACAGAACCTAAAACATCTCTGTACCACTGAAAGCAAAGATAAAGCACAGTGGAGACAAACTATGTTTTAAACTGTGAAGGATACCATCCTAATCCTGTGATACATTTATAAGTAATACATTGTATCATCAGGTATAACATCTGCAATCTACTGGAACAAATTTCAAAGATGTATACCTAGGGATTTTTAGTTTAACTATTAATATAACTTGTAATACTTTTTAACTTTTTTGCATAATAAAATAAACTGATGTCTTTTAAAAAAATTATAAACCAATACTTAATACTTATTAATACTTAATACTGATAAAAATCATTGTCAGTTTTACCTCATACACCATAGTGCTATTAGATTTTAAAAGCTTGTGTTGCAAGTTGTAAATCTCCTTTATCTGACATAAGAAGTACGTCAGTGAGAGGAATTATAAGATGCTGTTAAATATTGATGTATTTCCACCAAAAAATCAATGTCAACCAAAATTAAATTACTTGCATTAAGGATTGTCCTCCAAGAGGCGTATTGCCTTTTACCCTTGTGTATATTTACCAGGCTCAAAAACGGAATATAATAAAATATGAATGTCTTTTCTGCCTATGGTGGTTAATTATAAGGATTCCATAAACAGTTTAGAACTTCCCTCAAAGCCCAATTAGGTTAAATAAAAAGCAGCAATTAAATGTATCATTCTATTACTAAATTCCTGTTAAATGCTTCATCAGCAGTTTCATGTTAAATTTAAAAAAAAGGTCATTCAGCTTGCTCAACGCATCTTCTGCTTAAAAAAATTATCTACTGGCTTGCAGTCGAGAGGGTGTAAATCTGTTGCCAGAGTAACAGCATTTTCATTTTCCAAGATTTAATTGGCAGCACATGAACGTAACAAGCAATATAGAAAACACACACACACACAAAAAGCATCTTTCCTATAAGAAAGCCATGAAGGATATCAATATAAACAACCACCTTACCTCACAGTTCATGCCTGTGAATCCTGGGCTACAGGTGCAAGTGTAAGCCAGGTCTTCTTGCAAACTTGTGAAGAAGCAGGTGCCATTATTCAAACAGGGCTTATTTTCACATGCGTTTGGAGGAACAGTTGGAACAGCAGTAGTAACAGGGTTGGACAAGGAGAAGCCCACATTGAGGAGAACCAGCAGATGCAGAAGAGGGTGCATCTTGAAAGTGTGTTCCTGAGAGGAGCTGCTCTTCTGTGTATCAGTTCTGCTGTTGTTTCTGCTGGTCGTGGTGTTCTCTCTCTCTCTCTCTCTCTCTCTCTCTCTCTCTCTCTCTCTCTCTCTCTCTCTCTCTCTCTCTCTCTCTCTCTCTCTCTCTCTCTGCTGCTCCTTGTGTTCTGTGTTCTGTACGCTGAGTGGCTGTGCTGTGCTGTGTAGGCAAGCTGTCAGACTGACTGACTGCTAGAGGGAGGCAGGCTCCAGCTCACATTCATGAACGGATTCATAGTGACGCCAGGTGACGACAGTCTAGACCCTTTTGGGATACAACCCACTTTCTGATAAACCAAGAGTAAGAACTAACTTGATATTCCATCATGCTGTATAACCAGACCATCCTTTTATTTAGTATATTTTTTAACATGCACAGCACATTGTTTGGGATTCTAAGGGGGCAGATAAGCCTTAAATTGGGAACCACTTGAAATGTTATAATTAGATCTCCTTTTGATGACACACAAGGATTTAAATTGATGGCAGCTCTGAGACATCAAGTTCCCCGTTTGAGGTTTATGATATAAGAAAGCCTATACGGAAAAACACAGATCTATAAAGCCATAAATAACTGGGCCTGCACATGCAATTCATTTGACTATATTACATTGCATACCAAATATAAATGCTACCGTTCCGAAACACAAACAACCAAGACCACTGAGGTTAGTAGTTGGGTAAGCACCAGGATACAAATAAATGAGTTACTGAAGAGCAGATGTAAACAATGGGTTAACTATATGATAACCATATGATGTACTATCAGCCCAGCTCCATGACATATAAGGCCCAGAGCAGTTAGCTGTTCATTTTTTTAAATGGACAAGTGGCATATTGTTGTGTGTCATGTACAGTCAGAAGCAGTTATTTATTGTTAGGGGAAGACCATGGTTGCAGAGGATTGTGACACACATGTCGATTTTATTATGTTCACCCCTTGTTAATAAAGTTGCAACATTTTGTAAAATGTTTTATTAACTATTATATAATAATAATAATAATAATAATAATAATAATAATAATAATAATAATAATAATAATAATAATAATGCCTACATAGCAGAAATACCAGGCTAAGAGCATTCCTGTGTGGTACAGCTTTATACCCTCATCCCTCCTCCTCCTGTGAGTAATTTAATAGCCTTTTATATGAGGATGTATAGTGGAAACGAAAATCTCAAATGACAGGCAGACATTACAAATTACCCATCTGCCAATGCAAACAAGCAAGTCTGTGCTCTGAGTTAAGCTGGCTTAAAGAGTTAACATAGTTAAAGGTGATACGAGTTTTAAGAATCCAGTGCATGCTCAAAAGAATGCACCAGGAACTGTGAAACAAGAAAAAGATAAGATATGTAAGTAAGAGACACCTAGACAATCTGAACTTAGACGAGATCAGGGACATGAAAACCTGCTTCCCTCAGGCCCTACATGATGTATTTACGAAGCTAAAAATACTAAGCTGAGTAAATAATGAAGAAGCTGCTACCAACTGGGTTTCTGAGCAATCAGAATACTTTAGTCTATTTATGGAACCTATAGAATAGGCTGTACAATTCCCTTGTGGCACTGGCTATAGGGGTAGCTTTTATGGAGTTGGTATATTGGGTAAGGTTTGTTCTACAGTGTGAATGAATATGCTCCTATCCTGAACATACAATAGTATAAAATACACACACCTATTTTCATTTAAACTTGACCCTGAAATATTGGTGTGGGTCACAAGCAGAGACTGTTATATAGTATGCAAGCCATGAAACACCTGGGTGACAATCTGAAGATATTCCTATTTTTTAGGCCTATTTAAGATCATTTTACCAAGTGGCTGCGGGGTCCTGTATATAAAATATATACTGTTCAAAATCCTGTGGTGTACAATGTTTAATAATGACATTTTTAAAAATATAACTTTGCAACAGGAAGCTTTCAAAAATATTGAAAAAGAGCCTAATAAACTTAAAGCCGACAAGAATCTCCATGTGCAGATGTTGCCTGACGCTGACAAAGTTAGCTATTTCTGTAACACAGAGGTGTATAGTAACCATAGCAACAGATTTACCCCATTTAAACTGCAGTAGTTTGTATGCAGTAGTAGTACTACCCACACTTGTACCATTTTTTTTGTAAAGGTTGAAGCAACTTCCTGTACAGGTTAGCCCCACTAAAGGAAAGTATGTAATAATAATAATAATAATAATAATCTTTATTTTTAATATAGCGCCTTTCACAATAAAAATTGCTGCAAAGTGCTTCACATGAATAAAACATTGACAAATATTAATAAAAGAATGCAAGAAAATCAATAAAAACAAAAGAAACACATGGAACAGTAAAACGAGGGAGAGAATAAACACCATAAAAGCGCTCCGCTTTGCAATGTTGCTATGGAAAAAACATCAGTCATTCCCAATACAACAATAAAACAGCACAGAGCAGTATTTTAACATGGACACACAACCCCTCGACAGCTTCTTTTCCTCCACAAAAATTGACCAACTGACTTAATCTGCAGCCAGAGTATCATCCATCAGCTTAAGTCTCTAGGCCAGTGATAGATCAGTGGGTAGCTCCCTTCACTTGGGTGTCAGATAGCGTCACTTTGCCTTCGAAGTCAGTGACATTCCTTGAGGTAATTCAGAGCAGAGCTGAGCGTGTTAGATCTCACTGACACATAGGGTGAACTTGCCAGCACTACACCGTGGGTAGGAAACAAAGAAGAGACTGATCAGAGCACTTCTTGAAAATAACTCAACACAGTATGTAAAATCTGAGACATCTACAAAGTATGACTAGCAGGTAAATCTGTGTTAAATAATGATATCTATAGGATCTAAAATGAGTGCTAACCAAAGCTTTTAAATACTTCCTATTAGCTTTATTAATACCCTTACACTCATTGTGCTCAGTATGTTTATTAACACCATTACACCCATTCATTGTGCTCAGTATGTTTATTAACACCATTACACCCATTCATTGTGTTCAGTATGTTTATTAACACCATTACACCCATTCATTGTGTTCAGTATGTTTATTATTATTATTATTATTATTATTATTATTATTTATTTCTTAGCAGACGCCCTTATCCAGGGCGACTTACAATCGTAAGCAAATACATTTCAAGTGTTACAATACAAGTAATACAATAAGAGCAAGAAATACAATAACTTTTGTTCAAGTGTGACAAACCACAATTCAATAATACAGCAGATAATAGTGATAGTTACATCAGGATATGATTAAATAGTGATAGTTACATCAGGATATGATTAAATAAAAAATACTAGGCGGAGCGGAGAGGTCGAGTTGGGGTGTAGGGAGAGATGAGGGTCTGGAGGTAGCTGGGTGCAGTCTGGTCAAGGCATCTGAAGGCTAGTACAAGAGTCTTGAACTGGATGCGAGCGGTGATCGGGAGCCAGTGGAGCGAGCGGAGTAGTGGAGTAGCGTGGGCGAAGCGAGGCAGAGAGAACACCAGGCGGGCAGCAGAGTTCTGGATGAGCTGGAGCGGACGGGTGGCGGACACAGGCAGGCCAGCCAGGAGGGAGTTGCAGTAGTCTAGGCGGGAGAGTACCAGGGCCTGGACCAGAAGCTGGGTGGCATAGTTGGTGAGGAAGGGTTGGATTGTTCGTATGTTGCTCAGGAAGAATCGTCAAGTGTGTGCCAGAGTGGAGATGTGCTGGGAATAAGAGAGACAGGGGTCCAGAGTGACTCCGAGGTTCTTAGCTGAGGAGGAGGGAGAGAGTGTGATAGATTCCAGAGGAATGGAGATAGAGAGATCAGAAGAGGGGGAGGAGGAGGGAAAGAAAAGGAGGTCAGATTTTAGAGAGGTTGAGTTTGAGGTGATGCGAGTGCATCCAGGAGGAAATAGCAAACAAACAGGTAGAGATACGGGAGGAGATGGTGGAGTCAGAGGTGGGGAAGGAGAGGAAAATCTGAGCATCATCAGCATAGAAATGGTATGAGAAACCATAGGATGCGATGAGGGGGCCCAGGGAGCGGGTGTAGAGAGAGAACAGGAGAGGACCCAAGACTGACCCTTGGGGGACTCCAGTTAAGAGAGGGTGAGGTGTAGAGGTTGCTCCACGCCAGGTTACCTGGTAAGTGCGGTTGGAGAGGTAGGAGGAGAACCCGGCCAGAGCAGTGCCAGAGATCCCCAGGTCAGCAAGAGATTATATTGTGTTCAGTATGTTTATTAACACAATTACACCCATTCATTGTGTTCTGTATGTTTATTAACACCATTACACCCTTCATTGTGTTCAGTATGTTTTCTATTTATTTTTAATTAATTATGTAAATATTTAGAATACCACATTGCTGCATCTATCTTTGCTGAAGGACACATGGTGCGATTGTATCTGGACTAGTGGAATGAACTACAAGACATGAAATGATTAAAGCATCTGGAAACAGCTGCAACTTTTCATCTTTTTGACCTTCATTTATATTACTTATTTGTCTGGTTCTAGTTTTCCAATTTATTTCATAAGGGATAGTAAGCAGTTTGGTAGATCCTACAATGAATTTCACAAGTTGTATATCCAAGATACACCTAAATAAGCTCAATAAGAGATACAAGATTCATATTCTCCACTGGGTCAGATTTGTATCAGTTTATATTTCAGTAGGGATGTACCACAATGAGTGACTTCAGCTACCCATAGTGGGTTGTAACTAGTATCCCTACACCTCTATCCACTAAGAATCCCCTTTTATACCTAACGTTCAAATATTTTCAATTTAAATGTGAAACATCTTTCTTACATTTGCTGTATTCAGTTTTTATTTTCTTTTTAAATTATAACTTACAAAACCCTTCTGCGTTATCATTTACCAGGTACACCACTTAAAAATGAGCAACCACTAACCTTTTGCTTTGCCTGGGTCATCAGCAGCAAGGTTGCTATTTTAGGCATTAGACCACTTCATCCATAGGGCTCCTGTCCAACTGACTTAGTGTACCTAAATTTAAATAATTTATCTTTTGCTGCACCTGTCAAAACTCCCTTTGATGGCATCATTCTTGAAGCCCCCTCCCTTTTTTATTATATACAGAAACATGTATACTCCATAAATAATGGACAATGGGTTTTGAGTGCTAGGTGTATGTCTATTTCTGAAGACTTTTTAGTTTTCCTTTGCTTAATATATGGTTCACAAACCAACAGAACCACAGCCTAAATAAAAATGTGTTTGCATTCTTGTGAGATGGTATGTAAAGTGGTCAGGATTCCTGCAGATGTGTGTTGAGATCAAGAAACACTGAATCTACTGTGCCATTATCATTTTTAATATAAAGATTATTAAATTAACAAAAAGAGAGAATGATTGGAACAGAGTACATGTTAAATGTTACAGGGAAAATTAAAACAATGTGGATGTCAAGAACACTTGGAAGAGATAAAAATGTAATTTCAGGTGCTTCATGCATCTACTCCAAGAACATCTCAATTATGAACCAAAAAAAAAACCCAAAAACCTCCCTTCCAGTCTTAACCATTTACATTTATAGTACTGGAGTGTTGGCACCTATGTTTAACAAAAGTGACAAGGGTCAGTCTTTCCCACCCAAAACCTTTACCCAGATTACAAATATGAAGGTTCAGGGTCTGTAATGCTGTCTAACAACAGCTACTAAGAACAGCTACTTCTAAACACCAAATAATTCTTTGTTGGCCCACTGAAACTAGATGTCTGTCCCAAGAGCAAGAACGATCTCTTGAGTGGTGAATTGCTGTTGTTGCACAATACAGAGCAAATCGAGTCCTATTGAAGCTCCTTCCAAAAAAAAAATAAATAAAAAGCATTCACTCGATTGTTTTAATCAGTATTATTTAAACTTTACATGTGATCAAAAAACAAAAATCAACAAAATGCCACCGCAATACAATAAAAAGAAAAAAAAAAAAAGCAGCAAGTCAAACAGTTATTTTATTTATGTTCAGGTAAAAACATGAACCCGATGAAGTAAATTATTGCAGATCTCAGAAACCAGCACATGAACAGTTGGACAGAGCATTGCTTACAGGTGCCTTATCCATATCCATACATGTCAGGAGCGCTCAACTGTTTGTTCCAAGCTAGCAGTGCAAAAAAAATAATAATAATAAAGGACATAACACTACAGCAAGAAATATATATATATATATATATATATATATATATATTAGAAAAAACTGCCATCTCACTGCCAACAGAGCGAGGAACTGCATTTTTCCTTACATTAACTTGAAATGCTATCTGGCCATAAAACAATAAAATAATTGACCAGCTCAATTTTGCTAAACTACAAAATATAAATGGAGCACTCTCAGCTTTTATTAATACGATTTGTTTTGCCAGAAATAATCTGGTACACAGCAACTAGTGTGTCTTTCAGGGATTCAGCAAAAATGACCTACACTAAGAAAAATACTATCATTAAAGCGTTTTGATTATATTTGTAACAATGTGATGAAACGCTTTAAAATGGAGACTATTTCACAATTTTTAATTTAGGGGAAAAACTTGGGTTTTGATTTTTACCCACATTCAACCACCTGTAACAACTTTGTCTGCAAGATTAAGAAATACACAAAAAAGAAGAACCCAAATACAACACACACACACTGGTGGTATATTATACAAACAATGTAAATGGACAAACTAAAAACGGGGGAAAATGACGAGTGAACATACGTGGAGCTAAATCAAAACGTATCCGAAGTATGAGCAAGTTTGCAAAATTTATGGCTGTACAAAAAAAAAATTCTTTGGAACAAAACTATAGTTTGCTAGATGGAAACACACACCCCAAAATGAAACTGCACAGTGACATTTATTGTTCTACCATCCTGAAAAAAAAAAAAAAAAAGAAAAATCCCTTTTTAAGTATCACACAGCAATGCAAGTTTAAAATGTCACCCATCAAAAAAAAAAAAAAAAAAAAAAATTTAACTCTTCAACTAATGACATATCATTAGTCTTCTGTGAAATCTGTGGGGCATGTGATGTCTTTCAGTTTGTGGGAGGAGAAGGGGGCAGCAAATATGTATATCAAGTCTTTAATTTCACAGGCTGCTTTCTACAGCAAGGCAGCTGTACACACATTGCCTCGTGTAGGTGATAAAAAAAAAAAAAACATGATTTCTCTCTCTCTCTCTCTTACTGTAAAAGGCATTTAAACGTTGCAATCAGGAGAGATGGAACGACTGCTGCCCCTCTCTAGCAGCTATCAACAGTTTTTGACGCATTATATCAATACTAGAGTAGTCTGGTAACTTGAGATAGTTGACACAGGTCATTACAGAGGGCAGAAAATCATCAGGATTCTCCGTAGACTCAAATGTCTTGCGGACAATTGTCAGCGGGGGGTTCAAACTCCTGAAGCCTGCATAAAAAAAACACTACATTACAATACAACTGACAAAAGAAAACATATCAGTTCAGTGAACAGTCCATCAAGATTTAAAAAAATATTTATATACAGTTTATTTAAAACTACAAAAAACCAGCATCTTCGAATCTATAAAAATGGTTTTGCTTGAAGCCTTGACATTACGTGGTTCATTAAAATACATTCAAATGCTTGGTAGGAACTATATAAAAATGAAAATAACATACCTCCTACAGGTAGTCGTGGACTACCAGTAACAAACTGTAGAAACAGCCTTTGGTGCTCAGCATCAAAACTGCTGAGAATTTCAAACAGGAACTTGACGGCACGACTGTTGACAGAAACAGTTGGTTGGAGGAGAAGAGTTACAAAATGAATCAAGTTTTCTTGAATGAAACAGTTGTAGATTCCAGATGTAGGGTTTTGGGTGTATGGTTTGCCACCACCCCCAAAAACCCTTACTGTTAACACAATGTTAAATGCACAGTCCCATTTAAATTAACCAGATGATTGTGAACAAGTAGTAAGCAACATTTAACCAGAGTAAATAAACCACTGAATATCCAGACTTTTAAACTATATTTCTTTATAATGCAGATGGGCTGCTTCTGTATTACATCAGACAAGCAACCACAGGATTATTTATTCTTATCTACCTTTAATTTTTAACACGTCATGCTCAGCAGTAGTGGTAGTAGTAGGTAGAGCTAGGGCCAAAGGTTTTGTATCACACTATAGAATGAACTTATTTTGCTTCATAAAGTCAAATGAAACCTGCTGAATAATGTTACGTTAACATATTGAATTATATACAGCTTTGTAGTTTTCCCATATACTTAAACTGACAAATTGAAAAAATGTGACATTGACAATATAACTTGAAATACTGTACTACTATTATGCTGGTAGACTTCTGCAATATTATGTTGTAGTTTCTTTGATTACATGATGTTAAATAAGATAATAAAATTAGCCTAAAATTATAGGTGATGCAAAACTTTTGGCCATAGCTGTATATTTAGAAAAAATGCAGACAGAAGTTCTACATTTCAAACATCTATGAAACAGTTACCTGTCATGGGTATACCCATGGTCTGGTCTACAGCACTCCATTAATGTTTTAACATCCCAGGTCTCTGACTTGCTACCACAAAGCAATTGATCCAGCTGTATGTAAAAAAGGTAATTTAAATATTAAGAGGCTAACGGGTACCAATGTTGCCAATCTGTCAAGGGTTTTACAGACACTATATTCAAATACTGTGCATTTAATTCACAAACCTATATAAAATGAAATATTTAAATTGTAATGGTTTCCTTTTAAATTAAATTAGAGCACTACAAGTTCAATGATATGTAATGGTCTACCCCAAAACATTCAGCAAAATGAGAAACAAGACAACTGAACTGGACAAAAACACATTTCTGTAAAATCTCTTACGTGTTCAAAGCTGGAGTAGACCTAAAAGTAAAGGGATTGCAGAACTAGAAGAAACTGATTTCCACAGACCACTAGAAAAATATATGCTGAAAGTTTACCTCTTCAGGATAGAAATACTGCAGGTGCTGCAGAGGGAAGACTGACTCGAATCCTTCCCTGAATGACTCAAATTGCCTGGAAACACCTTCATTCAAGGTCCAGAACACAACCAACTGCAAAAACATGGCAGACATTCAAAATGTGAGAACAATGCATATTGATCCTGCTGGCTTTTCACAGAATACTTTAATATCATATTTCCAAAATATTACCTCTCAAGACAACCCAACAATAGCAACTCTTCCAACACACCCATGAATTATATTACACATACCCTTAGGTACTCTTCTAGATTGTGGATGTTTACTGGGACATCCTTGCCTCCTTTCTTCAACTCAATGTTAGGAAATCCTGGCAAAGTGAAGTCAAGACCCAAGTCTTCCACAGAGCAACCGTTCATGTTCAGACCTTCTAAAGACTGCTGCAGAGATTCCCTTGACTGTAAAACAAAGACAGGCTCAGTTGAATCATTCAGCTGTTCTATTATGTCAATACTGTGTGTTTATAATTACTGTTGACCAAATGTAACGTTTGTGACGTTCTATTATCGATTTTAAAGTTTGTTAGCTTAAGCTAAGAATTTAACTCTATAGGGTCCGCCCAATGTTAAATATGTCGGCAACCTGGCTCTAACTCTTTTTACGCAGGCACTGTGAGACTGCGCCGATCTCTTTGGTTGCTTTTGGTCCCTTTTGTACGGAGCCCCGGAGACGACACAAATGAACTTATTCCCACAAATGAACTCTCTCGTTCCCGCGATTTAGTCATTGGTGCACCCATATTTATTGGGAGATGTGTAAAACACTAGCTACTATTTATGTATTTATAAAAAGAATGGCGTCGGCTAATATTTTTTGGGAAACGTGTAAAACAGGTAGCTACTATTGTATGGATTTTTTTTTTAAATTTATTTATAAAAAAATGGCGAATAAGATCAGTTACAAAGTGCTTAAACTGTTTTATTTGTCCATATGTTATTGTGTGTGTTCAACAGGATATCTGTAATTACAGAACAACTTAAATTAATTGAGCTGAACCGGGAGACAAAGTCTTTCTTTTTCAGGTTAATGTGCAAGCGCAGCTGTGAAAGGGAGGACACTGGGAAGTTTTGTACGCTGGGAACTATTGTACCAATGACAATTGTGCGAACGAGTTAGTAATTCGTGCGAACGAGATAGTTATTTTGTGGGAACAAGATAATAAAATCGTGCAAACTAGTTAAACCAAGGCTGTTTTTTTGGGGGGGGGTTTTCACACGTCGTCTCCAGGGCTCCGTAATTTTGCATACATGGCCATAATTTCCTTATTTATTATCCAATTTTTTTTGTCCATGTTCCCTACTTTTTACAAAACACTAAATAATGTTTTTTTTCTAAAAAGTAAATTTCTGTGGTTTTTGTTATCTCTGTATTGAACAGGGTGAGTTTCAGGCTATTTCACAAATCTAACAGTAAATAAAAATGCGAAAATGGCTTGGACTCTAATTAAATAGTATCATGCGTTTTCTTTTGACAGCTTAAGAGAAAGAGTGCCACCTGGTGCTGGAATGTGAAAGTTTTCAAACCAATTTAAAAGTTGAAGAAAAAGGTTTCTCTGCCATTGAAACCAGACTGCTGCCTTTACCTGCGTCCTATCCTGTTCCAGTTTCTTTTTCTGTCTGATGATGTCCTCAAGGTGATGAATTGATTTGGCTACACCAGGATCAATGTTAATGAGGTCATGGGAGCTGACCGAGGACTCATGACGCAGCATCCACTTGTAAAATGGCAGCCCAAGAGGAAGGTCCAACTAAGAATAAAAATAACATAAAAAATGGGCTTGAAGATACTGTGTAATGAATTAGCCACATCTTTTCATAGATATTATGACCGGTAGGATTACGTTACAGCCATAATCTTTTTCCTCGCTCTAATATAGGTATCCAAATATTCTTTATTGTTTCAATCAGGATGCCAACCCATTGAGATGTACATCTTATTTCCAAAGGGGTCCTAGATGCACAATTCAAATACATGCAAAATTACAATGTCAAAATTACAATGCCTAAAGAATGTGTATCTAAATTTATTTTGATATATATATATATATATATATATATATATATATATATATATAGATATATATATATATATATATATATATATATATATACAAAAATTAAATATGTATATAACTTGCCAGTAACAAAAAATATGTCAGTTGTATGACAAATTATGGATTTGCTTTTACATAACATGCAAGTATACATTCTGTAGGAAGGACAGTAAACTATTTGCTTGTGACCCTACCAATCTGAAATCCATGATGGCCTTGGCCATTAATTTTCCCAGAAAACGGAACTTCATCTTAATCTTGGCTATATGAGCCGGTTTAGTCGTCCTTCCAAAAGGAACAGCAAACAGACCCCGTGAACTGAAGATGTACTTGGTCCCTTCCTGACTTCCTGTTAGACAAATAAATTGTTTGAATAAAAACAAAAACAAAAATGAGCTTGTCCACTTATTTAAAAAAAAAAAAAAAAAAGGCTTGCTCAGTTTTATTTTCCATGCAACACACAATCACATGACTTCTTACGAGCCCAGGGACTCCCGATGTAAATTAACTTATAGCTAAGTCTGGGTACAATACATCTTGTGACTTGTCATGAATGTTAAATTGTACATTGTCCCTGTTAAATAAAACACTTGATGATACAACAGAAAGAGAATGTCTGTATAGAGACACCTGACAATGTAACACTACACTGCTTTACCTTTTGGGTTTGACAAGGCAACTTCCTCTCCTCTCCATAAGCCAAGGTCAGATCTCTGCAGTTCCTGAGATACAAGTGCATAAAACTCCAATGTGGGTCCCAGGCCAGTTCCAACCTAAAAATATTAAAAGTTGAAAATCTGGTTTTGTTCAAGTGAAAGAGAATTAAGTTAATTTGGTTAATTTGGTTTTCACACAGCAAGCAAGTGTGTTAGTTTCACACCCAATTTTTGTAAGCAAACTCAGTTCATTTTTCTATATCCATGCAAGAGGTTCACATGTGATGTGTCAGAGATTGCAATGTTGCACTATGTTCAATACGGGGGGGGGGGGGGGGGGAGGAGATAAGATAAGCGCACAACTGAAATTATGTAATTTTGTTGAATATCAATGCATAGAAAAAAAACACAACAAACAAGTTTGATTGTCAGTATGGTTTCATAAGAACCACCATTGATTACACAGTACGGTTCCCAAAAAAAAATGAACTCAGAACCATCTGGAGTTAATTTGGACATTTTACATTAACCTCCAAACAAACCCAAGACTGCACTAAAGCCCTCAACATCAAACCAAATGTGAACAAGCCCTTAAAACAACAATAAAACACTTTGCTAATGCAATTCTGAACTACATTATGCAATACCTCATAGCCCAATAAACATTAATTTAAAGCCGATTGATATGAGAACACATACTTCATTTTCGTACTGTATTTCCAACATTGCTCTTGAGCTGCCAAGATCTTGCATTACTGATTCAGCTTGTTTCAATAACTCTTCACGGTTTATAGTACGCTGTGAAAGAAAGGAAAACAAATTCCAGAAACATTTATACATAAATAAAAAGCGGAATTAAAAAATGCAAGTATAATAAAGGGCATTTCAAAAGTTCATGCACAAAGTAAATCGCGTTTCTTTTGTCTTGTTGCCAGTGAGAATAACGTACACCCATTTATCTGGAAAACGGTGCATCTGACATGAAGTTATAATCTCACCTTTTTCCTGTCTAATCGCGGTGCAACTCTGCTGTCTTGGGAATCAGACTGATTAATTTCTGGATTTGTGTCCAGTAACCGCTGCATGGCCCGATCTCGATCAAAGGCTGTTACATAGAACAGCATTTGTCGGGTATCGAAGGGGAAGAAAAATGGGCTAAAAAAGAAAGCAGCAATCTTTTACTTAAAATAAGATAAACATATAATTTTACTATTTTAAAAGGCTGTTTTATAATAAAATACATGTATATCTACCAAACATTTACCAGATACACAATAGTAAATGATTACCATCTAACAATACTGTTTTTAGACATTAAAAGGTCTCCTGATGTCTACTGTTTAAAAAGACAATTTACTTGGGTGTGACAGCAAATATAAAATAGGCGCTCCCAGTGGAGACCAGTCTAACCCATATTTCATTCACTTTTTTCTTGCAATGTTAACATGAAATCTTTAACCACAAAACTGCACAACTGATATTTCACATTTCTTGTATAACTTACCAGGTTTTCCCAAGCTCTGTTAGCCACGGTGGGATGTTACCAGTCATGATAACCAAGGGATCTTGAAGTTGCCGGTTAGCTTTTGCAGTAAGTTTGCTGTTGATAAACTCACTGGTAGGAATAATCTCTTTGCAGGTGGCATTCTACAAACAAGCCATGTACGAATTAGTTCATCGTTACATTGATAAATGAACTGCTGGATTATTTCTATACAAGTGAAATTCAAGGAAACAAATAGTTTCTGTTTTTAAAGTCGAAAGCTTTTCATTTATTACCCTCTACTGACAAGAAAAAAGTATCATGCATTCCAACTCATTTAGGATTCATTGCATGCCAAAAACAAAACTCAGACACAGAATTAATGTGCCCCCTTCCCCAAACAGGAGTATTGAGGGGGGGGGGGGGGGATTATATGTCACACTTACATCGTATAGATAAAACCAGTATCTGCTTATTGATTGAAGAACTCTTAGAAGTAGGATCACATCAAGAGAAGGATCTTCAAATGTTATGTTTTCAGGTGGGACTGAAAGGAGGTAAATTTCTAATGGGTTTGCCACTGTAGGACACACCCCATCTGCAAAAAATAAAACTGGTTAAGTCTGCATTTAAAAGCACCATTGCTTTAATGCATTCAAATCCACACAAGAACAGTTCCTACCATGCCACAGTTCATCATGCTTTTTTGAATTTCGAGGGGAAGTTTTAGTTGGTGCGGTTTGTGCACGTCCTCTCTTTCCACCAACCACATCCTTATTGCTATCTTCATCTTCTCTCACTGGCTTGTACCTAAGAAAGGGGATCATTTTAATACTCTGTTACTTAAGTGGAAAAGCTAAACATTTCCGTTTAGCCTACCCACATGAGCACATTTGTACAACTGAATGTGCCAACTAAACGAACTATGAAGAAGCATGCTATTAAACACATTGAGGAGTTTTTTTTTTTTTTTTTTTTTAAGAATGTAGAGGTTCTTAGACAATGAAGCCAATTACTGTGCAAAAATATTAGGATTAAAACGCTTTAATACCGAAATGATCTTATGAAAACAGAGGAAGTGTTGCACAGAACATACAAATACCATATTGTATGGGTCTTTGTCCAGATTCCAGCCCTTCCTAAGGGGTTGCTTTCATCGTCTGTGGACTCGCGCTCCTCTTCAGCCTGTATACTAAACTGTCTAACTGCCTGGTACACCGTCATGTTGTATGGTAGTAAGTGGTCTCCAATGTAAAACTGCAGCCTGTGCCTCATGTTTCCCGAATTCAAAAACTGTGCAGCCTAAGAAAAAAATGAAAATCCATAACGTGTTAGAAAACAAGACAACTCGCGCTCACCCCTTAAAAGAAAAAAAAAGTAACCAATTGTACGTGCCAGAGATTCGTCAATTTCGTCATCTGACCCATCGTCGTCACTGTCTTCATCTTCCTCACGAATTCTTCCATACCCTAACAGATATAAACAGTTTATCAATCGCTTGCAAAACCTTAAAATCATTCAAGTCACTGTCAATTACACAGACGTTTTTAAATAAATTAATAAATAAACTCCAAACCTCTGACAACAAGGTATCTTTCAATAGCCTGTACCAAAGCCAAAGGATCTATTTTCACTGGGCCACCCTTCCACTGTTTTACGGTAGTACAGTCTGGATGTCTCTGAAGCTGGCATTTTAGCTGATGGGTGTTGAAGAATTTCAAGGCCTGGGATCCTCTGTTCAAAACAAACAAGTTCAAGTTACGTAAAAGCAAGCAGAAAAGTACAGGGGGCTGAAAACTGCTTCTAGAGAGCTGAAATATTATAAAAACAGCCAAGTCAACAGGTCTCACCATTTTAAAATGTGGAGGAACTAACAACCACAACTTAAATCTTAACCCTTCATTACTATTCATACCTGCTTCCTGTTCCATTCCCACTGGGGAAGTCGTGCACTTTAACAGGGAACTGTTCCATCTGGCTAAGACAGTTGTTCATTTTGTGCACAAGAGCCATTAGCGGTCCATTTTCTAAAGGCTCTAATCGTCCAAGAGGTTCTAGTCCTGGGGGCTGAGCCAAAAAACAAAACAAATACTTGTTAGTAACATATATACCATGCAAAGAGAGACACATCAGTTGATTGAATCCTCAAAAGTAGGTCACCATGACCTACATCAACAGCAAACAGCACAGCACATAAAGCTCTTTTGAAAGATGAATCAAATTTCAGGATATAGTTTTTAAAATATAGCTGTAGCTTTCAATAGCTCAGCCTGTTAGATAAGTGGCCATGATCTACATGTTTCAAGGCATGTGATCCTCTGTTCAAAACAAACAAGTTCAAGTTACGTAAAAGCAAGCAGCAAAGTGCAGGGGGCTGAAAACTGCTTCTAGAGAGCTGAAATACTATAAAAACAGCCAATTCAATAGGTCTCACCGTTTTAAAATGGAGGAATTAACAACCACAAGTTCTGATAAAAAAAATATCCATGCAAAGTTTAGAAATGTTTATATGTCCAATGAAAATTACCCTTTAGACAATATTACTGTAAATAACTATAAATGAACACATTATCAATATTTAGAAAGTAATTCTAAGTGATCTTACCGGACAACCAAAGAACACATGCAGAAATCTCTTTAATCTGACATCACGGTTCACAGTGTCTTTGTCACTTCTGGATGTCAAATAAAGCAGCAGTTGTTTTACAAATCCACTGTGCTGGATTTCAAACGAGGACACATCTGACTCAGAGACTATACTGCAGATTTCTACAAGGCACTCAATTCCACCATCCACCTAAAGAAATAGAACCACATTTACTTGAGACATTCTACCCAGTAAATAAATTACAAATACAAGACAGTTTTGCAACAGCCCAGACAGAACAACCTCCCCCCTTCCCCCCCCCAAAAAAAATTCCTACATTACATATTACCCACTTTGTATCAACATTACCAACACAGAATACAAATACATTCAAAGTAAGATTTTGCCCCAGACCTGTAGACTGAGTTGTTCGGTAGCAGTGCAAAGTCTCTGTAGTACATTCAGTGCAGGATTGCTTGTATCCACGTTCTCAGAGCTGAAGTAGCGTTCCACAAACTTACTGGCCTGCTCTTTTATCCAAGCCCTAATCTTATCCCTGTGTGACAAATAAATGTTTCACACTTTAACACAGACTTTTAAAACATTTATTATTATTATTATTATTATTATTTATTTCTTAGCAGACGCCCTTATCCAGGGCGACTTACAATTGTTACAACATATCACATTATACATTATTATACATTTATATATCAAAAAAGCCATAGCACTAATTTGTCAACATTGTAGTGGTCCTTATTCAGGAGTGTGTCCAAATGCAGTTGTATAATACAAACTGACACTAAACACTTACAACCTGTGATGTGTTGTGCCAAACAGCCATTGTTATTTCTAAAAATTAATATTTAATTTATAATAAGCAATCACATTTAAGCTTTGCAACTGTACAACTACAGAAAGAATTCATGCCGAGTGACAGGGAAGCAGTTGAAACCCCAAATGTTACTTTAAAATCGATTCAAATCTTACCTGTTATTGGATACAGAGTCTTTTGGAGGAACCCGTGCCAGACCGCTGACTCCAGCTGTGCGTGGCAGTTCAGAGTTGGTGCTGTTTGTTTGAGTGCTTAATTTTCCCCAGGTTTTAGGGTTCAAACTTGCCAAGAAGGAAGATTTGGGAGACTGTGTGGTAGTAGGACTCTTAGCTATATAGAAAATAAAAGGAAAAAGGTTACATTTTAAAATCACCACAATACATTCTAAATAGACATGTTTTGCCCAGTATGTCATGTTTAAGGGGAAGACTAATACTCGCTCATTTGTAATAGCAATGTCATACCCAAGTAGCAACATCATAAACATGTAGAGAAGGACTTTACCCACTCATCTTATCAAACTAGCATCTAAAAAGGTGGCCCAAAATACAGAATGCGTGTACCTTGATGGTCAACTTTGTCATCGTCTCTTGGAGGAGAATACTTTGGCCTTCTTGGACCACGCTTTGGCAGCCGTTTTCTCTTTAGGACATCACTTAATCGACTAAAAAATATATATTTTAAATCTATCATGTTATCATAAAGGCTTCAACAAAATTCACTAATGCAGGTATTTAGTATGCTCCTTAACAGCCAGATACATTTTATACAACCATTTCATTAAAGTTCAAATGAAATAGCACATCATTGATGACCAAGTTATTGCAAGTACACATTTCTTAGGTAAACATCATTGTAACAAATCATATCCTCAAGCGTTTACTTAAATCCAATTTATAGCGTTGGCAATCATTCTGACTGAGCCATTTGTTTGTAAAATAACTCAACTTTCTCTTACCCCTGGGGACTCAGATCCAGAGAATCATCCATGCTGTGCTGGAAGCTGGGAGAGCCTAGGTCTGGGGTTGCATTGGCTGCAGCAGTGGTTGTTGCTGTACTAATTGTAGTTGTACATATACTTCCAATCCCACTAGTGCAAGCCTTGGGAGGGCTAGTAAGGAGAGTCTCCGATTCAGCCAAATTTTTCACCTGGTGCATCACACCTTAAAATATTAGGGAAGATCAGGAATGCAAGAAATATTAACTTCAACAGTCTCTTATTTCGCAGTGTGATTATACTGCTGCTCCTCCAAAAAAATTCAGTCCACTTTACTTTAGTGTTTGGTTTTAAATTTCTACCTTATTCTTTGGCACAAACCACATATAGTAAATGCTCCTGCCAAAAATGGGCAAAATTAATTCATCTGGCAGCGTTTTAGGCTAGATTTTGGGCACCCCTGTGGCACAGAGTTATGTGTTACATCATTGCCAAAATGTGCAGACTCATTATTACCTTCTCTTCTGAAATAAACTCCAAATACGTCGGGTAACTTCTGCATTAAAATCTCTGCCATTTGTAATGCTCCGACTACAATCTTCAGATCCTGACTGGACAGCATGGAAGCAATGTGACTGAAACATAGAAGGATGATACAAAGGTTTACATCAAAATAATTTGTCAGTTATATGCACATACCTGTCATGTCAAGTAAAGTGTGGTTCAGCAGGGAAATAGTGATTAAAATGTATCTGAATAGCCTATTTACAGTTACATACAAGACAAATGTACAAATCAATGTTTTTGGTCCTGACAAAGGTGTCATAGTGCTTAAAATGCAAAGGACTGTAACTTTGTATCCATGAAAGGTTTGTACTGCTAAAGGTACGGTACCTACCTAGATACAGCATGATTTTTTAGCACATCTTTTAGAAGTTCAGCATCAGCAAAATAAATAATCCTAAGAATTGCTCTAAGGCACTTGTGTCTGACTGCAGGTCCAGCTGAAGAACTGTACACTTCATACAGCACACCAAACAAAGTTTTTATAAAGCATTTTGCCAGTTCGGGGTCTTCCTTCATCAGCTGTGCCCTGGCATCATCCTTCTTTACTTCCAAATGACCACCTTAATAAAAATAAATAAATAAATAACACACACAACATCAATACCACCTGAGCAAGGCGCTAGCAGAAAAACAAAAATGTTTTAAATAAAATAAAAATGAGTGTTAATCTATTGTTTAAATATACACACACAATATGCACATTAGTAAATGTTTGCCTTGCCAGTTGCATTGGAAATTCAGCAAAAAGTGAAGTCTTGATTTCCTAAAATTGAGAATCTAAAAAATATTTGATGGCCGTCCTAACACAAATAAACATGGAATTACATACAGAATATGTTTTTTATAATCTAGTTAAAATACAGACAAATATACAAATCGCTACTTTGTGATTAATAAACATTACTCACTGGTGTTGGGGTTGGCTAAAGGGTTGGGTTTTCTCTGAATTGCTCGAGCCGTCCCTGTATCCTCATTGATCTGCTGCATAGAATTAAAATCAATAGTATAAACACGTCCAAGGGTGGATAAGCTAATCTCATCTTCACCATTCTGATGAGCTGTCTGTGAGCAGAAAGATAAGAGGAAAAGATCAATACTTCTAGGAAATACCCCAACTAAAATATAGTTGGGAGAATTAAAACAAAATATTAAGCTTTATTCTACCAATTTTTTTTTTTTTCCGAAATAGATTTTATTTTGGCTGCAGAAAAGCTCTGCATAAAATTAAATAAGGTTCTGAAACCAATGCAAAAAAAAATGCATTAAGGGGCAATTTACATATCAGCAAGTATTTATGGGGTTTATTTTTATGCAGTGTACTTAACTGAAATAAGTTCTACTTTTAAGTCACAATGTTGGCCTGAAATTGGGAGTGGGGGGCGGGGGGGCACACAGAACATGCTGTATTTCACTTAAAGTATGAAAAAGAGCCCAACAGTACCTCAATTATCCGACTGTCAATTCTGTTATATGGATGCCACAGGCCTCTGTCATCTCGCCACTGCCAGATTGCACCATCCGTGTTCTGAGTGTTTCCCTTTTTGAGCATTGTATCGACTGCAAAGATTCCCTCTCTGGGCAGGCATGGCATAAGCTCACTGAATGACAAAAAAATCAAATTGGAAAAAAGAAATACAATTTCAAGCCAAAAGACAAGAATAACATGCCCTTATTTATAATGACCAGCTACATTATTCATAAAAATATTTCTGTTGAATGTATTTCAACCAAATTATGTTACAGGTGAAAAATGCACAGCTTGCAATGTGCTAGTGAGCTATTCTTTTTTAATGTTTGAATGATACGTGGTCATAAAGGTGAACATTTTAAAACACCCTTTAAATTAGCAAGTGCTAAGAAAGTTGATTTGGAGAATTCCATTAGGGTAAAGGGAAAAAATTACCATATAAGAGAAGTAAGCTCATAGAGTTCCTGTGGGCTACGTGGTACAAGATCAATCTGTTCTTGACAACTGCCATTTGAAGCTCCACACAGAAGGAAACGGAGAGTTTCTGCTATATCTGTAAAGAAATTTAACATTTTAAACTTTGAAACTGTAGACTACTTCAAAATATGGTATTTAAATGCAAATATTTTCTTCAAAAAATTAGCTATCCGTCCTAGAAAAGTTATAAAAAAAATAAATAAATAATAAAAAAAACTGGGAAGTTTCCAATTGTTTGGGATCTTACACAAATAACGTACTTACTCTGTTGCATGAGTTGCACGGCCAGACTGGGGCAGTTGGAACACATTAGAGAGAACATGCGCACCACCATAATAAACATGCCTGAGCTCAAGATGGGAGGAGTCACAACTAAGAGCTGCTGGATATTTGTTAACAAATCCTTAGATGCAACCTGCTGCAGCAAGTTCTGAAATGCAACAAATAAATAAATAAATTATTACGACTCATAAAACAGATAAAAGCAGAGAAATATATAAAAAATAATTGTTTCCCAGTACAGTTCCTCAGCAATATTTTATTTTTTTTCTTGAAAAACTTCTAAAGCATCATGTAAACTGGATACAGAAATGTTGATCCTGCTATCATAGGACAAGGCGTTATTCTGAAAGTTACCTCCTCATGCTGAAAATTGTCCACAAGCCGGGCAAAACAGAGGCAAGTGCTTTCAACCGATTTTTTATCCTACAAAAGATTTAAAACAAAATGTTAATCAAATCAAGGCAATCCTATTTAGTTAACTGTTTAAAGGTTTCACATCAACATATTACGTTAATGTAGCACCAATTGAACATGTTACAATTACACATGCTGTTATGACAGGGTTAACCACCAGTTGCTTCTTTGCTAGCAGATGGGTCAGGGCTTGAAGGCTGCTGTTTAGTTTGAGAAAGACAACACAATCAGAAGCAGCAATTGGGAGAACACCTTTAACAGATTTATCCAATGTATGCTTCCCAGGGGTCACTGCAGCTTTGGTTTACCCAAAATACCTTGTGTCACTTCTTAATGTTCCCCCCCACCCACTTAACATCCAGACATTAAAAACCTATGCTGAAGGTACAAGTTCTGTGTGAAATACCATTTTGTATGCAGTTTGCTGCGACTAATTTGGTTTCCATTGCATTAGGACATTATCCTGGTTAGTATTTGTTTTTTTGTGAATGGTTTAAGTATTTTATATGTACAAGTTTGTTCCTTTTGCAAAAGAAACCTGGAAAAGCAGAGAAACATTTATAATATGACCCAGTCTGGTTAGACTAGATTTTCCTTTTTACCTTATTTAGTATACTTTTTTCACTTTAAACACCAACCATGCAGAATTATACAAATAGCACAATATTTATCACATCTAATTAAATAAGAGGTGTGTGAGCTCCACATCAAAAGTTTACCTGGTGGGTTAGCCTCTGAGTGAGTAAGGGCAGGGAATCTGAAACAAAGTGAAACTCATCCGGGGTGATGCTCTGGCAGCAGTTGGCAGCAATTGCCAGGGCATTTCTCTGAGCGTTGATGCTGAAAAACTCCAGATACAGCAAACAGTCTGCCAAACCTCCCTATAATTAAAATGCAAAATATATTAAATGAACCTATATTTGACTGCTTAGCCTCAACATCAAAATTAAATGTGTTTGACTATAAGATTGTTTATGAAAAAGCAGCAGCTAACAGGATAAAAAAAATGACATGGCTATCTTAAAGCTAATAAACTTCACTGGTATTCTTTAACAATGTCTCTGAATTTTAAAATAATCTGCTGGATGAATAATGCAAAGAATTTGCCAGTCCCATACTCACAGCCTGTAGAATTGCCTTGCTGTGTCTGCGTGATAGCATTTCCAGAGCTGTCAGGGCCTGTTCTGCCACATCAATAAACTGGATAACTTGCAACTGGGGAAAGACAGAACAGACATTGGTGTATATGATTAGAGAAATATTGAAAAAATAACTGCATTTTAAAAAGAATATGTTTAATTAACTTGCTTGGGCAATGTGGAGAAGGAAGATAATGGTTCTGGGTGTCAGTCAATATTTAGACACACTTGAAACATGTTTTTGCTTTAATGTCTCCCCACCCCAGCATGCTAAATGTATCACTAAGGTGTTAGTCAAGAAAGGAAACTGGCACGTAAATATAGACCAGCTGATGTTTTTACCCAATTAGTTATCAGAAAGATGACCAAGTATGCAAGTATTTCATTGTGACCAGTCTGTTAGATGATGCAATACCCCTTATATGAAAGCAGCAGCTTGTGTGTGACCAGTCTGGGGCTACAGGCATGTTCATCTATGAACAATGATGACAAAACACAGGAAATGCAGAATGTGCAGGAAGCACACATATCACTATTAAACATGAACACATCATTAGTAGACAACTAACTATAATAAGCAGCCAATGTACAAATACCCACAATTGGTCAATATCATCCAAAACTGCAATTCTGACGCAATCACATCTGGATTTGTTTATTTACCTTTTCCAGAAAGACAGGAATAGCATCAACCACCACAGCCGATGACCTGGGAAGTGCTTCCATCATGTATGTCAAAGCTCTTGATGCATGGTTCATCTGTCAAGAAAAAATAAAACCTTAGAAAACACCACAGGATTACTGGATAAACTATTTAAATCATAAGAAACTAATTAAGACTCGAGTTCAATTTGGGGTTGGTAAATAAGGATCCAAACCATTCAGCAGCATAAAAGGATTTTTCTGATTTCCTGTGTGGTCTCAGAATCCAGTGATTAAAGACTGTAAATTATAATAACAGATTATGCACATTAAACTGTTTTCCTCCAAACATATTAATTAATCTGAAACTCCTTTCTAATAAATGACAGCAAAGAAAATACTTACAATGTCAAAATTATGCTCCATTTGTAATAGGCTTATCTGGAAAAAAGATAACATTTATCACTTTTAATAACTTATTATACAAAACACTGCATTTGTACAATACTGAAACACACAAATAAATACTTCTCAATTCTATATTTGGATTTATTTTTATTGCAAGTCAATGTACCGTATTCCTTCGAATTTAAGAAGCAGCCCAAATTTATAAACCTCAACTTGAGGTGAAAAAAAATTAAAAAGATGCATTTACTCCTAAGAAAACGACGTAGGGAGGCAGTTTGCAGCTGTCTGCTGTCACACAGAGCATTGCAGTTATGCGCTGCTTCTCATTTCCAGTTGATTACTCACACATGTTTTTCTCCCTTTTTGTGAACTGTGGTATTGCTTGACAAGTAGAAAAATATGGGGGTCTGATTAGAACTGAGCCTAATAACAAAACACTGAAATTGTAAAAAGTTTCACTTCAAAGTTCCTCAGGAAGCAAATGACGCTTTGTGACAGGCAGGACCCTGTCTCTGGTTCAGCTGCGCTGCTGCGGTAAAAAAGAAGGCTTGCCTGGAGCTGAGTGGATTGGGAGGTCCTGATTGGATAGGGGGGCATGCCCAGGGAGCCTACACCTGTTTAAAAATGCAGCAGCTCCAGTTCGAGGCTACTGCACCACAGCCATAGCTACAGGAGGATGCAGAGCGAAAGCTTGCTTTGTTCACATCGATGAGGACAGTGTCCGCTCTGCAGGATAACTACCACGGAACACTTCAACTGCCAGTCAGTCCCGTTGCTGTTTGTGTACTCGGGCTGCCACATCTTTTGTTGGCGATTTTAATACATGCATCACTATAATGTACTCGAATTTAAGATGCCAGCCATTTTTGTGAAGAAAAATGGTCTGGTGACCAAGAACTGCGTCCATTAAATCAGAATATTTACTTCTGTTGCTGTCTGACCCGCTTTATTGTTATGATCTTTAGTTTTTTTTGTAATCCTGTTTCATTATTTTTATTTTTTCACAACACTTTCATGCTGTGGTTTAGTCCCGTATTTCTCAATTCCTGTGAAATCTTTTGGTAGACTTCATTGGTTCCGACAGTTACGAGTTAACCCCGCCCCCAGCCTCTCAGCACCAAGCCAGTACCAGATATCTTGCAAGGCCAGAGTTTCACGGTTCCGACTCGGCTCGACAAAATGACAAGTGTGAAACCAGCCATACCGTGAGGGCTCAGCTCAGCTCGGCTCCAGTGTGCAAGTGTGAAAAGGTTATTAGTGGCACACGTTCATTTCTGAATTGCTCTTACCAATGCTGGTACAACACTCTTCACTGGAAACCCCCCCAGAGTTTCCTCATTTCCCATGACCAGTAACTGACACATCTCAATTACAGCCTGGAGTTGTTGAGACTCATCACCAGTGGCCTGGAGACCCTGAAGGAGCTGCTGGGCCTTGGAGCCTGGAAAGAGTATATATACTTGTAACTAACTGCAGAACAAACAAGCATATTAAATACCTGCTTATGAACAAATAGTATGCAAAATTACAAGACTATTCAGTCAATTTATTGTCCTTGCAGGTTCTGTAATCTACTGGTTCAGATACATTTAGGAACAGAAGACATGTGTCAATAAAAAGACTGAATGTTATGTATGCAATATTTAACATACCATTACATTCAATATTAAAAAGCTAAAATGTAATTTGCCATATTACATCAATAAGCTCTTATTTCAGACACCGATCACAACTTAGAAAGTTCCATATATATACTGTTATTAGGGAAATATATTTACTGCCTTTCTCTTTACAATATTGTAGAGAATCAAAGTGAACAAGGACCACATAGACGACACACTTTACTTACTCGCCCCGCTTCCAATCGTCCTGTGGAAAAGCTGTGACATTCGAGGACCAAGAGGACCAAAAAGGTGAGGAGGAAGGCCCCGAGCCTCTAAGAGAGCTGGAAACAAAACATGTCATTACAGGTCTAACAAAAAGGAAGTCAGAACAGAGCAAGATCCAGCAATCTGAGCAAATACCCTTGTCCCCTTAACGGAAAAACTGCAACAATATATGTAGTGACCATTTAGATGCATACAGTGTAGCACCTCCAGCATATCACAGCAAACTACAACCAGTCTTTCAAAGATAAAGCACTCTGCTTAAACTATGTAAACATGTAAAAATGTAAGTAACTTTAATCAAATAAATGCATAAGCTTTAGTTGTTATCTTGTGCAAACAGGAATGGCTCTGAACTGTTATCACCCTGAATTGTGGGATGAATTTGAAACCAATGTTTAAACCCGAATTGTATCTTTCAGTAAACATTTGGCAGTTTCCAATGCTTTGAACAGTCAGCTTCAGAAAGCTATTAAAACTATTTGATCATAAAGATATTTGCTACTGACAATACTTGCAATTTAGACCTCTGATCCAATGTTTTCTACTCTTGTTTTCTTACAGAAATCCCAGCCACGGTTGTAAAAATGGAAACAAACTTCAATATCAAAGCAAGTAGATCACTATGACCTACATCCACTGCACGTGTATGCAAAAATGATACAGACAGACTTCTCCAAATATCCCCCATATTCTGGTACTCAACTTGCTAACATGCTCAAGGTTATCACAACTGGAAAACATACAACTCATAAAACTAAAATAAGACCGAAGAACGGGTACCACACAGGCACATCCACTGCAATATTGACCAAATATTGTAATAGTCAGCGAGTAAACATATTTCCTTATTCCAGTACATTGATTTGTAACTTCTAATCACTATGGCATTTTGAATTCTAACTAAAATTAACTTACCAAGCAAACCTCAAATACAATCCCTGTTAGGGTTCAAGTTTACATGGAAGTTATTTCAGCATCAACTGATTAAACTAAAAACAGGTAGATACAAAAAACATATATATATATATATATATATATAGAATGTTGCTATTACAAGCATTGCATAATTAATTAGGGTCCTTATGTTTAATATGCAAATAACTGGTTTAAGACTGACAACACGTGTTCAGCGTCAGCATTAAATTAATTAAATAGACGCGTTTGCTTCTACTAGTAACTAATGTATAAGGTTTTCTTTTGTGTACTCGAATATGCAATATGTTATTCAAATTTTATCCCCCCCCCCCCCCCCCCGACAAGCACACAAATGTGTGCGTGTTTAATGGCTGTACAACACTGACCATGGTATGTTTACAACCTTTAAAAAGTAAATAGGTTGACTGATTTGTAACTCTAAAGGAAATGCTTTGTGTAACTAATGATTACAATGTGAATAGCGTAAATTACCAATGAAGAAGTATAATGTTGTTAATAATCCATATGCGAGAGTATTTTCACTTATTTTGACTTCCTCCAATGATCAATTTTCAGTTTGCTTGCATGAATTAAGATTTGTGTGTTGACGTGTCAATGTAAGGCAAATCAAACTTGTTAAATATCAAAGACGTCAGTGTTTGTTTGAAACACAGCCTGGAGGTTTACTGACTTCCAGTTAGGCGGCCATGGCTGTTTTTTTCTGCAAGTCAAGCTTATATATAAATTTTTATAAATGACGATATAAAAATGTACAGCTTTCTCAAAAGGTCATTGCTAATAATTTATAAACCTGATGCTGGTACAAAGTAGATTTAATGTAAACATGCTTATATGTTGCATTTTGATCCTTCTATCTATACAACATAACTATGCACTCAGAGCTAGGACCAATTATATCAATTACTTTGAAATTACAGCTTTAGTTTTAAATGTGGTTCTTACCTTGTAGTCTACCCATTTCTGAGTCATCAGACTCACTCTCTCCTGAGGTGGTCATTCCTACAGCCCCAGCCACTGAACTAGAAGCTGAAAGTTTAAACAAAATGAGTAAGGGAAACATTCGAGGTTTGTCACTCAAGCACAAACCAAATGCATTTATGTGATCAAGATGACACTGGGAGTTTGTGAAGCAGCAGAACCCATCCAGCTAGAAAATACTGGAGTAAAAAGGAATGACATTGTGCCTTAATTTCCTGTCTTGCAGTTGCAAACATGACACATTATTATTTACATAGAAGAGAGGCATGGGATACAGAAATAAGCACATAGGGTGTCTAACTGTGTTTAATCAGTAGATTAAAAGGTAGAAGACACAGTCAAAGCTACCTGATGCTCCTTGGGGCGCCTCGTCTGTGCGTGCAGCTGAAGAGTTGGCTCCATCCTGGTTGTTGTCAGAATCTGCCATTTTCTCCTGTCGGCGAGCTTCAGCTGCACCCCGCTTGCCCAGGCCAGAGCCTCGCCGACTGAAACAGGATTATGACTTTATAGCAAACACTGGTTGTTAACCTTTTCTCACTAAAAATATTTTATAGGAAATGATTGAGGGACCATTTACGCAAAATATGAACAGGAATAAAACATTCTTAAAAATGTCCCCCCCCCATTTGCAATCATAAGAACTACCACCAAGAAAACCAAACTACTATCTTTAACACAGAGACCGGGACTTAAACACTATAATATTATAATGTTATAATATTGTTTGCCACCAACACATTATTCAGGTCATTTGTGATCTAGCTCAACCCTATGCATTTTTATTTTCTAAGCACATCCCATAAATCAGAATGCCTTTGGACGACCACAGCCACAGTCTTCTCTCTTTATATTAGAAATTGATTTTAAAGGAGATTGTTCTGCAAAAAAACGAGTTGTGAATAGTTGTTTGTTATTGCTTTGGGTTAAAAAAAACAACTTGCAAAATAAATGAATTAAGGTGTTGGATGTTACTGCTCCTAACTATAACTGTATCTTGTATCTGATTTTACTCTTATATGTAACCGTACTCTATATGTTCCTGTTTTTGTATTTGCTCTTCTTGGGTAATAATTCTCATCATACTTACTACATGTTCTTACTGGACTTTACTCATAAGCAAATATTTACTATAAGTTATAACTGCTCTTACTTATACCTTACTGTATTCTTTATTTTGTTCTTAAATTTGATCTTATTGTACTTTCATAACTGCTCTTATCTGTATTATGATATTCTGTAATGTGATACTTTATAATGCGATAACTTGTAATGCGATATTTTATAATGCAATACTTTGTACTGTGATATTTTCTAACAATTGTAAGTCGCCCTGGATAAGGGCGTCCGCTAAGAAATAAATAATAATAAATGTGATGTGAATCCCTTTCTTCCCAACAATATTTACCTGGTACTAGCACAGGAGCCCGTGGTCTTTTGGCGTGTGCTCCGCCGTAAACTGGGGAGCTCTGCTGGTGGGGACTCGCTGCGTTTCTTTGTGGACTTTCTCAAGCCTAGTTGCAATAAACAATAAATCAGCTTTAAGGGAAGGAAAAGGGTGAAGCAAACAAAGTATTGTTCTGTAATTGCTAAATGTTTCAATTAACTGTAATTTCTCATATACAGGACAGGAAGAAAAAAAAAGTTAGTAATCAGGACTTTGTTCATTCTGTTTGACCGTTAAAATATAACAAGAACACTAAATGCACTGAAATTAACACACACATTTTTTATTCCACCATTAATGCCTCGCCAACAAATGACAACATATATCCCCTGCCCCAACTTCAAATACAAAGGTATAGCCATCAACAGGAAAAATGGAGACAGACCACCTCCATCTTGCAATTATTAAGTCAACTATAACAAGTTGCAAGGTCAATTATGAAAGATATTCATTTAATTTAATATTGTCTAGTTTACAGTAGCAAACTACAACTAAAAGGGCTGTATTTTTGTGTACCAAGTGCAATACACTAAACAAAACATTCTAGGCAGCTTTACACATTTTTGCAGTGGAGCAAAATGGCAGATTGGGTGGAACACTGCCACTGAACATAAACTGAAATCACCTGCCAATGTTATTAACATAACTGGTGCTATAAACCCATAAAATAGAGGCCTATCTATAGAAAGCGGAATTGAATTTCATAAATACCTATGCACAGACTGATCAAAATTAGATCCCCAAAGGCTAAGCCAATCTGTGTGTCAGTATTGTGAAGGTACAGCAGGGATCAACAAATGCCCATGGGGGGAAAAAAAATGAATCAGATACCAGAACTGAAATACTTTGCCATAACCTACAGATGTGACCAAATTAAATGCTCAAAATTGGTAAATAATTAAGTGAAGAACCACCAAGTTTGAAATGTGTCTTAAGCAGCTGACAAGCAGAAATTCTCAAAACACAAATATCTGCATGTTAAACAGTGCACATTCCACAGTACAATGACAAGATTAGTTTCCAGTCTTAATTTGTTAGGTTTAGTTAATTATTCAGTATTAGTTACATTAGTGACTGAACATTCTATCAGGTGTAGAACAGGTTACATTTCTAACTCTAAAACCTTGTTTAATCAATAAGACAAAAATCCACTACCAGAACAATTCAAAAGAGCAAATAAGGAATCTAAATGGACATATATCCAAGGAATATTTAAATGTAGAAATACCAACTAGGATCTTTAACAAGCTGAAGGAATGTAATGTAAAACAAATAGAAACAAAACCAACACTTTTCAGTGCAGTGCACCCAGTGTTATTTTGTCCTTTCTTTGCATGTCTCAATATATTAGGCTACGTAACTGAGGAGGCAAGTCATGCACTGTAACCAATACCATCTTAGATCTCATCTTTTCTTTTTTTTTTTTTTATTCAGGAAAAACAATTCTGCCTTATCAATTTGTAAATCTGCAGTCCGACCTTGGTCTCAGCCAGTCTAAACTGCTTGCGCTTATTTCAATTTTTTTTTTTATTTTAGCCTCTTTATAAAGTATTTAACAGTATTGTACAACAGTCCTATACACACAAATGTTACAGCTATTCATAAAAAAAAAAAACAGGACTATTAGAGCACATCTCATGACCACTTATGGTTGGTTACAAAGATTCACAATGTTAAAACTGTAAGTGTTTAAACAGATTTAATCCTTAAATTAAATGAATACTTTGAATGAAAATTATAGCCATTTTTTCTTGAATGTGGACCTGTATCCATGATTTAGACCTGACAATAGCCTGTCCAATTCTACCTCTTGTATTTTCTTCCAACAATTCCATTAACACTACATTACTGTAACCATGGATCCTGGCTTGCCTTCTATTTCATCAGTAAAGACTAGGGGTGCACCTCTAAATCGTTAGCCTATAAGCATGGCACCGATAAGAAAAAAACACAATCAGCTATCAGCAATTTTTATTATTTAATCCAATAATGTACACCGATATTCATGCTTGAATTTCTTCCAGCACAGAATTTAATGTTTGGTCAGATGCGCTTACTAATGACGCAAGAACACGGAGACAATCATTTTCCTTGCAGTGCTTGCTGTGTAACGTCTGAGCAACCTGCAGTAAATATGTCTCAAAAGAGAGGTGTCTGGAATTTTTTTGTTAACATCTGAAGACAATAGGATAGCTAAGTGGTGTGCAGCAGAACAGACTTGATGCTACATTAAATCCAACAATGAATTGTGAATAGAATATTATTTCAGATGTTTTTTAAATAATAATAATAATAATAATAATAATAATAAAGGTTGAATCCTAAATAACATTGATGGTTTAAGTTGTTGTTAATAATAAAAACAACAATAAGAATATTACACAATGTACTTCAAAATGCCCTTTTGTCATTTTTGTTTATCTTTCTTAAATCTGCATTGGTTGCAGGTGTATTTGGCGGCATTTTGAAGCAGAAATTGATTATTGTGCCGTCTTTTGTTAAGTAACAAATTCAAGTTTGCTTGAACCGGAAATGTAATAAATGTACATATATATTTTTTTATTAAGTGAACAATTTAAGTTGCGCTGCATTTTTAAGTAGTGTATGCTTAAAATAAGAATTTAACAAAAGTTTTTGTAGTTGACATTGCGTAGGCTACATTTCTTTTCTACTGTATAGTATAGGTAGAAGTAAGAATACGCAATCGCAATGTTTGACAGCAAGTGGCTATAAAAGTTAATGTCACATTATATATTTTTTTCTACAGTTGTAAAACACATGTATAAATTGCTGTCAAGCACACAATATAATACTACGTTATTCTTTGAATTCATTTTCTTAAGTAAATGCAACAAGTAAACAATACCGGTTTGTTTGTCAAATACAAGCAAACGATTTCTGTTCATTTTTTAACATTTATAATTATAAAACAGTTTAAATATAGGCCCTATGTTTTGTTCTAGTAGTTTACAATAGCTTACCAGCACTATCTATTATCGGTAATAGGCCAATATGGGCAGATAATCATCGGTATCGGCCAAGAAAATCTTTATTGGTGCACCCCTAGTAATGACAACTGTAACATGTCATCCATAGAGCCTGGTGCCCATTCAAAGGCTGCCTGAGATACTGGCAGATATGCCTTTCAAAATCTAAACCTTTTTAGTAGGAAAATAAATAAACCATTTCTCTTCAATTACTTTAACTAACTGGTAACACGTATTTCGCCATTATTAACTCTAACTGTTTATTGTAGATGTAATGTAAAACATCACATTATGGATTAACCATAAACCATTTTACATTGAATACCCTGGTTTACACAACAATTTTGCTCAATTTCATGAAAAATTAAACAAAACAGCATTGAGAAAAATCAGCATCTGCTAACTCACTTGCTAGTTTGGCTTGAAGTCCAGAAGGCCCAGGTTTTGAAGTCTCCGACTTGGAAGACCCTGGTAGAGACAGTTTTGGTTTTGGCAGGGTGACTTTAGGGCTAAAGCGGGGCCACTCAAACTTTGAAGAGCCAGCAGTTTTGTTCTGCTCCTTTTCGCGGCTGCTCCGACGGGGGCTGGGGCTGGAGGCCGAGCGGGAACGCCTTGCCTTGTTCTGGTCTTTCCCTTGTTTGACCCGGGCGCCCTGAGGTACGGCTGTGGAAGAGGAAGAGGATGTAGAGGCTGAAGAGGATGAATCCGTGACAGTGCTACACCCAGCTTTGGCTGAGGTTGCTGATTTAGAAGCCAGTTTGGTGGGTTTTGCAGACCTCTCTTCAGCACAGGTTGAATGAGACCCAGTACCACTTTTTAAATTAGAGGAATTATCAATTTTATTTCTTTTCTGAGTTGGGGAGCCCCCCGTAGCTCCACTCTTTCTGTTAGAGGCTTTACTTGTCGATGCCGACTGATCTGGTTTTGGCTGCTGGTCTTGTGCCAACTGTCTTTTCTTAGATTTAGCTGGGACTTTCTTTGCCTCAGAGCTTTCAGTGGACTGAAGTGCTTTGGGCTTCTTGGCTGGGCTGGGAGAGTATGTGCTGTTGAATTCAGGACTCGAATTGCGTTTAACTCCTCGGGAGCTGTCCCGCTTAGGCTGTCCTGTTTTGTGTCTCTCTGAAGTACTTGCTGTATCTGGGTCCTCTTGCTGCAGTAATGGTGCTGCTGATGAAATACTGTTTCTGAAATAAAAAAAAAGAAAGGATCCTTTTAATTGAGTTTCAACATAAAGTTGAAGACTACTTTACAAGTATTTAACTAAAACAAACAAAAAAACATTAATTTAAAAGACAAACTCAGTTTGTCAGCCAAATTACTTTAGACAAGCAACAATCCAGTTTTACTCAAACATTTCTAAAAGTACAAAGGAGTTGTACCTTTTAGAGCTGTGTCCTCTGGATTGTCTAGAGGCAGTGTTGGACTGTACTTTTGAGGTCTTAGAAAGTGATCTTCTATTCTCAGGTGGGGAATTTGCTTTATGTTTTGCCTGCTCTGAGTGTAACCTGGAAGGTTGAAAATTGAGACCATGTGACAATGGGGGGGAAGGATATACATAAACACCTTCCTCAGTCTTAACTTAACCCTACACGTCTACCTATCCTTATGTCAGTTTTCATTATCATCAAATAAGCTGACACAGTATTACAATCAAGAGACATCTATTATAAATTAATAAAACTGTTCAGAATTCAAATTGGTTCACACTTCAATATCTTACTGGCAAAGCACAAAAATAGGATGGAGAAGATAAAAACAAAAAACATTTAAAATCTACATTAATAGTAGTTTGCCTACAGTTATACAACCTTTTGTAGCTATACTGTGCTGTATTCTGAGCATAGATTAGCACACTGAGATCCATACAAGCGAGAACACCTAGCTTTTTTGAAAGATAACAAACTTGCCTTCCTCCAACTGCGTCGTCTTGTGGCTGGGCCCCGGCAGTGTTCCTCTGTGAACGTCGCAGTGACCCCCCTGGATTGTTATTAGGCCGGTTGGACATTGGCACCTCTCTCCTGAAGGGACATACCCTTTCTAGACACTACCATTCACTGGAAAAAATAAAAAACAATGAAGTTGCTCAAGTCCGTTATTTATACGTGAATTTAACCCTTGTTATTCAGTGTAACAAATTACATAACTAGAAAGATCTTGAATTTTTGGGTTAAAATTTAAAACAGAATGAGCTTTCTACCATCTTTAGCAGCAGCCACATACAATACCCCCACCTCCCACAGCCTCTCATCCTATCAGGATACTGAACTCCAATTCCACTAGGTCTGCACCTGTCGTCACAACTACAGCTGCTATTTTTAGCACCTCCTCTCATTCATTCAATATCACAGTAGCTCAAAAACACAGTGCACCACTGAATTGGTTTATTGAGCTTTATGAATTTCACAATTTGAATTGACACACCAGCCAATTATATCTTATAGTATATTCTTCAACCCCACTGTACCTCATTGTAAACCCTGAGCTTCCTTAAATCTGAAAGGATCGCTACAAAGTTTTAACTTCCTTTTACATACCTGTGGATGGTCAGTGAACGACAGAATCGTTTACATTAAACTTAGTGAAATGGCAATTAGTAACACAAGTAAGGCCATGTGTGATACACTGTAGGTAAAAAATAAACAGAGCACTTAGACATTCTAGTATTCTGTCATTTTAATATGTAAATTATCTTTCTAAGTGCTTGAATTTTTCATAGAAATAACTAAGGCTATCGAAATAAAATACCATTCGTAAGCATTCATATAGAACTAAATGTAGCACTGTAAATGGTTAAGAGAGACAAGCCTACATGTTCTTAACAGACAGTTGTAATCTTGCAAGTCAAGCAAAAATACTCAGCCATGCATTTCTGAGGTTTAACAGTCCATGGCACAACAAATTTTTGCAATGCTCAAACAAAGGTGCCTCACACTGTATTTCTCTTCTGCCACACAACACACAGGGGAGGCAGGGGAGGGGTAAGGACAAAGAGTGTGCCAATGTAATCTCTCCACAGACCAATTACATAGCAGTGTGTTGCTTTTGTATTTGAATTTGCTTTCCCCTTTAAATAGCACTGAGGTGTTTACCAGCTATTGTGGAAAACTGAATTTAGGAAGTCAAACTAAATTTTAAAAAGCCATTTCCTCTGTGTTTAAGTGTTGTTCAATAACCACAGCAAGATAAATATGAATTTATACTCCTCTGATGCACCTTTATTTACGTATGTATTTGCTGTTACTTTATTCAAGTCACTGAGCAATTAATTCAGGGCAGAATAATAAAGTTGAGTTGCAGTCGAACACTCAAATGTTCGAAGTCTTTGTAAATCAAGTTGAACTTGGGATGAACTACCTGACAGAAATCCATGAGGCCCATGTAAGGAGACATACTACTACACCCGATATTCAGAACATTAAATGTAATTAAAATGACTGCCCTTTGTTGTTCAAACAGGTACACCCTTCACTACCATATGATTTACACTCGTTAATCAGAAATCCTTTGAGGAAAACATCTGTCCCCATCCATTATAAAGTCCTATTCACATTTTCCAATTTAATAAAGCGAAAAGCCTCTCATTCAAACATCAAAACAGTAAAACATAAAAATACAGTAGGTGAGTTACACATTGGGTTAAACAAACCCTTTTGCTTATAATTTATTTCTGCAAGCTACTGACTGTCATTAAAGCCTAAAGTATTAGTTTTATTTGGGCAAATACTAGACCTGCATGGTGAATTCACATTTTCGCTTTTAATGCGAGAAATAGAATATTAGAAAATACATTACTGTAAAAAAATAAATAAGTTATTACCTGCCTAGTCACACAATGTTTTCTTCTTTTAAACTGACTCCAAGTTAAGTTGAATTCTGACACATTTTCTATTTCTTACTGTATAACTATCAGTCTATTACAGGAACAAAAAGGTAATGAGATCATTCCCACTTGATTTAAAATGTCATAGGTCTACTATGACTCACAACTGTAATGTATTATGATAGCATAATGGTATTAGCTTGAAAGATGAAACACAGAAAATTACACAATACTCCAAGACTTTACAACTCATCTTCCAGAGCAGCAATCAAAACAATAACCTCACCAATAACAAGCCTGCCAACACAATCACCACAGAGTTCTACTGGTTAATGAACTGCATGCACAGTTCTACTATATATATATATATATATATATATATATATATATATATATATATATATATATATATATATATATATATCTTATGCAGAGCTCTAAATTTAGAACCACGTTCCTGGAAGATGTCCACTTTTCCAATTACTTCAGCATATGTCCAAATTTAAAATAAATATACATAAAATAGCAATATCATGGGACTATCTGATTGGGCTGTCCTAGTTATCAAACAAACTTGTTCAAATATCTAAATTACTAAATGCCTGTTCTAGTGCTGCAGAATCACCTGTATTTAAACTCCACCAATAGTTTGCCCCAGTCAAGCTACTGTACAGTAAGTGCACATGTATAAACTGGGGAAGTTTTGTCAGTAACAAGAAACTAGGCAACCATATTATAGGAAATGAGGATTTCCACCAAATTACCCACAGAAAGGTTATAATGTTTCCAAAGTAAGTGACATCATACTAAAAGAGCAATGTCCAACAACCCTGTTCAGTTTCAAACAAATATAATTCTTTGGTGGTTTACTTCAATTTGTTCCAGTTTGTATTCTCTTATGCACAAATATAATACACAAATATAATACACATCCCTCAGTCAAATTCATATACTGTGTAAGTGGAATCACACAACACAGGACTTCCCTACTACATTTTTTGAGGTGCAAAAAATGCTACAGTATAAATAAGGGTAACTTCTGAATAACACCATGTTTTGGTTGCCATTGATTTTTATGTAAGCTATATAGAGAAGTGAGATCTCACCAATACCCATCATTTAGTTTGCTTGCAATGCTTTATTTAACACTTATTTTCGTTATTGGAATTAGACCAAGTCTAAATACATACAGTACATGTACAATGGGCTAAAGTCAGTCTCTCTCTCTCTATATATATATACACACACACATACAAGTTGCCAGGTATCTGTTAATGCATTCCATGTTAATATATTTCATCTGTCTGATACTTATGCTTTGTCACTGCACATGAGATTTTTCCCTTCAACGTTGGCTTGGTTTCAGTGACCAAAACGCTCGCCGTCTGGCACACAGTAAGTATTTCGCTATTGTCTTAGTGTGGCAAAAATATATATGCATCAGACTGTTAAAACTAGGATAATTTATTACAGCAACACAAACACTTTGTTATTTGTCTGAACATCGTATTCGGAAGCCCGTATGTACAGCCTGGAGGGTAACTTGTTTTTCATTTCAGCAAAGCCGAGTATTAAAACGTTAATAAACCCCAAAAATGTCGAATTTATGAGGAATGGATGTGACAAGGTACATCCTGGTGGATTACTGAAAGTGTAAGCAATGGTTAGTTTTGATGTGTCATAAGCTAGTTTTCAACATACAACATGGGTAACTATTAAAACACATAACTGTAAATAGAAATACAATTTTAAAAAAAGTATCACATTTAAATGAAATAAACCTCTTGGCGACTGACGTGTAATATAAAACGGCACTTCGCTGAACTTGTTTAACGTAACGTACCGGCACACAAAGAGAAAACTTAACTTCGGGGATGGTGGCAAATACTTCAGCATATGTCTAAAATTGACCCAGTTACAACAAATGTAAATTAATTGATATTTTATGTACGAATAGTCTATTAGTATCAAAATACGACATCATTTAGGCCCTACTGCTAGGCCTCTTACCTCTTCCGTCTTTGTTTAATTTGACAATACGTCTGTACGATATCCGTAATAAATTATCCGTTTTTTGTTACAACCTCTTGTAATATGATAATCGTCGACCCATACATGTATATTCCTGTCGTATAATTGCAATGATAATTGTGAATCTCCCCTCGCTAAAGAACGAGGCCTTGTTGATTTTGAAGAGCCCCGGTCTCAATTGAGCAAGTACAGCCACAAAACAGCATCTTACAGGAGCACAGTATTTACATTTTTTTTTTATTTTCTGTTCACTCACGAGCACAGATCGTACCGAACTTATTAATAAAAGGCATGCATCACATCACGATCACACATTTCCTTACTGCAAAGCTGTAGATCAGAGTAGGAACAGGTAACGTAGAAATGGCTTCTTCTTGTGTGTGTACGCAATCCTATGCTTTTCCCGTCTGCTTTGCCACAGGAAAGCACCATAGCATGCTATTAATTAAATCTGGGTCGCTTCAGCAGGAATGCGTGTATCACGTTTAGCTATCTAATCCACATTAAGACTTTACTCAAGGTTTACATATATAAATTTGTATCTGCCCGTCTTTAGTCAGACCATTTTGTATTTGTGTTTATAATTTTTATAAAGATGGCACCCTATTGGCTCTCTTCACACAAAACATGCACGTAAACAAATATGATTTTACCATATGAGGCGACATGGTGTTTATTATACCGATCCTATGACGAAGTTGTCGTTTTACAAGACCGTACATATACAGTCATTTTTTTGTTTTTAACAACGTGACAGATGAGTATTTCATTTGTTTATACATTTTCAAAACAAATATCTCCAATCGACAATTTTGATACACAAACTATCGTATATTGCGCATGTTATTCATCCCATCAACACACATATATATATTGTGTGCCAGTACAATTACAAAACGAAATGGCCTCTGACCCCTCTTTTCTCTGCTTGCATCACACAAAAAAAAACAGGAAAGCAGGAACAAGATTCGAGAGATGACAATTGGAATCCATATTTTTCGCAAAAATGTATCCCTATATTTTTAAACGCGTGGTTGCACTAGATTCAAGAGCTTATCTAAATGACCACATAAAATGTTACTTAGGTATCAGTTGTTGTTGTTGTTGCTGCTGTTATTATTATTATTACCTATTTGTTCCAGTGTTGTAGTTGTTGTTACAGACTGTATTTCAGCTCCACTCTCTCAGCTTACCTTCAATCATCAGCTGAGGGACCTGCAACTGCAGTATACCTCCGCATCGGGGCCCCCTCCTGCCAGGGACTACTTTACATCAGAGCAACAAAGTGATTTTATTATAATAACATATTATAAACGTTAGAACATGACTTTAAATTGTGCACACAAATGGTTTACCTTGTGTTTGTATGTATTTACTGCTGCTTATTTCCATTATGTGTATACCATGTTTAGTTGTTTGCAGGATATCGCTCCGCTGGGTCATGACCCTTTAATCTTAACAACTGTTTTTCCGTATATTTGTTTTTTTTTAAATGTATTTTCCTCTGACAATTATTTTCTTAATCCCAACCATTAAGTCATAGCTGTAACGTTAAATATTTTTTTAGAAATGCTAGCATTTTTTTTAAAATATTTATATTCCTAACCGTGTAGTCCGTTGCCCAACAGTAGTCATGGTAACAATATAGCGTCCAAAAATGGCTTCTTTGATAGGAGAAACCGTGCTTGAGAGTAATGGCCAAGCACCTGCACCGAGTAAAGATTTTTACCAGCTTGTTGTAACAAAGAAAGAAGTAAGTGCTAGATACCGTATAAAGTTTTACTTGAACACGTGTTACTCTACCCTGGCAAGCATGTTCTAGTAGTAAAAGAAGGCTAGTGTCGAAGGGTAGTAAGTGAAGCTTTGAAATAATATAATACATAATATAAACAGTAAAAACATATTGTTAACTAATGATGATATCAGGACATAAACAGAAACAACTACAATCATGCAAGTGGAAGATAGGGAGGCTCAAAAGAGAAAGAACAATATTTGATATGACGTAATAAAAAAATAAAAAAAAACTAAAAACAAAGCTAGTGTAATATTAATAGCATGACCAGAGTCCTTTTTTTTTTTTTTTTTTAAACGACTGCTAATCTATTTTTGACCCGGAGTTTTTGAAATGTAGTCGAAATATGTAGCCTAATATAATATTATTAAGGTGACGATTGTAAACACTGGATTCTGAAGTTCTTATACTGTATGGACTAACATAAGTTAACTCTACATCCTCGTGTGCTAACTTCATATTGTGTGAGGCCACATACTGTTCTTACTTTTATCTAAGATCAAATTCAGTAATTCTCTATGTCAAATTGTTGGCAGTGCAATGCATGTTATTAAGATTAGTACAGACATGATTTGCAAAAAGAGCTGTCCGAATATATTGCAGGAAAATTATGTTGACATTATTTATTTTGAAATTATTTTAGACGGTAAAACAAATACCGAACACAAAGACAATATACAAATAGGCTACTCAAGTGTCTCCCTCAATGTAATAAGTAATTATATTTACCACATAAAAATAAATATATAAAAAAGTAAATAAATAAATCACACAATTGCCAACTGAATGCTTCAAATGCCTGTTTGTTTGTTTTTTTGTAATTGCCAAATCTGCCAGTTAATTTATTAAGAGTTACCATTCTCAATGTTAAAACTGGTTGATGACTTCCTGTTTTGTGAAACCTAATTCATAGGTCCCAAGCTTCATCAACTGGAATGCTTTACTATTTTCTGTGGATGGGCAGGGGCAGGGGCAGGGGCAGGGGCAGGGGCAGGGGCAGGGGGGTTGATTAATTTGATTTAAATCATTCAAATTACATAAATTAAAAACCCAGCAATGAATGGAGTGTACATCCAATCATATGTTGATCATGAGAAATGTTAGATTTTTACATCATCCAAACCGTTAAATTCAGTTTCTACATTCATACGCTTATTTGGACTCTAGTTGGGAACCTGCTAAGATTGACCTTAAATCAAACCTTACAAATACATTTTATTTTGCCGGTTGTACAATGACTGTCGTAGGTCTGCAGGTTTTAATATCAATTGGTGGGTCTCACCCTCGAAATCCAGGTCACTTGGGTGGTCTGTAATTCTAAATGTATTCATTTTGTAAAACATTTGTTCGGTGCATAGGGCACCCACCATCACGCCCAATTTTGTAATAGTACGAATATAGCTTGAAAGAAAAGAAAATATAAAGATCCTGACCAAAATCAAACATGGACTGTAATTAGGAAACAGATACAACAAAAATTAACCAAAAACAAACAAAAAAAAAAACAACTGTTAAGAAAAGAAGTATGCCTGTAAGATAGTACGTTGCAAATATAGTTTATATATAAGCTGCTAATGCTAATTAAATAACACTAAGGTAGTGTACTGAGGATGCTTATGCTTTCATGTTTAATTTAACGAGGTACTGTAGTACACAATAACTTTCTTTGATAAAACATATACTAATATGCAGACATACAGAACATATGGGTCTATGCAACTGATCTACTGTTGGAGGATCTACAGTAAATACTACCATCCTTTAAAACACTGAATTGGATCCTTGCTGGCATTTTACATATTTTCCAGACAGAAATCCACTGATAGACGTACATGCTCTACTGTAAAAGATGTTTGATTTTCATAAATGGTTCTGACATTTTAATGATCTCAGTGACAGTATTTGGATCCTCTACTGTATAGATCCATTGCATAGACCCAACTGTGTTTAAATTATAAGACAAATATAAAGTCAAACTAAATTTGTTTCTACATTTTGCATTGTTACATTAGTAGAAGTCCATATTAGGCTAGTAGATAATGATTGTTGCATATCTATATTTAGCATATATCTATATGCAGCAAATAAGTGCATACAAATTGTTTCTGTTATATGTGTGTGTTTTTTTGTTTTTAAGTGTTGTTTGAACTATAAAGATGTGGTTATAAAATATACAAATGTGCTTCATTGTTTGGGCATATATGTTTAGTGTTGTAAAATGGTGTCATCAGTAGGGCTGAGTGGAAGAGAGGCAGTGTCTTTGCTCACAGGGTTACATCTAAAGAGGACCAGCACTTAGCAGTAAACAGCCTTTGTTCATTTTCTAATCCCTTTTTGTTGTAATAACATCTGACAGCCACTAAAAAGCGGGATGAAATGTGTCTATGGCAACCAGAACAGGAGGAAATGCTGACGACAGGTCACTCTCTCCTCTCCTTATGTAATCCCTGTGAATGAATAAGTATAATACAAGTTAATGACAGGGACTCAACATTTTTTAGAACCATAATTATCAATAAATCTTTGCCTCTGTTGTACCAGGTGCTGCATTCTCCCTCCTTCATTGTGTGTACCTTTGCCCTTTAGCTTCCGGTTTCTAATTATGTCTACATTTTCTCTAACCGCAGGTGATCTGGAGGTTTTGGAAAATCTCTCTCCGAAGTGAATTTCGCACTACAAACCCAGGGGAACTTAGAGAAACGCATAAAGAGTATTTAGATGATTACTCTCTTCAGGGTGAGAATATTTTTTTCAAAGTTAACAATATTGTTGTATCTGGTAGTTTTAAATTCACCTAATCAGCATACATATCCCCCAGAGAAAAGGTATGCACTGTAGAATCATATAGGTTGGCAACAGACCATGGGGGAGAATATTGTATTTTGTATGTCTGATCACATTTAGCACTTAACGACAGGCCATTACAGCGTCTCCTATGACACAAGGGCCAATATTTTACACTGTAGGAAAATTACAGGCAAATTGCCCACTCCATAGAAATACATGGAAAATCAGTCCAAAGATGCCAACCATACAACCCTCTTTTCCATGGTCAACTGTTCTTACCAACCAACTCTTATCTGTGATCTGTATATTCTACAGGTTCTACACTTCAATCATTCCAAACAAATATTAGTTCAATGTTTTAACCCTTTCATCCATAGCTATAAAACACCCAATGTTGGTACTGTATTTGTATTAATACTAAATGTACTCTATGTAATAGTGTGTATAACATATAATCAGTATCACTGTTCTTCATCAAATGCTCAACTACCAGAACCCCCCACTCTGCTTTCTTCTTATGTGCATGAGACTAGTATCCCTTGCATACAAAATAACAGGTACTGTAATTGTCAAAAGGTTTTTGGAAAGGTGCCTATGCATACAGTAAATGAAAACAGGAGTTGGACCCAAATAATAGTGCCAAAGGTACCAATGATGGTGATCATTGATTGCCACCTTTAGTTCTTTATGGTAAAGATACCACCACATTGTGTGCTAGGTTGCCTGTCTTGGCTGGTGTACTGGCACTCCCGTGGGTAGGGGAGGTAAATAGCTGAAAACTGTTTCAGTTTACCATGCTACAGCATCCCCTACAGGCCAGATATCTGGTGCGCTTGAGCAGACAAAACAGGCTGACCCTTATCCTAAAGGGGTTTGAAGCATGCCAGCATCCGCTATAGCTGCCTTCAATGCAGCTTTTCAAAGAATGATCGATGACAGAATCTTAATGACTTAACCCCCTGATTTTTCCAACCCATGCCAAAATACAGTTTTGTAGTTTTGTTTGTAATTCTGCTGTGTTGTTCACAGATCCATTAGATAGCATGATATATAGAAGATCATCTTTAAATGTAAAAATAAATCAGTGCTGTTACAATATCTGGTGGATACTTCTGTGGAAAATGCTATAGAAATGCTGAACATTATTTTATAATGCTAAAGAAAAATACAGTTTTGGATATTATCATGCTATAGAAGGAGAAATACATTTTGGGTTTTCAATTAAAATAATGTAACATGAATGCTTTGTAGCATGCATCTTAATTAAGAAATTGCTGACTTGTATTTCAGCACAGATTGCCACAGTGCTTTGTGACAGTATCGTTAGCTACACACTCAATCTGTGTCGGAGTAATTTTGACTACTTGGAGCATCTTCCTAATGCCTTGCTGCTCTATGTGATTTTGTATTTGGACTTGGAAGATGTGGCTCAACTTTCTCAAACCTCACGGAAGTTTGAAAAGGTAGGCACAAAACCAAATATTGATAAATGTAAATGTTTAAAATATATATATATACTGACCCAGACACAGAAATGGATGGTTTGAAAATTTTTAATAAACAACAAAAACCAAAATAAACAAAATAAGCTTTTTGAGCAATAACTGAAACACAACACAGGAACCTAAACTATAAACAGGACGGCTAAGCCGTTGACCTGTAATAAAACAAAACACATTAACCAAACAAAAACACACAGGGTTTTTTAACACTACCTTTTTCCTCTTACAGTTGCACACTCCCAACCGGGCTCTTTACTCTTCAGCAGCCCCGAACAGACTGGCTGCTTTCCTTTTATACCCTGCACCTGGCTCTAATTTACAATGATCACCAGGTGCAGGAGATAATTAATAATAAAACAATTAACAAAATCTAATTGAACCATTAAACAAAACAACTACATTAAACCCATGTGCATTCGCACATGTTTTTCCTGCAGGGAGGATTAACCCCCTCCCTGCTGTGTTACAATATAAATATATATATATATATATATATATATATATATATATATATATATATATATATATATATATATATATATATATAGATAGATAGATAGATAGATATATATATATATATATATATATATATATATATATATATATATATATATATATATATATATATAGGTTTGTAAAATTATAAATACACAATACCATAAGCATGGAACATGAATTGTCGATATACGCTGACTTTCTGATTCAAACCAACTTTTGGTTTGCCTAATATCTTGTTCCAGCAGATATTGAACTTGATTTCAAAATACAAAATAAACATTACAGTAGAGGAAGCTCTCTATCCTCAGATTTTTCTCTTCACTGTACATGAAATCTGGTTCAAATGATAAAAAGGAATTTGTTCCTTTTTAATGTTCCAAAAACGGTAAGAATTAATTTAATTAACAGCTGGTTTCAAATCTCTGGTTTTGCAATGTGACTAATATTCTTTTGAAGCAAATGTTTTGTTTTTTTTTAAAAAAAAAACAGTTTCAGTTGCTATCATTTTGTTTTTATGTAAAATTATTTTATGTGCAACTTTTGCAAAATTCTTTGAAAAACCAGCTTGTAAGTTTTTGCATATTTTTTGACAGGGTAAAATAACTACTAGGCAGTGATACCAGTGTAGTGTACACTATAAAATACATTAATGTACATAGGTTCTGTAAAATAATTTTATATTCAGTATTTGCTACTGTAATATTCCCTACCCAGCTAAATGATGTTGGCCGTGGAATGAAAGCAGTCGGACATGAGAATTATCCTGTGCAACTGATAATGTAAAATAAAATACAAAACCATTAAACACATTTTCAGCTTCTGATATATAATTGATTTTGAGCCTACTGGCTAACAGTGTCTAACAGCTATTAAAGTTATTTTGTTTATTTTATCCAGTCTGCATGCATACAGTAGCATTTTGAAACTCATTTCATAATACACTGTCTATATATTTATATATAATTTATTTATCTTCTCTGCGTGATTTGAAAGGGTGAGGTGAGGTTTAGGTTTACATTGCATAATGTCAGGCGTTTTGAAAACTTGTGTGACAACGGAGTTGGTGACATGGGTATTTCTGCAGACAGGAGACTTGGTATCTGTTTTCCTCTTTACTGTAGGTTATGTAAGGTCAGCCCTGACATGTATAACTAAATATTGAAATACTTAATGTGGCAAAGACCAGAAATGTTTTAGTTGTTTCATAAGCTTCAGATACTGTATTTAAGGGGAGTTTGTCAGAAGCTACCTGTCTCTGTCTTGCCCCCTACAATAATGTTGATAGTCCAGAACACCACCTCTTCTAAAGAAAACAGTCAGGGGTGGCATATTTCAGTTGTCCACCAATAGTAACTTGATCCTTCTTGATGTTGTTATATATTTAGGCTATAGTTAATCATTAGTTTCCACAATAAACTTTAGTTGTAAAGTTAGCCAATGCTCTGTACCTAAATTGCTCAACTCTGTATATCAAGTTTTATTCCAGTAACAAGTTAAATAGCGACCTTTAGACAAGACAACCCAACGATTAAAAATAATGTTTTGGATGCAGTGGAAACTGAAATGGGACATTGAATTCAGTAAAAGACATATTAACTGTAGCAGGTAAGATTCGAGAACAATTGAGCAGTAGCCTGTCACAGAGGGATTACAGTTTAGTTGTATGCAATACTGCTGGTAATTCCTGGTTTTGGAAATATTCTTGCTTGTCCATAAATAGAAGATATTTGTTTGTATTATTTTAGGTGCTGTCTCTTTCCTTGTTCTGTTTGTTCAGGGATATTCATACCAGCTTTTGATAAAACAGTGATAATAATAACTAGAAGTTCACATATGGGTTCTGTATCAGTTGTGTTGCTGCAGGTTCCCTCTTTAGTCTTATGTCCTCAGGGTAAAAACTCCATCAACCCTTGCTTACAGTGATCCATTGTGGGGTGTGCAGTACTGCCAGAGCATTAAGTTGACCTTGACACTTTAAAAATGCACAAGTAATTACTCCATTAAAAATTATATTTATCTATAGACCATTTGATGTTGTTTTTTAATTTGTTTTCTTTAATGGTCGATTTGGTTTGATTATAAAGCTATATTTGTGCACTTGGGTTTAGTGTCTGGTATCATGATAGTTTTGTGTATTGTATTATTTATTGTGCTGGCTTTACTGTATTGATTTATCTTTGAACTTTTTGTGTTTTTACTTTTGTTGCTATTGAAATAAAATGGTGTATCTCAGTGTGTTCTTTCCCGGTAGGTATAAATAAATACTCTCATTTGTAAACTTACTTTAAAGTAAAGGTTTACTACAACACATTTATTACTGTTAAAATAAATTCAAAAAATTCTAAAATAATAACAGTTTGTTTGTTTTTGGATGTGCCATTGCTAAAGTGTGTTTTGTTTTTTTTACCATCGCTGTGTAGCTGTGTAGCTCTGATGCACTGTGGGAACGCATTGTGGAGAACTCTTGTGACACCATCACCCCAGAGATGAGAGCCTTGTCCAAAGAGGTGGGCTGGAAGCAGATTTTTTTCACGAATAAGCTGCATCTCCAGATGCAGATCAGACGAAGAAGGCAGACATCTGAAAACCTTATAGTGTAAACTGAATGATGGAATTGTTTGTGCTGACACTTGCACTAATAAAAGTTTCTGGTGCTAAAAAGCCATATGGTTACACAACATATTGTGCAGTAGTGCCTTCCTTAAATAAGATACTGTTCCTGTATCTTATTGTGCAGCCTATTAAAGAAGGTTATCCAATTGTCTTTTGGATTTGCAACACACATTTCACGTAATTAATAATTTCTGCCACAGTCCATGACATTTGAATAGTTTGCATACATTTTTGTTTTTCACGGTCAGATTTTGCACTGTGAAAAGTTTCCTTTCCTTCTTTATTATTATATATATTATCTCTCATTATTTAATGTTAATAAACACTTCAGTGCATTTTTATAAACCAAACTGCAGTTATTTGTAAATGTTTATCATTTTCACACAATTTCACAACCGCATCATGCAATACTTGGTTGAAAAGAAAATATGTGTTTATTTGTCTGCGTCTATCACTGTTTACAAATATACAAAACATTATCTAGCAAGTCTTTTCTTAATATGGTGTTTCCTGTGTTATCAGTAAAATAAAAATACAATTTGGGGAAAAAGACAATCCCCAGTTCATTTATGTTTCCTTTTTCCCTAGTTAACAGATCTTCAAGATTACACAGATTATATAGCCTAGGAGCAGGGGGCTGTCTGTTTGGGGTGAGAGAATGACAAAGTGGCAAGTTACAACAACCTTATAAACAGACTGGACTGTAGGTAAAGTTGGCTGAACTAAAGTATTGTGAACATAAACACTATAGAAACATGTTGTAAATAGACAGCATACATTGTATTTTAGTGTAACACATGATTCCAATTAAATGGAAGGAACTTCCTAATTGTACAAACATTGTATTTTTGTTTAAATTCTTTAGTGAAAACATTGAGATAGACTTATAATCAAAACCTCTCATTGAATTTATTAGGTTTATTTTAATATTTCTAGACTTTGAACTATTGACTGTTTAATAGTTACAAATGTATTTGAAATGAGATCTAGTACTCCTGGAACTTATTATAATTGTTTGATTTTATTTTAATTGTGCCACATACAATTATTGTGCCTTTACAGTGTGTTATAAAAATTCTTCAGCATCGTATGAACTCAGTTACAAAGAGACAGCTGTTTTTGTTTCATAAAACTAAACAGTACATTCTTATTAAAAACATATTTTCAATAATCATTCTGAACATAAAAAAATCATGAATAAAATGTACAGAAACATTCATTTGTTAGAAAAAACACCATTACTACAAATGACCAAAAGTCACAATGCTTACCATAAAAAAATGATGAAAACATAATATTGATGCTAATTTCATATATCATTGTTCTTCATTACAGTCAGTAATACAATAAATTCACTCTTTAAGGGTATAAGTGCACACCAGATAGTAAAAAAAAAACAAAACACATATTTCACAACTAAGCACAATTATTTTCAGCCAGTTGAAATAATAATACATAATTCAGCTGGGTTCATCTATCCGCAGCACACTTCTATTTAACTATAACGATGTGGTTACATTTTAACAAGATAAAACCACTGGTGTGCCTTCTAAGTGGTCAGGAAACCTGTTGACAGTGCTACTGTCCTACTGTTTATGGGACTGAGCCTAGATAGCACCATCTGTCATTTAGCAGCAACATTTGCATCAAAATATAAAGGCATCTTTCCAAGGTTGTCTCATTTTTGTTTATAGAACAAGTCTTTTATTAAATAGTACCGGTATATACTGTAGTGGCTGCAGGTATATCATCTGTTTCTAAAGTTTGACCTAAATTTGAACTTGACTCAGATGATTCAGAGGATAAAAGTGCTTTAAAGATACTCCTGAATAGGGTGCAAGACATTCTCACTGTATTGTTAGGGCAGCAGTGTGGAGTAGTGGTTAGGGCTCTGGACTCTTGACCGGAGGGTTGTGGGTTCAATCCCCAGTGGGGGACACTGCTGTTGTACCCTTGAGCAAGGTACTTTACCTAGATTGCTCCAGTAAAAACCCAACTGTAAAAATGGGTAATTGTATGTAAAATAATGTGATATCTGTATAATGTGAAATAATGTATAATGTGATATCTTGTAACAATTGTAAGTCGCCCTGGATAAGGGCGTCTGCTAATAAATAAATAATAATAATAATAATTGTTACATCGTGCTTGGATAGTAAGTGTTCTATTTAATATGACGCTAGGTGAGAGCAAAGACAAACCCGAATCATTCGTCATGATGAACATGTAAAGCCTCAGTAGCCTGTTTGCTTTTATTTTCAGTATCATTCTGTTTTTGAAGACAAGGCTTTAACAGCAAGAAACCTATTCCAATTACATAGCTTAAACCACAGAAGTAGAAAGAGTAATCATACTTGCCGGTAGCATCATAGATCCAACCTGCAAAACAAAAAGAAAAAGTAAAATATACATTTTTTAGAAAGTAAAATAAATAATATTTCTACAAATTTGCAATTGCAAAATAAATACAAAATATTTTGTTTCAATGATGTTTCTGTAGGTTGAAGAATTATGTTTGGATATTGTGTAGTATTCAATAGCCTGATGCCCTGGAGAATGTTACATTTGTGTTTCTGTCCCCCAGCAGGAAATAAAGTTAGCATAGATTTTAACTTGATATTGTAATCAGGTAGTTTGATACATTGCATACGAACATAAATTAGGCTTGTAATATGTTGGAGGGTACTGTAACATATATGAGGGTATTGTGAGGATATGGTACTGCCATTTTAAATGGTCTTTGGGGTTTTCTTTTGTTTTTTTGAAGAAGGGCCCTACTGGACATGCTAAGTATCACTGTACACTAAAGTACCTAAATTCCTTTCAGTGCAAAAAAGTATGAAAATAGATAGTTACCTGCAAATGGCAGTCCCAACAAAGCTGATATTCCATTTGCACTGATAATGATGCCATAGGCATTTGCAAGATTATTTAGGCCTACTAAGTCTTCAGTCACAACCGGCATCACTGAAAAACAACCACTTGAGAATCCTATTATTGCACACACAATGGCCATTCCTGTGAAAGTGTGCATCAGGGGCAGAATGAATACACAAATACACATTATCAAGTTTGCAACGAGAAACACATTCCAAGCATTGATAAAAGGTAGATCACTGATCAAACCCAAAAATATCTTCCCAAAAATATGAAGTACTGCTATGATTGAGGTCAAGGGAACCATGTTGTCTTTTTCCTTGAAACCATACAGTTTTACAATCTCAGGCAGGTGTATGAAAGGAATAACAAAGCTACAATATGCACAAAGTGCCCAGAAAACAAAACATATAAACACCTTATTTGAGAAGAGAGCTGCAGTCCCAAAGTAACTGGAATACCACTTCCAAAAGCTCTTTTTTAGGATGTTAGCCAGCTGGCTTAATGTCTTTAGTATACAGAGTGGGTACCTTTTTTTAAAGATGACTTCTCTTTTATCTCTGTCTTTATTTTCTGCTTCCTGAAGTTCACTGACTTCTTCAAGCGACAAGCTCTTTGTTTCCTCTTCTTTGCTGGTCTCATGTTCTTCTATCCCATCTATGTCAATGGCATGAGCCACTCAATCACTATTAGGAATTTCTTTCTGGAGGGTTTCAGCACGTTCTGGTTGACTCTGATTTTCAATTTGCACACTGGAAGAAGATGGTGGTGGTCTCATTAGTGCCCCACAGACACACAGATTGAGGTTTACAGCTCCATGTATAAGCATGGCATTCCTCCAGCCATACTCTGTGCACAGGTATTTCAATAGAAGAGTCATGATAAAGGTTCCAAATCCAGTTCCTGTGGTGCTCAGTCCTTGTGCCAGTGCTCTGCGTTTCTTAAAGTACTGTCCAACCATGACAATTGCAGGCAGGTACGCCATCCCACTGCCTATACCTGATAGGTACAAAATTGTGTTGAAATAAAATGAAAACTAAATAAGGAATGTTGCATCCAAAATATTTTATAAACAAAAAGCATTTGTGCATTTGATGCCCTTTATCCCTACTCAGACCCCATGAATTCTTAGTATCCCTGAAGGGATAATAATCCCATCTTCAAATACCATTTTAATATGCAACTGGGTGGGACAATGTAAGACAGATTGCTCATGAAATAGTTTTGAATAGATAGTTCTGAAGAGGAGATGATTATCTGTTCATGGATACCAAGATGTTTGTGTGTGTGTGTGTGTGTGTGTGTGTGTGTTTTTTAATGTAGGCTTCTTTCTATGTGTCCTAGACATGCACAGCCAAATTATATTTTAGTGACTTCTTTTGTGGCTCTTGCAAAAAAATCTTCAATGGCAATGCAAATGGATCTGGTGTAATGGTCGTAAAAGAGCATACAATGATATTTAAAATGGTACCACACAGAGGTAACATTTTAAAATGTCGACCTACCAATCCTATAATAATTGTATTATTAATTGTACTACCATGGTACAATACCACCAGTTAGCTATTGTGTTAAGACCACTGTGCACTTTTTATTCCAAATATATGACCATTGCTGTTACAAATGTCTTGTGGGGGTACTGTTTGTAGCTACTGAAGAAACAAGAAACGAAGTTCCAGATTTCATTACAATTTACTTTTCAGGTAATATACAATTAATCCATAACCCAATGATATGTTCTATTTTCATACCAAAAATACAGTGATTTTAAAAAATTGTTGGAAAACAAAAACTCACCAGCAGTCAGGCCGAACGATATAAAAAGATAGTACACATTTGTAGCGTATGCGCTTATCACCCAACCCAAGGCTGTCAAAAGTCCTCTAATTATTGTAGTCTTACGGCAATCACGTGCCTACAAATAGGCCAATAATGGGTCCTGTCATAGTGAAAGAAAATGTATTCATTAAATGAAAGAGTTCACTTTGTAGAAAATGTGTTTACAATATGTTCTTTTTTACAGTTTGTCTTGTATATTGATATATCAGGTCTTAGTCATTTTAAAGCTTGTTTTAATAATGTAAATATTAGTAGACCCTGTGAAAGAAATCTGAAATAAGAATTGACCTGCTCCTCTGCAAAACCCGTTCCTAAATCTTTTAAAAAAATACATCTGGTTTATTATGATGCATTCAATTGAGTGGGGGTGGCTGTTGTCATACCTCAGCGATGCTGATTTCTGATGACTTCATGAGGTACTGTACCTAACACTGTACCTGTGTATGAAACTTATTCTTTAAAATCGTAGAGGCTGGCATTTAAAGCTACAGTGTTCCAAATGCATATTCATTGTGCGACAGGTGATGATGTTATGGTTTGCCCTTCAGCACACTCACCAGAAGTCAGACCTTTTTTAAACTTGGTTGAGCTTCATGCACACAGACTTCTTCCATTCTTAAAGCCTTAGCTTTTCATATTTGGTCATTTACACGTTCTGCTGTACAATAGTTTAAGGAAGAAAATAATGTTTGAGGTCAATCTTTTGCAAGTGACATCACATGAGCTGATGACTGTTTCAACATCACCTGTTTTTCTAAGTATGAATTACATTAAGTTTCCTCTTAATTATTAATAAGACAATGTGGATCCAATTATATACAGGGGGTAGTAAATATAAATAAATAAATAAATAAATAAATAAATAAAGACAAACAAACACCTGCCATATCGCTGTTAACAGAGTTTAGGGCCACCATGGGCAGCCAGCATATAATCAGTCAGAGAAGTTGTAGGTTGAAATCTGTAGCAAAATCTGATCTCTGGAAAGGCCATTGAGTCACCAACATTTTCTAAGTAATATGTAGTTTGTAAAAGCACCTGCCAATCAATTTTATTTCCAAACTTTAAACTGCTAGACTTGTGCTGTCATCAAAACAGATACATGAAACAGTTCTACTAAATTGCAGGATAGATAAACTGTGCTATAACAAAAATTATTTACTTGAATGGATTATTATTATTATTATTATTATTATTATTATTATTATTATTATTATTATTTAGTAGTAGTAGTAGTAGTAGTATCTTGTACAGTAGTAGTTGTACAGAATTTTATTTATTTTTGCAGTGCTGTACTAATGCTGTACTAATATTGCAAATAATATATTTTGTGTTGGCAATTGCAGCATAGAGAGCATCATATCAGAAAATGAATACAATACAGTACATTGTGGTGCAGTGTTACCTTAATATACTCTCCATCCATTAAATTATATAATTGCACCCTCTACTGTTAATCCACAGAATCAACCAAACAAAATATTGTGTTCCGCTGACACCAATCTGGGTCAGCAAAGGCTCCAAGCAAAATGTCATTAGATTTCAAATTATATTTATAGTAAGTCAAATGCTCTCAGGAAATAAGGACTCAGCAAATCAAACAGGCTATATAATTAAAACATATTTCATGAACTTTTTCAGATTTTCCCATTTGAAATAAAATAAAATAAAGACTGTTCAACTTCTATAGGGTAAACTCCTGATAGATGACCCACCTCAATTGTTGATACCCAAGGTAGCTCCTTGAACAGTCAGTGGAATGGATCCATAGTCAAATACGTATCTCAGAGTTGACTGTGGACTTTTTTGCCCTTGTTTGTTAGGCTATGATAGCAATGTGCATTAGAGGCATCGTTAATAATCATCGATCTATGAGCAGCAATATATATTTATTTCTGGATGTTATGACATGGAAAAAAATGGAAAAAAAACTAAACAAAAACAAAGATACATTGCATAACAAAAGAATCCCAATGCTAGTCTGTATATTAGTCTTCAAAAATGCATTTTGTCTTAGTTGCAGACAGAGGGCAACATTTCACTGCAAATCTTTCAACAGCTTGTAAGCTTATTTTACTCGGCAATATTCTCAACACAAATCTGCATGTGAGTGCAACCCTCAATTGACATAAGATTTGTTTAAATATGTCAGTGCAAGAGCACAGGTCCTAGGTTTGTGTGTGTGTACTGGGGAGGGAGGGGGGGAGGGGGCATATATTTTGTTATTCATAAGACTTTTGGCGGATTATGGTGCTTCCATTGCAGATGGAATTTATCACCAAATATTACATTATTTGTTAAGATTATATGAATTAAAAAGACACAACTAGGGAGATTATTTCTAAACCATGAAACATTCTTTAATTAGGCAACCACGTGACAGACTGTTCATAGAGCTTTGGGTTCTTGTCAAAGAGGGAACAGAAACTAATCAATACAGTTTCAACATTATTGTTCCTTTGTGTGCTGAGCGCTGCGCCATGCTGTGCATCAGAGAGAGAGAGAGACGGGGTTCACTGCCTCCCTCTGTAGGATTCGACTTTAGTTTCTATTCAAGAGCACAGCATTTTCCCTGTTGTGTCTTATAGTCCCACCACACACACAAAACAGAGGATGTATAGAGTGCATTTTTACAGAGATTTCCAATCAGTACCCTTGTCTCCCTGTAACACATTCCAGGAAGAAGTGAGTAATACTCACTGGTGTCTGAGGTAAAATGGATCCTTCTTGCTTTGAAAAGCTTGCAGGTGTAAACTGATTTATATGCAGCATTTTGTTGGCAAGCTCAAGAGAAAAGCCTGAGGCAAATTTCTGATTTAGGGGTCCCAACCTTCAAGGATGCTCAGTAAGCAATACATAAATTAATTTGAAAGAAAGCCCAAGTTATCTCCTAAACAGTTTGATACATTGCCCACCGCTATAACATATTACTCTATCCCTTTGTCTAAAGTGGATCTGCTTGAATTCCATACTATATTTCACTTAGAGTGTCACCATGAAAGATGATCCCAAATAAATAAATAAAACATATCACTGGTTGGTCTGCTTCTGCATTCAGAAGAATATGTTATATACAGGTAGTTATAAATACTCAAGTCAAGTAACCACAGCAGCCATTTCCTTTCATGTGTCCCAGTGCAGACCGTTGCTGATGAATCTCATTTAATACTGATCAGCATAAACCCACAAGATATACAATTGATGATGTGTTAAGTACATGAAGTGCACATGAAGAAATACAAAGTATCACCACAGCCATATGTGCCAAAATGTTTGTCATGGGATTAAATGTCAAGCTACTGAACTATTTTCTTTTCAATAAGCCAATCATTCAATACAATATCACTACCTAACTACAAAGACAATACATATAGAAAATATTAAAGAGTCTTGATAACTCATTTATTATATCTTTATTAAATTGTTGTTCTTTAAGATGACTTTTCAAAGCATGACCTAGCTTTCTGAATGAGTGCTGGATATCGGCAGCAATTTGAGTATTTTAATGTTCATTATCAAAAAAAAAAACACGCTATAGTTGTGTTATATTGCATTAGGTTATATTGCATTAGGTATGCAAAATAAAACATAATACAGCAGTAGTAGCTATCTATGGATGTTTTTTTGTTGTTCGTTTGTTTTTGTAGCTAATAGTAAAGGGGAAGTCTTCAACTAAAAGAACACTCCCACATCATTGCTGTTAGTTTACCAGAAACCATACAAGTGAACTTCAATCAGCATTATGGGTGTTCCAAGCAATTGCATTTCAGACTTCATTTATTAAAGGAACTACAGCCCAGACAGTGCTATTATTACAGATGATATGCACTTCAAATGCAAGGCACCTGCTTCTGAAGTCTGCATGAACCAGTCTGCTTCAGTGAGGTATTTGATCTCTATAGAGCTACTAAGGCAAATGTTCTGTGAATGAGCTAAGAAGTGCCATAAAATTTGTATATTCATTAAAACAGGGCTTGGGCAAATACTTGTGATATGTGTCAGGCTGTCCCTCACATGACTGATGAATCTGTCTTCCCTGTTAACATATACAAGCTGTGGCTCATTGTTGCAACAGTTTCATTCACAGCAGGCTTTAATAAAAGACTGTTGGTTGGCATGTGATGCTTTACTCAAGCCTGCCTAAATAACTGCAGTGTGTTTCACAAGGAACTTTCAAAAGTCATGACTTCTACCAGAAACCTCCCTGCTGGAATTAGAGCTGGAAATCATTGTGGAATGAGCATGCACTGTATATCTTGAGAACAACTGAAACACCATATAGATGCCTGTTATCGATTCATCTTTTATTAACTGGGTGTGCTGGTAATTTTGGTATTGTCAAAATTTAAAAGAATTGCCTAAAGCACCTGGTCTTTTCTTTTGCTGTTTGCTTGTTTTGAAGTTGCTGTGAATCTGTAGGTTTCGTTATAAATTAGAGATGTCAAGTGGGTGGTTTATCATGCCCTTTCTTATATGTTAAATGGGCTCTGTCTAGAAGGAGGAATTGAATAATTGTGTGTTAAACACCTATGGTGTTTCATTTATTCATTATGTTTCAAATGGGGAAGTTTAAAGTTTTTTTTTTTGTTGGAGCAATTGCAGCTGTCATTGTGGGAACTCTTTTTTTAATATTCAGATTTCCTGTCTCTGATTCAAAGAACTCAGCGATCAGTTATTATAACCTGGGTTGGCAAGTTAAAATTGCAGATACCACAAGGTTGTCTCGTTATTCTCAGTGAATATATGAAGATAACATTTTAACCTTGAGCCTGGAATCATGCCCTCTGTGATTAGCGATAACTATTTACTGTTCAGAGACCTTCCAAGACCAGCTAATACAGCAATTTATAGAATGTAACACACACCCTGTGAATAACACCCCTGGTTATAATACTTATATAATGAGCATGTCTTGTATAATACACACCTCTTGTATACTACCCAATCAAAGACACCATTGTATACTTCTGCAAGCTGGTACTATACTGCACACCTTGTATATAAACACTGTATATAAGTAAACCAGCACATTATTTCTAACTAATGAAATTAGTCGATGCAAGGTAGTCTATGTAATGACATCTATTTACAAATTGAGTAAACTTGTTTTTATCGTAAATAAAATCAAACCTTGAACCTTTATGCACACATCGTGACCGTCCGTCCGTCTGTCGATAACACGATAACTGAACACAAATCTTCTATAAACATTTGTCATAGACTCCTAGATTCCAACAGACTCCTACTACTACAAACAAACAAGTATTATTTACGCAAGGCTTTAAAAGCATATAGAGGATTTAAAAGCAGAGAACTGAGGGTGTGCACAAAGTAAAAAGTGCGTCATTAATACACATTAATTTAAACATATTTTTACAGTATGTTCTGCATGTATGTGATGTGGGAATCTATTTAATATCTCCTGCTATGCCCTATCTAACTATTTTGTTGTATCAAGATACTCCAACACAGCATCCAGCAAGAACAATGTCCTGATTGTACCCTGGAGGTGAGCAGGTTTTTATATTCCTACCTGTGGAATGAGCTTTTCTTTGAAAGGGGTATGCTTTTTAGGGGAAAGCCTCAGCATGAACACATCCAGCAGCACATCACATGCTTTATTAAAACCATTCAAAAAGAAGCAAGCTTAAGAAACCAAGCCCTGTTCTCCCTCCTATTTCACAATCTCATCTGCAACACAGTCTATAATGGCATTGGGATTATATTCCATGGTTTCCAAGCATTTCAAGTGAACGCGCCCAGAATAGTGTGCTGGATCATATTTGCACTCCAGATAGCATTTGGAAGAGGCATACTCCTGACTTTGACTCTAATGGCACTTAACACGTAATTACTAAATGGGTATTAGCCATTCTAAACCCAGCTTGGTCAACCATTCAAGAATGCGCTAAAACTTTATTATTATTATTATTATTTATTTCTTAGCAGACGCCTTTATCCAGGGCGACTTACAGTCGTAAACAAAAATACATTTAAAAAATCACAGTACAAGTAATAATACAATTAAGAGCAAGATAAATCCAATGACTTTGGTTCTAGCAAGTACAAGTATGACAAAATACGATTCAATAACGGAGCAGATAACAGTGTCAGTGATAGTTACATCAGGATATAATTAAATACAAAATACTACAGATTAAATAACACTTGACAGATTACAGTACTCTAAAGTACAGGAAGTAAAACTTCCATAGGATATTTAACTCAAAGGGATTCAAAGGGATTCCCACTGCACTGAATGGGATAGCCACCAGAACTGCAGGTTTGGTGTTTATTTTTATTCTTGTGCTGCTAATTGTAATGAGTTACTTTCTTATATATAGAGAAGGCAAAATGTCTGGATACTTCACCAGTGCCAATGTCAAAGGTAGAAGAACCATCTTATACATGGTCTGCAAATAGGCTTGCAGGTTGTCCTTACGTTTATTATCATTGTTGTCAGCAAATGAATTTAATATTTTTTGTATTTTTGCTCAGTCCTTTACCCAATAATTTATGGATTGAGAAGCAAAGAGCTTCTAAACAAAGTACTGGAGTTTCAAATCAAGTGTTGCCTTCAAAAAATAAATTAAGTTTCAGAGCTAGATTTGGGATTTGGCCAACATAAACCTTAAATGATATTCAGTTTAGCACTTTAAAGCAGTGACGGAATTATTTGGAATGATTATAACCTTCATAAATGTATAGTGAGGAAACTGCAGCTCTCTTAACAGTCTACTGTATATGCACTTTTCTGTTCATGAACATCAATCGATCAGATATCTACCAAGTTTTCAAAACTCACAGCGAAATACACTGCTACTGCTTTCCCAAATACAGGATACACATTCTTTCATTTTGATGTAAGTTTGAAAACATGTAACTCTGGTGCCATCTACTGAGAAGCACCCCAATGGCACGCAACAAAAAAAAGGGTTTTAAAAATTGGACAAGTGATTTTTGATTTGCAATATTACCCATGTGTTATGTTTATGCTAACATGTAACAATTTTTTTAAACTTTCATTTTATTGGTATAAATATTCAATCTACAACAAAAAGCTAAAGTAAAAGAAACGAATGTCCTATAATGTGTCCACATTAACTTATTTTGAAAGACCATGAAATGTACTATAAACTTTGGAATGTTGCTCTTTTCTAGTTATGCAACAATGTTGGGTTGTTTTAAATAACAAACAAACAAATATTAAAATCATGTTTGAAATCAGATCTATAATTTATTGTAGTACTGTTACGAAACAGATGGTGGCATTAGCACTCTGCAAAACCCAACATCTAAAAGATGTGTTGCTGTTTTGCAAAACCATACAACCTGCAGGAGGTTTCACTTATTTGTTTTGGTGTTTTTATTTTGAAGTATGTTATGTGTTATGTGAAGGTATAAATCACTCTGTTGGTGTTCTTTATGGGCTAGTGTTTACTATGCAATAAATTGTGACATTTATTTTATTTCATTAGTGGAGTTTTGTGAGTGCATGGTCTGATACCCAGGCTTAGTGAACAGTAAGCATTTAATTCAAGATGAACCTACCTGGCTCTATGTACCACTATCTGGATTTAGTGCTTAGGGTTTAACTTGCACAGTGCAACAACACAGGAATTTGGCATCAATAGGCTGTCTGAATTACTGGTGTAATGTCAGTATATGCAGGCTGTCAGATTTTGGCATCAAAATGTAGTTACACTGTGATGGGCATTTGTAACCATAACCCAACATTCATACTGCATCCCCTTTTGGTGCATAAGTCAAATTCTGGCGAGCAAATTGTAATATCAGAATATGACAATGTCGTACTAACTGCATGTAAACTGGGCTTTTCTAGTGCAGCAATGTACCAAATTCTGATGTGTACCAGAAAATGACATGACACTGTTACATATACAAATTAACAAATGTGACAGACTTGAATTGTGTTGTATTGATTTGCCTGTGATTAGACGTGTTTATGTTTTTAACGTTTGTAGTCATTTCTGAAGAGTTTCAGCTGGGCCATGAAAGGGGATGCTTTTTCATAACATTGTCAAGCACGGGAAAATTTTACCCAACTGAAAACAAAACCCTGCGAGTCTATTTTAAAGAGGCCAATTAGATTCCCAACACAGAAAATGCAGTTTTTCATGACATATATAATGCCCAGTTTGGTGAGCGGTTAAAGTTATTTAGTACAGATACAATTTAAATCTAAACGTCTTTATCTTCTTTTTTATTCCTCCATCTTACTCTTGACTTAGAAGTTCCTGAATATATCGTTCCTGGTCACCTAACCTCCCAATGGCAATACAGTTACAGTATATATTTTAAAATATGGATTTATTTGAATGTATTTTTGTTATACATGTTGGAGTCAAGAATATTGAACAGCACGTCCTCTTGTTTTATACTGTACTGTTAGAGGAAGTGGGGCATAGCTTTGCTGTATTGTGGTTTGTGGGCCAATTTAACCCTGATCTGATACATTAGATGAGGTTGCTGCAGTATTACACCACGTACCATATCAATTACATATGATGAGCATGTGTCAACTTCACTGGGATTAAGCCAGGGCCTTGTCTGTACAGTACGTGGCCTGCAGTTATCTGCATAGAGCAACACTGCAAAAAAAAAAAAAAAAAAAACATAATACAAAACTAGCAATAAATTACTCCTTTCTGCACAGCCTTAAAGACATTTACAATAAAATGGCATGTAGTATAAAATACATTTTACTGCAGCCTACAGTATAGTGCACTGTGCAGTAAATTGTATAAATGGAGGGGGGGGGGGGGTATCGCTTCTTTTTGGCTATTAAAAAATAAAGACCACTCAAACACATACATTTTCAGTTTCTATAATACATTGAATATACGTTTCACTAATACATGCCCATATCATGTTCATGTTTTTTTTTTTTTTTTTCAGAATATTGTCTTCTGAAATTAGTCTTAATTTAGGTACGGGACTGAGAGTCTAGAATTGGTAAATCGGGTTTGTGAAACCAGGTGGGTTTTTTTGTACTACCCTCTCCTGTCTCAAAGTACTATAAATGGAAGGAGCTACTTTACAAAGTATACAATATAGATGCATGATCCTTTTTTTATACACCACCAGTTTAATTAAAGTAGCATACGATATGACGCATATAGATGCATTTGGGGTCTGTTCCGTTCTTGCTCACAATATACTACATTTGTGGTTTATTAAGAGAAAAATGTGTTGGCAGAGTTCTTATTTCTTGTGCTTCTGTAGTCAGTCAGCTTCTTCAATCAGATCTAATCTCACCCAGCATTTAATGTCAGCATTAAAGTGACAGCATTTTTTTAAATATTATTTATGTATTCATTTTACTCTATACCAGTGTTATTAACCATCATCAAAAAATCTTCATCTACCCCTGAAACTAAATCCTGGCTACACCATTGGTCCAGGTTAATACTAAATGGGGGGCTATGGGGGGTTCAAGGCATATCAGAATTCGCAAAGTTTCAGGAAGGTACACAATTGTGTGTGTGTGTGTGTGTGTGTGTGTGTGTGTGGTTTTTTCCACTTCATGTAAATTGAGTTTTGCTTCAGATTATGCCATTGCAGATTTCTCATTTTTAATCAACACAGTTGTTTTTGTGTGACATTTTATTAGATGTGAAAACACTGTAGAACCCCTAAAGTGACCCTCCATAATTAAACACTAAAACACACTTAATCAGTTATACAGTACAATAAACAGCAAAACAACATGCCTGATGTGGTTGAGTGAACTAATTACAATAGTCCTTGAAAACAGACCTGTTCCTTTTAAATTTTAATGAACATTGGTAACATTATACAATGTATTCTCCCAGTCTTCACAAAGCAAATATATTCCACCTTACTCCCACATCCACTCCAGCATGTTGGGAATGGATATCGAAGTGAAGAGTTTTTTTTATTTTTCTGTTTGTTTATTCCTGCTCTGTGTCACAGCCTCTGTAGGTCACTTGATGTTGTTGGCAGATACCATGCTCAGTGTTCCAGGCAAATCCTGTGACGCAATGATGACAGCAGACATTGTGTGGGTTCCAGGCCCTGTCAGACTGGCTAAGGAACAAGGAAGAGAAAGGGAGCCTCACACACTGCAGAAAAGGCCAGACAAACCGCAGGAACTGAAAAAGGTAAATCGTTTAAATCAAAGTTAATGTAACGTAAGAATGCTAAAAAAAAAAAAAACAGTACGAAAGAATGTTAGTTACATAATATTATGTAGAGTTATATAAACTGTAATCACTATATCACATGTTTTGTTGGTCATGTATTTTATTTTGCGTACACCATCACCTCCCCTGGAATCACTAAAGCTTTAACTTAAAAAAGGTGCAGTTTTTAACAGGTGACAACCTAAAGACGGACCAACATTAAGAAGCAATTCTGTTGCCTCCGAATTCAAACCTTTCTGCACATTGTTATTAATAGTGCAGTCCTTTAGAGCTGGATGTCATTCCTCTGGAATCCTTAAGGAGGCAGTCCACTTTTAAAATGGCAGCTTTCCAGAAGCTTTTTACCTCATGCAGTCACAGCCAGCAATAAACATCTTTTGACATATGTTTTTAGTATTGCCTAAGTTACAATATGGTACAATATTATAAAGCCACCTGCAGCAGTCAATAAACAGCCACTGGCTAAAATGGACGCTCCGCTGCACAAGAGTAAAAGTAGCAGAGGCAGAAATAGAAATGCAACCACCAATCAAAAAAGCATTTCAGCGTTTCCAAGGGAGCAGTCCGGAGCCATTGATGCTTGATTGTTGTTGTATTAACTTGAAACTTAGAAGATGTACAGAAATAACCATCAGTGAGGAATTTGTTTAATGACCTTAACTTTGACCACTTATCCTTAATCATCTCTGAAGTTTTTTTTCGCAATTCACTGAGGTGGGTTTATCATTTTGAACCCTGCATATTCATTCAACATAAGTATGTCTGTAAGTACATTGCAGTCCTCAGTGTGATAATACATCACGAACACAGCCAGGTAGCTGTGTGTGGGTGCTGTGGTTTAGTTATGCAGACGGTTGCAGTAATACGAATGCATGACCTCATTGTTAAAAGGCAGCAGCAGAAGTGAGGACTCAACTACCATGGTTTTTGTGTTAAAATAAAAAGGTTATATTTTATATTAGATTTATTTGGCCTCTTAAATGGTCTGTCCACACAGAAGTGCCCAAAATCATTTAATCAAAACATAGTATCTTTGGTTTTGTTATTGTATTCATGACAAGAAACTCTGTCCATGGCATTGCAAGCTTGTGCTAATACCAGTTTTCAAAAAAAAAAAAAATTAAACGTAAAACATTAAAAACGAATGTATTCGCTTGAAACAATACCTCAGAAAACCAATATATCTTCTGCTACTTCACACATAGCTTCAACAGTTCTGAACCCCTAATCTCCCACGACGTGAAAACAAAATGACAGCTACTGGTAAACAAGCTATTTAAAAATAGATATTTGTCCAAGAGAACAGTGCATTTTTTTTAAAAAAAAAAGACCATTAGGCATTTATGATGTGCACAAACTGGAAAATCTGTGAAATGATTGGTGAGGGGTAGGTAGTGTTAGATGAGACGGTCTAAAAATATCATGGCATTTAGAATCTTGTGATCTTGAATTACACTTGAATTACAGGATTCAGACCTTTCTATCTAAAGTAATTCTCCTAGGTCTGCCCCAACTCCTAATGATAGAATATACAACACAGTGTTAAAAGCAAATCTCTGTGTACCGTTTTAATTACAAATTATATTTCTTGGAGCCATGTCAAATTTGCACTGCCATGTCAAAATATCAACCAATGAGCTACAAGCATTCTGTACCCCCTTAACAGTCACAGCTATGACAGAAAATGATTTTAAAAAATAAAATCAGAACCCTGTCTGAAACAATCACTGCAATTATTAAAATAAATAGTACTTTTTAAAAAAAAAAAAGAGAATAATTAAACATACAATATAGTTTTGTTTTGTTTTTTTCATTAGAACTGAAAACGTAGTTCAGTTTCAATTAGCTTTTTTTTTTTTGGATTATAATATTTGAATTACCCTATAAAAAATATATGGTGTCATGAAGGTATTGCATTGGACTGGATTAACCGATCAGTGTGGTTCAAAACTAATATAAAGACTCATAGCATTTGGAAAAGGAAATGCGACCAAACTTATTAATAAAAGGTTATAACACACAGCACCTTAATTCCTTTATGATGATGGTAGCTATTACTGTACATGTTTCTACAAATCCGGAGGAGTTGATAATTCTGTTCTTCGCTTTATTTTTTATTAACCTTTACCTCTAAACTGACAGACCCTGCTGGTTTCACTCCTACACAATGCGTCAGTAAGATCTATAGGCTGGATAGACACCTTGTCATTGCTGCTGCTGTACCTCATAGGGATGACATTGGGTTTGTCCTGGACAGTCATAGAATTTTTTTTTTAAAATGAGTAACTAGGCCTGTGTAACTTGACATTGCACACTGCAGCATAAGTCTCCACACCCCATATTTTTCTTTAATGTATATATAATTTATTTTTTTATCTACTTGCACAATATTTTATTTGTACTCACTTTTGTGATTAGTATTATATTGTGAACTGCTGTATTAGTCTAGGTTTTAACCCTTCACAGCCTCAGCAGACTGACTGGTGCTCATATATGTGGTACCTCTGAGGTTCAGCAGCAGCAATGACAAGATGTCTATCCAGCCTATAGATCTTACTGACGCATTGTGTAGGAGTGAAACCAGTAGGGTCTGTCAGTTAAGAGGTAAAGATTAATAAAAAAAAAAGTGAAGAACAGAATTAGCAACTCCTCCGGATTTGTAGAAACATGTACAGTAATAGCTACCATCATCATAAAGGAATTAAGGTGCTGTGTGTTCTTCTGTCTGCAAATGCCCTCAACGTTCATGAGGACATCCTGGTAAACTGCATATGCTTTCACCCCAGGAGAATATTGGGGACTACATTTAGAATTTTTTTTTTTTTTTTTTAAAACCAATAACCTTTTATTAATGAGTTTGGTCGAATTGTAGTGATCTGTTTGGGAGTGGCCTCCACTTCAAGCTCAGGATGCTAAAACCACTGCTTGCCTTTACCGTGTCGGTGCTTTCCTCTCCACAGCTAGACAGCGCATAGCGTGGCTGAAGAACGGCTCTTGGCTGATGGACAGCACAGACATCTGGCCTCGCATTCTCAACGCAGGGCAGGACAACCGTAAGCAACATCTCTCAAGTTTAGGGACAGTAATTTATATGCTACTATATAATATATGTTACTATATACAACATTATGAAACAAATTAGTTTCGAAATCCTTCCAGATGTTTACAGAATATCCCTTTTAGATATATAAACATTGATTCATGTAGCTACAGTACATTATATTTGAGAATATTTAGATGATTGAACTGTATCTTTATATGGGGCACTTGGAGAGCAGGTGTATCAAGTGGGAGTATTTAGTTGGCACAGCTTTAGTCTGATTTTGCGTGCAAGGCATTGACATTGGCATAAATGGTGGTGCCACTGGGATAGCTCAGCTATAAACAGGTTAGTTGAATCCCTGCTCCTTAATCCAGATTAAAGGGTAAAATCTATAAGTATGACCTCTTGCGTACATCCTCAGGATATTAAATATTTCGAATTGCCCGGTATGTGCCAAATATGTAGGATGCTTGGGTGTAGCAGCAATTGCTGCTGTCCATATACAGTACAGACGGCTAAGCATAGAAAGAGTAAGGCCGCTGATTTACTTGTGATCCAATTTAAAAAGAGCACATTTGTTTTTTAAAAGAAAAAACAAACAAACAAAAAAAAAAAAATTCCGAATCTATCTCTAGCTCTGCTAAATTAGCATCACTTTATTTCTTAAAAAGAATGGTGCACATACTGCAGGTATGCACTGTAGAATTACATAATAATTTTAGAAGTTCAGTAAATCCCTAAACCAAGGTAAATTGTATTACTATGGTTAGCTGACTGACTGTTTTGTCACTGTTATGCATGCTTAAGATTTAGTTTAGTCTTGTTGTTCAAGAAACATTTTTTCATTTTAAGTAGTCATGTTTTGAAATGATGTTGTACTTTTATCTAGTCATAACTTGACTACGAAGTTCTATTTGGTCTGTTTATAAATAAAATAAAATGTCTCATAAACAGTACCGGTAATTAGTGATACAGCTACTGAAATAACAATACAGTGACTTATTCATGAACTGTTTTCTTATTATTATTAAATTCATCCCAAGTACAAAGTGCTGTATAAGTCGGTGTTGTGTTTTAAAAACACAATGGAGATGCTGATTGGGCCTATGGAAATTGATAGCTATCATCTCCTGAAAGAAAGAAAAAAAGTTCAGAAGTAAAAATGTCAAACTTGCTGCTCAGTGATCTTCACCTTTACAGGTCCTACACACAGATGGGCTCAAATGTTTTCCTTTTTTATAATTTAGTAGAGCTTGGGATGTATGAATAAAAAATGCCAAACTTCTGCCAATAAGCTTGGTTAGTCTACTACTTCTTTTCACTGGTTCATAGACACACCTACTCATTTGTTTTCTTATTCTTTTTCAAGTTAAATATTCAGTTAATGCACACATTTAGGGCAAAATTGTGTGTATATATATATATATATATATTATATATATATATACATATATACATACACACACACACATTACTGTGGTAACGTGACTGTCGAAATAGCAACCAAACACAGAAACTGTAGTTTAGTGCATTCTGCACACTTTTGATAAACACAAAACACAGGAACAAAATAACAATTTGAACAAAAATACTCCTAAACACACACCGCACAAGTACAATACCCAAGCACAGCTACCCCAGTGATCTAAAACTTACAGCACGCTCCTTCGTCTCCTACACAACCCTCACCAAACATTCATCCCTTTTTTCCTTTTACAAAGGTGTGTGTATATATATATATATATATATATATATATATATATATATATATATATATATATATATATATATATTATATATATATATGCACACACAGTACACACTTACTCATTTAGAAAGACAAATGCAGGCAAGGCTGATCAGATGAAAAGTGATTACCCCTTTACATCATTCTGCACTCTGAATTTGAATGCACTGTAAACAGCATACTAAATATAATAGTCACAAGACCACAATAAAAGAGGGGCTCTATTTTAGCTCTATTTTACAAAGGTTGCAGGGTTGCTTTTTTGCATTGTGTAATTCCCTGCCTGGTTGCATTTTACTAGTTTAACCTAAAGTGCTGAGTGGTTTATATGAGTATTAGTACTTAAGGCAAATTTACAAAATAATGACTCAGCATAAGCCCAACGCTCCTGGGTACAGACAATCACGTCTACTTTAAAAGCTGGAATGCAAGTTAAGGTTAGAATATGATCACTGGTATCACAGTTTAGCTCTAATCTTGGAACACCTAATGTTACCTTAGGCACGATAGTTCATGATTAGTACTAATTGAGGTCTGTGAAATATAGGTTGCACATAATGTTTTGGATTTACCACAAGACAATTTTAGTTTTTTATAATAAAGCCTATGTTCCTAAGCATTTACTAAAGTAAATAAACTGGACTATAAGCGACTCCTTAGACACTCCAAATAGAAACCATTTGCAATGTACTTATCCCCAAATTCAGGGAGAAACTGATGAATTGATACCTCTTCTGCTGCTGATAATATATACAGTTATATATGGTAGATTGCAATTGTTGAGCATTATGTATTTTCAATATTATAATGTCTCCCTCTAAATATTAGCTACATCTCTCAATAGCTGCTTATATGGTTGTGCCTTGTTATTGTTGTAAAAATTAATTGGTATTAATATTGTACCCATTTTTGCTGGGCTCACAATTAAGATATAACCTACACTTACAACAGTACAATATGTATATATTGATAGGACAGCATTAGCTGTGTGAAACTGGGATGTTTGAATTTAATTTTAGTTGTTGTCTGCTTAAGAAAGATCTAAATGTTTATGTAATTACCCAACCATTAATCTCCCTATATAAAATATACAGCAGAATGTATCCAAACATACAGTATACAGATGAATATGTATCATTTACTTCTTTATAATTTTAACATGAATAAAAAGCCCAAATTGAGGATGAAATGTCCAGATAGAAAATCAACTTTCTTAAACTACTTAGGCCTTTCTCAAGCCACCATGTAGTAAATTGGTCTAATTTCCACGGATTAATACAAATCCTAAAATCCTTCGTAGCATGCATACTATAAATAACAAGACACCGGCATCCCTCAAAAAAAAAGTCTGGTCTGTTCAACCACAGTTGAATAGGCAGAGCTTCTTAATTTGAAGTAATTTACTGCACATTAAAATGTGGTCTTTATAACCAGTATTAGTATTTTCACTTCCAGAAGGTCCACATTTACCCTCGGTTATCAGCCGAATCCTAAATTACATTTTTTTTTCTGTCTATCTTTTTTTTTTTTTTTTACTCTGGCAAGAATGTCGTTTGCTTGAGTACAAGAAAAAAAAAACAAGAACTATAGGAAACATTTACAAATATAATAACAATACTGCAAAATTATAATACACGACAGGAAATTTCAAGGAATGAAAGGACAATGTATTAAAACAGAAAAGGAAGGTGTAGTTCAAAGCTGTTACTGCTAGTTTTTATTAAGCGTTAGAAGCTACATAACCTACTCTAACACAGTCTTGCATGAACAGTGACCATTAAAATCAGCATAGCAAATTTATATTTGCTTTTTCGATTCAGTGCAAGAAACAGACTTAAACATTTTCCCTAATATCGATAATCTCTGCGGATACCAGGAAGCAGCCAGCCTACAAATGAACCTACGATTAAGAGAAAGGATTTTGCTGGTATCTTTACCAGTCTCGACTGTTCTTTTTTGAGGAAGAAACCTCTACTGTATTGGGGTATCTTAAGTAATCATTATCCTGGTTTAAAATGAGCAATGTCTGATATTGCTTTATGCTAAAAAGGAGTCTACCGGTATATGAAATCCCACAAGACGGTGCATCAGACACAAACTGAACAAAAATAGCCATCCCTGGCAAATCAGTAAATGTTTTAATCAGTCGTTTGAACATCGACTGGTTTTTTTCTAACAGGAGATTAAAATAGACTGGTGTTAAGAATACAAGCTGGCTGCAAAAATGTGTGCATGCGTTTTAAGATGGCTGTAGGCTGGCAGTTCTGTCTGTGGCTGTAAAAGCAGAATACAAGCTGCATTGCTGGACCTGATGATGTCAGCGAGACAAGGCATGTACCTCTAGGAAAATGGCAATACAGTATGAAGCTAACCTGCGCTACATCTTGTCTTTGTTCTACTGATACAACACCTCTTGGCTCAGCTTTGGTGTTCTTTCGCTTACAAATGTTAGAGTTTCCTGGCTGCGGTCCTGAGCATGAAATTTGAAATCTGCTGCTTACTTCCTTATTTAGGTCAGTATAATTTCTAAATGTTTCATTTTTTTATATACTTTTTATTTTATTCTTTTGCATCCAATGTCTGGCACCTGTATATGAAAGTGAGCGTTGGCAAGCGGGGCCTTGTTTACTTTCTATTGCTTTAATAGAGTCTGGGATCCGCTGAGGCAACTACTGAGGCTTATTAAAATGCAATGAAGTGCCATCCTCCAGAAATAGTTTTAGTAGCTGTGTTTGTGGTTAATGGGTTTCAGCTCAAGCACAAACAGGCGCTCATGTGATGAGGCTCTGTCTGTGTGCAGAGTGTTTGCTTGAGCTAAAAGATACTTTACGTGATGCAGAACGGAAAATAACAGAGGCTTGCTGCTACGCTGTGCAGCTCAGCATTCACATTTTCACAACTAAGAATGCCGCTGGTTAACTACTGATGCAGCTGTCAAGGGTATGAAGAAGTGCACTGCAAAAAAAAAAAAAAAAAAAGTTTATACTGTAAACAGGATTCCTTGTCAGCGTGCAAATACAAGTGCATGCCACGGTAAGTTGTTCAGAAAGCACCTGCAAGGGATGTGTCAGCTACCCTATCTCAGAGCTGAATTCGGGTTAGCTCTCCTCCCTTTAGCCACTGGGCTCATTTTGCATCACCAGTTGATGATGACCGTGCTCCCTGTTGTCTTCTACCCCATTCATCCAGCGCTCAGTAGCCGTTAATGAAATGTCATTGTTTACATTAATCAGCAACTGCATTTAAGGTGAGATGTCCCCTACCTTCTCCCTTGGCAGAGCTCTCTGCTGCAGTGTAGTTTTTTCTGAGCTGTACTCCCGCAAGCTTAAAATGGCAGGCAGGCAGGATTAACACTGCTTCTCGTCTCTGCATGCTCTGCATTGATTTTACTTTGCCACTTCTGGTGTTGTGGATGTAAATGCTGTGCATGTGCCAGGTCTTGCTGTACAGCAGCTCCTCGACTGGCTAATGCTTTGCTGTACTGGAAGATATTTGTGGTCGCCTGCAAGGAGCTGAAATATAGTACTTGATGGGCTTTGTAGTCAGATTTCTGCTATCTATTTATCCAAGGCATGACGTGAAGCCCAATTTTACATACATTTTAAGCCAGGTCCTGATGTGCTCAGAAATGCATTTATATGTTACTCAGTCTGCACATGCTAAATAAAGACGTTTCCTCTTCAGCTTTAAAATGCTCTAGGTTTGTAATGCAGGTTGCAAGCACAATAAGGCTATTTTTAACATTAATGCGATGCTTGCTTTGCAACAGGCTTTGGAACTCGGGACTAATATTTTTGGCACGGATATCAATAGGTTGATTTTCAGCAAGTGTGACAAGTGCCCTTTGCAGTGGTCAGCTTTAGGCTTTTAAGCCAGTGAAGAAAAGAAAAAAAGCTTTGCAAAGGAGACGTCTGCAAGATTTGGAGATGGGAAATGTTGACTGTGCCTCCGTGCTTCTGATGTGCTGAATTCTCTGGAACACAGTCTCATATATAAAAAAAAATAATAATAACAAAAAGCAAACCAAAAACACATTGCTGCTTTCGCCTTAGTCAGTTTTTTTGTGCTTCCAAATTGTATAGATTACAAATAACAGAAGAGTGCTACAGCATGATGTCGTTTTACGCTAATGTCCTGCGCCATCATTTTCACTGATGTTTCCAGGTATGTTATGCATGTTATACAGCTTTACAAAAATATGTAGAAAAAAAAATCTGTGATTGAACCTTTTGTACTTTTTATATAAGTGTACAAAAAAAAGCAACAGCAAAAGCTAATGCAGAATGACTTTCAGTTTTTCTGTATTTGTTTAAAAATATTAATGCGTATTGAAAATGATATGAAGAAATCTTAGTGGCATTAAAATAGGTTGGTTTATGAAAGGAGATTTTTGTACATGATCAGATGGCAATATGTATTTTGGGCGTGGCAGGTTGTATACTTTTAAATGACGAATAATTCAATTTTGCAATAAACCACTTATTTTATTTTACACTAAGTGGCACGTTCAGGAGGGGAGGTTGGGGGGCAAAAAGACACTTTAAACTGCAAAAGAGGTAAAAAGTTAGAATTTATTTTTTTATGTATGATAAAATATAAAAGGAGGCTATTGAGATGACAGCATGCCAGAATTGTGTCAAACTGTAGGTGCTTTTACTGCCAGTAATAATTTCCAATGTACCTTTCCCCAGTTGTAAGTTCCATACCATATTAGAAATAGGATTACTGATGAAGCAATACATATACTAAAGAATTTAGAAACAAACATTGTCAGCTGCATGTTTCGCATATTATCATGGCTATAGATTTTGAAAGAGATAAAATGGATATTATTTATAATGTATTTGCATAAATCCCTAGACAATTAATGCAGTTGCTTAGAATTCAGTTGGATCACAATAAATACTGCGCCACAGCATGTTTCCTTGGCAACCACATCCTGTTTGAACCCGAGGGGATAAAGCAGCTGAGTTATTTTCTCCACAGTGAGAAGCTACCGTGTGCACATACATTTGGTTTCATTATCACCCTGTTTAAGCAAAAAAAACAACAAAGACTAAATGAAAAGTACAAAGCGACTTACATTTCTGTGGTTCCACCTGCTATGTGCAATTCGGTTTGCACATATATGGCAGAAGCAAATGAAGGGTTCTGACCTTGTGTTACAGGCCTCGGGGTGAACCTGCCACCACACTGTAAATTGCATTGCATGGAAAGTGTGGACGATATAAATCATTTTCAGAATGTTTTTGCTTATTACATTTATATTACAGCTCAGATTGCTGTTTGGTTGATTTATAATGCCAAAACCCTTGAAATTCATAAACACAAAATACAAAATGCATTTCCAAATAAAAACTTTTAAAAAACGACACAGTGAAGATTAGTTTAAAACTCTAAATAACTGCCTGCTTTCTGTATTTCATCTTAGTCCAAATAGTGTACAGCAATATTTCCTTTTTGAATCAAATGCTCTATGCCTATAACAGTCTTTTTTTTCATTTCTGCTTTATCTCCTTTTTTCTTAACATAAAATGAATAACGGTATTATAATAATGTACAGTATCATGATACAGAATGTTAAGCATATAGTTTGACAGCAGCCATTTTACCTTTGCAGCAACTGCTGCATTTGACTTTAAAATGGCTGCAGTGCGTGCAAGAAATAGCACGGTCACAGCCACAGAGCAGTTGTTGAAAATTAGTCATCATTGGCAATGCAAAACCATATACGATCGCTTGTGCACGCTTTTTTTTTTTTTTGTAATACATTTATATTAACGCTTATTGATTTGGTTGCAGCGGTCTTAAAATAAACCGGTGCAAATTAATTTGTATGCTTTATAAACAGCATTGAAGGTGGCGTAAAGCCTTCTCATAAAAACTGACAAGCACAGTAAATTCAAAAGATATTCTGTGTAGGCAGCAACCTAGTGTGGAGTCATTTCCTAAATCAGTAACATCAGTAACATTAAAATCACTAAAACATGGTGATGAAAGAGAACTTTTGTTTTAACAAGCAGATCTTTCCCCAAGATTCCGTGGCTCAGCAGAATTAGCTCCATATCACAGAACACAGTGATTACAAGCAGGGGCCACCAACTAATACATTAAAACAATGGTTAATAGAAAACAAAAAAAAAAGAATATGGCATCATAGAACAATTATCAGCTGTAGTAACACCATACTGCAGATGACATTTTTGGGGAAATATAAAAGGAACAGGTAGAGAGGATAGACTAAGATTATTATAGGTTTAATGTGATTAGAAAGGATTCAGCAATGATGATTATCCATCCACTATATTTTTTGTTGTTGTTACTTCTGGTAAGAACAAAGCTGCTCTCAAAAGAAAGTCCTTTGTTATTTTATTTTTGCTAATTGTATTTTACTATGCAATTATTTTAATTGCTGTCTGTCCTAGAGATAACTTCAGGACCAGCATTAATGCGCTTTATGTGATAAATAATCCAGAAAACAAAAAGGGACAGATCTCTGTAGGCCCTTGAGATATTTTCTGATAGATTGAAGAGCTGAGCACTTCTGAAGCTGGAGTGGCGTGCTGTATATGTACGCAATATGTTTTTCCAGCAGTTTTGCAGTAGTGTCGACCATTATAAAGCAGATTAGATTGAGCACTGAAGGACCAATGATTGACCCATTTTGTGCAGAACACCACTAAGCGGAACAGAAGAATTTTACTGCTGCCTTGCTGTGTTGACGTGGGACGGAAACAGTGGTGCTTTTTTGGTTTTGTTTTTGTTTTGATGCATCACAAGGAAATGCAAAGTCATCCTGAGACAGATGCTGTTGACCCACTGCTTCAGACAGTGAGACATAGTGATAGGAGAGTGGTGAGTTACTTAATGACTTGACTTGATTAAAAGGGTGCAGGGAATAGAAATTGAAATGAAATGTGAATGCGCATTCTTTTAAAAGGCTGAACTACAAACATTGCTGTTGATTTTAGAGGAAAAGTATTGCAGTTTTCTGCTTGGCAGGAATACACTTGGTACATCTGCCAGCAGACGCATTCCAACATCTTTTTCACCCAAAGCTGCTAACTAATGAGTCAGGAGTAGTTGGTTATTATCATATGAGGAAGCTGTCTTAATTATTGCTTTATGCGTTCACAGGATGATGATAAATATATAAGCCAATTTAAAAAAAAAAAAGTCTTTGTTTGTTACTGATGTACATTAAAATGTATATATCTGTAATAAGCTTCATGATATGAGGGCTGTTGCTTAATTAATATTTTAAATTGGCAATTGCTTGTCACGTTTATAAGGGTGTGGTTTTGCCATTTTCTCCAGGAAACATAGCGAAAACAATTTCCTGTGATAATCCATTTGAATTCAAGCTTCTATTCTAAAATGTGTATTTTTGTAATTACGTTAAAAAAAAATAAAATAAGATACCAGTAAAACCTCACGAATATACTTTTCTGACTGTATATATTTTCCTCTTGTATTATTCATACTCTACCTGCAATTTAGTTTTGAGTTCTGTGTCAAGCAGATATGCATTAAAACGCCTACATACATTTGCTGTGACATTAAAACTGTCTGGGACGAGACATTTTAGCATGTGGCCTCCTTTTTTTGTTTTTTTGTTTTTTTGTGGGGGGGAGGGGGGGGGGGGGGAGTCAGGCACCCCCAGAACTTTTAAAACTTAAAACCAAATTAATTATGCAATTCATCTATAAGTAGTTTCATTTTTTCTGTTCGATGCCAGGCAGTAAGGATTCTCCAGGTAAGCTTAGAGGGAGGGAAATGTGATACATTTATTAAAATGACATTTGAAGCTCCTCACTCTTTGATTGTTTTGTTGCTTGATGTGTACATAATAATTATCACAGATTGTGTAGGGCCAAGTTGTAAGAAAACGTTGGTTCTAAGGTGCAAATATAACGTCTGCCCCTCCAGACACCACCCATGGATAATCCATTAGCCATCTGATCTCCTGTACCAGGCAAAAATACTGTTGTATTTTCACTTCAACACATAATCTAGAAGAAGACTGTATATTATTTATATAGGTCATAAGCATATTCCTTTATGAGCAGCTTCACTATAACCCAGTCAATGTAATTTGAAACTGTGTTTTTCGCCTACACCTTCTCTGTAAGATGGAGTACTATGCCTTGTGGCTGGTCATACTGTGGAAGATTCTAGTTGCTCTGTCGTGACTATGGCGCCTAAACTCTGTGGTGAAATGTGTTGCTCGGTATCTTTAGCGCAGTTGTCAGTAGGCTGGGTTGGATGTTTTGTTTTGTTTTGTCTCATCGACTTATTTTCAAACTGGATGATACACAAAGAAATATCCATTATGTTTCTTTATAACTCACATTTCTGAACAATTTCATCTTCTAATACTTCACGGATAGCCCTCTATTCTGCCTGCTGTCCATTATTACCAAACATGCAGTGGATTTACTCCTTCGGACCAATTACTGCAAGCCCACAAATATAACTAGGGCTGATACTGTAGAGTTTCCATTCAAACCATTTTGATCTTGGCCTGCTGTTGATGGAAACAAAATGGACTGATTAAAATGGCTTTCAACCCAGTCCAAGTGACACGTAGTAAATCTCTCAAACGTGGCACTAATGAGACTTGCCATCAAAATATTGTAAATTGTTGCAATTCTTTATTTACAAAATGAAGACAAAGGAACCATTTATTCAATAGATTTTAGAAAAGGTGTCTTCATGATGCTTTTAAAATGACATCAAAAATAGTCATAACAAAGTTCCATATACATTACGTTTCCCATCGTCCCATATATAAACTTCTTTTGCGTTGTGCTGCATTCTGTTCTCTAGTGTAGTCTTCTACATAGCTGACATCAGTGAATTACTTTAGTGAGCACATCGTTTAAATAATTCACTGCGAGTGAATGGGTAGAATGAGACCCTGAAGTGTGCATTCTGAGGTGATGAGGGATGAGACTAATGTTTATGTTGCATTCCAGTCCAAATTCACAGGCCTTATTTCAGAACTGTAAGCATCTGACCCACTGCAGAATGCAATCAAATAAATTAAACATGTCTCTAAAATCAATGACAAGAAACAGTACTGAGAATCAGGCACATTGGTTTTATTTTTTGCATTGGCAGTGATATTAAAGCACTGCTACCACCCAGTGGACAACAGGAAAATGACACAAGGAATTGTAATACTGTAGTAAATATGTACGGGGTGTGGTACAGACATACAGGCATCTCCAACCACACAGGAAAAGCATGGGTTAAAAGTAAAGCATAATGTGCAGTACCAGGGCTACCAATTATCAATGATCTTATTTGCTACTGATTTTATTGTACTTTATAACAGCTCTTATCTGTAATATGATACTCTGTAATGTGATATTTTGTAATGTGATACTTTGTACTGTGAAATTTTGTAACAATTGTAAGTTGCCCTGGATAAGGGTGTCTGCTAAGAAATAAATAAATAAATAAATAAATAAATAAATAAATAAATAAATAAATACATACATACATAAATAAATAAATAAATAATGATAGCTTATTTAAACAAGACTGCATTGAAACCATACTGAGTAAATGAGTCTACCTTTTTTTTGTTGTTCTAGATGACAGTCATGTCTCCAGGTACAGGAGATCTTCTGGACAGCACTCATTCCCAGGCTATTCTGCGCTGCTTAAATGATCAACGCACTCAGGGCCTGTTCTGTGATGTCACCATTGTTGTGGAAGACATCAAGTTCAAGGCTCACAAGAATGTGTTAGCAGCATCTAGCCTTTACTTCAAGGATGCGTTTTCCACCCAAGAGGTGTGGGTTTCAGGTCAAGTCTTGGAGCTGTCAGACATTGGGTCTGATATATTTGCAGGAATACTTCACTTTATTTACAGTGCTAAAGTGGAGATCACAGGAACTGAAGATGTAAAAGCTCTTATAGCTGCAGGTAAAAAATTAGGAATTCCCTTTCTGGAAAACCTAAGGAACTTGAGCCATCAGGGGAAACGATCCTTTGATGCAGCACATGGACGTGGCTCGTCTGATTCAGCCCTGTCTGCAGCACCTGATTCCTCTGTTCAGACAGTCAAGTATTCCTTGTTGAAAAATGAAACCAACAGTGGCATCAGTGACCAAAGAACTGAAGAGTCTGTCTGCCTGGATGGTCCAAGAATCACCAATGCATTTTCCATTTTTGAGGCAGGACCCAGCAATGACCCATTTTCTCCACTTGACTTGAGAGCCAGTGCTAAAAGGACCCAGGAAACTGAACAGTTCCAGATGATATGCCCCACTCTCAATGCAGCAACAGCAACAAAGGGTGAGCAGACCCGCGCTTTATCAGAACATTCTTATGCTGTGTCTTCCACTGTAAATCAGGTCCAGACAACAGAGCTTTGTGAGATACCTGTTAACGATTTAAGAACAGAGAGCACCCCCACTGAAGTACCTACTAATCACCTGATGAACCAGAGATGCAATCCACTGAAGAAACGTCATATTCTGAGCAGTACTCTAGGTAAAGTTGCAGGGGTACAGTACACCAAAATAGCACATGCCACACTGAACCTTACAACAAGTCATCACAACAAGACAGTCGAAGTCACCAGTAATGGAAATGTCCCACAGATAACACACAATAGCGCAGAATCAGTCATTTCTGTTGTGGCCACAGATCCACATGTAGCTACTTATAGATGTGAATACTGCTCCGAGACCTTCAGCAACAAAGCATTGCTGAACATCCATACGCAGGTACACAAAAAACATTTTGTCAGTCGTTTGGCATGCAAATTTTGCCATAAGAAATTCACGCACCTTAAAAGGCTACGTAATCATGAACAAACATGCTGTATGACACAGCTTGACGCAACTGAGAATAAAAGCTGTGAGCCTCAATTCAGTATCTCTAATGTAGACAATACTTCCAGTACAGATGGCAGTGTGCAGCATGCAAGTCCAGAAGATAAATCAGACAGCTACTCTGATAATCACATAGATGAAGACAGTTCACCAGAGTTTACCAGTTTACCAGATAATGGTGAGAAAGCAGTTGACGGACAAAGAATGCATGTGTGCAGCGTGTGTAAACGTTCTTATGTCACTCTATCAAGCCTTAGGAGACATGCAAATGTCCATTCATGGCAGAGGGCCTACCCGTGCCATTACTGCAATAAAGTTTTTGCTTTGGCTGAATATCGTACCAAGCATGAGATCTGGCACACGGGAGAAAGGAGATACCAGTGCATTTTCTGTTTAGAGACTTTCATGACATACTACATTTTGAAAAACCACCAGAAATCCTTTCACGGCATCGACCCGAGGCTGGCTGTGAACAAAAAGTCAGCTCACGGTGGTTTTAAAAGCAACCTGTATCCTTTTAAACTCTACAGACTTCTGCCCACGACATTTAGAAAAAAACAATACAAAACATACAGCCAGACCCTCGCTGAAACTGCAGAGTCCAATGATCCGCCTTTTCAAGTTCCTTTAGCACCAAGGCCTCAGAACTCATTAACCACCCCATCAGTCAACTTTGAAAATAACATTATCGGTGCTCAAAATAGTCCAGATGCAGTTAGTATGGGGCAGCCATCATTTTCTATGCCATTGACCTTCATGGCCACTCCAAACATTGTTGCATCAGTAGCACCTTGTGTTAACTTCAACCAACTAAGTAATCCAAGTCATATGTTAACTTCTGAAGCTGGAGGGTGCCCACGGACAGCACTGAGCACAACAACTCAGAACACCAACACCCTTTTAACCCCATGTCCAGCTAATGCCAGCAGCACCAGTTCATCTGTAATCAGCTATGGATACCCTGGACCCTCTGTTATAATGCAGACCAACAGAGTCTCGTCTGTAATAGTGCATGGGAATGAAATGGGAGTTAACAGTGATGACAAAGACCGCAGCGATGTGCCATTCTTAGAAATGACTGGTAACAGCTTTTCAGAACCTGATAACGATGACAAAGGTCATATGAGGACACATTTCAAGCAAGAGGAACTGTCCGGTATGCAAATAACAGAGACAATAGCAGATAAGATGGTCCAGCCAGAAGGATTTGGTGATGCAGCTAATATAATTACAAATATCCTCTACCCAGGCAGCAAAACAGAAACTTACATTGCCAAGCCAGCATGCCCAGGTCCTTCTTTTGATAGTCAAGTTCCACCTCTTTGCCAGATAACAGTAAAAATTGGCGATGAGGCTATGGTGAGAAGGCGTATTAAAGGATCAAAACTCTTCCAAAGCAAAAGAAAGTGGGGTCATTTGGCGGATGAGGACCAGAGCAGTGTGACAGGAAAAGAAGGGAACGACAGGAATGCTAGTTTACGTGCAAGAACAGAAGCAACTCCAGTCATAGAGAATGAAACTTATGATGATGTGACTGATCGCGACACAGCTGACAAACTGTGGCGCCCTTATTACTCTTACAAACCTAAAAAGAAAACCAAAGGGGCAAAGAAACTGAGGACCAAACACAGGAGAAAATGCAAGAATCTTCAAATCCCTGCTAGACATCTGAGATCAAATGCAAAAGATCAAGACTGCCTTGAAGGCTACATTGACACAAGCTACAGTTTGCATGACACAGTCATTTCTAACCCAGCCAAAATGGGAAAACATCTTCAAAAGGGTGCGTACAAACAGACTTATTCCTGCATCATGTGCCGAAATGTGTTTTCAAGCTTGTCTGCATTAGAGGTACACAAGATGAGCTGCCATGCTAAAGAGCAGTCTTACCTCTGTAAAACTTGTGGAAAGCCATTTTCTCCCCATGAAATTCCTTATGAAAACCACGCCTTCCCTTTAGACAAAAAAGAATTTGTCTGTAAGAACTGTGTTGAAGATGGCTCCTGTTTCAACAACAATTTGAGGAGTCATAACACAGAGAAACGCTACCGATGCTCTTTCTGCCCGCAGCGCTTCTTGTACCTGGCTACCAAGAAGAGCCATGAGAAGAAACATCTAGAAAAGCATGGTAAAGGCTACAGCTGCTCCTACTGCCCTAAAGTTTGCAAATCCTCAGCAGCCCTTGGAATGCACCAGAAGAAGCATTTTATTAAAAGCAAAGAGGAGGAACAAGAGCCAGCAGGAAACCACTGTGGCATTGCAGCAAATGAATCAAAACTTACTGCACCACAAAACAGTGACGCAGACACATTCAGAGCACCCAAACTGGAACATGAAAGCGAGGTTAGTAGCAACAGGGGCTTTCAAGAATGCAAAACACCAGATGATAAGACACTGACATTATCTCTAGAGGAAGGCTTGCCTCAGACACAAGTACCCTTAGAAAGCGCATTGAACGCCTGCCCAGCTACCTTAAGTGATCAACTTAGTCAATTTGCTGAGCCTTGGGACCAGCTGGACCAAATCAATAATGACATGACTGGAAAAGCATATGATGAGTATAGCGTCCAATCGGTCAAAGACTACCAGAACCCTCATGTTTACTCAGAGCAGTTTGCCCCATTAAACATGATGAGGAAGATGCAGACATGTAGCACGCATGCAGACTTTCCAAAGACAGAATACAGGTATCCATGTAAAAAAGAACCCCTCCTCCAACCTGACTACTGGTCCTCTGAAAAGAAAGCAACAGGAGACAATGCAAACTGAATACTGACCAAAGGTGTACCAACAGAGAAGTACAGTAAACAGACTGAAGGTATTGAACGTGCAAGTGCGCCTGAGCACACGTGTGTAAATAAAATAGCTAACGATGCAAGCATACAGATGCATAATAAACATATTTTCCTGTTTCTTAGCAATAGTGAAGCAAGTGTAGAAAACAAACCTGAAGCTCTTAAATGTCCTGTAAATGTTTAGTAAAAAAAAAATATTTTTCTTCACACTGCAAATAAACATTTGGTAGTTTTTCATATATTTTTAAAAATGTTGGTTTTATTTGTGTAATGTTTTATTTGGCTTTGTGGGGATTCTGGTAACTGTATCCTGCTTTTTATATGTTTTCTATTGTCTTTTCTGTAATCTAGGACTTTTTTCTGTAATCTACTGGGTATTGTTAGCTGCACATGACTGGGAATAATGGTTGTTAACTGTCAATGTCTTCTGTATGGGGCCTTTCTTTAAAGTGTGGCTTAAAGGGGCATTTTTAATACAGAAAAGAGTATTAGAGACTTAAGATATTACGGTAAGTTACACCAACCAGTTTTTCAAAATCTTTTTTTTTTTTTTTTTTCCCCCAAACTGCAAGGGACTCCTAGCCACTTGTTATATTATCTAATAACTTGCTCAGCACGCTACACAAAAATATATTAAGCTGCCAAAACATATTTCCAAATCATTGACAGTTGCAAAAGTTTCCAAAAAATGAGCAAATTGCTATTAACAACACAACATTTAGGAATACAGCCCTCAGTGATGTTAAATGGACAGAGCTCAACATCATTTACAAAATGATTTGTTATCAAACTCTTTATGGTGTGATGAAACCTCTTACTATTCATGAAAATGAATTCAACCTAACGTGTTTGGAGTAAATAAAAGCTTGCATGTATTTTAGCGTTACGCTGTTGTTGCTTATTATCTTCATTTCATTGGTGGTTCTTAAGTTTCAAAATATCTGTGCAAGTATTTAAAAACACAGCATATGCTGCCAATTTTACATCTCAGCTTTATGTCTCACACAGTCATTCTGCAATGGTAGTAAATTGATAATATGGTAGGACAGACTGCTCATTATTTTTTGCATGAATTTGAAGATGGAGTTGTGGCAGAGGGGCTGGGTGTCTATGGAGGTTAGGAGGCAGAAAGGAGACTCAGAACTGAACTGCAAGTTTATTTTTCTTAAATCAAACTATATACAAAAACACAGCTCACAGAGCCAAAATAAAAAGGTTAAACAAAAACAAGTCATGAATACAAAATGAAACAGAAAATCCCTCACCCAAATCTTGCATGATCACAGTGGGTTTTTAAATAAAAATACAGGAACATTTGTTTCTCTTCCTGTAGCACCAACCTCCCTGTTCCCAGCTCCCTGGTCATCTCCCAAATTGACTTTTTAAAAGGACCTAGCTCTTACTAATTATCACCAATTATTCTATTTGGAACAGCCACATTCTCACATGTTTTTGGCAGGGACAGGAATTAACCCCATCCCTGCCAACCACCACCACCAAAACACAAAAAACACCCACACTATTTCCAGGCAGAGCTCTGGGGTGATTATGTATTATACATGGTACAGAGATATTTAGCAAGCAAGGGTGCAATATCATACCTCTAGTCATTTTGCATTTTGTTATCCATAACAAAACATTTGGAACTACACTACAATTTAAACTGGCAACTAATGTTATCATAGAAAGATATAGGCCTAGATATTCAAAGCGATGCGCTATCCCCTCGCAAAATCTGTGCATCGCAAAAATGAGTGCTTTTGCACAAAAATTGATATTTTCCAACATGGCACAAAACAGTTGGAAAATAGCAGTCTTTTGCTCAATTCGCAAATGTGTTTGTGCCTCACAAAACCACCTGCGCATTCAATACCACTATAGCAGAAATGCACAAGAGCTATGCGTGAATGCGCAGAATTGGAATACTACACGATGTAATGGAAACCTTAAGTGCATTTCAAGCCTGTCACGCTTATCACAAAACTTAGCCATTTTCATTCAAATTTGGCCTTCGGCGCAATTCAAATATTTTTGTGCTTAAGCATATACAATTTGCCCACATGCATACATTTGAATCTAATGTTTATCATTATCACAGGCATTAGCATTGCTAATAAGCTAAATATTTAAAGGACCATCACAGATTCTACGGAATTCAAACAGATGTATGTATCTATGCTGTGCTGTTTGCTGGGAAGTGAGTTTATGATTTCTCTACTTCTGTCTCCATAATTTTGACAGGTGTCTCAGCAAATATGAGTACATGTTACCTATTCTAATTAATTTACATTTTTTGACTTTCTTGTTTTCTGTTAAAGTATCTTCAGTTTTTTTTTGTTTCTCAGTATTAGCCGTGATCCCGTTTATCAAACCGCTATTGCTGCCTGCCTGGACTGATAGTCAGATTTATCCTGTGACCCTTTAATGCCCTGAGACATGGAGTAATGGAATTTGCGATTCCTTTGTAAATTGTCTGCTAATGGACTCTGTGCAAGGATTCGAATAAAGCCAAGATAATTCTATTATATCCAATAGTTATGCAGTCCATTGTAATTTCACAAGACTTTGCAGATATCCAGCTGTAGTTTCTCTGGATGGATTTGAGTTGGTATTCATCGAGGAATGGTTATTTATAATAACAGTACACACCCCTATTTGACTAAGCATGTCTAATTTGTGGCCCTACACCCTATTGACAGTGGTATTGTAGGTGTTTCTGTATGTTTTGCCCTGCACCCTACATACTGTGCTTTCATAACATAGTCCCTTTGTGTATCACATATACACACAGCCTCTTGTGTGGAAACAGGTGACCTTTTCTGATGTGGTTTCTTCCTTCAATTGTCACCCTCGCAGATGCACGTATCTTCCACAACCTTGAGATTTCTTTCTGAACCACATTTCTTTCAGACCTTGTTATTGGCAAACACCACAAAATACATGACATACTTTAAAATGATAACCTTTGTATATGTCCTCAGAGATAATTAACAAAGACCGATCTGGCCCAGTTTCTGGTGGTTGAAGAAATGTACACAGATTGTTATTTGTGCATATTTCAATCTATCATCCTACTGTTTTTGTATGCTATCCTGATATTTACAAGTTTAAAAAACAATAAAAAGCTGCATATGGGCAAATTGCGAACAAAATATAAACATATGTTGAATTAATCAATTAAAAACATATGAGCCAATACCATTACATTTCCACGCGATTCAAAACTTGATTTCTTCTTTTACAAGGAGGGTAATATACGGGGGACTGATAACGCACTCGTAAATATAGTTGTGTGGCTAACAGTGTAGGGGTTGGACAACTGCTGTAAATGGAGCCACCCTGATCAGCTAGACACGTTTAAATAGTGTTCTAGGGCACAGTGACTATTCCTCCAAAAATGACTTGCAACAGGGAGACCCTGCATTTATATATTACAGAATACTAATCAGGGATTCCCATTAATCATTAGCCCTACATGTGTCAGGCGCTTCCACTTCCTGCCTTTGATTAATGATATCTTAAGTTCTCTGCTTCCTCGGCTATACTAACAAATAAACACATTTAACACCACATGTGTGAAACTCTGGAATGATGAAGATTAATAAATAACCCTGTTTAGCTTACCTTTAAAATGCATTCCAACCTTAGATTCAGACAGCCTTAAAATACCCTGCATGTTCAATCCTTCAGTTTATTTCAACTAGCATTATTGGTCAGTCGGTATCAGTCACATCATTTTACCAAAACGTTGCCCTGTTTTGCGTAAACTCAGAAGTCTACCACTTTCTGCGTAAACTCTTTAAGACTTTCGTTCTGCTGACTGCACTGATGCTGCGTGTAACCAATAAGAACTTACTGACGAGCCGGTAGGGAGGAGCTTATCGTCTTGCATTCATGAACGGATGTTAGTCGAGCTACTGAATGTATAGTAAGCACACAGTTTAGTTGCACTATGGCGGAAGAAGATGATCCGGTGATTCGGACTTTACAGAGCCTCAGGGGAAAAATTTGTAAGTACTGTATAACTAACAGCTTCTTTTTTTGTAATACTCCCAAGTGCATTTTAAACGGAAAGCCAGAAAGACGGGCGTGGCATGAGCAAAGTTGTCCCGCATTGTGCAGTGCTGGGGAAAAACTAGGCATAAGAACACACCAACCCCGATTTAAAGAGACAAGCCGCAAGCGGGCCTGACCAACTAAAAACAGTTAACTGATTTGTGATTCATTATTTAATACATTGTGGCTTCTGGATATTAAGGCTTGCTTGATGTACTGTTTTTGGTTTAAAAATAAAAAAGGGTCATGTCTTACTGGCTTACAATACATGTTCAGAATAGCTTAGCTTTTAAAAGTTGCACTGCAGTAGTACCGGTGGCAGCTGTAATTTGAGTGTCCGTATTTTTCTGTCAGTTAGGCATGTGTAATGATAGTGTGTTATAACTGATGTTCATTTCTGTGTATCTAATATTGTTTTCCTCTAAAAACGTATTATTAAGATTTTGTTGAACGAAACTTGCAAAACTTGTCAGGAAATTGGCTCATTTTTTACTAGATACTGAAACTAGTTGCGGTAAAGACATTTCTGTTTGTTAAACTGAAGATTGAAGAATGAATTAACCAGGCACCTTAGCAAGCCCTGGTAGATAAGACTAGTGTCTGAATTTATCATTTCATGCTTGCAGTTGCAATATTTGTGCACCTACTGTACTTTTTAGAGGCGGGATGTTGTGGTTTCCTGGTAGCTGTCAATGTTCAATAACATAATGTCAGACAGCAACAAAAAAAGGCATTCTCTTTACAGGTAAGGAAGCATGCAAAACCTGATGATTACCATACAAGATAATAATTATGGATTTCAGTTTTTGTGTCCATGTAATTCAGAAAAATATTTCTAATGGATTGTGCTGTAATAAATACTATCGGCAACATAATTAATAGTCTTGGGTTAGATTTATGATGACATTTCCAATAATAGATTATTGGCAAAAATGTTCAAGACAATTACTAATATCTTGTTAAACCCTATCAATTCTGACTTCATCCCTAGTTACTGCACTGTAGTAGTCCCTTTCTTGCACACAGTTGTTTATTTTGTTTGTTTTTTGTGCGCTGTCTATTTGAAGTAAAACCACAGTGGAGACTAAATTAAAGTAATTTCCACTCCCCACCTACCACCCCCCAAAAAATCTCTTCATGGCTGAATCAGGGTCAAGAAGGTTGAGTGGGAGGAGAGGAACAGTGGAGCTTGTGTTTCTTGTGTTTTAACTGCTTGTCAGAAACACCATGTCGACTATAACGCCACTATAGATAATAATTTTCCTGTAAATAATGGAGACACAAATGATGATAATATTGCAATAATCAAATGTTACAACCATAGCCAGCTAGATATGTATTAGAATTAGGCCCAGTGTTGTGTGTATTCAGGGATTAAAGGCCTGGAATATGGCATACCAAGAGCACCATGGCTAATGCAGATGTGCAGATTTGATTATTTTTTTTTACTGATGGGGATGGATCTCTATCTTATAGAAAAAACAATTGGATAAACTTGACTTTTCAAGACAATCTGCGTATGTTTTTGAAAACCCATACAGTATAGATCATTTTATCCCTCATCAGAATGCAAAGTGCAAACCACTTGATTTCTTCTGGCTAGATTGTAAGTTTAGATAGAAATGCACAAGCTTAAAAAAAATTTATACATTGCCAGTTGCAACATAGGACTCTTTCAGCAAGCACAGTTTGAGATTTTAAAAATGTGGAGTGGTGCCAATGGGCATCCAAGATGTGGCAATCATGCAGAGATGTCCTTAAATGAAACTGATGGGTATCAGAATTTAGTTGAACGTTTCCTTAAGTAAATCCTGAGGGGATGAATTTGTGAAATTAAACATAAGCATACTGCAGCCTAGCTTTAGCCAAGAATTAGAAATGAAAAGCAGAGTGGAGATACTGTATAGGGAGAGATTCACTCAGCAGAAGTGCAACTTGTTCTAAACAGAAAAACAAACTGGTAATGTTACAAATGAAACTAGCAACAGCAAAGCTGCACTGTCTCCTTGAATTAACAAACCAAATTAGTGATTTAAAGTTTGCAACATAACCAGTTTGTTTTTTCATTTAGAAAATAATGGATTATGAGAAGCTGAAATATTTTTGTTGTAAAGTGACCCTTTAGTAGGAGATCCATATTTACAGTAATTGGCTGATCCATATTTGTAATTTGGTACTTGTATCTTTATACTTGTTTTTTTTTTGTACATGTGCAATGTTTTGTTACAATAATGATTTACTAGATGCATGTCAAGCCGTTAAAGGATCCCAATGTAATGGAAAGAAAATATTTCACTTGTATTACAGATGGACTCATAATTCCTTCAAACCAGCACGTGCTTATTTCAGCCTCCTGTGTGTACTTATTTCTTGTGATATGTTTTTGATTATCTAATGCATGCAATAAATAATAAAACATTGTACAGAAAATAAAACAGGAAACATTCCAGAGAAGACTTAAGTTAATAAAAAAAAATAATAATTTAAACGTTTCTCGTCATACAGTAACACAGTAGTGTAGCTCGATGCAAAAGAGAAGTTACCGTGTCATTCTTCCTGCTTGTTTCTGATCTGCGTGAACTACAATTGGGTGACTAACTTGCCAGTTCAATTCACTAAAACTAAACATGAGTTAATGAAACACTGGTAGTGAGTGATAAGATGTGAAATGTATCAACTTTAAAGAGCCTGCAAGTTTATAACACAGTACTGAATTTAAATGAGGACTTGAATTAAGAGAAAGATATGATAGGAAAAAATGTAATTGTGTCAAAGGAAATAGACTTTCAAAGCAATTAACCACACAGATTTTATTTTTCAGAAAACACATCAAAAGGTTTTTAAATCTGCTGAAATGAAAGTGTAGGGAAAATATTTACATTTGAACCTGTATTGGTGAGCGTTTCCCTATAAACAGTTCTGTTTTGATTCTGTGAGCTACAACAGGGCTTCCAGGTCACTTTTGAAACCACCTGCAAGTGTAAGATAATGTGTGAACATAAAGGGATTGTAAGTTCTGTTTTGAAGCTACTTTAAGAATGTACACAAACATGGAGGGGTTCCCAATCGATTAAGTGTGGCTGAATGTTGTGAACTGTCACCCATGAATCCTACTTTATCATTACATTGAAACTGGTTGTGGGTTTTGAACCTGTTAGAGAATCATGCTGCTCTCCCTATGGTTTTCCATCGATGAGTAAGAGAAGGTTTTATTACCCAAGAGCCAATAACAACTACGGTCAGCTACACAGATAGATAGTTATGAGGGCTGGGAAATAGCCTGAGTAAACAGATAGTGAGAATTAATTTGCGAACTATCACTGTTTCACCATCCCTCGTATTCTAGCACCTGAAGGCAATTGATGATAACATACTGTGGTAAAAGAGATGTCACACTGCCGATACAATGGATGCAATGCTTGCTTTCGATAATTTATTTGTTCTATACTTTTATTTAGTTTGTATTAATCAACCAAGCTGTTTCCACACTGACGGCATAGCAGGACTGTGCAGTATATCTTATTAATATGGAAGTACTGTAGTAAAAGTTACAGTAAATTATTTGCAGAAAAATGATAAGGAACTTGGGAGACTGTTTGGCTAAAGAGAGTAATTTTGGTTATATTACTGCTTTAAGATTACAATTTTATGTAGTGCCTTTCATAGTGGACCACCATCACAAAGCGCTTTACAGAGGAAGGCTGTGAATTGTGCAGTATATGCAGAGTCACTTACAATAGGACATTGATTTAACATCTCATCCGCAGGATGGAGCAGAAGGAGGTTAAGTGACTTGCTCAGGGTCACACAGTGAGTCAGTCAGTGGCAGAGGTGGGATTTGAACTGGTGACCTTGTGGTTACAAGCCCTGGACTTTAACCACTGGACCACACTGCCTCCTCCTTAAAGCTAGTTGTAAAATGCTTTATGCAACAGCATAAACATTATTTTATGTAGCTATTGATTTTCAGTGATAGCAGGGTACTATGTTTTACAATATTGTTTCATTGACCAAGGAATAAAGTAACTGAAAGCTTTTCAACAGTATGTTCTGTGTGCAGTGAGCAATTTAAATAACAGAAATGCCTATCACAAAACACTGACACTCGTATTCAGAAACAATGTCTATATTTCTTCTTGTTGGTCCTCAATATTTAACTGACATTGTATCTATATGCAGTGATTCAAAAGGTAACCAAATCAATGCACATCAGCTGCCTGATAAAGCTTTACTGAATTATTTTGGCAGTGCATGCAGCAAATACAGTGTTTGCCCACATTTAGCAATTAATTGCTAAATACCTGCTTTTATGAAACAAATGCAAATGGCTGTACAGTATCGCCGTAGTTAGAAAAAGATACCGTAGCTGCATTAAAATTATATCATAAATAAAAATCCCTACAAATTTATACCCCTCGCTAGGATCAGGGGAGGTGGCTGAACACTGGCACACAGATACTGTAGTTGGAATTATCAGAACAGAAGACGCTCCTGTTTACAAAGGGAAGGCTGTCATCGGCAGATGCCCAGAGCTGTGGTTTGTCAGTGGCCAGTCCTGGGACATTCTGGCTCTGTGTTTAGCACTGTCTGATGACTAGATTATTATCCAAGGTGTCCAGTGGTCTGCAATTGTATTCAGTCTGTACTGCGTGACATAATTCTGATCGTTTCTGTAAACAGTGAGCAAATATTTAGTGAAACAGAGTTCATTTACTTTTCAGATGAAAAGCATTTTTGTGCAATGTTCATAATAGTAAATGAAGTATGCTTACACGCAGTTACAAAAAAAACACAAAAAAAAGCAAGGGAACTCGCCATTATTTGTCTGTCTGGACAAATCAAATTGGTAACTTTTTTGATGTACTGTAGCCACTGTGGTTTATTAAATGTTCATGCCATACAGCAAGCAGAGATTGAAATTGGCCATGGTTACAATTCTTTATAACCTTGAATGCATACTGCTGTAAACTAAAACTACCGTAAAGACAGATTCCAAAAGGCAATATGGGGACCACCCACTCAATAGAAGGAAAGCCTAGTATTCAGAAATTGTTTTGGAAATAGCTAAACATGTGTATTGGTATTAGTAATAACATTGTGCATGTTTAAATGTGGGGGGTATTTGCTTAATAGAATTATTTTATTGTCACGCCTGTTTGATGTACTTCCCTTTTTTCAAATTTATGATGGTCTGTGATTGTGTTTGGGGTTCTTGCTCTGACTTTGTCTCCTAGTTTGGAGGAAGTTGATACTTTTGACACGTCAGATTTGTAATACAGTACACGTGCACTAGATGTTTTTAATTGCTGTTAATTTGTGTTAAGTAAATACCTGGACTTTTATATTTTATTAACAGACTGTATAACCTGGATTTGAAGATGAATGAACACAGTTGAATAAATTTACACTTTTTTTTTAATTAACAGGTGAAGCAAAGAACTTGCTTCCATACCCTGGACCCAACAAGATGAGAGATTGTTTCTGTACAGTAAGCCTGGACCAAGAGGAGGTCTTCCGCACCAAGGTTTTTGAAAAAAGTTTAAGGTAATATTTTATCTACACAAGTTATTTAGCTTTGTCTCTGTCACCCAGCATTTAAGTCAGTCAGGACAACCATTAACTAAATATTCAGCAACATGTTTTTGATGTCCATTTTGTGGCAAACTAATTGCTGGACTTGTATATTCTGAATAATGTATTCATACGGAGTGCTTTCAAGATACTGTGCTACTGTATATTGATTCTTAAATGTTTCTTTTGCAAATTAATGTGCAGTACAGGCATTGTGGCGCATATTGTAGCTTTGAGATTATTTTCTGAGTTAACATTCAGTTTGCTTTAAAAGTATGGCCTTCTTAACGTCACCCAAAATTGAGTTGGTATATAGCAGCTCCCACAATTAAATCTGAGTATGTTTATCTATCACAGACAGACCTTAGTACTGTGGGCTTTAACTTGACAATGGGGTTTTGCACTGCTGGCTGGGTTGCATCAGACAAAACTAATAAATCTAGGTCTCATATTTGTTAAGAAAGAATTCAAGACCCTTGTTGTGGTGCTACTTCTCTGTGTTCGTATTCTGTATTGCTTGTAGTGACCACCCACCATTAAAAACTGCATTTAAGGGGGGGCTCCTGAGTGGCGCATCCAATAAAGGCACTCTGCGTGGAGTGCAGGATGCGTCCTGTAGCCTGGAGAGTGCAGGTTTGACTGTGACCGGGGGTTCCTAGGGAGCGGCGCACAACTGGCCGAGCGCCACCCGGGTAGGGAGGGATTAGGTAGGCAGGGCAATCCAAGGTTCACCACGCACCAGCGACCCTTGTAGGTGACTGGGTGCCTGCGGGTCTGCAGTGGAGCTATTCAAATCTGTGTTGTCCTCCGGCACTATAGGTCTGGTGGCTTCGCTGTGGATCCGCAGTGCGAAAAATGACAGATTGGCAGGAACACGTTTTGGAGGATGCGTGTTTCAGCCTCCATTTCCCGAGTCTCCGGGGAGTTGCAGTGGTAAACCGGGATAAAAATAATAATTGGGCATTCCAAATTGGGGAGAAATCCGGGGTAAAAACCATTGGCGACGACTAAAAAAAAAAAATCCATTTAAAATATTGTGTACTTATATTAAATTATGTTCTGGAACATGCATGCATTCCAGACAAAGGAATAGGCAGGTCTTCAAAGAAATTGAAACGAAAAGGGATGCATGAGTGTAACAGGGCGAGCAGCCCTGTACATTGTTTTGTGTTATTTTTAGAACGAGGGTTCATCCTCCGCCCCTGTGCAAAGTATTGTTTTTGTTTTATTATGATTTATTGTATTTATGACGGCGAGCGCCGTATGTTTGTTATTGTTTCGTTTATTTTTAAAACGTGTCCTGGCAGAGGCGAGATCGGTGCTCGTCCTCTGCCAGGAGTAATAATTAATAAACTCGTGCAGAAGGTGAACCATCTCCCGAATTAATTACGGGATTAATTTTGTTGCTAATTGGGAGATGGTTCACCTTAATAAAAGCCTGCAGCTCTCCAGTTCAGGGTGGGTGATAGAGACGGAGAGCGAGAGAAGGTTTATTTAAAAACGAAACAATAACAAACATACGGAGCTCGCCGTCATAAATACAATAAATCATAATAAAACAAAAACAATACTTTGCACAGGGGCGGAGGATGAACCCTCGTTCTAAAAATAACACAAAACAATGTACAGGGCTGCTCGCCCTGTTACATATCCCCCCCCTTGTGCAACGCACACATGGCCCCAACGGCCACCTCCCCCCTCAGTTTCAAAGTCCCGGACGAGGGGGAAGAGAGTTGCTTCTGGGGGGTGGCCATGGTGGAATCTCCGGCACCCCCCAATTCTTCGTGGCCGGCAGCTCCCTCTTCTGGGGCTCCCTCCACACTCTCTCCTGCCGCGAAATTGCGGCTGGGGGAGCTGGTCTCCTGACCTTCCCCCTCCTCTTCATGGCCAGCAGTTTCCCTCCGTGGGGCTCTGACCACACAATATCCTGCCGCGAAAGTGCGGCTGGGGGAGCTGGTCTCCTGACCTCCCCCCCTTTCTTGATGGCCGGCAGCTCTCCTCCGTGGGGCTCCGACCACATGACCTTCGGCCGCGAAAGTGCGGCTGGGGGAGCTGGTCTCCTGACCTCTCCCCCTTTCTTGATGGCCGGCAGATCCCCTCCGTGGGGCTCCGACCATAGCGTAGTGATCCCAGGCGAAGCCGGATCTCTGGCGACCCCAGGCGACGGCAGCGGACCCTCGGGAGGCGACGGCAGCGGACCCTCGGGAGGCGACGGCAGCGGACCCTCGGGAGGCGACGGCAGCGGACCCTCGGGAGGCGACGCAGGACCGGCAGCAACCCTAGGAGACGCAAGGGAGACACAGGCGACCCAAGGCGATGCCGACGGCGGGAGGGGAGCCCCTGGCCATGAAGGCGGCAGCAGGAGCTCCACTTCTCCCAATGGTGGTGGTGGAGGTAGAGGTAGCTCCTGCTCCTCTCCTCCTGACAGTAAAGGCGGCAGGGGCTCCTCCTCTTCTGGCGGCCAAGGCGGCAGGGGCTTCTCCCCTTCTGGCAGCCAGGGCGGCAGGGGCTCCTCCCCTTCTGGCGGCCAAGGCGGCAGGGCTTCCTCCCCTTCAGGCGGCCAAGGCGGCAGGGCTTCCTCCCCTTCAGGCGGCCAAGGCGGCAGGGCTTCCTCCCCTTCAGGCGGCCAAGGCGGCAGGGCTTCCTCCCCTTCAGGCGGCCAAGGCGGCCAAGGCGGCAGGGCTTCCTCCCCTTCAGGCTCCGAAGGCGGCAGGGCTTCCTCCCCTTCAGGCTCCGAAGGCGGCAGGGCTTCCTCCCCTTCAGGCTCCGAAGGCGGCAGGGCTTCCTCCCCTTCAGGCTCCGAAGGCGGCAGGGCTTCCTCCCCTTCAGGCTGCGAAGGCGGCACCTCCCCTTCTGGCAGCGAAGGCGGCTCCTCCCCTTCTGGCAGCGAAGGCGGCAGGGGCGCCTCCCCTTCTGGCTGCAACAGGGAAACCAGCAGGCATGTTCCCTCTGCTGGCAGTGGTGGAAGCGGAACCAGCAGGCATGCTCCCTCTGCTGGTGGTGGTGGTGGTGGGGGGAGCGACATGTCGTCCTCCCACGGAGACGGAGGTGGCACCAGCAGGTATTCTCCCTCTGCTGGCGGAGGTGGGAGCGACTCACAGTCCTCCCAGGGCGGTGGAACCAGCAGGAATGCTCCCTCTGCTGGCGGAGGTGGGAGTGACTCACAGTCCTCCCACGGCGGTGGAGGTGGAACCAGCAGGAATGCTCCCTCTGCTGGCGGAGGTGGGAGCGACTCACAGTCCTCCCAGGGCAGTGGAGGTGGAACCAGCAGGAATGCTCCCTCTGCTGGCGGAGGTGGGAGCAACTCACAGTCCTCCCAGGGCAGTGGAGGTGGCACCAGCAGGTATTCTCCCTCTGCTGGCGGTGGTGGAAGCGGAACCAGCAGGCATGCTCCCTCTGCTGGTGGTGGTGGTGGGAGCGACATGTCATCCTCCCATGGAGACTGAGGTGGCACCAGCAGGAACTCTCCCTCTGCTGGCAGGTACCTGGGCTGTGGACCTTCGGCCTTCCCCTTCTTGGGCCGTGGACGCACCGACTCCCCCCTCTTGGGCCGTGGACGCACCGACTCCCCCCTCTTGGGCCGTGGACGCACCGACTCCCCCCTCTTGGGCCGTGGACGCACCGACTCCTCCCTTTTAGGCGCAGGACGTTCGGGCTCCTCCCTTTTAGGCGCAGGACGTTCGGGCTCCTCCCTTTTAGGCGCAGGACGTTCGGGCTCCTCCCTTTTAGGCGCAGGACGTTCGGGCTCCTCCCTTTTAAGCGCAGGACGTTTGGGCTCCTTCCTTTCCAGGTCCGTGTTCCCTCTCTGCCTCCTTCTCCTCACCTTCCGCTCTCTCCCCTCTCGCTCCTGGTAGACCCAGTCGATCTGGGTCATCCACTCCTCTCCCTGGTATTGGGTGGGGCAGATGGCCACGGTGTGCCCAAACTCCCCACAACCAGGGCACCACTCATTCACCACAACAACCCCTGGTGGCCGCTGCTGCTGTCTCCTCATCCTCCTTCCTCCCATCCTCCTCTTCAGTCTCCTTTTCACTCCACACAATCAAAAAACGAGAAAGAAAAAAAAAAATGAAAAAGATGCAGTACCCTCTTCTGCCTGCGTCCTGGAGGCGCTGCAATCCCACGCAGGACACCACGTGTGACAGGAATGGCTGAGGGTCTGACGTCACGGCAGAAGAAGGGACAACAAAAACAAAAAGGTATTGTGCAGTGGCGCGGGCGCCGTTTTATTTAAAGAATCCAAAAATAAAATAAATATTTCAAACAGAAAGCACTCGCTCACAGAGCAAAAATAAAAGGGTAAACAAAAACAAATCACGAACACAAAATAATAACTGCAACACAGGTCAGGCTGGGCAGATTGCCTTCACTGTTCCTGTAGGCTATGCTTTAGTTTCTCTCGTTTCTCCGTCACTCCTCTCGCACACTCTCCTTCTGACACCCACCCTGAACTGGAGAGCTGCAGGCTTTTATTAAGGTGAACCATCTCCCAATTAGCAACAAAATTAATCCCGTAATTAATTCGGGAGATGGTTCACCTTCTGCACGAGTTTATTAATTATTACTCCTGGCAGAGGACGAGCACCGATCTCGCCTCTGCCAGGACACGTTTTAAAAATAAACGAAACAATAACAAACATACGGCGCTCGCCGTCATAAATACAATAAATCATAATAAAACAAAAACAATACTTTGCACAGGGGCGGAGGATGAACCCTCGTTCTAAAAATAACACAAAACAATGTACAGGGCTGCTCGCCCTGTTACAATGAGTTTATACCGTAACTGTAAAAAAAAAAGGTATACCTGGCCATATATAGTGCAGGTGGTATGGTTGTGTATGGAAGTTGCTGGTTGTCTGCATGATACAGTTACATTTTTTACTTCCAAACAAAGAACCACACTTCCATTTATGATCAAACTTGCCAAGTACAGTATTAAGCACATGTTATTGAAGGCATGAAAATACAGTACAGCATACTGAGCCATCCGTCTGCAGGTCTGTATGTCACACATTCCTTAAAGATGACAATCTGCAGTAGAAGAACAGTAAGCAGGGAATTCAGTTTCTTGAATTGAATGGATTCCCATTCAAAATCTTTCATGTTCCTTGTTCTGTTATTTCTCTTATTTTAATGATGACTTCCTGTGGCAAAGTGGTTTGCAGTGCGCCGGTGTAGAGGTGATGCAATGCTCAAACAAATGACAAACAACAAAGTTCACGGTCCAAACAATCCTTGATTGGTTTGTAATCCAGATCACTTGGCGACCGTAAATAATAGAAACTGGCAATACACAGCAATGTGTACTGCACAGTTAAAACCACGGGGTTCAGTCCTGAAAGTCCAGAGTGAGTGCTATATGTGCAAGTGGTAAAATACATTTTATAGTTAACAGTAGTGCAGTGCTGTCCAGCCTTACGCGACAGCTCCAGGATCGTGTTAGCCATCTAACTATGACAAATTAGTACAATTAGAATGACAAACATAAAACACCCACGGTTATTTTACAGTCCTTCACAACCATAACAAAGGAACAGTTCGCTTTGCCACATCCCCTTTTGTACCTTCAGCCATGCCCCCTTGGTTAGCGAGTGCTATTGCTTTTCCTCCAATCCGCTATTGCCACATCGCCACCCGTCTGGGGCGATGACTTGGTGTACTGTGGCTCCGCCCCCTTTTTAGATGACCGACTTCCACCTTTCCCAGGAATGAATTGCCAAACCATTCAGTCCAGGACGCACTGTTCCTTTTACACAACCAAGATTCATTCTTTCTCTGTCACAGCTCCCCACTGTAACTTTTATGTTGATCTACAAACCTCATTTAGCAGATAAAGCTCTTAAGTTGAAAAAAAAAACCATGATGATCATGGTTAACATCACATCTTAGTAAACTGTTTGCTGCGGCTTCACCTAGATTTAATAATTATGTAAGTACCTGTAATGTTGAGATTCTATTTCCACGCTACAGTTTGTAGATACATGCAGAAAACAAAAATGTACAATACACAAATATGTACTACTTTTATTTTTAAACATAAGCATCATTAAAAATGTACAATTTCAATACAATACTTTTTTGTATGTTCTGTTTCTTGCCCTTCAGTGTCTTACCAGACGGTTTTACCCTTGCTGGTACAGTAAATGTAATGGCTTATATCTTGGCCAGAGAAGTACAAGACCACCACACAATAAACTAATTAACACATAATGATGTATTCAAGGGATTTTTCTTTAGGTAACTGCTTTGTTTAGAGAAAATCAAAACTCTGAAAACCACACGTTGACAAGTAATGTACAAGACATCCTGTGCTAGGGTTACAGGAACTGATTTTCTTTTAATTTTTTTTTTTTTTTTTTTTGAGCGTAGACACTGAAATTCAGCACTGTTGTTCTTTGTGAATTGCTAATTTGTCTAGTGGTTTAGCAGCTACATTACAAGGGTGTGTTTACAAACTTAATTTAACACTTGTACTGTACAGTATATTCACACATTCATAAGTCTACAGGCCTCACGTAGTATGTAGTAGTATACGTTCCACCACGTTTAATTAAGTGGTGTTTTGAAGTGTTTTAAAAATCCAATAGCAGAGATGTTACAGTGGCTTAGAGGAAGCGTGTCCACCTACGCAGTTAATGCTTCCCCCATTTCCAGTCTATGTCTGACTAGTGTAATAGTTCTATGACATGGCTTCTTGGAATTTTAAAGAGTATTTGGAGATTATAATATGTAAGCTCAAACAGTGAAACGCTGTAAAAAGTCAATGAACTCCTTCCACCTAACGTGTCAGCAGACATTGATGTTTTTGATACATGTTTCTGCTCTCAAGTAGGTGGTGGTTTGGGGTGACAAGTAGCAGGTTAATTGTGGTATTACTGGAAAATCTTTTGTAGGCTACAAACCCTGACCTTCAGTATATGTTAACCTGTTTTGTTATTTTCATACTTGTTAAAGTCTCTTTTATAATTAGAAGGGTTTTATGTGTTCGCACATAACTTTGCAATGTACTCCCTTTTTTTTTTTACCCCACTGAGTAATAATATCCATCTCATCTGTTTTAATTTCTTTCACTCTATTATCTTTTCTAAAATTAGAAAATAAGTAGTAAACTAATTGCAGGTAGGGTATAAATGTACAGTATACTGTAGCGCTTGTATCTGATCCCCACATCTATGTAATTTACCCTGTGATGATAACCAAAGACTTGTATAGGCATGCTTTTGTTGTTTTTTTTTCAGGCACATTTGGTAGATGTTTTGTCTTCATGCTGCACTAAATTTCATGAGTCATTAAACTGAACTTGTACTGTATGGCTATTGCCAACATTTTTGCATCACCCTATAGAATTAACTAATTTTGCTTCATAAAGTCGAATGAAACCTGCTAAATAATGTAACGTTAACATATTGAATTATTTACCTCTTTGTAGTTTTCCATATCCTTAATGAAAAACTGACAATTTGAAAAATGACATTTCGAAATCGAACATGAAATACTGTACTACTATTATGGCTTCCGGTATACTTTTGCGATATCATTTTGTAGTTTCTTTGATTACTTGATTAAATAAAAGAGCTAAGTTATGTATATATTTATTATTTTTTTTGTTTTTTAAATAATGTCTCAATCATAAAATTCTAGGTGATGCAAAACTTTTAGCCATAGCTGTACACAGCATAAGTTTTTGGATTAGCGACACACTTTTAAGACCACCACAGCACACAGAGTGCTATAGATGAAGCTGTAATATACAGTACTATACATTAAATGGATTTGTAATTGACATCTTAGTATCCGTAGAGGGTAGCTTGAAAGTACTGTAGACTAGAGAGCCTGGTTTGTTCTGTTACAAGTATAATGTGATTTGTACTGTACACGATCCTGTATATCTATTGTATTGTTGGTGTCCCAGTCTCTTATAATCTATTGATATATATTTGTGCTGGGATGAACACAAGCTTTTCATGTTCGGATATTTGCTCATAATTTAAATATTCGTTCGGATATTCGTTCATTTTCAAAAAGTAATAAAAGCCATTATATTGCTCAGAACGCAGGCAGAGACCACATAGCAGCAGGGGCAGGAAGGCGTGGCGCTTGTGCGTGCCTGTGTTTTACAGCAAGACCTTACAGTAGCACGTCGAAGTACAAAAATGTCACAAGAGTAAAGAATACATTGCGTAGGCCTTACTTTACCCCAGTGAATTAATGCCAAAACAATGGATGCCAAATAGCAGTTCAAGTTAAATGTTGTTTTGTTTATTCCCGAAATAAATAGAACATAAAGTTGACAACGCATTTCAGAGGTCACGTTTACGCAGAATTCTGTGTTATATACGCAGGACATTTTAATAAAACGCAAAAAAAAGTAGTTTTATGCAATGCAACGTGTAAAAATGGTTCCACTGCTCCCTGCATCCTCTTTTAAAAACAAAAGCAGCAGAGGTCTTAGTATCCCATGTAGCACTGCGTAAGTCCCTGGTATTAAAGCAACTCAGTAATCTGTATCGGAGCATCTTACAACACTGATTTTTACGTCGTGAATGAGGGATTTTCATAAGGAAATGTTTCATGGTAAGCTTGTCTTTATGTCTATTTCTACTACCATTATTCATACTGTGTACTATTTTACATGTTAACTTCGTTAATCTGAAACAGTTACATTGGAAAGTAATATAATTATGTTGATGCAATATGCAGATGTTATGGTTGAAAACGCAGATTTTGTGATGGTATGCTTTTTACAAATGCACATTTTTAAAGGCTAGCGCGACCTCTGCTGCATTTCATTTCTTTTTTTCATTCCTTGCCATTGCCGTTTCTTCACAGTAAACAGTGGCTATAGACACATTTTCATGAAGTAATAACATGAGGTTTACTTGTGCCTAAAAAACAAATGTGGAAATGACATTGTAAAATGAAGGGGAAAAAGACTTACCTTTTTGGTTCTCGTTTATTACATTACACAACAAAGTCGCAACAAAAAATATATAATATATACAATCTATAAAAATCACTACACAACATTTACAGCAAGTTGGGCACTGTTTAAGCGAGGCATTTCAGAACAATGTGCTTGCCTCTTTTCTGTCATGAGATTCTCATTCGCGCTAAAACAGCACAATGCTTTTTTGACCCAGATAGCTTTCCATAGAGAGCACTGTGGTTACACGTGCAAAATCTTGTTTGTTTGCTTTTGCTGTCTTAAGTAGAGGCTCAAGAGCTGCTGTGTTGATCCCGGTGTTTTTTTTTTATTTATTATTATTTATATATATATATATATATATATATATATATATATATATATATATATATATATATATATATATATATATATATATAATATACTTTTGGCGAGACGGTAAATAAGTGCAAGGTATTTTTGTAATATCTAGCGAATACGAACATCTGAATTTTGTATCCGAATACATGTCAAAAAATATTCGCTCGAATATTAGAATATTTGTCCCAGCACTAATATATGTAGTCAGGTATGAAACAAACATTTTTAAAAATCTACGTGAAGGAGTTCCAATCCTTGTTCACTACACATTGGCTGAAACACAAAATAACAGGTTACTCTATTTTTTTTTCTTTAGCCCCTTCTATGGAGAAGACTTTTACTTTGAGATCCCAAGAACTTTTCAGTATTTATCCTTTTACGTTTATGCTAAGGGATTTATGCAAAGGGATTTGCCAATAGGTAAGCAATCCATTTACCCCTAGCTTGCTTCTCCTTGATTAGTGCATTTGTAATTTGTACATAACTGCATAACCCTCAGGGGTCACTGTTTTTTGGTTTGTTTACTAGTTTGTTTTATACTTTTAGGTAAAGTTGCAATTAGAAAGGAAGATCTCAGTAAATACAGTGGGAAAGAACACTGGTTTAGTTTGCAATCTGTGGATCCGAACTCTGAAGTACAGGTATAGTATGCTTCTATGATCATAATAGGGGAAGGAGTGGAGGGGAGGGGAGTGGTTTCCTTTTTAAGGTAAGTGTCAGAGATGTTTGGTTAAAGCAATGACACTGTTTTTTAAGATCCAGATTTAAAAAGTGTGTCACATTGTGTGCTGTATTTTGTTATTCTTTGATGTGCAGTACTACAGTAGCTTTTAAGCCCAAGCCCTCCAAATGAATGCTTATCTCTTTTCAGCAAAGCTAAATAGCATTGTTACCTTTTTTTGAAGTGTTGGGAAAGCACTGTCCCCACATCATGTTGTTTTTTTTTTTTTTGTTTGTTTTTTTGGGGGGGGGGGGGGGGTTTGGTGTTCTTTTAAAAGAACATTATTTTTGCCTCTGTTTTATTACAAGACTCTTTAAATTACAGGTACCCTTCCATTTTGACATAGATAAAAATAACAATGCAATGTAAAGATGTAAACATTTTATTGATCCTTTTTATTGCTGTTTAGCATACATACAGTAATACACAGGGCGGTGCTATATGTTGCATTTTAATTAACTAACTGTATATAACAGATGGCACCTCATATCACATATCATATGTGCATATGATACTAAAGCAAGTACAGTACATTTAAGAAAAAAGTAAGGACATAATGGTCAATTTGCAAACTTAAGTTTGGCTAGGTATTTAAATGGCACATTTACCATTCCAGGGCAAGGTTCACATTGAGATGAAACTCAACGAACTTATAACGGATAATGGATCTGTGTGTCAGCAGCTTGTAGTGCGGTAAGTCAAGTAGTTTCACATTCTTTCAATGAAAAATAAATAAATACAAAGTCTCCCCTTGTTCATTTATTATCAGGAGCGACATTTATTAAGGAATTACCTGTATTTCAACTTTTCCTAACAAAAGAAAATATACATTCCAGTATTTCAAAACAAACAAATCAACATGTCTTAATCGAGTTAAGGTCTTAACTAACTTAATATTGTTGCCATTTCTCTTTTCACTAGTTATTTGAGAATGACTTTACCCCATCTACCTAAGTAGTTAAATATGTTATTCAGACTGCACATGTGGAAACGTGGATTCTAAGAAATGTCTAAATATGCTTAGATTGCAAATTAAACTAGGAAGTGGTTAGGTCTGTACAGTTAGAAGTTGGATATGCTGCTGTGTCTGTTTATATTGTGACACTTCATTCTTAAGATGATCTTTGTAAAGTTTCTATACATCTCTTATCCTCCCTCCTCCTCCTAAAATACCGTTCCTTGTCATCCCATAAAATGTGTGTGTTTTTAATTCATGCCTTTATTCCACATGTCAATTGGATTCAATTAGAGCCAACTAAAGACAATAATATAATTTACCACATTAAGGACCATTTTTTTGTTTCTCATATCACGTGGAACTTTTTTTTAAATAATGAAAAAATATAAAGAAATAATGGAGTGATCTGTTTAAAAATATCAGCATATTCAGCACTTCCAGTTTACCCTTGATAAATTCAATAGGTTATAGATCAGGACTGTCGGACACAGTCCATAGTATGTCAGCATACCATTCAATGCCTTTCTAGTTTAAATAGCTGGTGCAGTCTGGAAGAACTGGAGTATTCCAATACATTCCACATGGAAGAGCATGCTTCTCGGAACTCTGATAATCTTCTTCGCGTATAATGCTGTATTTTGGTGTGGATTCCACGTTCATTGGCACCAAAATACCCCCAGACTCATATTCTGCCTCCCAACGGGGCACCAATGTACCCACGTCCGTTCTTAATCTTTTTTTTTTTTTAGGCTTCTGCACAGCCATTTAAACTAGTGTCTGCAAGTCTTTTATTCAAAGCTACAGAAACAGGTGTCAGAGACTGTGAAACCAACCATCCATGCTACATGTGCATTCATTGTTTTTAGTAGTTTTATTTTACTTAAAGAAAAAAATAGACCGAATTGCATAAATCTCTGGCCGTACGTTAAATCATCTTGACATTTTTGTAATCTAAATGAGTTAATGTGGTTTTAAAATCGATTTAGCATGAGCAGAGTTAGAGCTGCCTTTTTTTTTGTTTTGTTTTTTATAACGATACCTCCTGCAGCTTGGTTTCACTTCAGTGGTGTAACTACAATGTGACCTACCACACTAGTAGTGAATACATACCAAGGAGAAACTTGAAAAATTCAGCATATCCTGAATTTAAAGTATAACATAATAAGCGAAGAAACAAACCTTGGTTTGCAGCACTCCTTTATTAGTGCAACTATTAGCTGTTATTTATTGGACGTTTTAAAGCAGGGGGTTGAAATGTTTTTTTTTTTTTTCACTTGTAATCTCAATTCTCCAGCTGTTGTCCCTGCTGCTACATGCCTGTCCCGGGTCTCAGCCCATGCATGTCATGCATGTCAAAATAATCTGTTTGGAAAGACCACATTCTTTTTAAGAAGCTTTAAGTAAAGGGCTTAACTTTGGTTTGTTTGCGTAACTAATGAAAGGCTTTTAAGTAAGATCTTTTCTAAATGAAGCTTTTTACTTCCAAATCACATACAACACATCATAATAATATGAAACATAATATGAAGTTTGATCTGTGAAAATATTCTTTTGTGCATAAATAAAACAAACTGGGACCTTTTCAGCAGGTATAAATGACAGCGGATCTATCAAACAGCTATCGTTTACATCATAAATACAGTAGGATCTGTCATTTTTTCAGACAGGAATACACAGAGGAGACTTGTTAGATGTTTTTTTTCTTTTTCTTAGCATCGTCTCAAGTCCTGATATTTGGCTCCTTCTCCGTCAGGTTCAGTTGGGTAGAATGTCATGTTTCAAGTATAGTCACCTAATAGAGTTAAAATATCAGTCATAAAATGATTGTATATATTGGTCAGTATAGCTGTTAACATGTTAACTTCAGACCGAAATTCTGCACAAAAGCAGCCCTTTATGAATCAAAAATATATATATATATATATATATATATATATAATATATATATATATATATATATTTTGTAACAACTTGTGGACCTAGTTGGTCAAGTCAAAAGGAAATGATACCATCTGCACATCTAATGTGCAAACAGGAAGATGTACCTCCCCATCCTACAGACCGCAGTGGTTTTGGTTTGGCGTCATTCTGACACCCTGCAATCTCTAGAGTGATCGCAAACCCTCACAGCTTATTTAATGCTGTACACACACGTACATGAGCGCGTTCAACTATAAACCAAAGCCTTTTTTACAAAGACAGAAAACAAAATGACTTTTGACTCAGCTGTCGGCGTCAAGCATGACAAGCATCGTTAACTTCCTGTTTGTAACTTCTCCTTTCTTTACTTCTTCAAACAGTGTTTTTCTTTGTGTTTTTTTTTGTTTTTTAGTTTTTTGTTAATCTCTTATTGCTTTACTCATCAATCACGAATATGGCACATGTAATTCCAGTTTTCAAAGTGATGTGTGTGTGTGTGTGTGTATATATATATATATATATATATATATATATATATATATATATATATATATATATGTATATATATATATATGTAATACACACACCATATAAGAGACACCTGATATCCAACTTTCTGTGAGGGTTCAGTTTTTGTTTTAAAGCACCCGATGCAGTCTTTCCTTATTCCATTCTGTGTCTCCACCTCATATTAGATAAAATCTATATTATTCAGTACGGGTGCAGATTAACTAACTATTGATTAATTTGTCTTTATTGCAGAATAATTGAGTGCCAAGGCTTGCCACTGATAAATGGTCAAAGCTGTGACCCGTACGCAACTGTGTCTCTTGTTGGACCTTCTAGGTAAAACCTTGTTTAATAATTCAAATCTATTTAAAAAAAAAAAAAAAGTTATTTAATATGCTATCTGTTGAGTTTAAATGTCTTCAGGAGAAAGCAAGTTTGTTTACATAGACTCCACAAATGTGGGGCACTTTATTGGCATAACAAATAGAGGTCGGTCGTTATTTATGGAGGGAGGGGTAAAGCATGAATGCAAAGCTTTGCAGACCTCCACAGCTACTTTGTTTTGTAAGCAATCTTTCTAAACATTTCCATAATGTCTTTACTGATATTGCAGAATGTATCAAACATTTATCCTGTGACCAGAAATCAATGTGTTAGTTAAGCAACATGAACATTTTTGAGAGTGGTCCTTTTTAATAGGAACTAAATACACTCTTGAATGTAGTATGTTTTCATTACAAAAAATTATCAGCCAATATCTTGTGTAGTTTCTGTTGTGTTTTAAGAAACATTTGAGTAAGTAATTGAGCAGGAATGAAACAGACTTCATTTTTTAAAAATAAAACAAAATGAAATCCATTGCAATAGGTCGGATCAGAAGAAGACCAAGGTGAAGAAGAAGACAAGCAGCCCGCAGTTTGATGAAACGTTTCATTTTGAGGTAAACACTTTTTCTTTTGTCTGTATAAATGATAAAGGATTGTTATCGTTGCTAACTGTAATTGCTTGTCTAGCGTTTAAGGAGAGGTCTTTTATCACAGTATTTCTGTGGGGATAAGACCTCTTCAGAGAGATAATCTACAGCTATGGACAAAAGTTTTGCATCACCTAGAATTTTAGGATTGAGACATCAATAAAAAATAATTATATGAACATAATTTAGATATTTTATTTAACATCATGTAATTAAAGAAACTACAAAATTATATCACAGAAGCCTACCGGAAGCCATAATAGTAGTACAGTAAGTAGTCTGTACAGTATGCCACAGCTTACCTTGCATGTGTTTTTCCTATGTCCCGAGTTATTTATAGTGCCCTGTTATGTAAGAATACAAAAATGAGTTGCTGTGAAAATAATACTGATTTTCAACGCATAGAAACTATGTCCAGTTTATCTGAAAGACTTTCGACAGTCCGATATTGAGTGGTTCATCAATTCCGTTTTTAAAATTAATAATTAGTGCATTTCTGTTTGGTACTAAATTCTGTATATACTGACAGTAAATGTTGGTCATTGTAGAACCTGTAAGCATGGCTCAGAATATATTCACATTTGTAATTCCTTTTAATAGATATGCACTACTATACATATTGAAAAGTGAATGTGTTTTAAAGTTCTTCTTGTTCCTATAGGTGACAAGATCCAGCAGCTACACAAAAAAGTCACAATTCCAGGTTGAAGAAGAGGACATTGAAAAGCTTGAAATTAAGTGAGTGTATGGTTTTTAGCTCCTAGGAAAAGATGTGAGGTTGGTTGCTATTCAGCATACTTCCATGGATTTTATTTGTACATTTTAATCCATCAGTTCAGTAAAACATCTGTACATAATTCCTGCAGTATTTGCAATGTACAGTATGAAAGAATGATGTGCTTGCCTTGCATCCTTCTGTATATAGGGAAGGTAGGTAACGCATCACTTCATGTATGATTCTAAGAGATTCAGCACAGTTTTTCTAAAACTGGATTATAAATGTGATTTGCTATTTACATGCCTGTGACAATATTCAGTTTATTATTACTTTTTTTTCTAGCAGCGTCCTTAAGTCTCTTTCCTTACTTTTGCATCAGAAGGACTTCGCTGGTATTGCATTTCACATGGATTGATACAAATAAGAAAAAAAGGGAAAGTGTTTTTTTAAAATAAAATCAGTCTATTGTTTTTATAGTGTATTATAAGTTCCAACAGGACTGGCACTAATTGTTATATTCCTCTAACTGTCTCAGTTTGCAAACTGATATTTAAGTGAGGTAAGAGGTAGGTTATTAAGTGGGAGGAATATGCATGTGTGTGTGTTCATTTATGTGTTTAATGTTTGGGTTTAGTTTCATTAAAAAAAATACTGGCTAATAGATGCATGTGTGTTTTGAAATAAAAGCAAAACAAAATGATACAGTAGCTTATGTACAGATGCATTTTAACATTACTTTGCATTTATCTAAAATATGCAAAATATATATTTGTATGAGGTTACTATTAAATCCAGGTTATAGCATAGTTTGGGGGGGGGGGGGGGGGGGGCTGAGAGATTTAACAAAGTAATACTTTCTCTGTGTAAACAGCTGTGCTTGTGTGTTTGCGACCATGAAATTACAGTTGATTTCCAGACCCTGGAAGCACTGTATTTCCACTGAAGTTTACCTTTATGAGTAGCAGTTCAAATGTAGGCAGTGAATTAAAGACCATGTCGGTATGAGATACAAAGAAATTGCTCATTAATTATAACCCTAATATGGGTTTCAGAACTGGCATGTACAGTGTGTAATAGTATATTCAATGAACACACTTCTAAAATTTGCATAATGAGTATGGAAGTATGCCATCTACATTGTTATAAAGTTTTAGTCAAAATAATTATCAGTTATACTATAACTATTGTATTAATATTGGCCGTTTTTTATTAGTTAGGTACTGTTCTTGGATTTACTAGTAACCTTTTTTTTTTTTTTTTTTTTTTTTTTTTTTTTTTAAATAAACCTTTCTGTAATATATAGAACTACAGCTATTGACATTTACAATAACTGCCTGAATATTTTTTGGTGCCACTGTATGTGTGGGTTTGGATGTTTTTTGTTAATTATACAATCACAAACCCATTTTAAAAGATGGGTGTTGTATTTAATGTATTGTGTTTTAGCATTAATCATTCCTTGACAATGATTTGTTATGAATGATGCACTATTACTGCTATTATATTAACTTTTGTTTTTGGCTTAATATTTTTGGTGGGTTGCCTTGGTGTTGTATATTATTGCTGTCAGTGAGTTATTGTTGTTTTCTTTCTAGGGTGGACCTGTGGAACAATGGGAACCTTGCACAAGATGTTTTTCTGGGAGAGACCAAGGTATCGGTGAAGGTTTTAAGAAATGATTCGTCTCATCAGGCTTGGTAAGGGGTACAAAAAAATAGTCGAACAGTTTGAATGAACAGTCCCTATCGCTAAACTGAGACGGTTGAATTAAAATATATATATATATATATATATATATATATATATATATATAAATAAATAAAATAACAGTAACACAGTCTCAGAGTTTACTGTGAGTTGCTTATTTGTAGTTTTGTAAGATCACCAAAGGCTACAAAAATCAGCCCTCTGGGCAGCTGAGCAAAAATACAACAGGAAGCAAAAAAGAGAGATGGCAAGACAGCCCTCTACTTGACAGTTTGAATAATTAACAGACGTCAGTTCAGATTTATTGAGTACTAGCTGAAGTACCCAGCGTTGCACGGGGAAATTCAATATTTCAATATTTTATGCAGGACAAATTGGGGAACGGTAGCCTTATGGTTTCCTATAAGTTACCGATCTTGGGTGTCGCACAATGCGCTCGAAGGACCCCTTTCCCTTTTTTTAACTTTATTATTTGGGGGGTTTTGCCATTTTTAAATTTTAAATTATTTTTTTTTTTTTTGGTTTTGTGGGTTTCTTTAATTTGAGATACATGGATACTGCAGTGATCCAGCAATGGGGTTACTAAATAAAGTACCCTGGGGATCAAAATTTTGGATCCAAACATAGCCCTCGACCTTCCCCTGGATGAAAGAGGAAGCCATGCAAAGTTTGGTTACACTGGCTCCTGCGGGGTCCGAATGCAGAAAGGAACAGACAGACAGACAAACTTCTTTTATATATTAAGATTCCGGTTAAATTTCCCCATATTGTTCTAATAACATTACAAATCTTTTTTTAGGACTTTTATCATTTTACAATTAAGTATTGCCTATTTTATTTAGTCGTCATACGTCCCCCCCCCCCCCCCTTTTTTTTATATATGTTAATTACTGTAAATTATTACTGGATCCTAATGACATTGCTTTCTATTTTACGAAACCTTGAAATCGTTACGCTGAAAATGTATGTAGCCAAGTGGCATGTCACATAATCCAGTAGACCTTTATAAGCAGTGTTATGTACAACTGTTTATCAACAATCATGGAAAAACTTAACAAGGGCCGTGATTCTGAGTGCCCAAGCAACCAGCTCACCCCTCAGCAGTTGCTGCATTATCCAACACATCCATCAAGTGTCTCTGGTGTTCCTTAAATAGCAACGTTTGCAGAAAATCATCACCAAAATGCACAACTCTGGTTGCAGCTTATGACTGACCGAGCCCACAGGTGTGTGTAACATATTATGACATGCTAAAGTGTCCCACATTACTGGACTATACACACTTATTTTAACATTTATTTATGGTTTTTGTGCCAGTCACTGTCCAAGAAAGGGATTTAAAATAATGTGAACAGCTGTAATGCAAAGAAAAGTGTGTTGAAAATGCTGATTGATGTAACCTGTGATAACTGTCTTGTCAGATTGTTAGCTTTGTTGTGCACAGTCTTCAACTCCTTTATAGCATTATATTCTGGTGAATTCCATGAATTATCTGGCATCAAATTCTGCTGTGCTGACGTCAGTGGCTGCTTCAGCTGTGTTTTCTGAATAGTTAGAACATGTTGAGATAGACACAAAGGTAATGGGCTTTGCTATTTGACACTTCCTGTGAAACAGAACACATTATGATAGACAAATTATAGCCAAAAATACATTTAAAAAATAGGTTCCAAGTCCACTTCAAGGGGATTCAAAGCTGTTGTGGTTTTGCAATGTGCACAACAATAAAAATGACCAGGTATTTTTTGCATTTTAAAAAGTGACTGGCCAGTACATTAAAGCTATTGTGAGTTATATACTGCAGGAGAAAAAGGTTAGAAAAGAAATCCCTTTATTTTTTTTTGGTTTATGCTTACAGTTAAGAATATACAGGAAATACCAACAGCTTTTACACAGTATAAATGTAAGAGCTAGTAATCTTGTATACTTTGAATAAAGGTCATGTGGTTTAATGTGTAGGCGTGCATATACAAAAACAACTGCATGATATAGTACTGTTAAACTGCACTGTAGTTTACTGTTTAGTAGAGTACAAATTTGAATTTGTTTTAAAAAAAAAAAAAAAGCCAAACTCTCACATTTAACATGCAATGAGACCAAGATCTTATTTAAAATAAAAATAAAAGAATGCAGTAAACTTCTAAGTAATCTGCCCTTTGTGTAGCTTTTATTTAGTTAACCCTGCTTGGTTAAAATGAAAAATAAATTGACATTATTTAAACACATGTCCATAGGTATTTGTTACAGCCGAAGGACAATGGCAACAAGACCTCAAAAACCGATGACTTGGGCTCCCTGCGAGTAAATCTAACCTACACAGAAGACCACGTCCTTCCATCAAACTACTACATTTCTCTGAGAGATCTGCTGCTCAAATCACCAGATTTTAAGGTACTTTTAACTGGTTATCACATAAAGATATTACATTCTTAAAGTAGTGCCTTTTGATGCAAAAAATGAATCTGTTTTATATCCCTGTTCTCTGCTCTACAGGTACATATTTACATACTGGTGAATTTGTGCACCCACGTGTGTAGAAAGACAGGCATAAAACAGAGTTGCGTGCAGGTAGATGTACAATGCAAAAAGGCATTATAACACACCCCCTGTCCTCACATACTGTGGTCAGAGTATGCTTCATACAAATTTGTAGATAATCCCATTTATATCCCTAATCTCCTGGATGGTTCTGCTTTTTTGTGTAGGGCTGGTAGGAGAGATAAGCTGCAAACTATTGCAGCCGTTTCTCCTACTGTCACCTAGCAAGTTATTCCAATAATAAGCCAAGCAGCCCACCTGCCTACCTCCCTGCCCAGGAGGTGCCCCCTCCCCTTTTCTACACAGGTGAGATTAATAACAACATGTCACATCTGTTCAGTCCATCTGTTCCACATTACCACCTCCACCACCAGAACCATTCAGAACTTGCAGCCCACTTGAGCGTACTCGTCAGAAACCCTGTGTTTTGAAAAGTCTGTCTTCATAACCTCGCTTTTCTTTTGTCTTTGTTCAGCCTATCTCTGCCTCCGCTGCTCACGTTCTGTGCGACATCTGCCGAGAGCGATACGAGGCAGTGCTGCCTGTGGTACGGCTGTTATTGCATTACAGTAAACTGGTTCCTTTTGTAACTGCCGTAGCTGAGCTGGAGCTTGAGCAGACACAGTAAGTGACTTGTATTTGTAGAGTGTGGGAACTTTTTTGTTTTGTAGGAGAAAGGATCTGTGGAATTTTGTAAAAATTACCAAAAATGATTGTCTCCAAAAGGCAGATAAATCTTGATTATACGAAGCGTATCCAACACACCTACCACAAGCCATGATATCATCTTATTATTTTTTTTATTCCTGGGCACAATTTGCATTGTTTTCATTTTCACCAAAGAAGGGTAACCCTTTTGCTAAAGCACTGCTTAGTACTGTGATCAATGCCAACCTCCATGTATGACACTGGCATTATTTACACAATGGAGAGCTGCACTGGAACACTAGAAGCAGTCCGGTTTGGAGAAGTTGCATTTTCTATCGACCAATGATACCTTAAGCATTATTTAAGCATAGTTTAAAACAAAGTCTTAAATACATTTGTAATAGCTTAATAGATGATGATAATGGTTATATTGTGGCTGTGTTTAATTTGGTTTAGTGTACGCTATACATGGATCTTAATACTCCACTGCAGATTCCAACTTTATTTTCCCTCTGTTGTTGGTTTCTGTAGCTCGGCAAGGATATGTTGTGTAATTCACATCAGGCTTGCATTACCACACTGCCAGAATCTGTTTAATATAATGTATTTAACTAATACTTGTAACCAATTCATTCATAATAATCTAGCAAATTACAGCATTTGTATAAGAATTTCAGAGCAGAGTTTTATTAGAAACCGCATTTCTACAATATGGATTCACCTGAAAAAAGTTGTGCAAATGAACAATTCTGGTTTGCAATATTTGTGTTTTCCAGAGAGGCCAATACAATTTTCAGAGGAAACTCCCTGGCTACTCGTTGCCTGGATGACATGATGAAGATCGTTGGGAAACGATACCTGACCGTAACTCTGAAGCCTGTTTTAGATGAGGTAATGTTCCTATATGACTTCTATAATAATATTTTTTTCTTTTTTTTTTAAATGAATCAGCCGGTTATAAACTTATTTTATGTTGCATGCTATACTACAATTCAGTCTCCTCACAGGAAACCATGGTTAAAATCCACTTGACTGTGCTTTGGAATGCATTCAGTAGACACACATGAAATCTAAGTGTTGACTTCAAAATATTTTTATTTTATTTTAAAGATACTGGAGTGAAACATTTCTCCCATAAAAACATTTCTCCCTTGTGTGTAGTGATCGCCCTATTTTAGAAACAAATATTTCACATGCCAATTGAACACAGCATGAGTGGTTCTTGTTTTTAATTTTACAGTTCCCCAGCCTTTTAAAAGGCTTTCCATGAACATTCATTAATGATCATGCATGTCTTGGAAATCATTTTAGAACCTAGTGTGACATGAATTTTTTTCTTTTCCTTGATTTCAGATCTGTGAATCCAACAAACCATGTGAAATCGATCCTATAAAACTGAAAGAAGGGGACAACGTAGAAGTAAATAAGGTAAACTGTACCGCCATTACCAAAAAAACACAACTGCATTCACTAAGCTTTAACAGAGTGTTTTGACTGTTTGCTAATGATTAAACATTTTCTGGACTTTTATGAAAGATTGCTAAAGAATGGCCAAAAAAACCCTGCACCTTAAATGGTTAGAATTAGATACATGTGAAAGCTGTAATCAAGAGTACATTTATTACAGCATTGTTTAAAATTACAGGAGAATCTGCATCAGTACGTGCAGAAAGTCTTCAATTCCATTGTGCATTCAAGTATGAGCTGCCCTACCCTGATGTGTGACGTGTTTAATGCTTTGAGACAAATGGCAACAAAACGCTTTCCTGGTAAGTTGGCTGCTTATTAGAAACTAGGTCAAATAGACAAGTGTTTTCGCAAGGGCATTAATCAGTTTACCTGGCTTATTAGCAAGCATCCCCTTGAGGGGTTTTGCAAACCGAATGCCGCCACTACTTCAAATGCTTATATTTCATAAACCACGTCAAAATATTGTCAGTGTTATGGAAACTCCATAAGCAGCAGTTGCCAGGAGTGAATGTCACTAACATGATTATTAAAGTGTGCCTGGGGGAAGGGGGAGGGTGGGGGGAGGTTGACGTACATTTGTGTATTTTTATTGAAAAGGAAATGTTTAAACGTGGATGTTCCAACAGATATTAAACCAACTAAACGATTACCAAAAAAAAAAAAAAAAAACACTCACTTCAAAATAGCCTAAAAGGAGCTCAAATGATCTGAAAAACTGTGGTGTGGATCTAGAAGAACAAACTCTCTCTTGAGATGGTGTTCCCCCCTCCACTTCTACATCAAGTTATTTTAAAGCAAGGATACATAAGTGGACAAGAGCTTTGATTTTAACTGTGTTCTTTTTCAATAATAAAGAATGGAAATTTGATCTACGATCTATTATGCTGTTGCACCTCTGTTTTTCATAAATTGTGATTAATGTTGGGAAATTTGGGAAACTGATCCCGGAGGTAGCAACCAGTGATAGAAACAATTGTATTATTAAAATAGCTACATGGTCTGGACTTTATTAAATTTATAGATCCTGAAATTTCACCACATGATGGTGCCAAAGTCATTTATTGACTGAACTGTTTTTTTTATACTCTTCCAATTGCTTATGATGACTTTTTATTTTAGAATGTTTTACACTGGTTTTAAAGGTTATATATAATACATTTGTTATATTAATATGTAAAGCGATTTATAATGATTTAGATAATGTACCAGGTTTTTACTGGCACACTGAACTGAAAAGTGTTTTTTGTTTTGTGTAAAATGCATTCATGGATTTTTTTGTTTTACGTATAGATGACCCCCATGTGAAGTACTCAGCAGTGAGCAGCTTTGTGTTTCTGCGGTTCTATGCAGTGGCTGTGTTATCTCCTCACAGTTTCCATCTCCGATCTCATCATCCAGTAAGTAGAGAGAATTAACAGTTTAATCTTATTTTTAGGTTTGTTTCGTTGTGTTACAGGGCATACATCGATCAGTATTATAGTAGTAGTATTATTTTTGTATTTATTTAACAGATGCCTTTTTCAAAGGTGACTTACAGGGTTACAATGCAAGCTTTATTTAAATACAGTGTAGTTTACATTAAGCGCAAAAATAGAATATGAACTAGGATGCAACAAGTTAGGATTAGGATAACAAGTTATATCTACAATGGCATATTAGTAGTGCAAAGATAGTTGTGACAGAACACTCGTACTCCACCACTTATTTAAATAAATGGTACAAGCGCGATATCAATTAGAAAGTCATGCACATTTCTTATAACCCTGTTTTAACATGACCCAGCTAAATCCCTCTGTTTTTCTAACCTCTCATTCTGCAAACACAACTTTGGTACTCTCCCCTCCCGTCAAACAGGAGCTCTTTGGATATACAAATGTGCGTTTGAATCGGAAGGTGCACATTCCGATTTTACAAAGCGTGCATATATTTTAACAATGAAAAACCTAATATAAATTAGCATTTGGCACACGACACACCAAAGAGGACATTGCAGAGGTCATTGTTCTGGATCGTCTTGAACCCCCTTAGTGAGACACAACGTAGGGACGTTCTTCAGGTACAGAAGGAGTTTGCTAACTTGTTACAAAAGACTCCAGGACATACTGCCTTTGTTGAACACTATTTTGTATTTATTTTTTTATTTATTTATTAGCAGATGCCCTTATCCAGGGCAACTTACAATTGTTACAAGATATCACATTAATTATATACAATTACCCATTTATACAGCTGGGTTTTTACTAGAGCAATCTAGGTAAAGTACCTTACTCAAGGGTACAGCAGCAGTGTCCCCCACCTGTGATTGAACCCACGACCCTCCGGTCAAGAGTCCAGAGCCCTAACCACTACTCCACACTGCTGCCCCATCTGGTCAAGAGTCCAGAGACCTAACCACTACTCCACACTGCTGCCCCCCTTGTCCATCTTAAGGAAAACGTGGTGATCCGTCACCGTCCCTACTGTGTGAATGAGCGGTTACTGGAGGCCTACCAGGAAGAACTACAGACCATGAGGAAAATGGGGATCGTTGAACCATCCAAAAGTGAATGGTCTAGCCCGGTGGTGATGGTTTCCGAAGAAGGATGGGAACATCCGAAAGTCAATGCAGAATCGAAAGTTTAATGCAGTTACCCGCTTTGACTCCTACCCCATGTCGCGGATAGCTAAGCTGCTGGAGAGAGACGGCCAGTCCAGATATATAACCATGCTAGATGTATGCAAGGGTTATTGACAGGTGTTACTGTCTTCTGATTCCAAACAATATACAGCATTTCAAACTCCTTGGGTTCTCTTCTGTCGTGCTGCCTTTTGGAGTCCGTGGTGCCCCAGCAACCTTCCAATGAATGATGGACATAATTCTTCAAGATTGTTACGGTTATGCAGCAGCACATCTTGATGACGTCATCATTTACAACACTAGCTGGGATGACCATTTGGATCACGTGAGGTCTGTGCTCTAGAGAGGTAGAGCAGGTTAACTATCAATCCCTCCAAATATACCTGGGCTAGAGACCAAGCATCTGGGCTATCTCATTGGGGATGGAGTTATTCATCCCCAAATGGATAAGGTGAAAGCTATACAAACCTGTCCACGGCCAAAAATAAACCAACTGGTACGGCTCTTTTTGGGATTAGTCGGTTGGTACCGCCTTTATTCCTCATTTTGCGACCATAGCTGCGCCACTCACTGACCTTACCAGGAAGTGGGATAAGAAAGCACTTCAATGGATTCTAGAGTGTGACCAGACTTAACAAACTGAAAACCTGTATCCCCTCCAAACCAGTACTGAAAAGCTTTTTCCACGTGAAACCAGACATTCTACCATTGAGAAGGATTGCCTTGCCATTAGCTGAGGGTGCAGAACATGGTGCTTAGGTCAGGCAAGTCCAGTCCATCATAGGAGGGGGCTGATCAAGAGATCTACACATGCAGTCTAAACAGGTGGTTCTGGCATGTCATCCCGTGTGCTTAGTCGTTAATATGTGATGTATATTGAAAAAGCAAGAAATAGCCGCAGTTCTCTAGTGAAGACTTCCCCATTTGACTTGGAGGCTGATTTTAAGATGATTCTGACAAGGTTTGTGGTTTACCAATTTTATTGAGAGTGAAACAAAATAATTTGGTTTGCTTACTTGCTGTGAAAGAAATCCTCCACTCATGTTAGATAAAACAATACAGTAACAACAAAGAACAGAATGTATTGAAATAGACACGTTTGTCTGCTTCCATCTTGTGGGTTGTCAGAAAGAGTTACATTTTTTTGAAACGTACAGTATGAGAAGGCCATGCAGAAAAGGCTAATTGCGTCTTCATGTTTTTCAGGATGCACAGATGTCTCGAACATTAACACTCATTTCCAAAACTATTCAAACATTAGGAAGTTGGGGCAGTTTATCCAAAAACAAACTGGTATGTCTATGATTATCAAGTTTTCTCTTTTTGCTATTTTGTCTGCAGCCTTAGGCAGTGTTTGTCATTTCTGATTTATTATGATTTTTTTTTTTTTGCCCATGTTTGCTATGTTTCTAATATGATATGTAATTTTTCATGCTATCCTGGGGTCTTAAATAAACTTAGATTCATACAGTATACTTCAACAGGAATAAAAAGGCTTGTATTTTTATTTAAAAGCAAGCCATTTGTAAGATATTTCATCTTTATATAAAGAAAACCAGATGCATGCAATAAGACGTTTTTCTCTAATTTCAGTCAAGTTTTAAGGAGACCTATATGTATGATTTCTTCAAATCCTTCCAAGAAGAAAAATGTATAGAAGAAGTTAAAAGGGTATGTTCATACTAATTTCTGTCAATATATTATTCTTGATTCTTAATTATTACTAAGTGATACTACATATAAGGCTACTGATTTTCCATTCTGGGGAATGGCAAATTTTTCAAAAATGACCAATTCTGTGTTTTTGTTTGTTTGTTTGTTTGTTTTTCCCATTTATCAATGTATTGATAATTAAACATGGCATTTGAACATAAATATAATGTTGATAGTTAAAATAAGTAAATTAATAAATATTACCACAAGTTCCTTTTTTTTAAATTAAAGTGAAGATTTTCAATGACTCTTGTTGCTGTAATATTAAGTAAAGCACTGGAAGACACTTCAAATGTCATAATGTTTATAAACATCACTTGGCTCATTGCTGACATTTATAATAAGCAGGGAAACTTAATTATATCATAACAGTTCAGAAAACAAATGTCCAGCACTGTTTTGAGAGAATCATATTTACAGCACTCCACAAATGAAGTTTTGTGTTTTACTGGCATTACAATAACCAGGATAAAATATGAAACTCTTTGATTAAAAAAAAAAGCTGTGTTGACTGACTCGTTGCTACACAGGTTCACTGCTCTGTATCACCCGATTATAATTTAAATAGTGCCTCTTTTAATGTAAACGCATAATAATCCTCCCTATTGTTTTCTTTGCTAATTCTGCCTTATTTTCAAAATGTGTCTCTAGAAGGAATGAATGTATAGCTAGAAAAATAGCTTTTGAGCTTGTTTCTTCATCATCAGATTATATCATTTAATTAAGAAACGGTCATGGTTTAACATTGTGTTAATTTTATAGCTTTATTAAATGTAGATAGAGTGGAAAGAAATAAACTAAACAGTAATTAAATATGCAATTTATCTTCCTTGCTTCGGGAAAGCCCCTTCTTGAGCACAGTCCCTTGGTTTTTCAGCATAGCAGTGCTTTGCCATTTTTTGTTGCCGTCTTTTTTGCTTTCTTGTTCTCTACGACTGGCAGTATGATTATTATTATTATTATTATTATTATTATTATTTATTTCTTAGCAGACGCCCTTATCCAGGGCGACTTACAATCGTAGGCAAAAACATTTCAAGCGTTACAATACAAGTAATACAATGATCTTTAATGGTGTTGACTCGTACATGATCAGTGGAATGACAGCAAAAATAGTATCCCACCATCCTCATGTAGATAATCAGAAAATGTTTTCTTTTGCTGAAACATGGCTTTTTTTTCCCTTCTTTGGTGCAGCTGAAATTGAGTTTCAGTAGACACGTGAGTGAAGTCACATGATGAATGAACAAAACAAAAGCCTAATTCCACTATTCTGCGATGGTGGAAAATCGGTAGACCTATATATAGCGCCTCTCTTGAATAAGTGCAACACTCAGATTTGTAATAGACACCACCCTCGAATACACTGCCCTCTCAATAATGAAACATGTACGTTAGCTCCTCTTCAGTATTGGGATGAGCAGGGCGACACCCGTATGTCGGCTCGTCTTGTAGCTGAGGTACTTGATTTCTCCATTCCCTAATGCGACGCTCATCAACTCCCAAGTTGTCGAACAGCAGGTAGATTGCCTTTTGATCTGCGAGCTCAGCAGCCTTCAGTTTAAAAGCGAAGTTGTAGGACTTCTTCGCCGTCCTGATCAAATTGTATCCACAGAAATAAACTTCAATATACAGCTACTTCAGATACCATAAAGAACGCAATAAAAAAATGGTGCCTTTCGAAAACCGTGGTACTTGAATAAGCGCTGCAGCTGGTTTTTTTTTTTTGGCAATTTTTAAATAAATGCTCCACTGTTAAATCAAAGTAATACATTATTTCAAATCATGGCCTATAATCCATTTTTATAAAAATCATAACTTCAAGGCAATGTATCTTCATAGCTAGTTGCAGTACACACTCAATATTTTTTTAATACATTATATCGTAATCTACAGTAGACTGGCCATTTGTTTGTTTTAATTCCAATTTTTTGTTTAGTTTTTAGATGAAATTTCCTCAACAGGAAGTAAAGAGTCCAGTGGTGTAGAAGAGTCTTTGATTCTTAAAGAAGGGTATGCTTGTTTCGTTTGTATTCTTCTTTTTTTTTTATTATGATCCATTAATATTCCAGTATCCAATGTTTAGATCTGTATATCAGTCTATTTTAATTTTTATAAATTGTATTTATAAATACTGCAGTCTGTCCTTGCTGCCACTACTTCAAATGCAATAAACTGTTTCATACTAATGGAAACTTACCGGGCAAATTCTATTGATTCCTTTCACTATCCAGTTTTGGTGCAGCAGAATGAAGACCTGCCACTGTCCATATTATTTTAATAGATTCTAACTTATGTGCAGAAACATAAAACTCTTCTCTAGTGTACTGGTGTGTCACAAATGCCCCCTGGTGGGTTCAAGTAGGAAAGCTAGACCGCATTATTGGTCTGTTCACAGTCTCCCTCAAACTTGGCAATATAAATTTAAAAGCTATGCATCAATAGCAAGGGAATCAATGTTATGGTTTTATTTTTTTAGCCAATATTTAATAAAGGCTATTTCTGTTCCAAAATTGGCAAATTTTTGGTTTTAAATAGATTTCCTGTGGCGATAATAAATTATGAATCCCTTTTATTATCAGTCCATTATCAATAACAGTTGCTAGTTTTAAGCTATAAATTATTTTTGATGCTTAAGAGAAACTTACGGCGAACATGAATAAAAATACCTGAAACACCTGGGATAAAGAAAATGAAAAGTAACGCTTTTCTTGTAACAAATAAATAAATCTTGTTTTTTTTTCTTTATTTTTTTTTTTTAAAACAGTGAAGTACATAAAAGAGCTCAGGGAAGGAAACGACTTGGCAAAAAAAACTTTAAGAAGCGCTGGCTCCGTTTGACCACCAGAGAGCTCTCCTATCACAAGCAACCAGGTATGTCTTGGGATTAAAGGCTTCTGGACACCATGTATGAAACTTGTTTTTCACTTACTGTAAAGCCATAGATATTTACAAACCTTTTATTATGCACTTTTTGCACGAATATCAAATTCCACTAACAATACATGCTTTGTATATTGCAACAGGTCACATTTCTTGAGCAAAACAGGTTTTATGGGTGTGATTCACCAAATCTTTTGATCGCAAATATTTATGGCTTTACAGTATTTGAATGACCCAAGCAATAGAGGGGCAGGAAACAGTACAGTAACAGGCTTGGTTGGTCTAATCCTGAAAACTCCTTGTCCAATTGTGGTCAAATTTGCTACTGATCCTCTATTGAGTCTCATAATGTCGGGGTATATGGAGGCTGTTTATATGTCAGTCCGACTGTCTATCTGTTTCGCATGTATTTAGAGAACTGCTTGTCCAAATGTGACCAAAACTTGTTAAATACCTTCTTTAGATTATATAAAAAAAACTGCCAGGGTTTAATGGAGATTAGAAAATGGATCAGAGATTTTCATTAACTTGATTATAATCTCTGGTAAATGACCTTGAATGTTCTCTTTCTAACTGTTTAATCACTGTTCCAATTCAATCTGCCAGAAAATATGTAAATACAGTATTTGTGTATTTTACCTTTTTTCTGCTTGATGAAAGAAAATCTCAGTTCTTGTACACTAATATCACAGTACAAAGCATTGCATTATACAATATCATTATAATTAGTGAAGAGAAATGCAATGCTTCTCCTTGCACAGTTTCATAAACTTATATATACAGTGTTATCCCAGTAGGGATGGGTTTTGCTTGGAAGGAAGAGCAAAATGTTACTATACCAGAATCCTAAAGTCATTAATGTAGATTAGGAGTAGCAGAGGACCTAATACTGATCCCTGTGGTACACCACTGGTTACCTTGCTCCATTTTGAGGTTTCTCCTCTAATCAGTACTTTCTGTTTTCTACATGTTAACCACTCCCTAAGCCATGTGCATGCATTTCCTTGAATCCCTACTGCGTTCAGTTTGAGAATTAATCTTTTATGTGGGACTTTGTCAAAAGCTTTCTGGAAATCTAAGTAAACCATGTCATATGCTTTGCAATTATCCATTGTCGATGTTACATAACCTGCCTCCCACATTGATGATTCCATGTTTGACACTGCTGTGCCATGTGATAAATCTCTGCTACCTTGTGGTGTTTGGGAGGTAGTCCAGTCTCAAAAGCATTGGCAGCGCTATCTGTAAAATGTTGAGTTTGATATACTTGCAACACTGCTCCTGCATTCCTTCTTAACCAGAAGAATAGAAATTGCTCAATATTTGATGTGTATTCATTACATTAAAAGAACAGAATGAATTGGCAATAACCACATATTGTTTAAGCTGACTTCAGTTCAAAAGCTTTTCAAATAAATAAAGATATTTATCTAAAATAATGGGAAGGCAGGCATTTGTACTTTTTATACCTGCTGGATTAGATTACATGGTTGTCAAGATTACATCCATTGTGCCTCCACACACTGCAAGCCATCAGCACCAGATGGGGATGCTCTGATTCAGAAACATTTCATAGAACAATGTTACTGTGTTACATTTTGAATTAATAACCTGTCAAAACCCCAGCCCCTCGCAGACAATTTCCGCCTGGGGGGCTGTGCCCTTAAATAAATCACAATATCTTCCAAAGTATAGACAGCACAGGCATGGTTCAGGGCTTGAATTCAAGGTAACCCCTTGGGCATCAAGACTAAAACCTCAGGTGTGATAAAAGTCTTACTCAGTACCACACTGGAAGGAGATATCCAGAAAAAATACATAAAAAAAACAACAAACGCTTTTCATTTTTTTATGTTCTATAGTCATTTTTTTCAACTTGTAGCATATGAAAAGAGCCAGTGCTTCACCAACATGTCTAATATACTGGGTAAAAATTTGGAACTGTTTGAACAAAGGGATCAAATTCTACAGGAGTTTTTACAAAGCTAAGCCCAAGTGTCCCCAAACCTCTCCAAAAATAAACATTGTGTAAATCTTTATGTCAATTGATATACTAAGTTCTAAAAGGGATGTTATCTTCTGGCACCTCACAGGCTAACCATTGCCACATGCATTTGCCTTTGAAAGGCTTTTTTTTTTTTTTTCCCTTATCTCATTCAAGAGGTGGGCGTGTTTGTTTGTACATCGATTACTCTGTGATGGATTGGGTTACAAACAAAGTAAAGGTATGAATGGAAAGCTTGTGACCTCCCCTACAACGTGATCAGGAGATTTCACCGTCATCAAGGTTGTAAGACCAGAGCAGCAAAACGCAAGCTAGTCGATTGCTTTTATTTTGAATGCATGGGGGTACTAGACACATTGTGAATGGGATATCTCAGCGGTGAAATGACGGATTCGAAAAATTTCTTCGCTGTTTGACGGTAGGAAAACAACGATTTTGATATCGAGTCAGCTTTTTTTCTCTCTTGCTTTTGTAATAATATTAAAAATGAGTTATGAAATATAATATTTACGTGCAGTTCCGTGTTCCGCTCGCGGGACTAGAGGGCGTAAGAGGATAAACTAGAATCTTTTGTCATTCCAATAAAATTAACCACTCCTCTAGACATGCAGTACTGTAGTACTGCTCTCCAGGATTGGTGACCCTGATCCTGAAGGGTTATTCCACTCCAGGTTTATTTGATGTCATTAATTGTTTAAACAGTTTTTTTAAAACCTGGTCAGAGATTGAATTGACTTGATTATAAAATTAGAAACATGAATTGAAACGGCCAAAGTGGACACATTTCTAAAGACTCCTTAGGCATGGTTCCATGTATGAAGGTCATTGGGTCATGGCTTATTGGACAGCTCTACTGTGAAAATTCCACAGGTTGTTTAATATGGGCGTGTACACATGCCTAATTATGGAGCAGGGTAAAGACCTCAATGTAAGTTTGGTATTGCAAAGCCATACATTACCATTCAGTGTTTATATTTCTTTGTTATACAAGACTTATAAACCCCTTGACAAAGATGCCAAGGTCAGAACATCCAAATGAGTTGGATCTGAAATATTCAGGATTTGTTAATACTCTACTGAAAGGCATTGGAATATTATTTTATGTTAAGACAGCCAAAGAGGCCAATCTTATTAGACATGTCTGCCTTATGCTGTCACATTGATCACAAAGTCATATAAATACAAGGGTAGTATATAGTTATCTTCGCCCCAGCTTATACAAAAGAAAGTGCTTGAAGATGTAATGTATTGAATTAATTTGGATAAAAATTGTATTGCACCTATAAACTGCTATAGAACACCCCACCCCTCCTCCTTGGCTTACATATTTGCACTAACAGAAATGCAGAGGCTGACATGCACGGTTAAATTATTTTCTTAGCCTGGTTCATAACTTTTAATTAACTCGGTGCTCAAGTTCCATTTTCAACTGTCCCACTGCCATGTTGTTTTAACCACTGGTCGTCAGTGGCCATTTTGTTGTTTACAAATGATGCCTCCAGATATGTCATTCCCTTACATTATGCCCTGGGAATGTTTTTTTTGTTTGTTTTTAGTTTTTTAATCTTACCACAGTGATTAAGTATGACTGGGCAAAATTCAATCACTTGTGTGGTTTATCTTTGGCTAGACTTCAGTCAGAAAACCTTCCCATTACAATGTTAAAATGGCGTGCTTTAAATAAATCCCATATCTAAGTAAGCCTGAGGAAATGAGTAATTTGTTCAAAGCAGGGTTGCTCATTAGTATTACAGTAAACCATTTACCAACATTGTAAAATCAGACCCCTGTTGCTGCAGATCTGGAGACCCAGATCCTAGTCTTTTCACACTGAGCGTGCCGCGTCTAAGCGTCAGTGTCTAGCGGATTTTGATGTCGTCAACTTGCTTTCACACCAAAGGCGTTCAAATAATTAGAACGCAAGAAGTCAAAGTATTATTATTAAATAATATACTTGCTAATTACTACTCGTTCATGTGTATGATGGAGCATTGTCCCTTTAAAATAAAAACCTAAACAGCCATAGCTAAAACAAATAAATAAAAGAGCACAGCGCAAATAAGAAGAACAGAATACTGTCATATTAGTAGTAGTAAGTATTATTATTATTATTATTATTATTATTATTATTATTATTATTATTTTAATAATAATATTAAATAACAATAATTACCCTACTGCTGACTGTTTACGTTTCTCTATCTTTTCATTTCCAAATGCTACTCTAAAAGCTGCATCTTTGTTTTTTGCTCCTTTTTTTCTATCGGTCCCGCAAGCTCTTCCGTTGGTTTTTAACTACATCTGAGTCGCAAGACGTGCAAAACAAGCAACAGTGCAGTACTTTACTTGTGGTTCGCTAAAGCATTTTAACCAGAACAGAGCTGGTGTGTGATTGGTTAGAGACGCGGTGAGTGTGGAAGCCTCCATAGGATGTATTGTATTCTTAAAAATGTTTTTTAATAATTTGCCGGACTTTGACGCCTTGATGCAACACGCTCAGTGTGAAAGGACCTTTAGTGTGACGTGATAGAAAGTTTACCTGTTTCAATATGTTCTGTGGGGATGGCAACGCCTGTCTAAACATACTCCTTATGCACATTAAACCTTAATATTTAGTAGTGAAGTACTAATGTTGTTGTTTATGAGAGTACATGAATTATTTGTTTTGAAAAACAGTACATTTAGAAAAAGAATCAATTGCAGACCACACACTGGTGAAGGCATTAGCGGAACGCTTGTGAAATTGACTATATGACTTGCAGCACTATTTTAACACCATTTAAAAATATTTCTTCCGAACTAAACCGTTGACAAAATGTGGCTGGCAGCATGATATAAATAACTGCATTTTGAAGAAAGCAGACAGAAAGAATAAAAATGCCGGCAACTCAACTGATTTGCCTCTATAATTTTCTTCAAAATCATTTCCATTTGGCAGACTCAGATATGGGATTTATTTAAACTGTGTAATGAGTGTGCAGGTTGCCAATAAATCTGGTGCAAATATGCCTAGTATAGTGCTATGGGGATCAAAACCTGATCAACGGGGAAGCCTAGTCAATTGTATAGTTCTTCCTGTTTCTTTCATTTTGAGTAGATAGGGACATTACAAGATGGGAGCTTTACACTTGGAGCTATATGTATCTACTAGATATTCTAGAACTTTTGAAACCTGCGTACCACCTACTGTGTCATGTCTAGAAGCTAACAAGCCATGTTACATTGTCATGGAGACTGCATCTGCAAGTCAAAATTGGCCCTACATTCAGTGGACAAAGAAGATAATATGTCCCTGTGTGTTGCATGTAGTCTTTACACATTTGGAAATACTGTGTTATTAGTATATATAGATAGATAGCGCTTATAAGAAAACGACATACGGAGGCAGTTTGCAGCCGTCTGCTGTCACACAGAGCATTACAGTTGTGTGCTGCTTCTCATTTCCAGTCGTGATTACTCACACCTGTTTTTCTCCCCTTTTTGAACTATGGTATTGTTGAAAAATACGGGGGTCTGATCAGTATTTCCGATCTGTCCAAGCTGGTACTGTTTGTTAGAACTGAGTCTAATAAAAGCTTCTCTTTGAATTTCTTAGGAAGCTAGTGACGCTTCTTTGAAAATGGCTGCCTGTATGTCACGGATGATTCGAGATTGGGCAGTGACGTTTTTCTTTGTCTTCTCAGCAACCAGACACATTGCTGTTTGTGTACTGGGGCAGTCACCTCTTTTGTTGCTCATTTTAATAAACTCATTACTTTACTCATTTAAGACGCAGGCCATTTATGAGAAGATAAGTGTTTAAAAAGTGCATCTTAAATTCAAAGGAATACCGTATTCCGTTTTATAAAGGGAATTTAATGACAAACTCAAAAGAGAGAGAGATTTTAGAATTGTAAAGATGTACTTGATTTGAATGGATGTATATCATGCATGATCTCTGTGTGGCCAGTTTCAGGGAGTGCTTTGTTCAAAGTTTGTAAATCTTTCGGATAAAAAAAAAAATGCAAAGCACAGATCCTGGAAAAGAAAATACATTTCTTTCTCCACAGGGGCAGAATTTGATAGATAATGAACGGAATCATTTTGTCAGGAAGGAAGCAACTGTGCATGTCTAGAGTCAGCCATATCAGAACCATACTCAATACAAATGTTATGTTACTGTGTTTTGTATTGATGAAACAGTTCATTGTTACAATAATTATCCAGGTACAGTAGTATATAGACATGTTGATAGTTAAAAAAACCAAAAAACGGTAAGGAAGCTTTTGGTAAATTACTAATCCATCCCTGCTGGAATTAGTTTAGCAGGTTTTCTATACATCTGATATAAATTGAATAGCTTAGCTCCAGGAGGGCAGGGTTTGAGGGCAATTCCAACCTTACATTGGAACATGTGTTGAAACTTTGTTTATGAAATGTAAATGTATATGAGCTTTAAGTTTTTATATTTTCCAGTCTTTGAAACAAACTTAAATATATAAAAAAAAAATATATATATATATATATATATATATATATATATATATATATATATATATATATATATATATATATATAATATACACACACACCAGTTCATTAGCATAGGTTTCAAAGGGTGCTTTTTTAAACTAACAGTATGATGAAACACATTATTTTACAAATTTCACTTTTTTCTGTGTGTGTAATGGATATAAACTTTGAAGCTAGGTAATCCCAGTTCCTAGGTTATTTTCCAGTTACAAATGAGGGTGAACATGCATGCAGTCATGAAAACCATTAAAACAGATACTTGCCAACACTGAATTAATAAACACTCCATTTATTTCAAAAGAGAAGAGTGTGAATTTTAATCTCTCTCTATGCAGAAGTAGATGAGAGGGTTACAATTTTAGAGCCAGCGTACTTAAAAAGCTGTTGAAAAAGCTTTGTTTTGTTCTTTAGAGAAGTCCATAGCATTAAAAAATGAATATAGTCCAAAATGTAAAACACTGAAATATGTATTTTTGTTTGTTTTTATTTTAAGAACTGGAAAAAAAACAGTAAAAGCTAACACAAAAAATGATCAAATATAAAATCAAATTAAAATACCCTATAAAATATTGCATGTAAAACAATGGTTTGGACAAACCAAGTTCTCAGTATTCATAAAACTAAAGAAATATTGAGCCCCATCAACTACCTTTACAATATCCTTGTGTCGGATATCTTTTATTAATTTGCTTCATCAATTTTATGCTATTCAAATTTGTGTTTGTTTTTTTTTGTTTTTTGTTTTTTTAACAGGCAAAGAAGCATTGTGCACAATTCCCATCAAAAACATTCTGGCAGTGGAGAAACTTGACGAGACTGCATTTAATAGAAAAAATGTAAGTAAAAAGCCCAGGCTCAAGTTAACTGGTTGTTTTTCAGTGTAAATGCGATGCTGTCATCAGAACATTAGGATTAAGATGGTTGCCTGTTTACATTTTGATCCACACATGTACATGTCAGCATATACTGTAGGTTCTCTTTAAGCTATTGCAGAGTCCACCTTGTTGAGGGATATTGAGCCGGTTGTCTGCTTTTAATCATGTAGCTCAGCACTAAGGTTAAATGTTAAGCTTTTTTTTTTTTTTTTAAACTTTGGGAGCAGTTATAGCAGTTCAGTCCAAACGCCTGCTATACTTGAAAAAGAATGCAAAATACAGACTGAACATGTTGACATTTTTCATTCCTGGCCAGAGACAGATTCGATTCGGCTTTCCCTTTCCGTCCTTGTTGTTGCCAATTTGGAGTCATTGTGTTAACTGGGTTTATGTTTTCAACATATACTTCTTTTGGAAGCTAGGTTCCAAACTAAATTTAAAAAAAAAACTAGAGAAAAAAAACATGAAAAAAGAAAGCTCTACATTTACATCCCAGCTGAATGGAGGATCTCACCAGCGAGTCCCTTTTGTGATGGTTATTTGTAAATAGGCTAATATATACTAGTGCATTCTAATTCTGAAACAGTAAATCTACCTGGGGTTAGCCAGAATATCTAACCATTTAGGTTGGATCAGCATTCTGCTTATACATCAGAAAAAATCTGCAAAATCTAACCATACACCATTCACTTTGATCTTATATGGCTGCCATATTGTGGTGACATGCATTTTTTGTTTCCATATGATAAAGACCTAAGGCTTTGATATATTGACTTTTTACTGTATTCTACAATTATCTAGATATATACAATATAATTTAACCATTTTACAGAAATACCTATGAGGAAGATACCAGACGACGAGTTAAAGGGAGGACCCAGCAATATTGTTAAATGTGGTTAATCCTAGTTTTTACGGTTAATATATAAAATGTCAAGTGTGCTGTATTGTACTAAAAGAATTACGTTTTACAGTTCATTTATATTTTGAGGTGATGGTGCAGTATTCACATCCCCAACCATATTAATGATTGCCATGCACTTTATCACTTTCAGATGTTCCAGGTAATTTATACTGAGAAACTGCTTTACGTTCAAGCAAATAACTGTGTGGAGGCCAGCGAGTGGGTGGAGATTCTCAGCCGGGTCAGTCGCTGTAATCAGGACAGACTGAGTTCTTACCATACCTCAGCCTATCTCTGTGGAAACTGGCTCTGTTGCAAGGCCACTTCTGAGACACATGCTGGCTGCAAGCCATGTACCGCGTGAGTACAGTACTCCTTCATATCATTTTTTCATTAAATTTATGTTTATATTTTACACTGATTACGAAGCTTTGACTATTTACGTCCAGCACAGATAAAGAGAAGTGTAAAGTCTGTGCCAGATCAAGGCAGTTGGATTTGGGCAGCAGTGTGGAGTAGTGGTTAGGGCTCTGGAGGGGTCGTGGGTTCAATCCCAGGTGGGAGACACTGCTGCTGTACCCTTGAGCAAGGTACTTTACCTAGATTGCTCCAGTAAAAACCCAACTGTATAAATGGGTAATTATATATAAAAATGTGTAAAAAATAATGTAATTGTATGTAAAAATAATGTGATATCTTCTAACAATTGTAAGTCGCCCTGGATAAGGGGGACTGCTAAGAAAATAATAATAATAATAATTTGAAACGACTCATGTTAAATTCTTATTTCTGTTGTATTTTCAGGACCATGCCGGCAAATATCCAGCTTGATATTGATTGTGACCGAGAAACTGAGAGGATCTATTCATTATTCACATCAAACAGTTTAAAACTACAGAAGTTGGAAGGCAAGCATGAATTACAAAAAAAAAAAAAAAAAGTCTTCAGTATCACTATATCATCCATAGGCATTTCAGATTATGTGGATATTTTCATGTACTTTATTGACACTGGTAATCGAAGGCATACTGTTAATTACTGTTAATACGGGGGCCTAATTAATTGTAACACAATTTTTTTTCCTGGGTAGTAAGTGTTATTTCCTAATTGCTTATGCCTCAAAAGTATAGAAAATGACTATTATTCCCCACAAACTTTGCTTTTGTGACCAGGACAGTGATATTTTGAAATTTACCTATTTCCAATGAGAAAACGGGCGAATTTGTGTCTTTTCGTTCACATAAAGTCAGAAAAAAACATCATATGAATCCAAATTAACATGTATTTATACTAAAGTAATACAAAAATGACTACAAAAGATTTAGAAGTGAGTAGTTTTTCGAGATTTACGATTATACTGTAAATCACTTTCACGAATCAGCCCCCAAATGTAGTCTCCCATCATGTTCTCGTTATACTGTCCTTGGTAGCGGCGTTCAAGGTCCAGTATATCCTGGTGGAAGCTCTCGCCTTGCTCCTCCGAGTACGCTTCCATGTACTCCTTGAATTTATCAAGATGAGCATCAAGGATATGGACTTTGAGGGACATCCTACAGCCCATTGTGCCGTAGTTCTTCACCAGAGTCTCAACCAGCTCCACATAGTTTTCGGCCTTGTGATTGCCCAGGAAGCCCCGAACAACTGCGACAAAGCTGTTCCAAGCCGCTTTCTCCTTACTAGTGAGCTTCTTGGGGAATTCATTGCAATCCAGGATCTTCTTTATCTGTGGTCCGACGAAGACACCGGCTTTGACCTTTGCCTCAGACAGCTTAGGGAAGAAGTCTTGAAGGTACTTGAAGGCTGCCGACTCCTTATCTAGAGCTCTGACAAATTGTTTCATAAGGCCCAATTTGATGTGCAGTGGTGGCATCAGCACCTTCCGGGGGTCCACCAGTAGCTCCCACTTGACGTTGTTCCTCCCCACAGAGAACTCGGTCCGCTTGGAAGGGTCCACCATGCAGAAGTAGCAGTTGCTTGAGTGGTCAGTGGGTTCCCGCCAAATTCTTGGGATAGTGAACTTCATGGCTCTCTTTTCCCCTCTGTACCATCCTACAAAAATACATTTATTTCAGCCATGACTAATGTGTAAGAGATTCTCGCAACATTTTTCATATATATTTTTTCAATAACATTGAAAATTGTAAAACATTTTAAAATTAAAAACTTTTACAATTTTAAAAATTAACAAATTTTATAACATAAAATTCCGAGCAACAATTGTCCATCTTACCTTCCAGAGTTTTTTTGCAGTGCTCGCAGGTGAAATGAGGTGCCCAGGGTTTGTCTTGATCCCCGACAGGCATGCCGAAATATGCCTTGTAGGCCTCACACATCTTAGCAGATGCTTCCACGGAGTACTTTTTCGCTCTTGTCTTGATAAATTGGCCGCAGACATAGCAAAATGCGTCTGCCGGATGCTTGCAGCCTCTTGATGCCATCTCAGAAAAGATATGTATCCACTTAGGCAGCTGGAACTAAACTGAACTGGTGGGCTTAAGGCCCCTGTATTTATACTACTATTTATATTACTGGAAAGTTACTTGGAGTAACTTCTAGAAAGTTCTAGAAGTTACTCCAAGTTTACTCAGCACTGAATCTATCTGGAATGTTCTGGAAAATAGGTAAAGTTCAAAATATCACTGTCCTGGTCACAAAAGCAAAGTTTGTGGGGAATAATAGCCATTTTCTTTACTTTAGAGGCATAAGCAATTAGGAAATAATACTTACTACCCAGGAACCAAAAAAAAAAAAAATTGTTACACGGTGTTATTAGCAATCATTGCCTGTTCTGAATCAAAATGTAAAGTAAATATTGACAAGAACGTTGCATGCTTATGCTTGTAGCTTGTTTGGTACAGTGTACGTTTTTGTATATCATGTTTTTTTTTGTGTGAGTAAGTAGTATCATGACACAAAAAAGAGTAACTTTCCTGTTTTGCAGAGGCCTGTGCAAGTATAGCGGTGTACCAAGGTCCTCAAAAGGAGCAAGACGATTATTCCCATTTTACAATCGAGGATTCAAGGGAAACCTTCAATACGGTTAAACACATCCGGGAAGTTACGGAAAAGCTTCTAGAACATCATGAGACTTTCCAAAAGAAAAGATCAACCAGCACTAAATATGGCAGCGAGTAAGTATGCAGGCAGAGTCGCTATCTGTACCTTTAACCCTGTGCTGAATGCCGCCAAACTGAATAAACAATAAAAATGAAGTAAAATACACCGTCTGAACCACTTAATTGATTGTCCAGTATATCAGACACAATGCAACAAAAAGGGCAAATATCTGCAACAGCTCTCTCATTCCTATTTGGGTCAAGTTGGATCTTACAAATCATGTGGTATTGTCACCTTTCAACTCTGTTGAATCCACCTGTGTTATCGTAAAGTCCAAAAGTATGTAGAGTCAACAGACTATTTCTATGGCTTTGTAACTATATTGTCCTTTTTAAATTTGAAAATACTTGTATAATATGAATAATAACTTTGAGTATTTCAGGTTTCGTAATGCTTTTTTAAGCCACTAATGCTATGTGTATTACATGTGTTTACTTTAGGGACAATCCAATTGTAGGAAAGGCATCGCAACACCAATGAAGACAGCATGGAAAAGCTTTTCGAGAACTGGAATTCTACAATTTGTAAATGTCACGCATTGAGATACTAAACACTGGAATTGCACTGAAACTGCAGGTACCATTCAGAAGAACACACATTCATTTGTGTTAATGCAATACAAATATCTGGAACAAATACAATTAGTGAATTTTACTTTACTCCATTTAAAAGTTGTGTGTCCCCCTTTTTTTATTTCACGGACTTAAATAAATAAACATAATTTTGTACAGAATGCTAGAGAATAACTTCAAGAACATTTCGAAATACGAATAAGCGACCTTTCAAATGCTGCTAATATCATTTATATTTCTTATTGTAATTTAAATATGCCAGTAATTCTAAAATTATGAAGCCACTTTTTTATTTTACTTTTTAATGGTGATATCTCATTAAAATTTTCAAAAAGGGAATATTATAGCTTTGGATGAACAGCATGTGTGGTATTGAAACTCCAGTGTGTAGGCATGCATTTAACACATACAGTTTTGATGGAAAGAAAGACTAATTTGCCTTATTTGTGTTTTATTAATGTATTTAAATGTTTTTCTTGTCTTGCATGTAAATGATATCCTGTAAAAGAAAAATCACATACAAGCACTTTGCAAATTTGGAATATTCCAGATACAATTTCTTAGATACTTTTAGTATCCATTTATTACATTTTGATCAGTTTAAATGATCGATATTTTGTAACTTTTAAAATATATATATATATATATATATATATATATATATATATATATGTATATATATATATATATATATATATATATATATATATATATATATATATATATATATATATATATATATATATGTACAAACATATTTGTATCCTGTTGATTTCTAACACCAAAGAGATTTTTCACCTAATAAACTTGAAATTAAAAAAAAAAAAAAAGCATTTTGAAAAGGAAGGTCATTTTTAATCTCTTGCTCTTCATTTTATTTCAGATTTTGACCAATGCATATTGTTTTTGGTTTGTTTATTTTAAATTTGTGGCAGAAGTTTTGGTCACACAAGTATTAATTTAGCACAAATCTAGATGTACTGCATTTGAGAAAATGTTACACTAATCTTTTATCTTTTAAATTTTAATTTTGCGAGCGACAAAAGCATGCAGTAGAGTCCGTTAACCCGGAATATCCTATTGGGTTTCTTACTGGCAGCAGCATGCCTTGCTCACAACTACAACATTGATGATTGTTTTCCCATATCTTTCAGTTGTACTGCTGTAAATATTACTTATACAGTACTGCTTTTTTTTCTTCATTTAGCAATATTATGCTTAAAAGGCCAGTTTAGAATATGGTATATACACAAGACCAGCTTGATTCAGCTACATATGCCATAAAGCAATGTGGAGCAATGGTGCTTGTCTGCAGTGAAATGGTAGGAACAATCCCACAAGTTTCAATTTATTTATTTTTATATAAGCATAGCGTATCAGAATGCTACTTTACTTTGCCTAATATATATTATTACATTTTGTGTACTTGCCTAAATATATGAGAGCACTGAGAGACATGGGCCTTTATGCTCCAACCAATATCAAGTTTTTCCTTTTTAAAAACGAAGTACTGCATCATCTTATCTCATTTTAAACAACATAAATCAGCTGACTAGGAAACAGAAGCCACTACACTGTATCTCTTAGGCAATGTAAAGTAGCATTCCGGTACACCTATGTTGTCTTTATGCTTAGAAATGTTACATCAAGGTTTAGGTTGTGATTCGGAAGTATTAAAATGACAATATCAAGTCTATGTGATGTATAAAACTGTAAATAAGCATTTCTACTCCATTTCTCTTTACTTGGTTGCACAGCTTTTTTTTTGGGGCCTTTTCATAAAATCAATATGAAATTTCAATGTGACCATCATGCTGACAATTTACACCTTGAGTGTGAAACTGTAAAATTTGAATTGCTTTTGGTACTGCTGTTGGTAAACTGATTCTAACATTTTATGAGTTTGACCTTGAATGAGATTATGCAGAATAACAACGGTCTGGTACAATAGACAAGTGGCATGTTTCATATTGTATAGTCTAAATTATTTTGACTGCAGAAGCAACTTTAGTGTCGCCTCACTGTTTCTGAAAGTCCTATTGGCAAGCTGTGGGATTGTGAAATAAATTGTATAAGTTGTAACTTGCAACATTTTGCAACATGGTTTCTTCTTACATCATTTACCACACAAATGCTAAAAACTGTGTGAAGTCTATACAGTACATTGAACTAATTAGTTTCAGATAAGGGTATAAAAAAACAAAATTCCAGACACAAACCACAAACTTCTGTGCCATGTTTTCAAATTTATTGGATGTGTAACAAGATGCATTTTCTCAGACTACCAATGTACATGATGATAACTGGTTCTGCATTAAAGGAGGCTTCTAGAACAAATCTCTGTGCTGTGTTTAGAAACAGTTCAATGAACACTTACTTTACTGTGCTCTAATATAAAATGTAATAATTATGCAAATTAACCTACATATTGTTTTGTTTAATGTACAGTGAATCATGTCTTTATTAATGTAGTTGATTTCTACAACCACATTTTGTCTAATTTGTATTTTTTTTTGTTATTTAAAATGTATTTTCAAAAACAAACAAAAAATAAAATGCAATATTGCCTTTTATGTCTCTTAATTCAGAAATAATTAGCAATAAAATATTTCCAACAGAATGCATTTGGCTTTTTTTTAATTCTCTTTAGTTTAATTTAGATGCTTTAAAACAAATGACTGGTTATAATTAAATGTTAATGAAAGAAACAAAGTTCAGAGTTAATGGAGTAATCATCTCTGTCCCATTGAAACCAATCAGTGTTTCAGGGATGTGGAACTGTGGTACAAATGAATGTCAGTCCAAAAAATTGTTATTGTTAAGCAAGTCAAAGTGCTTACTTCCTGAATTCTGAATTGCTGAACGTAGATAACTTTAACATTCATGTACAGATGATTTCAACATCCATTAGTTGGCCTTAGCAAACACATTTGTCAAAAGTTTGCATAGTCCACAGCCCTTAAATATATGTTGACCTGATATACTGCAATGGAGCAGTCTGATTGGCTAGAAGTAATGTGTTTTAATACAAATGTGTACATGCCCTTCCCACTTCCCAGTGAGACCATTTTTGGAAGATGGCCCTGACTGTTTACAGGGTAAAGCGGTTTCTCCATGGTCGTCTGTAGACTTGTCTTTATCTGCATAACTTTTGAATTAACAAGACACTTTCAGATAATAAATGGCCAAAAATATTATAAAATGGTAAAAGCTATCAAACAGTGAAATTCCTGTGTTAAGAACAGAAGAACTCTGGTTTACAGAGTGCGATGGAGACATCCAAAAACCTCAAGCTGCTTTTTATGTCTAAACACTCTGACCCAAGGTTAGATCGTTCCACAAGGCATCCTAGCCTGGGTTCATTGCAGATGTAAATATTTAAATGGGGATTTGTTATGTTAGGTATCGTACCGTACCAGTAACCATGAACAAATCTAACCATTTACAATGATGTGCATGGTATTTGTCTTGTTCAATACCTATATACACTTGATCACTGTTGATTCATGTTGACAAAATACAGGGTCAGAAAATTTGTATCTAAGGAAAGAACAAAATTCTAGCATCACTGTACAGTAAAATAAAAAAAAAAGAAATCTAAACCAAGAATCAAAATTGAAATGTTTTCATGAATACAATTGTTGTTATTGTTTTTTTCTTAACTGTAAAAGTTGTAGAAACACTTCTGTTGCTACTAAATATTACAACTTGAAACTGTGTGATTTAGCTGTGCCAGAGAAGGGTTCCTGTCAGGCTGGTACATTTTATAATAATTTATTAACTTTCATATTATTTTAATATTACATTCATATTCTTTTGTACTTTATGTATTGCATTTATGATTTTTTCCACTATCCCTGTCCTTTGCTCGTCTCGTTTATGTAAATTCTCTCACCAGCACTTCTTTAACTCTTTCAATCTGATCTCCTGACCTCTGCCTCCCTCTTCTGCTCTTTCCTCTTGCTCTCTCTCTGGCACCCTCTGAAACTAGCAGTCAGCCTGCAACAAGGCTGATTTCAGCCTCTGCTTAAGCCTCTCATCTCTCTCTCTTGACTTTCTGGCTCTTAGAGAAACAGGGATCTCCCCTGAAAACACTGTTACCCCAGCTGCTCTCTATGTCCTCTCTCATTCTCCCCGTTCCTTAATATGAGGTGGGGGAGCAAGATTCCTACTTTCTCCATCCTGGAAATTCTCAATTCCCTTTACTCTCTCCGCCCTCTCGGTCACTACTTTCAAATTTCATGCCATTGAATTGCACCCCCCCTGTCATCTGCTTCTCATAGTTCTCTATCGCCCCCCTGGTCCTCCTACTCACTTCCTTGATGAGCTTTTCCTTTACCTCTATTCCTCATTATTTTAGGTGACTTTAATTTTCACCTCTAACTTAACTCATTCTGTTGTTTTTCTCTCTTAATTATTTTCCTTTTCAATTCTCCCCTTCACCTCCTACTCATATTGCTGGTCGCCAACTGGACCTGATTTCTTTCTAGAGACTGCTGTCTGTCATCCCCTATTATTGTTCCGCTCTTCTCCTCTGATCACTTTTTCATCTCCTTTTCACTTTTTCAGCTTATTCAGAATTCTGCTGCTCATCTGCTACTCTCCTAACCCCGTTGCTCTCACGCTACCCCTCTGCTTCACACTCTCCACTGGCTACCTATCTCTGCTTGCATCCAATTTAAGACCCTTGCTTTTGTCTATTGCTCCATTCATCATACTGCCCCTTCCTGTCTCCAATCCCTCGTGTCTCCTTATATTCCCTCTCGCCCTCTCCGCTCATCCTCTACTGGCTGACTTGTTATGCCTTCTCTTTGCTCTCCTTCCTCCCATTCTCGCTCCTTCTCTTCGCTCTCCTTCCTCCCGTGCTCGCTCCATCTCTTCGCTCTCCTTCCTCCCGTGCTTGCTCCTTCTCTTCACTCTCCTTCCTCCCATGCTCGCTCCTTCTCTTCACTTGTCCCCTGGTGGTGGAACCAGCTACCGGTTATCCTCAGGACTGTTCAGTGTTTTACTGCATTCTGCCGTCTTCTCAAAACCCACTTATTCAACCTTTATTTGTAAATTCCTAGGTATATATATTTTTGTATTTTCCTCTATTTATATGTATTTTGTATATATTGTATTTGTGTTTGGTTTGAATTTGGATTGCCCGTAACTTTAGCTTTGGATAAAAGCGTCTCCTTCCTCCCGTGCTTGCTCCTTCTCTTCACTCTCCTTCCTCCCATGCTCGCTCCTTCTCTTCACTTGTCCCCTGGTGGTGGAACCAGCTACCGGTTATCCTCAGGACTGTTCAGTGTTTTACTGCATTCTGCCGTCTTCTCAAAACCCACTTATTCAACCTTTATTTGTAAATTCCTAGGTATATATATTTTTGTATTTTCCTCTATTTATATGTATTTTGTATATATTGTATTTGTGTTTGGTTTGAATTTGGATTGCCCGTAACTTTAGCTTTGGATAAAAGCGTCTGCTAAATAATTTAATAATAATAATAATAATAATAATAATAATAATAATAATAACTTCTAATAGACTAGAACAGAGTCAGAAGCAACTTCTGGGAATGTTCTCCTTGGTTATTATGGAGTTGGCTGGAGGTATTTCAGGCAGAGTCTTGGGTTTCAATATACCATTATACAAACTATTATATAATATTATTTTAATTTAATGATTTAACAAAAAAAAAATGCAAGTGTAATTCCATAATAAAAGAGTTCAGTAATCAAAGCCCCAGAAACAAGACCCTATCTCCCAAGAGCAGGAGGAGGAGGCAACATGAAGACAGGTTAGTTCAAAGCATTAGAGATTCTTTTTGGCTGTTTTCAAGGGTTTCTTACCATTTCCTAATCAGCACCTCCACAAATCTTTGGAGTGCGGTCATTTTCTAAATAATATTGAGTTTAAGTAATCAAACATGATGCATTTTAGGACAGTACTGTTAGTAGCTTCTGTATGGCAAGGTGTGGGGATGTTTTTAACAACAGATCACACCCTGTTGAATGTTAAAAGGGCATGTTCTCTATATCTGTATGTATACTGTATAGCAGTCACCTGTGTGGTCTTCTATGGCAAGGCCACTGCTGAAGATAGATGTAAACATTTCATCTGCTCTTCAGTTCACGGATTCTACAGGCTGGATATCTCCTAACATGAGTAATCGATCCTATATATATATATATAGTACTGTGCAAAAGTTTTAGGCAGGTGTGAAAAAATGCTGTAAAGTAAGAATGCTTTCAAAAATAGACATGTTAATAGATTATATTTATCAATTAACTAAATGCAAAGTGAGTGAACAGAAGAAAAATCTAAATCAAATCCATATTTGGTGTGACCACCCTGTATGTATATATATATATATATATATATATATATATATATATTAATAACATGTGTTTTACTTGTATCTGTGTCTGTGGCCCAGGGGTATGGTCCATCAAGCAAATGGACTGTTACTCAAAAGATTGTGTCTGCATACCTTGGACATCAGGTATTATTTAAGATGACTTTTATTCAACAGCAAGCGTTATTCATTATTTTGAGCACAAGTTGGCTCTTTAATGTTGAATGTTTTCTCCTATCTTATGTGACTTGTGTCTGTACTGTGTGTTTTTATGGATATCTGCTTTTAAATAGTAGTCTGAAGCCTATTTATCTTGCCATAACTATAAGCTTCAGGAAAGAAACCCTGTTTCTTATCTCCATTCTCTTGCTGTGCTGCTTATATTAGGACCCTACCAAACACAGAATGTGAGTGTGATTCTTAGGTAGGGTTCTTATTTCTTAACACAGGAAGGGACCAGAAAACTAAGTTTAGTTAAGAAATCTTTAGACAGAACTGTCTCCTTCAGTGTTGATAAAATATGTTATGTTGTGGTTGGCCTACATGGGGGCAGTTCCAGTTCAGATTTTTGTTGAATAAGAAAAGTTTAATAACGAGAAAAGTCCCTTCGGCCCATCGAGGCTCGACCCTTGTTAGCACACCATTCTCCACTACTGGGGAGAACCAATTAAATCTCCACCCTGGTCTGAAAATATTTTTTATTATTACATTATACCTTCAATAAATCTGGAGTAGAATGGCCCACTGAGAGAACAGATCATCACACAATCTCTCACAGCTGTTTTTCTTTACAATCTGAAAAATGTTTTGCATTGTCTACATAGTGATCTCGCATGTGAGAACCATTTTGGGCCATTTAAGAGGTGTTCTCTCCATAATGCATTCAAACCACCATGGTTTGATGTAGGGCCAAACATGAAAGACGGTGTGTTTTTTTTTTGTTTAGCATACATTTATAAAAAAAAAAAGAAGTATTACAGTAGGTTAGGAACTTGCTCTGCTACAACATTGTGTTCTTTCTGGACAGAAATTAAATATTTTAGGTTCTTTACTTCAGCTTCAAATTATGATCCTGGTGCATTTCCCAAGTCCATCCAACTTGTTTCTATGACTTATGATGAGTTTGCATGATAATTCAGATTTTTACATAACCACTGTGCCTTGAAGTAATCTGTTTGTGTTGCTCTTTTTTGCCAATCAGCCCTCAAGTGATTCATTTAAGTTTTGTTCCCAAAACATTTTTTCCTTCACAAAAATTTTCAGAATAGCAAATTGAAGTAAGCTTTGTGTTATGTTTTCTTTGTATTGTTATGGAAAGTGCTGCCAATTTCAATTGATTTCTTGTTTCTTGACTACTCATTGAAACTTCAGCTCACTGAAACCTTAACTACAGTATTTATTAATTTGAACAATCTCGTAACTGTCCTTTTTTATTTTATTTGCTGTAAATTGGATGTACCTTGATCTCTTAGAAGTCTGGAATAACATCATGGTATGCTGTGCCTATTATCTGGCTGTGACCTCAATGTGGAAACATGTTTTTAGTTACCACACTATGCACCTAGATTGTCAAACTCGATTCCTACGGTCATTTGCCAAGTCAGCTGGATTGCACAGTTCACAGCACAGTGCATGGCATATGAAATACCATTTTGTGTAAGGTCTAGCACGACCACCTTCTCTGTTCAATTTTTGGAACACATATTTATGCTTTAAACTGTAAATGGCATTCTGTTGAATATGATGTAATTCATGTTTTCCAAAATGATATGCATGGCTATTTTACTGTATGTATCAAGCTGTTTATATATTATTTTGGTTGCCGTGTTCATTGATAATTCAAGCATTAAGGAACCTGAAAACTGGAGTCTTACTGTGGAGCTGTCTTTGAGACCTGTTGTTGCCAATGGAGTTTTGTTTGCCATTTTGGATTTCCAGAACAACTTGTCATTTTCTATTGCATTGGATGATACACATCAGGTAATGTCAATCCCTGCACCCCAGTTCATTCTGGTGTAAATACAGTACTTACCGTATACCAAAGGAAATTATCATTTGAAATACCTTTGTCCTGGCTGCTGACTAAATACATTTGTAAAACTAATATGTTATGTTTTACTAGGCAGGGCAGGTGCTGAATTTGTGAAGTCTTCAGGTAGCTGGCAGTCTACCCAAAGCACACCTTTTAAATATTGGTATTATATCATCATGTTATGGTACTACCTTGAAAATGAAATGTGCTGATGTTTAGAAAGCAGTCTTCAAAGTCTCTCAGCTCCTTTAAGAAATTGTCAGCACGTTCTATTACTGTAAATTTATGATTAAAGTCCACCAGAGCACAAAAAAACAGCAAGTAATTACATCAATCTGACCAAGAATCTTCTCAATCCACAACATGGCATGTTCTATATCAAGTGTAATTTGCAGCTACTAAAAAAAAAAACATCCTTATTACTTCAAATGTATTTTTGCTGGCAAGGACCTGGGTTCTCTGAGATTTCCTCCGGAGCTTTTTTTCTGGTGAGTTCCAGATTCAGCAGCTGATCCTAGTAAACAAACAGCTAGTGTTCAAATCACTGGAAGATGAAGTCATTTGGAATGTTGCTGATGACTTTGAAGCTCTGCAGGCTGTGTGGAACCAACTAGGCACCACAGTCTACATTGGGGGATTACCAGGTAACTAAAAGCAGTAGGGCTCTCCATACATGAGGAAATCTTGTGAATAAGGTGGCATTATAGAAAGGAAGTAGGCTTCTTTAGAATGGAATCAAACCTGGGAAGTGAAATCCCATAGATGAAGCCATCCATCTGCTGGCAGTCACCAGACAGACCCTGGGACAGCATGTTGTACAAGTGCAAAACCTCTGTTAAGTATGGTAACGGAAAGCAGTGAAACGGATTAACTTTTTTGACTTCTTATAGATGGGGGTCCTGCTGCAGTGACCTCATGGCTGCATGCGAGTAAAGATACAAGGCAATCGTGTGGATATTGACACAGCAAAGAACAAATATGGCGGTGTTCGGTCCCACAGCTGTCCCTCTGATCTGCAACTCGGAGTTGGAAAGTGAAAGCACTATTTATTACACATTAAGACATTAGACACGTTGGGTTTCAATATTAAACAGCTGATCCAACTAACAGCCTTTTAACGCTATTTTTTTCTGCAGGTGTTTTTTTTCTAAGAGATCATCATTGGACTCCCATTAACATCACTTAATATTCTAAGAATAAAATGGGAACAGATGAAACCAGGTTTACTTAGGAAAATCACAACATATTATATTTTCCTGTTTTTAAATTGCTAACTTTAATATGATACACTGCAGCTATAATTGCTAATACATGCTGGCACTGTACTAACTTACTCAGACCACACATGTAACTAAATGACTGCTTAAATGTACTTTGCATGAATAAAGTTAAGATGCAATACTATACAGAATATTTCAAATTTGAATAGTTTACCATCTATAGTAACTCCAGACCTCAAAAGTTATCCGAAGAACACGTTTGGCTTTACTCTAAGTGAATGCTAAAACAAACGTTATTTTTGCATTTATTTGTATTTTGCATAAAACTAAAAAACATGCTTTAACATGACAGACAACACTTTTAGTAATGATTTCTTTGAATAGAACACTACATTATGGCTACAATACACAGTAACACTACACCTTTATGTAGCCTCACTGAAGGTACTCCATCAAATCAACAGTACGAAGGTCACTCTTGAAATCAGGACTTAAAGGATGTGTTGCAGTAAGAATACCTCTGTTAAGAAAGGGGAACAAGACTAAAAGGCTAAAGTATGCACAAGAACACAAAAATTGGACTATGGAACAATGGTCAAAGGTGCTTTGGACTTTAGAACAGCAGCAGTCAACAGCAGTCCTATCGTCATTGGCAAGAGTACATTTTGAAACAGTTTCTATAGAGGAACATGTTCAAATCTCCTAGAAGGTATGAGTTGTCTTGAATACAATTTGTATTAAATGGGAAGTATTTTGGCTTTGCACAGCACTGCGAATGGATGAGTCCACGAGAACACCCAGTCCCCTACAAATTATATAACTTTCACGCTAAACTAGAAATAAAGCACATTACATGTATCTCCAAAAAAAAACAACACATGTAGGTAATCTTATGTATTAATCTTACTGCTCGCATGACACATATGCACTTTTCTGACTTACATGAAAAAAGCAGTTTTACATTCTGGCTTAAAAAATAAATCAATATTTAAAAAAAGCTGTTTGAGGTAATGGCGACCTCACACTGAATATCCTGCTACTGTTTTGTGAGGCTGAAGATTATAAAGGGGTGCAAACGGAGGGGGGTTGTTGTCTGGAGGACTGGCAGGTATCAGTTCTGTGAGGGCTGGCGGTGTGAAATGGACAGATGGGTTCTGAAGAAAAACAAAACGATAATAAATCGCACCAAATAATCACTAGCTATAAATACAGTTACTTGCAATTATCACTTTCTATATTCTTGTCCAATACCATACAGTATATCTATGCAGAGCTTGACAATGTATTAACAGTTTTGCCTCCTTAGGTTTTGGAGACGTTTAAGTGGTTTATGGGTAAAGCTAAATAGGAATCACAGGTATAGCGAATGAATACAAATTGTGTTGCATTTGAGAGAAGAGGACATACCATTAAAATGCAAAACACAGCATTGGAAACAGTTAACAAGACAAGACAACCTATTAAAAATTAAGATGGCTCGCAAAAATGATTGCATTAGCACTGCTCTTTGGTAAGGCTTTTCTATCCTGTCATTAGTGTAACAATAGTGCTTTGCTGATCATTTTTACAGACTTTATCATTACTGTGTGAAACAACTAACCGGATACAATGAACTGGCTCCTGGGTCCTGTTGCAGAAGAGGGGCAGTCGGTGACAATGCACCATTGAGCTCCTTGTGCTGAATGTAACTGTGTCTGTAATCAGTTGCAGCTAGAAGCTGAGTGTTTAACTCAGGACATACAGCAGACCCCTTCTATAAAAGAAAAAGAAAAAGTGTTGCAAATCACGCCAAATACTTTTGTATTTCAAAACAAATATACAGCTATGGTCAAAAGTTTTAACTATATGAACATAATTTAGATATTTTATTTAACATCATGTAATCAAAGAAAATACTAAATGATACCGCTAAAGTCTACCGGAAGCCATGATAATCATACAGTATTTCATGTTAGATTTCAAAATGTCACATTTTTCATTTTTTGTCAGTTTTTCGTTAAGTATATGGAAAACTACAAAGTGGTATGTAATTCAATATTCAATACGTAACTTTGGCCATAGCTGTATAAATTAGTAGTTGTTAGTGAAAGTGTTTCCTTCCATCGATTCTGCGTGACATCGTGGGTGAGCAGACGGTGTAAACAGGATGATATGAAGTTTAAGCAAAGCATATTTCAACAGCACTACTTGATCCATTGCATCCAACTAATATTTTTATATGATAAAACAAAAGCTTTGCAGAACATATAACACCGAAACCAGAAAAATCTATTTGTTAACTGCTCAGTTTTCAACAAAATATCTTGGAAACACATGTTATCTGATGATATAATGACAATATTATACACCAGAATCAACCTTTCTTACCACATCTCTAATACTGCCAAGCACAGCTGTAGCCACAATCCCCAGGAAGAAAGCTGAGAGGTTCAGGGCTGTCAAAAGCCAGATCATCACATACAGGGATAGGACTTCCTGGCAGCTTCTCACACCCACGTATTCATAGTGATTATTCAAGTATCCCCCACTGTGAAAATATACACAGTTACACAGTTTCTGCATTTTTTTCAAAAGCCTTTGAAGATTCAAGAGGCCTCATATATTATTTGTGTTTCAGGCTCCAATTTCCATCGCCACCACTTCCCTACTACCGTTTACCTTGCTGCCCTGATATAAAATGGATACGTAACATTTGACATGGAACTGCAATCTAGGCTTGCCACCTGTCTTGGACTGACACAACCACTGTTATGTCTGGCTTTGCAGTACATGAATATAATGTTGTGTTGTAGGTTCTGAATCACTCCAGGTCCAGTTATAATACAATATTCATGTGATGTAAAAACCTCCAATACGCAACAAGAATTTGCAATACTTTACTGATTTAACAAACACTAAACCAAGCTCACTGAAGACACTGTAGTACAATACAGTCAATACAGTCTATACAATATAATCAAAGTACCCACCACCTTATTACAGTTCTATTTTTAAGACTGTTCTAACATGTTTTGAGGCTACAGAGTCATCTTAAACACGCAAAGAAACCCCAAATTACAAAAAGGTAAATTGATGTTATTTTAGTGTTTTTGTATCAGTGTGTCATGTACTCATTTAAGTCCCCCACTTATTAAAGTCACTATTTACTTATTTACTTGGCAAACCTCCAAGTTAATTTATCTCTATTTGTTACCTCCAGTTACCCTCATACATTTTAGTATCATTTAACCCAGTTACAAGCATCCAGTGACCTTTTCCATTGCTTACTTTGTATAGAGTTACAAATGACATTTAAGAAAGTTTTATGGTGAAAGCTTTATCTTCCTAAAATAGGTTTGACCTTGAGGTTTGACATCAAGACAATGGAAATCACTTAAAAGAAAGGACAAACAGCACCTGTCAGTACTGGTATGTCAACAATATTTATTTTTTTTTCACTAAAGGAGTTACAACGCGTCTACCATTTCTTCTCCACTGGGTGCCTGTAAATGCCTGCCCCACTATCCCAGTCACCGAGGCATGAAAAAAGGACCTTTTTTTAGCAAAATGATGTTTTAAGCCAACTTCCACAGCTTTAATTAGTTAATTAGAAGTTTTTTTTTTATTTTTTGACAGTGCATGTTACAAACAAACACAGACCCCTCACCTATTTGGCCTCGAAGTTTATGAAGTACAAAACCCAGAGTAGAACAGCTTCCCAATTCTTTTCAGGCTGAGAGTTATCATAAAGACTGCCCAAATAAATCTGAACACAGCTTTGTAACTAGGGAGGTAGAACAAAGAGCACTGGCTAGACCAATGTAACAGGGACTTACTTAATCCTGGCAACCAGAGAGACAGAGAAAAAGAAGCTCCCTTATAAAACATTGGGAAGGATATAACATTTCCAGTAAGCAGAACAATGGCCTGTTTCCTAGAACAGAATGAAGGAAAACCCATCAAGATAATTGCAAGCTATTGCCTGGTCATTGTCAGCTGAGTCACATCTCCCACCACCATCACCTATTGCTCTGAGGGAAACAAATGGAAAGAAATGCAAGCAAAGGAACAGTAGGTAACTGGGTTGTATTTTAAATTGTACTGATTAACTTGAGACTGTTTTTAAAACTCTGTATACAACAGATCGACGGTGTCGTACATACTTGGCACAGTCATACAGGTCACAGCAATAGCATGTGCCGCTCCGCACTTTAAGGCTGCATGATTCTGTCAGCCCTTGACAAGGCACCTGTAAAATTCAAACACACACACATAAGAGAGCATATTGGAACCGGTATCGTGGTGTTCAGTCTAAAATGCAATTTGAGTCATTTTGTGAGAGGAAAAACAGTCTGTTGTACAAAAGTAGAATCATTCAAGGAATTAAAGTGTACTGGAATTGTATGGTAGTTACCAAGCAGACTAATACAGTATTACATGGTAGTTACCAAGCAGACTAATACAGTATTACATGGTAGTTACCAAGCATATATATATATATATTGTAATGACATTTGAAGTTATTTGCCCTTTAAGACAATTGTGACTTACAGAAGCAAAGTAATTCTCGTATAAGTAGCTGTGTCCGCTTGTGTAATACTGACATCTTCCTGCGTGCAGAGGTCTCAGGTCCTGTGAAACAACATGACATTAGACAAAGAAGCTAAAAATAATTCATTCATTTGAGGACAAGGAGAAGAAAATGTGTCCAATAAAGACACAACAAACATACACTATTAATCAAAGAACGTACTACAATGATATAAACTGAACGACAAGTGTCTAAATATATTAAAGGTGTGTATAAATGTATTAGTGCAATTTGAAGACTGAATCCAGGGTTGCAATACCAATCAGCCACAGATTTACAGTGTGGCCTTGGGCACAAGCTGTCTCACTGACCGTCAAGTTACAAACAAGCTGTCCTCATTGCAAATCATATGTCCCAGCTAATATTAACTAACTGCATGAAATTAACAGTGAATGTGGATCACCAATATTTTTTTTCAATTTAAATTAACACTTCATCCATTTTATGACCCCAAACAGATACTTAATTTATAACTTCTTAAAATGTTCCCTGAACTCTTGATCCAAACATGTAGAAGCTTAGCACTTTGTAACTTTGTAAGCCCTACATTAATCTTATATATATTGCTTCATGGTTTTCTTTTTTGGGACTAATATAAGCTAATTTAAACAGCTTGTTTCATGAGTTTACCTATAAATACATAATGTCGGTGGCACAAAATACTTCAATATACCATCTGTAAAAAGTGCTGCAGGAAGAAAATATTTTGTTTTTTCTGCTGCTACAGACCGGAACCTGTTACCCGCAGGACTTAGACCTGACATCTCCTGTTGTAATTTTTTTTTTAAAACTGTTGTTCCAGTACTTAAACAGGCCTTGTGGATGTGCTGTGTAAATCTAATGTGTACTTTGTGTATTGTCTTGTCATTATGTGATTTTATTATTTTTATTTTGAAACCTGTAACCTGCTGCTGTACCTTCTAGGACGTCTATATGAACATAATGGCCCATATGGCCCTCCTAAATAAAAGAAAAAAAAAATCTGCTGGAAGAGGTCCATCTGCCTGCCTGCCTGCCTGCCTGCCTGCAAGTCTGGTGCTGATAACCAGCAGTCTATGCAGCCAGTTCAATGTTATGGCATCTGAAATTTTCTGTTTTACAAGACTTGTGGGAAAGCAGAACTGGAAACCTAGACTCTTGGAAGCAAAGCCTGTGAAATGAATTTGATTCAGACCACCCCATACAGACAAAAAAATATGCAATAAATATATATTTTTAAAACATAGTAAAATATAAAAAAATGACCGCAAAAAATATATTTAGACATACATTGACATATGTTGGGAATATATATATATATATATATATATATATATATATATATATATATATATATATAATGTCCATTAAACAAAACATAAGGGAACATATTGCAAAGCATGCTTCCATATATTTTTACAACATTTTTATTTATATTATAATATTTTCTAACATATCATAACATTACTGCTACACATCCATCCTACCCAGAATTGATGACAGATTCAACAGAGTTAAATCAACCAAGTTTTATTCACCCAACCCATACAGCTGCAGAGCATAACGCAGGTCAGGGAATTCAACACACAGTGGGAAGAGACGGGGGTGGGGCACACCAAACGACTCACACACACTATACGGTACCACATCACATTTACCCCAGACAGGACAGGATGGTGGTACACACAAGGGGAAACAATAACACAAGGGTTACCATCCGAAAAGAGGAATAGAAGAGTCCATCTGTCCTTCAGAGCTGATAAAAAGTCCAATTGTTCTGTCCCAGCATGCCCTAGGGGTTTAAGGTGTTATCTGACACTAAATATAGAACTATTTGAAATACTTCTCAAAAACGGCACTAGTGCCTGTACTTTCAGCAATATCTTCAACATCTTGTACTCAGGTGGTGGGGAATGAAAAAGGCTTAAGCATCCACAAAATAATCTACATATAGACATATTCTACAGATTTGTAACACAAGCAAATGTTTAATAAAATTTTAGTTAACTTACAATGTTCAGCACAATGAAAACTCCATCCACTACCAGGCAGAAGAATGAGGCAATTATCCCAAGACTAAGAAACATGATAGCTGCTGTCAACTGTAAAAAGAGAAATTAAGACCATATTGAGTTTGTGTATAATGTACAGCAGGGCATTTTGGCAAGAAATGGAAATGCTGACAAGCTGCTAAATTCTTCATGAATTAATCTAAACATAAAAAAGAAATGCAACTCAGTTGACATAACCATTGCAAAGTGAATATTATGAAACACTGAGATACATATACAGTATATATATATATATGTATGTATATATATATATATATATATATATATATATATATATATATATATATATATATAATCAGACCAGACAGCACATTCTTAGGGGAGATACAATTTTTCAAAAAACTGGAACTGCTTTTGTTGTTAGTGGAACCAGACACAAGTATACCTTATAGAGTAATTTAGACATTCAGCCATTTTAACCTTTTCATTATTTCAACAACAACAAAATCTACTGGCTCCTAGGTAGAAGATAAATAGTTACCTTCCGTTAATATAATATATTATATACTAAGGTGTGGAATGCAGGCCAGTAGTAGTTGTTGGGCTGTGATGGGAGAGCTGGGGTCAGATTCAAAGATCTGAAAGGGTTTCCTGTTTGGCTTCTGTTTTAAAGACAGAAGCCATTGTTCTGTGTATTCAATAACTGGATTATTAGATTAATCAAAGCAGGTGAATAAACAAACAGCCCATTCACCCATAAACACACACATGATGAAGGATACCTTTTATGCTAATTTTAAGTCTATTTAAAAAAAAACAATCACAATCTTTAATTTACACCTAAAATAAATCTACCCATTATATGTGTTCTGTAGCATTGTTTTAACCATTACCATTGCAAGTAGGATCAGATGGGTCCCAGATGCTGTTCATTTTCAGTATATGTGATGGTCTGTGTATTCTGTGTATTCCTGCACAAAGTCAGTACTACACAGTACATGTCCAGTTGTACTGTATAAATGAAACCAGACCCAGAAAACTGTTACAAAATGTTCAGATGCTTTGCAGGCATCCTGAAATTACTGCAGCACTGTTTAGCAGTGGAACTTTACAATCTGCCAATTTTCAAATCACTTAATTACAATGACAAGGACACCTCGTCAAAACCTTTTAGTATTACATTTTCTGAAAACGATTGACAGTGTAAATGTATTGATGTAGTAGACCAATTGCTCCCTGTTTGACTGAAAGAGCCCACCTCTCTCAGTTATTTGTCTGGCATTCAATTTTATGAGGTAAAGCTTACTTTTAATGATTTGCACACAAGTCTGCAACTAGACAACTGTGACCCAGTCAGATAAACTGAGTGGTAGGTCACCAGACAACAAAAATCTATCCCTCCTAATGATGCTTATATGGAAAGAAAAACAAACATTATCAGAATACATGGAGACAGGAATAAAACCCTGGTTAAAGGGCATCTGGTACTTAGCCACCCTTACCCAACAGACAGTGTCTGGGTTGCATGCCTTTTCTCATGCCTCAGTTTGCTGTGTGTAAACTCTTTTGCTTCTGCTATTTGGAATCAATACAATGGTTAAAAATGGTATAGTAAGAAACAACTGCAAGAAAGAAAACTGAATGTCTAGTTCAGAGTAGTTTCTTTGCCTTACACATAAGCTTTAATTTAACTTTACAACACTGATAACAATATAAAAGTTTAAAAAAAGAGCCAGGCCTATTGATAAACACCATAACCAGAGTGAACAGAGCTTATAGCGGGTGAGTTTCATTCAGCAGTTATGCAAGCATTGCACCCTGTTTAGGTTACTTAAAACACGGTTGGACCAGGCAATACTATTACATTAAAAATTGGCAGGATTACAGTAATACAACAACCTAGAGAAAAAATCCACTCTTAACTGTGGAATACCTATCCATGGTTATCCCAGCATTAGCCTTGGTAATGGCTGATGCAATCTAAGACGTGTCACCTGTGTTGAAAAATAATATGATAAGATAAAAACGTTATACATGTGCAATAACCTTTATTAATCCAGATTATAACGTTTTTACTAAAAGGCTGGCCACAAAAGGACATTCTGTGGTTAATCACATAAATAAAGAATGTAATTTATATGACAACACTAAAATATGCTGGAACATTGTAAAACGTGAACATACAACAAATAAATCACACAATGTTAGTATCTGGGCACAGAGAAGGAGTTTGACAGAATCACATGTCATACCCAAACATTAGAGCTTTTGGTTTTACTGAATACTGATCTAATGGTTTGCTCTCATCATCTTCTTCTTTATATGGGAAGGGGACCGGTCCACTGAATCGCCAGCTTGAGTATTTTGATCCGATTTTTTATACAACATTAACCCCCACTCCCTGGAATATTATAAATATTCAAGGCATTTATCAAAATATTTGAGGATAACAGGTATTGCCAATTCATACAACAACCGAATTTAATGATTGTATTTGGTCTCCTCAAGGCATATGATATTAGACTGGTTTATCACTTCTCTGGTTCATGCCTACGTTTCCCAGAACTGTAAAACAATAGTAAGATATTTACTAATGCCAAAATAAATGCAGTTATGTACATGAAGACGTTTCCTTTAATTTGGCTAGGTTTCCTAGAAATGTACACTTCTCTTCATAATTCAGACTGTTTTGTTTTTAAGTTAACACATGGTCAAGCTAAAATAAATCTGTTTTGTGCTTTAGATAAAGTGGTACCTAAAGTATCTTCTAAGTGTGCTCTTCCAAGAAGTTGATAGCTTGCTGGCACATGTTACTTTGCCGCATATGGAAAGGCTGTGATGGAGAAGTTGCAGGTTTCCATAGGATCCCCGCTGGCTGCCTGATCAGAAGCAAGTTTCATTATTCAGGATCACACCAGAGGTCAGAAATCAATTAAGTCCTCCAGATTAAATTGAAATCTCAGTCTGACAAGCGCAGTCTCAAGGTAACATCACAACTACTGCTACTGCACAGTAGTTAGTTCTTTTCAATATATTTATTATTGATTTTGTATCATGTACAGTAAAGGGCGTAGACACATCTTCAGTACCTATCATGCATAACACTAACTCTGTTACCAAACTTTAACCCTCGAAAGCAAACAGGTATTTTGTTTTTAGTACTAGTGTTTCCCAATAAAATATAAAATATATTTAAACGTTTAAGATCATAATCTACTATAGCACTACAGTAGAACCTCGAACTTACAAACTAATCAGTCTACCAACTTACTGTACCAACAAAGCATCCAGACAGAGGTGAGGCAGATTTCAAAGCAAGTACAGGCAATTTTTAAACAAAGCACAGGTTTTTTATTAGCCAAAGGAAGCTGAATGACTGAGCAAGCTGTGTGAATGCATTTTGTTTAAAAACAAGCACTATGTTAACCCAGGCTTTCCTGGATGTTTAAATCTGTGGGTTGTGCTGTAGTTATAATTTCAATGGTAACTTAAATGTAGCCTTTTTCCATTTGTAGTACTGTTTAAAGACTTTAGAACCACAACAATATGAGTATTGCATTGCTGTGCTGAATCCTTGTATTATTCACCAGATTAAGGCTGTAAATAGCAGGTTTACACATTTAATAAAACCATTGAAAACTTATTTTCAGACTTACAAACAATTTCCACTCCCAAAGTGTTCATAACTGCTGTTCTATACATCTACAATGCTGTGCCCAATTTACCAGCTGCTTGCGGTTTTCTTCAAGAAAGAGTCCAAGAATTCCCAAAAATGATCCAAAAGCAAACTGTAATAGAAAAAAGGGGATGAGTTAAACAGGTACATACATATGAATGGCAATACATTCTATATACAGGGTGATTCATAATTCGTACAGAATTGTTGGTGCATAGAGAAAACTTGTTTATGTGAATGTGAGTTGGTGTGGTTAGTTTAAACTGATCTAATCCACATTTATCTATATGCTGGATTACAGCAACACAATTCCCACATGCCATGATTTGTCTGTCTGTAGTCTTTCTCTAAATCCCAATGCAGTGACCTGTTGCACGTATAGACATACATTTTTAACAGTACATTTAAAAAAGCAGCAGATTGCCTTTCACAGGAATAGCATACAAAATTCAGAACCACTTCCCATGTATGTGTAACTCCTGTAAACCAGGAGCTACACTTAATATTTAGATAAAAAATGTAATACTAAGAGCAAAGTCACCATTTTAGCTAAGTTCGAACTTATTAAAATGCTACTGTGCTACTAAACAAAACTAGCATTTTGTTGATGATTTGTTTCTTTGTGTTATTACGGTTTGCTTGAGGTGTTAGTATTTTTAAGATAGTTTCAAACATAAAGCAAAGAAAAGAACTTACAATAATCCCAGATCCATATCCAGTTACACTAACACTCTCTGTTCTTGTCGTAGTGAAAATTCCAAATGCAATAATCAGAAAGGACAAAAGCAACAAGCTGACAACAAGCCATGTTGCTTTCTTCTTCCTCCTGTTGATCAGATCTAAAACAAATGGATAGCAGTCTTTACATGGACATGTAGCCTACAACTCAGGGTAGGATTTCCATGTAAGGTTTTCCTTTTAGACCCAATGCATGTTGAAAAAACACTTTAAGAGATACCAAAAAGCTGCATGTAAAGTCAGGTGCCAGACTGTGCAGACTATAGCCTCTCAGTCCATAGTTCTGTCAGTTTGCAGAATTGATTCCGGTAGTTCTATCTTTGTAAATGTCTGCAGAGATCTCGATTTTAAAAAGACTCCTATCTGAATTCCAACTTGATTATCTACCCAAGAAACAGATGACTGCCACATTCACATTTAGTTGCATTACAGTTATTGTTAAGTTAAATATGAACTAGAATATGCTGCGTACAACTATGAATATCAAAAGCTTAGGGTAACTGTCTAGTTTCTAATGCAATCCTAAAATCTGTATAATTGTACCAATACTGTCGGACAAGGATGTACATTTGGTGTTATATCTTTTTTTTTTTTTTTATAGCGCAAAGGATTTTGTTAGCAATGGTAAATCCCTACAGTTAATTGTTTACGTATTTAATTTGGAACCTTTATTCAACTATTTACGTTTTCACAAAGATCTGTGTTATTATTATTATTATTATTATTATTATTATTATTATTATTATTATTATTATTATTATTATTATTATATGAGATAGCCTTAAAATGAATACAGAAATGTTCCGTTGAAGTCCTTTAATACTTCTCCATTATGAGAGTGGATTGGATCCAGTGCTGGCTGATTCCCTGGTACTGTATATTATTCAACAAAGTATCGATGGTGCTTGGTATTTGTTTTGGCGTTTTTACCTTTTTTAAAGTTACTCATTTCAATATGGATTAATTCGTTTAACGTAGCCTATTTTTTCAAAATAAATATTTCAAATGAAAAAAAGTACCTTAAACTATGATGAAGTATATTGTAATGTATTTGTATATGTAGCTACTCAAGAGGTATTTGGCTACCGTATACAGAACTACCAGTACCGATATTGTAGCTACCAAAAACAATTAAGTAAGAATAGAAATTAAAGTGCGAGTCTTACCTGATCTACTTGGATTTGACTGCGGGGAGTTTTGCTTTTGAGCGCTTTGCATATTTCCAAATGAAGATGCTCTCTGTACTACAATTCCCCAGTGTGGTGTTATCCTGCTGTTTGCAGATTCATATCACACTTAGTGGGCAGTCACTGAGAGGGCGGAGCATTTAGGCAGCGCTCCTGTCGAGTACGGCTGAGAAGGACTGATCATTTTGACACTGGGCAGTTCATTGAGGTTTAGAATCGATCCGGCTTTATCAGGAAGTATTTAGCATGATGCACGGTCAAATTTGTAACCCCTTCAATATCAGTGTAGCCTTAAGTGTATTTAAATACAGGTGACAGGTCTTGAGTTAGCATTACATAGCTGCTTGAGAACGTCGTGATCCAGTGATCATTTGACGCGTGATGCCGACATAACACATTTAAAAAATGTTTTTGTTGCACTGTCCTCGATGAGCCATGGATTGTGATTACAGCTAGGAGCCTCTTTAACTGTAGTTGTGAGTCGGAGTTCACAATTCAGGTCCATAATGTAGTAGTATCTATCTGCTAGTTTGCAGGTAGTGTATTTCATTTTTCAGACAGTAGCCTACCACTCATTTGTATTTTCAGGCACTGGTAACCGACCTTGCAAAGTAAGCTGGACAGTCTCGCAGTGGCTTTGGTATACTGTTAGAAGTGCCATGCACAATTTCTAAAATAAATAATAAATATATGCCTTTGTTTCCAAACATTTAAAAAATATATATTTTTAAACTCATCTTAACTTTGATTTATAAAAATATACACAGGACATCAAAACGCCATTTTTCGTATCTCCAGGGAGTGATTATCTATGCTGTTTCGGTATACTGGAAAGTCTATAACATAATAGAAGATCACTTCATAGTTGATAACTGAACACCAAAAAGTTTCAAATATGTATGTCAACCGATGACAAATTTGGAATGCCATCTGGTCCTCATATGAAATGACATCTGTAAATTATTTCCAGTAAATACATAACTGACCAAACCAAATAATTGAGCCAAAGGGAATCAGGTGTTTAGGGTTAAGGTTAGGGTTAGGGTTATGGGTAGGGCTAGGGTTAGGGTTAGGGTTAATAATTTCATTTGTTTTAATTAAATTAAATTTGCTAAACATTACTACAGTAACAATTTGAACAGATTTCAAGCATTATGATCGACTGGGTATTGATTACACCGTGTAACTTTTTTTTTTTTTTTTGGTTCCTGGGTAGTAAGTGTTATTTCCTAATTGCTTATGCCTCAAAAGTATAGAAAATGACTATTATTCCCCACAAACTTTGCTTTTGTGATCAGGACAGTAATATTTTGAAATTTACGCCGAATGTCAATCCACGCCAGACGCGACTTGGAAACGAACCAAAAGACTGGAAATAAATACATGACCCCGCCCATGCATTCCTATTGGACATACTAGAGATGGGCTGTCCCATTACAAAATAGGTCTTGTTTGGTTACCACCCTGACCTCTGGAAACTCCGTTGTAAAATAAAGGTTGGACTTGTAAAATCTATAGATCAGAGTTATTGAACATCCCTATATTTACAACAGTTTTATTGTTATAACTGTACAGTTGTACTCGTAGTATTGTTATATTTTCCTTCGTGGTACCAGTAGTAGTAGTAGTAGGACTAGTTTGATTTGAAGCCCGGGACAGCTGGACAATAGTATTGTAGTATGTTGAACTAATATATTTTTAATAAAATATAATTTATTGTTCTACATGTATATATACAACTTATTGCAATCTCTATTGTGTTTCTTTACAAATTCCTTCATTGATCTTTTTTATTAACTTCTTTAAGTATTTTAAAGTGCAGCATTATTATTATTATTATTATTATTATTATTATTATTATTATTATTATTATCCGTGTTATTATGCGCAAGCCATCACTTACCTTGTATTACTTCCGATGCCGTTCTGCAAATCAGTTTTTCTACTTTATCGTAAACGCTTTTGAAGACTGTGACGCATCAGATCAAGGTCGAGTGTTTGTGCCGTCTGACATCATTTACTTATGAATAATTATACATAAGAACATAAGAAAGTTTACAAACGAGAGGAGGCCATTCGGCCCATCTTGCTCGTTTGGTTTTTAGTAGCTTATTGATCCCAGAATCTCATCAAGCAGCTTCTTGAAGGATCCCAGGGTGTCAGCTTCAACAACATTACTGGGGAGTTGGTTCCAGACCCTCACAATTCTCTGTGTAAAAAAGTGCCTCCAATTTTCTGTTTTGAATGCACAGAACAAGGTCGTGTGCCATGGCAAGACGCAAGAGTTTTATTTAGTTTTTCCTTTTAAAACAGTCCTGTGAACAGATATGGCTCATAATCAAACTATGAGCTTGGTAATATTGGGATGTTTCACATAGAATACAAACGTGTTGCTGGCTTTTTTTACAATGTATAGTAGGACCTCGATAATATTTTTATTTATTTGCTGAATATCTTGATGCATATGTTCACTTTATGCGTATGTAAAGACATTCTTCTTGTCACAGATTTGTGCCACAGAACAATTTAGTCAACAAAACGTTATCATAAAAGCAAACAAACATACCAAAAAGAGAAAAAAAAGCCATAGCTTGAAATTAGGTCACGTGTTCAAGTTGTGTGAATGGGGGACCTTTTTGTGTCATTTTTGAAAGCCAGTAAAAGTGCACATTTTTTCATTTAAATGCTGAATATATAGACTGCATGTAAATTGGTTTATTTTTTCTTATTAATAAACCTATTTTATGCAACTTGCACAATTGGAAAGAAAATGTCTTGGTGTTGCTGAATGCATCACCTGCAAACCACGACTTCTGGTACTACATAACAGTGTTTCCAGATCAGTTAAAAAAAAAATACCTGTGGCTGCTGGTTTTTATTCCAACCTAGCTCTCAATTACTTAACTAGACCCTTAATGAACTGATAAATTGCTTAATTAAACCTATTTACAGATCTGCACTATAAGGAGTTATAAGCAAGTTTTGCATTTGACGTTTTATTTTTATATCTATGTGTGTGTGTGTGTGTGTGTGTGTATATATATATGTATATGTATATATATATATATATATATATATATATATATATATATATATATATATATATATATATATATATATATATTACTTAGTTGCTTGGACCCCTAATAATAATATAGCAAGTCACTTAACGGTCGCTTTTATCCAAAGCGACTTTTACAGACTAGGGGGTGAACTATATTCAGGGATACCTTTATTTGCATTAATTCCCTTTTCAAGAATGTTGTGAAATTATATACCTCGTGCCAAAAAATAGTTTAATGCAAATTATATATTGTATATAAATAACAAGTTCACTGCATCATGTATTTACTTTTCTTTCTACACAGCTGAAGGGCTTTTGTCCTAAACGTCCTGAAATAAGTGCTTAAGTGCTAATTGGGTTGATGCAGGCATTTCATTGATACAAAATATTGTAGCTTTCAGCTAACACATGTTCTGTCTTCTCTTGAGTGCTAAAAATTAGTTCCTGTGCACTGCCAATCTTGGGAGAGTAATAATAATAGTTAAGAGTTACTAAGCAGCTGTCTGGGGATTGAACAGGAAAGATTATTATGGGGCTGGAGCAGTCCTTTGATTTTACCTTGCAGTGTCTTCATGTTAGCCCATCTACTGCAACCTGGCTGTAAGTTTTGCTACATCATCTGTGATTTGCAACATTGTTTGTGCCGTTGGCACACAAGTCAATTCATTTTATGTGTTGTTCGTATTCTGCCATTTTAGTAAATAATGTTTGCAAATGTAAAAACTTGCAGCTTTACAACAAACTAAACAGACCACACTCTAATTTAAAGTTCATAAATCGAGGTTGTTACAGGGGCAAATGGTGTACCAGGAATCTATTTAAAATTATGTCATTTATTAATATGCATTCAATCTAATAGTACTGTAACGACCCTGGGTCTGCTGTAACCGCGTTCAGGGAGGATAAGATCTTGCAACAATCAAGGGATCAAGAGCTGTGTTCTGGACGGGGATAAGTAGCGGGCTGCTGAGAGAGCTGGTGTTGTGAGACGAAAGAGAGCTATGAACAGTGAGAGAGAATTTGAGAAGAAACAGCAAAAGAGAGCCAGAGAGAATCTGGACTAAAGGAGCCAAGGAAGAAACTAGAGACTGCACTTAGTTGGCCGTAGCACACAGCCAAAACAGTGTGCTTTGTTTGATTCTAGGGTCCAAGCCTTAATTGAATTTCAAACAAGCAGAATATCTGAATTTCCACAAGCTAAGTGATATTGAAATCAACCATAAGCATTCCAGAAGGCAGGGTAATTATAATGGCGAGGGAAGCAAGACTTTTAATAGTATATAATATTTGCTATGTGTTTTCTATTTTATTTTGAATCTCTGTTACATTGCCTAAATTAAATTGTTTCTCTTTAGACACTAGATACAGCAGGGTGTGTCCCTAGTTAACTCTAAAAATAGTTTTATTTTCATTTAGGAGCCATTCTGACTGATATCTCATGTCTGTCGGGGGTTAGTAAAAACTCTTATTTTGTGCTAGTGTTTATTTTGCACTTTACTGTATGTTTGGTATAATACGAGCACTGTTAAATTCTAGTTTATTTGGACAAAGCGAAGCTATAGGGTTGGATTTTGTGTATTCGAGTTGGGCATCTTGCTTTGATGTAGATTGCAATCTGTTTGGCCAAAAAGTTTGCTTCATTTGCATCTTCCAATTAATTTTAAGTGATAGCAATCTCTAGCATCTGTGTTGGCTAAAATAATGCAGTATACATTTGCCAAATGGACTTACAGCATTCAGCCGGAATTCATTAAGAATTTATTGACATTATTAAGTGTTACCATATTTCCTCTTCTATATTTCCCAATTCTCTCATACTTTATTATTTATTTCTTAGCAGATGCCCTTATCCAGGGCAACTTGCAGTTGTTACAAGATATACATCAAGGAAAAGTGAGTGGCACAGGAAATCCAAAACAGCAAAATGAGTCAAAACCCAACAGAATCATCTATCTGAAGGTAATCTGTAGGGAATGTCCATTGTAAGGGGTGGGAAATTGAAAGGTCATAATCACATTATAAACGCATTACACAATGACCAGTGTCTACATAATGCATGAGGCAGTTTTTAAACATAGGGATTAAGATCAGTGGGTATGGATCAATGCCTATGGATCATGTAGTAACCTTCTTGAGATTCTGTGCTGTTGTGTAATGCAGGTGCAACAAAATTAATTATACACATTTAATAAATGAATGCACCATTAAACCAATGAATACAAACTGGAACCTACTAAGAAACTAACGGATACGGATTGTCAATCAGGCACTGAAGTGAAGCAATGTGTTTTGGCCTTAATTCTTCTTCCCAAAAATGTATTTCTTAGCAAAGCCACTGTCTGCTGGAGATCAAAGCAATATGGTGTTCCATGTACTTTTTTAATATCAGTATTGTACATGCTGCTCATTGCATACTAGGTTGGACAGGGGTTACCATTAAAGACAGTAAAATCATAATAATAATACAGTATGCATTTCCAATTGCTGTAATACTAAAAACATGAGAACATAGGCCTGTATGCATGACTGACCTCTGCACGTGGAGTGGTTTAATTCCCTATTGGGATCCAGGCAATTAAACTTGTTGTTGGGAAACTCTTCTTTTGCAAAACCTCTCACATAACAAATAGATTTTCCACACTTCTTTCCAAGCTACTGCATGAAGTAATTCTTCTTTAATGGCTATTTCTCTTACCATTTTATTAACCATGCAATCTCAGTCTGAACTTATACATTTACTGGAATAAGGAACCTAACTGAAAAGACTGGAGCCTAATTTATTGGACCAGACTTTTACTGGGAGGTTAAGTGCAGTATACCATGGTAAAAGCATCATGGACAGTAGTGTAGTAAACTGTAGTAGAAGTGTTGTGAAATGTTGTGAAACAAAGGAAAGCACAGTATAAATTCACAGTATTAGAAAGCTGTGGTAAAAGCACTAATAAAATATGCCATTATATAAGCATCCTGAACAGGTGTATCCTCATATTCTCATTTGCAAAAGTGACCCTGCCTTCACTGTGTTCTTTATGGTCAGTTTTTAGACTCACATTTAATGTACTGCAGGGTATAGACAGCTTTTAAAACTCTTCTAGAAGCGCTACATATATTAATTTGTCCATCTCTGTCCTCAAGTTTGTAAAGGGTAATGTATATAAAAAATGTCTGAAGCCTAGTCCAAAAAACAAAGCAAACAATGTTCTTTCTGTCTAATTATTATTTATTTCTTAGCAGACGGCCTTATCCAGGGTGACTTACAATTGTTACAAGATATCACATTATTTTTACATACAATTACCTATTTATACAGTTGGGTTTTTACTGGAGAAATATAGGTAAAGTACCATGTTCAAGGGTACAGCAGCAGTGTCCCCCTACCTGGGATTGAACCCATGAGCCTCCGGTCAAGAGTACAGAGCCCTAACCACTACTCCACACTACTGCAAGATATAAACATACAGAACATGAAACCAGATTTGAAGCAAGTATAATCTTAGCCCCCATTTTTGTGAAAGGAAAAAGCAAGAAACAACTTACTGGCAAGGAGTGTCAATATTGTTTAAACATCTTGTACTCCTGTTAGGAGTGTCTTTAAATAGAATGTATAGTACAATAATATAGTTAATAAAACATACTCTGGAAAATATTATTCCCAACTAAAGCATCATATTCTGTTAGACTGTAATTCACTTTGTTGCCTTTAACTCATAGTGTATTTTTGTTATAATGTTAGAAAATTAAAACTGCCCCCAAGTGTATTTTTGTTATAATGTTAGAAAATTAAAACTGCTCCAGCTCTTTCCAGCTCTTTCTTGGCTCAGACAGGGAGCACCAACCATCCCTTATCTCATGCTGTGAATTAACTGGCTACATATGATGCTAAAACCTTAAGCTATCTTGCATGTTTTAAGAAACGTTACTGAAAAATGCTACTGGTAATCAATTATGGTACCTATGTAATGTCCTGAATAAACGCTTGCAGCACTATTAGTAAATCAACACTGACCACACAACTAATTTGTTACAAATATGTTGCTGTCACTGTAGTATGCTGGTATTAATATGGTTTGGCAGTGCAGCTGTCCTTGTGCTGCCATTAGTATTTCTATTCTAGTTCCACTGCATTGCCATGGAAAATCATTTGGTAAGCTAAAATGGTCCCTTTGATATTATTTGTTTATTTAGCACACACCTTTATCCAAGGCAACTTACAGAGGCTAGGGTGTGTGAACTACGCATGAGCCACAGAGTCACTTACAACTACGTCTCACCTGAAAGATGGAGCACAAGGATGTTAAGTGACTTACTCAGAGTCACACAATGAGTCAGTGGCTGAGGTGGGAGTTGAATCGGGGACCTCCAGGTTACAAGCCCTTTTCTTTAACCACTGGACCACACAGCCTCCTGTAATAACCAATAGCCCTTGAGGGCTTAGCCAATAGCTTTTGAGGGCTTAGCTAGCACCAAGGTGTAATGATTTACTAATATGTATAGTGTTCAATGCAATCAAAAACTACAGGGTGGCTGTATCCTTGTTCTATGGTTACATCGAGCCAGATTATAAAACCACTAAAGATATTCCCTCAGTCCAGTTCCATTGTAGCTGTAGTCCCATGATGTTTTCCATGTTTCTCAACTATGCAAATACTGTCCCTATTAGGCAGTTAAAGCAATGACACTTAACAGCATGTGTGTTTAATGCTGTAGTTTCAAAGTAAGCTTGATTAACATTTTTTTTTAAAGTATCTAGTATACACTTATGAAGACATGCAAAAAAAGTTCAACAGCAGCTGAGCTAAAAGTCTCTCCTTTCATAAGCAATGTAGTTCATGCAACAACAAAACTGACTTTATTTAAATAAATGACACTGTAATTTGTACACTGAGTGTTACAGAGATTCAGTTGTGATACAGCTACATAAAGACATTCTTAATTTTGGTGTATTTTTTATGATACTGCTAACTCTAATTTGTATTTGCAACTGTACTGTATGTTACAAGCATACTTGTATATACAATGTTTCTTCCTAAATCTATGTAGAACTGAAACTGTTAGCTCATGTTATTGTCAGTATTGGGTGCTGGCTTTAGTGAAATATGGACAACTGACAACCTAATTTATAATTTAAGACAGTATAATCCTCTTTTGTCAGGCTTTTTTCCCAGCTCTTGTGGTAGACTGAAGCTGCATATAAACATGCCAGGTTTTCTAAATTGACAGACCCTGCTGTGCAGTGGAGTCACTGTTGTTTACCATCTAGAAACAGCTCCGTTTCTTCAACTGTTGTTTTGTGATTGCGGCAAATGAAATGAACACTTTGGTGCTGGATGCAAATGTCATTTTTTTAAATTATATTTTGTTAGCATAAGAATCAGGTTGTGGGCAAATGCAATGTTCGGCTTTTTTTTTATAAGTCTTTTTTTAAAAAAAAACTTCTCCAGTCCAAGATGTACAGTATTTGTGTCTTTTTTTTTTTTTTTTTTTAAAGTTCTGCATCGTTAAATCTGTTTCAGACTTGCGTGCAAAAACGCTATTATTTTCTAATGGTTTTCCTGTTATTGATCATTGTGGATCATTTACTGGAACCGCCATTAGAATACTCAGATAAATATTTTGGATGTGTTGTTTGCTATGAATGAGAGGCATGCTTCACTGAATTTGTATTTTCAACAGGACAGTAAAGGACAATAAAGGATTCAAAGTATTTAACCTTACTAATTGTAAATAACAATAACATTGTTTTGTCCGCTGTCTGATTTTGGGTCATTTTACTAAATGTAAAATATAATAACATTTTCAAAAAACATATTAATTCTGTCTGCTGTGTGAATTCATTACTATGAATGGGGTTTAATGTCCTGCATTAAATAACGCCCAATGACATAGGATTTCCTTTTAAAATATGAAACAACACTAGTGTTACTTCTAAAGCACTAGGGCGCCACACATACGGTCTTTCAATGTTTGTAATTATGATATACTATAGCTGCAACATCATCCACAACTCCTAATAAAAATATAATAATGTTAATGAAAACACATATTTTGAAGACCAAAATCTGTACCATTTTTTTTTTTTTTTTTTTTTTTTTACAATGCTTATTTGTTTATTTATTTATTTGATCCTCGGTTATAAACAAGGCTCTCACTGAGGCAGACCACTCCCTAAATGCAGACGTGTGGGTCATTTGCCAGTCGGAAGCGAAGAGTGTAACATTTGTACAAGGTAGCTGTAATTTTATTATTATTTTTAAGTTATATGTTAAAATACTTTACACAAGAAGCATTACATTCGTGAATAAGAATTTAAACAAAACCAACAAACCGCTAAAAGAAATAATGTTCATGAAACGTTTTGAAAGCAGGTTCCCGAAGGGACCTGTGGCATTTTCTTGTCTCTATGGAGACCGACGCTCAGACAAAGGTCGTATGCTTATTCATAGTTGTTTTTTTTAAGCATATATATATATTGTTGTAGCCTACTTTACCAGATGTGATTTCTGCTTCAATCTTAAATTTTGATCGAAGAAAATCCACATTGTTTGACAATGAATAATTTGAGGTCCGTAGGTACTTTTAAACCTGTACATTGTTTAGTCATAACAAATACATTGTTATTAAACATCTAATGTTTGCAAATAAACAAGTTTAAGAAACTGAAATTATGACGACTACCTTTGGTAAAGTAATCCAATATTTGGGCAAATCAGGGTCTGTGGCACGAGTGAGAGATACCAAGGTTAGACATGGTTTTTGCTGGTGGTTTTTGGAATCCCCATTCCCTGAAAATGATACATTCTAGACGTATTTTTTGTTTCTCTTTTGACCACATTTAAAACGTTACATGGTTGGTGTCATTCAGTATTGAAATGTGCGTCTTTAATAATTGGATGGAGTTATTCCACTACATCTTGCTGAGGTGCGCGAGATAATTGCTGGATACTTTGTACATGTACTGCCGGATTATGGTAATGAATTGGTGTTGAAAAAAGTTTTTGGGGGGTATTTTAGAAATTAACTTGTGAACAAAATTATCAAATGTATCCTAGGTCTGTATAACATTTGTACACCTGTTTACATTTGTTGTTTTATTTAACTAACCAAGGGGAATTTATAACATCCCCTTCCTGTTCAAGCAGTGGTGGTTTTAGATCAGATGAGTGACAGGCTGGAAGAAGCTTGCACGCCTCCAGCTAAAACTGCAAACAAACTGGAATCACAAAAAATGTATTGTTGAAAAGAGTGACTAAAACATATTAACCAATGAATCATATTTCATTATTTATTGAAAATAATTGTGATACACAGATACTTTATAAGAAATACAACATTACACTATTATAAACTGTATTTTTATCTTACAAAAAAAATTACCATAGTAAAAGCATAGGAAAGTGTAATAAAGCATAGGGAAAGCATGATAAAGCATTGTTAAAACCAAAGTTGTATGGTAAAGCATTTTCAAAAAACATGGTAAATGCATAGAAAAAAAATCAGGAAAAGCATGGGAAAACTAAAGAGCAAAATGACCCTGCTTTACCCAGGAATCATTGGCATCTTGTAGAAGGCATTTGTTCAATTGCTTGTAAGCAATTACATTCAATAATAATAAATAAGCTGTCTTATGCTGTTCTTTGATTTATATTTTTTACTGGACTGTCTGATGATTTTACAACCATTCATGACGCTTTTTATAGGATCCACAAACTCCATGGCAACGAAAAGAAAGGAGAAGAAAGGCAGAGCTAATGCAAAGAAGGGGGGATCAACCACGGATGTTCCCGTCCTTCTTAGGAGGTTCATGAAAACGTATGAAAAGCATTGCATCCAGACCCAGAGCAGCGTCAGCACCACGATCAAACAAAACCTGCTGTGGTGTATTGAACAAGACAAGATCATGACAAAGGTGAGCCACACTCTAATCAAAACAACATTATGTGCAAGAAATAAGAACCCAAATGTGCGGATATTTTGTGCATTTTGACCCTTGAAACAATGTTAATCGTATCAAACTGGCACTGGCCTACCCCTTCCAGACATTTCACGCTTGGAACCTATAGTACAATCTTTATTTCTTCATATAGAAAAGCTAATCCTTGTTCCAGCCACTGGGGGGTCTGTATTATTTGAATTATATAGATCATTATCACATAAGAAATAAACCAGTCACCATGACGGAATTGTCAGTATTCCAGTACATCAGAATTCTATACTGCACAATTCTAATTCTAATTGTTAATTCAGCAGCAATAAGTATACATTTACTGTATTTCTCATCTGTAGATGGTGCTTTCCTGTCCCGAGTCTTGTGATGAAGATGCTCCTCCAGTTTGCCTTCGACCATTGCTCATGACAATCAGAGATGAGAGATACATGTTCGGAAAGGAGCTGTGTGCCTGGCACATAACCCTGAACAATCAAGACATTGCAGATCTTGTAAGTAACAAGATAACAGTTGTTTTTTGTGTTGTTGTAAACACTGGTAATCTCTGATTTATAAATCCCTTTGCATCTACTGATGCATCTCAGAGTGATTTACAAAGTAGGTACTTTACCTAGATTGCTCCAGTAAAAACCCAACTGTGTAAAATGGGTAATTGTATGTGAAATAATGTATAATGTGATATCTTGTAACAATTGTAAGTCGCCCTGGATAAGGGCGTCTGCTAAGAAATAAATAATAATAATAATAATACCTCCCTGACTGGGGCCATCTGTACACAAGTACTGCAGTGAGACTTCATACAGAGAATGCACGATTTGATGAAATCTGTAATTCAAGAAAGAGGCACTGTAATACAATGTTTTTCTTATTATCAGTTTTCTTTTATTTTCATTTTTAGTGTGCATTATCAGTATTAAAAAAGACATTCACTTTTAACTCCTCACAGAGATACAGTAGTGATCTTTCTGAACAACCTGCTTCCCTCCCCTGGATTTTTGATTTAGTCTGCTTTCTCAATATGAAAAGAAAACATTAACTTCACTCATTTAAGTGAGCATGGACACTGAAGTTTTGTTTCTGAATGTGGCATTGGTGGTGTTTGACATTAGCAGTTAATTTGTTACATAAATGAAAATAGAGCCTCAATCAGTTTCTCAGAATGTTTTAATCATGTTTGCTTTCATTTGAACAAGAGAAGAGAAAAGAAATAGTTGGACAGAAAATGCATCTAATTCCAGGATACCATATGTTTGCAATTTTAGATAGAAATATTACTTGCATGATTTTTGTTTTGATGGAAATCGAATTGCTAACATATTTAAAAGAAAACAATGATATACAATATTTGTACGGTTTGCTTAAGTATTTATGATATTGAATACAAATTCTGAAATATGTGTTATAGAATAAGCCAGGTGTTGATATCTACAGTATATATATATAATATATAATATATATAATTTATATACAGTTTCGATTGCAACGATTCTTAGAGTGAATTTCCAAACAAGAGCTGTGTGTTTTGTGATTCTTATCTGTGGGAGAATCCTAAAATCAACATGGATTGAGAGTGTTCTGACAAACATGTTGAAAGGCAGGAATTTTCACAGTGAGAGACAAAAAATACAGTATATGATCCAAAAAAAACAATTGGCTATGCCTGTAATGAACTACAGGTAACTACAGGTTATGTATGGATTAGCCATTACAGATTTTTTTTTATTTTATATATATATATATATATATATATAGTGATATCAGTGATTGGAAATCCTGGCCTGTGATTGGTTAAAACCTCATCACAGGAGAAAAAAAATATTGAATTATGACTTATGGTAGACTTTTGCGATATCATTTTGTAGTTTCTTTTATTAAATGGTGTTAAATGAAAGATTAAAATTATGTTCATGTAGTTTTTATGTTCATGTAGTCCCTCTTGAGGTGTCGTGGGCTAGTCGACGAAACACTGAGGATGGAAGGTGCCCACTTGAAAACCCCAGAGATGTACCCTACTTAGCTCAATCCAGACGGTTGTCATGCTGATGCGCTGGGGAGGCCGCACTTTGGTTGATCCCCGGAGCCAGCATCGCAGCCGTTGTGTGTGCTGATGCGCCAGGGAGGCAAAATAAGCTGATCCCTGGAGCCAGCATTACACTTCAGCCATTAACACCAGTCAGAAGGATATCTATATCATCATATGGAAGGAAACGTAAATGGATGGAGACGCATATGGATCACATTAGTTTACTGTAAAGCTACGTCTTAGTTGGTGCTTATCTTGGCGAGAGCCGAGTTCAAATCAGCATGAAGTTTTAACATCTACTCTCGTGTAATGGAAATCATTTTTTAAATTATGTCTCAATCCTAAAAATTCTAGGTGATGCAAAACTTTTGGCCATAGCTGTAGATTTAATTGACATACGATATATGTCATTAAGTTTTAATTACGAGATGTGTTGCGTTGACCACGTAAATATGACCATATATGACTGAAAAATATATGACTGAAAAAAGTATGCAGTAGCTCATAAAATTTGTTCAGAAAGTATTTCCATTGCATTTGTGCGCATCATTTATCGGCTGTTTCCATCACAGTCGCAGGCTTTTTTTTTGAGTTTTAGTGTATAATAAAAAGTTTGATGGAAACATAGCTAGTGAAGCAAATTCATAGTTTAATCAGAGTTCAAATTGAAATCCTGGATCTTAATAGTTCTCATGTTTTTGCTTATTTATCCTGATGAAGGTGAAAGGCTTCCTATTTTATTGATTTAGAACTGTGCCATCCTGTCTGTTTAATTGGTCTTGGGTGAAATTACTTTAAGACATAGTCTCACCCACTGACCAGTCAAATTGATTATCATGCACACTGTATAAATTACAGCTGTTAAACTTAATGCACTGCTTTAAAAAACAAAACAAAAAAAAAACAGAGAACTGCTATGGTAACAATGTTGGGGTATGTAAAAAAATGTATAAATCACATTTTAAAACAAAACTCTTAAAAGCTCACAGCCAAAAAAAAAAATACTGTCAGGAGTAAACCATTATATTATTGGCTCAAAAATCCTTTACTTTCAGCAGGATTTCCCTTTAAAACTCTTGTTTAAAAATGGCAGTTAAGTGTTAGTGATGATGCACAAACCGTAAATGGATATTGAGTTAACTGAACTGTGTGGAGTAGTGGTTAGGGCTCAGGGCTCTGGACTCTTGACCGGAGGGTCGTGGGTTCAATCCCAGGTGGGGGACACTGCTGCTGTACCCTTGAGCAAGGTACTTTACCTAGATTGCTCCAGGAAAAACCCAACTGTATAAATGGGTAATTGTATGTAAAAATAATGTGATATCTTGTAACAATTGTAAGTTGCCCTGGATAAGGGCGTCTGCTAAGAAATAAATAATAATGCTAAAATAATAAGTCACGACCAACTGCATTCTGGCAGGTAACAATATGCTATTATCACACTTTTAATTCAAAGATGGCTTAGAAAACCATCTAAATAAGTTAATGTTCAATGATTCGTTTACATGGTTTACCTTGACACTAAGACTGATATTCATAAAGCTTACCGCCTCCTTTATCGTGCCAGCAATAGTGTTTAACATGACAGTATTTCAGCAGGTGATGCATAAGCACCATTTACTGTCAAAAACATCACTCATCACGACGTTAGAAGAACGTGCCCTTAGAGACTAATTTTCTCATTAGCATATTATTTGTCTGATTCCTAAATCTGTATTGTGTCATTAATTGACCCTTATCGGCATCATAATTAACGTGCCTCAGACCAGGGGGAGAAAGAGATGCGTCTTAACAGTATAATTTCCTGGCAAAATTTTGCATTTAGGGACTTGTATTTAAGCCAGTTTAATTATCCAAATGTAATTTAAGTATTTTGTTATTTGTAACGCATATAATAAATTGCATTGTTAACTTGACTGAACAGGACAGGCTACTTACTGATTGGAGAACATATTATAAATCACTTTTGTAATGTTTTGCTGTAAGAAAATGCCAGGCTCCGGTGTGCTTGTGTGGACTATCCATCAAGAGGAGGGTGATATTTTGGAACATGATCCAGAATTTTTTTTTAGCATAGAACAGTATGTGTAATGCAGCAGCATGATTTATTTTGTGTTACCGGTAACCTATAGGCCAAAGTAAAAAGAAAGTGTGCTTGGTTATTAATTAGATTTTACTGCTGTGCTGTACAGATACAGCCAAAAGTTTTGCATCACCTAGAATTTTAACAATGTAACCAACGAGATTACAAAATTATATCGCAAAAGCCTAACAGAAGCCATAATAGTAGTAGTGGATTTCATGTTAGATTTTGAAATGGTTTTTGTTATATGGAAAACGACAAAGCTTCATGTAATTCAATATATTAACGTAAAATCATTCAGCAAGTTTCATTCGACTTTATGAAGCAAAATATGTTAATTCTACAAGGTGATACAAAACTTTTGGCCATAGCTGTATGCCTAATGTGCAGATTTATATCTTGATATTTTGGACAACCTGTCTCCAGACATGTCCCGTAGCCATTACGGGACGGTGTAAACAGACAGTGTATGCCACTGACGTGTTAAGTAGTGTACACAGCTCATTTGATACCTCTGACAGTCGGTTAGGTACAATCTCTCGGTAAAAATCTGTGACGGTAAAGCAAATTGGACAATACTTTGGAATTGATCTGGGAAATAGAATTTACAAAAGCATTTCAACTTGGATGTATGGTCAAAATAATATGGATCAAGTATATAAAAACCTTGTCTGGTACTCCTCCAACTATATTTGTATCTTTTAAAAGAATGTAGCATGTTCTGTTTCAGATCTGTTTTAAATTGTTTGATCCTGTGTTTCATTAGAATCTTGGGTCGCAGTCAAAAGGGTTCTTGTCGCAAAGTGAATATTTACATTTCGCTAGCTTGATACTTTCCTCTCACAAGCATCTGTATTCTGTGAGTGTGTGTACAGTACTAGGAAGACAGAGCAGAATGATTCAAAGTGCAAGCAAAAAGAAGTCGATCTAAAGTTAAAAGAAAAGCACACCCTTTCGGTTCAAAATAACTCAACCACACAGTTCAAACTGCATTGGTTTGAAACTAAACAGCAGTAATTATACAGGTTTCCTGTGTTTTCAAAAAAAAATGTTTTTAATAAGAAACATTACAGTAAGGTTAAGATTGTTGATTAGTCCAAGTCCTTTACTGCAAAGGAAATTACTGGCACTAGAATCAGAGTATCATAGCACTGTGGGATTTGCTGGAGGGAAATTACCATAATTGCTCCAAACTTCATGGATTTCTTTCAAATACTTTCAAATAGTGATTCATTACCATTCAGATTTCATTAAGAGTCACATTTTATGAAGGAGTTGGCTTGACCTGAAGGTTGTTGCAATCTTAGAGTCTCAATATTTAATTTCTGATGTTTCCAAGCTGACTAGTTGTAACCATAATCTTATCCTCCAGACTCTTGTGTGTCTAACACTGCAAGGGTTGACAAGTACGGTGCCCTTAATGGAGTGCTGAGGTTTTAAAACTAATTTTCGTACTTCTTGTTACCACAAGCAATATGCATATATTTCAAAGACAGCGTTATAATATTGTTACTGTTGTAGTACTGTAGTGTTGTAGTTAAAACTCACTCCAATGGAGGGAGCAGCACTTTATATAGCCTTGTATTTTAAATATTTGTATATATTGAATTAACCCCCAAAAAATTTAAAGATTCTCTTCACAATAAACGGGGGGACGATAATAATGGCAGTAAAGCTAATAAGAAAGTGGATGTTAATTTGGTTAGCATGTTGCCTTTAAGCACGGTTGTTTAATGGGCTGAAGGTCAAATCAAATATCACAAATAGAGGCCTTGTGTTAAATAGTTTCAAGGAATTCATGTAACAAGTTTCCCCAACCCATTTACAAGACGGGACTAGAGAGTAAGTGCATTGTTGAAAACAGAAAACAATTGACTAAGGCTGGGTTCACATGCACGTGAAAACCGACCCTGCAGTAATGACTGTGTGACGTTGTCATGCGAATACATCGTGAAACAGCAAAAGGACGTCCTTTGGTCAGCGTGACTTTCAGGGCAGGGTCAATCGCTTTCTCACAATAAAAATAGCTGTAAAAACCCATGTAAACCAGAGCAGGAATCGTGCTTGTGTCACAAGATTTCAGCAGTCAAGATCCTGTTTAACTGGCGGAATCTCACATTATTCCTCAGCAAAGCCGTTCAAAACCACACACACACACACACACACACACACACACACACACACACACACACAAGAACGCAAAAGACACTGCAAATGTAAACGTCTCGTATAGCCTATTATTAATGTTTGTATAAATGCATGTTAAACACAACTAACCAAACTTTTATCCTCATATTATTATTATTATTATTATTATTAGTAGTAGTATTAGTAGTAGCAGTAGTAGTAGTAGTAGTAGTAGTATTATTATTAGTAGTAGTAGTAGTAGTAGTAGCAGTAGTAGTCGCATTTTCTTTCTATAATTCTTTTAAGATGTCCCAGGAACAACAGAGCTCCACCTCTTCTTCCACCGCACAGAGCTGGAATGAATTGTTAGCATCAATTGGCATATTGTGCAATAAGTAATGGATATAGTTAAACAACATAAATGTACCATATCACTTTAAATAAAGACTTTTTGTTTGAATTTTTATAATATTACAAGACATCCACGTTTCATTATGTGTGTGTGTTAAGCGGATTCTGCACTTGGCAGTCACTGGCTTCTCGGAGCAGAGGCAGGGTATAGGGACCGGCAGATGTGTACAGGAACATTAGGATGCTCAGCCTGGTACTCTGCATATAGAACTGCCAGTGCATGAAGCTGCTCAGAAACCTCGTATGTATTTTTACATATTGCCATGTTCTTAATCTTATACTCATATAGGCCTAAGGCTCATACCAGGCTTTTTTTAATTGTGTTGTAGTGTAACCCCCCCGTGTTCCCACATTTTCCACATACATTTATAGACTGCTTTAATTAAATAAAACTTTTAGAGGTTACGCATATCTATTTTTTAAGTAGTAAAGTAGTAAAGTATTGGATTACTTTTTATTATGAGTAATACACCAAAATCTGCTTGTAAATGTGCGAGGTAACAAGATTTTATTATATTTATAGTTATAGTTATTGTAGGTTTGATTGTATTAAAAATCAACAGTTAAACAGACTTAGATGGATGACTTCGTAGCATACCAAACAAAATACCAAGCAGCCAAGTATCTGTCTTATTAATAGTAATTTATATCAACAGTGTTTGGAATATTGCTATTGTGCCAAATAAACAAGAAAAAAACACATAGTTGGTACAAGTTATGAAAATATGTTACACAAACATATTTTTTAGCATTCCTGTGAGGGGAGCTTAGGGGGCTGCTCAAGTGATTTATGGGACTATAAACGGTACTATAAACACTGCATACTAAATGTCTTGACCTAATATAGCTACCAAGGAGGTTACTGTCATATATATATGGTTAGCTGTGGTTTACGCTTTTCTAAGTTAAGTTCTCTCAGTAGTGTTGTGCAGAAAACAAATAACCGTTTAATGCGTATGTTGTTTAGTTTACTAGAATTATGTACCCTATGGTTGTTTTATTTTCAAATGCATACATGTAAACAAAAATATTATAAGGTTAATTGCGGCATGCATATTCGATCAAGGTACATGCATGTATTTATGTACGCAAAAGCTAGACACAGCTGAGGGTTAGTCAGACTGCCACATGTAAAACTATGTATGTGGTGTTACTCTGGGGGTGCAATATAATTTAAAAAAAAATAATAATTTATATATAAAAGATATTTGTTAACATAAAAAGAAAATACATAAATGTCTCCATCCTGCGTAATCTTGGCAGGCTCAACTGTGAAGTATGCAGTTAGCAATATCTGGCAGGGTGTCCTTACCATCGTTTCCATATAAAACTGAGTGCATCGCCAGTACGCCTGCAGGTTAAGTGTTTACTAAGGAATTCGGTTTTTCAATCCAAATTGTTTGAGGTGCACAGTTTGTACAAAACTGGTATGTTCATGATTTACTGAACCAAAATAACATAGCCTTAATGTTATGCACAATGTATGGCTGACCCAAAGAGGCATTTATAAATCATGTTACTGCTATAACAAGGTTGAGCTTATGGTTTCAAATGAAGTTGTGAAACATATATCATGTAAAGCTGTCTTGAAGTTTTTTTTTTACTTTTTGTTTAATTTGTAATGGACATTTCATCGAGAACCTATAAAGCAGCTGGTATAGATGTAAAGTGTTGTTTCAGAGCTGTGATTCACTTTCCCCTCAATGCTCACAAATAGAAAAGCGCATACAAATAATAACATGCACCCAACTGGGATTTCTGTAAAAGGTATTACAATATAGCCTACACTACATACACATCATAAAATATACTATGAGTACCTACCTTGATGACAAGTCTCAGTTTTGTACTTTTGTACTCCCAAAAAACTTACAGCATTTTAGAGTGAAAAAAGTAAAAATTATTTTATTACACACGTTTTATGCTATATCTGAGAACAAGTGCTTAAATCCCTACCAATATCTGCGTATGATTGTGGTACAGGTAAAGGTAGGGTAATTTAAATATCTTTTGAGTGCAAGAATGTTGAAGGCTCAGATCTGGACCAACTCTTGAGCCAGCCGTTTCCATTGGTTTTATCATTGTTTGACCAGTTACAACTATGTAGTTGTTACATTTATAACCTACGATAACCTTGTTTATATATAACCTTTGTAAGGTGTATTGCGCATGCAATTGTTTGCATGCACAGTAAAGTAAATGCTATTGCTACAGTTGGGTCTATTCAGTTGATCTATTTAGTGGTAAATCTAAATGCTGCTGCTGTTTTTGTCATTTAAAGAAGGGCTCTTTTGAAAACCAAAATCTCTCTACTAACAATGTTTTGGGTCTCTTTTGATTAGTTTTTACATTAAAAGTAAAACTGAAATGCCAGGTTTGGTCCTATTTTATGGCTGTATTTAGATTTTCCTCAATTACATTGATTCCAGTATCTTCTCAAGCTATAATTTAATTATTAGTATTTTTTAAATTACTACTTTTGCTGTTTTTGATATTGTAGTCAATAGTTCTGGAGCTGAGGGGTCGGTCTTCCTGTCCATTCACTCATCTGGAGCTACTGGACTGTGGGATTGATGCTTGGTCTGTAGAGAGGCTAGGTAAAGCAATTTGTTTCAGCTCACTGGCCTCGCTCAATCTGGATTACAATGAGTAAGTGCTTGCTGCATATCTGAGAATCATTTCTAAATTATTACTTAAAACAGTTAATGTTCATTAGAAAGTTTGATGATGTACTGTGTTTTAAAAATATGGATGGAATTCATATAAAGGTATTTCACCAGCATCATTAAAACTGCTGATTTTTTCCAGATTGTATTAATCTTTAAGAATGAAGTACTGCCAAGGAAATATTTTTTTGTATTGTTCTTGAACATATACTATACCCTCCAACAAGTACTGGGTCGCAGGCAGTTGGAGGGTAGTGTACTGTAATGTACTGTATATATTATCTCCACCCTGGGAGCTCAAACCAGTACAACTGTATTGCAGGGCTAAATGGTTACAAACTTTATCATAACATCATTATTGCCAGTATTTTCTTTTCAAAGATCTTTTTTTTTTTTTTTTTGTCCCTAATGTATATTGTTTTAGGGGATTTCATCAGGGAACAGTGTGTTCCCTGCACTATTGTACTTCTCTTTCCAAGACATTTTTTTTTACAAATCTTCATATTGAGTGACATTTTTATTCCAGATTTGGAGAAGAGGGAGTAAAAGGTTTGTTAAATGGTCTTGCGGGAAACAACCAAATTGTCTCATTAAGCCTATGTTACTGTAACCTGAGGCCATCGAGTGGATCCTTGCTGGGTGCATTTATTACACAAAGTGCCATAAGGTGAGGTGGTGCTCTTTTCTAATATTTCAATAGGCTCTCCAATGTGAATGTTGTATTTTATGTTATGTATATTGATGTTTCAATACAGAATGATTACAACCTGAAATATTCCAATTCCTAAAGGCCATTGAACCAAATGCTCATGTAAATGTTTGCTTGAGATACTAAACCTAAAGTTTAGGATCCCTATCAGCTCAGGTTTAATTGTAGGTAGTTCAAATATGTTAGGGTTCTTAATTTTACACATATCATTTCTTGTAACCTTTATGTGTGGTTCAGGGGGCAGGAGCTAGGCCTCCCCCCCCCCCCCCATGTCAATTAATCTCTGTATTTATACCCTGGGTTGCAGCCATATTCTTTGTCTTGCTTTTCATTTTTCTCCATCCTTTTCATTTTTCTACTCCACTACACTGCTTTACCTCTGAACAGTACCTCTGGAGGCAAGTGAAGCTCACTTCCCAACCTTAGAAGCCCAGCTGCACTGGCCTCATCCACTGCAGGAAGGTTCACAAGCCAGAGGAGACCCCTGGCCAAATCTATGCTCACTCTTTGTTCTTCCATTCTCTCTCACTCAGTGTTTCCCTTGGGGGAAATATTGGTTGCTTCTCCCTCTCTGGACCCCCTCTTTGTATGTTTCTTTCTTTCATTTTTCAGTGTTCCTGTCGAGATTTCTACCTAGCCTTGGAAGTCTGGTCGCACGACCTCCCTCCACGTAGGCGACCCTCTTTCAATTTCCCAGGTTTTACTCCATGCAGCCTTGCTCCTGTTCCGTGAACTATTAGCTGGAAGTGTCTAATTTAACTGAGAACATAATGTGATATGTGAGCATAATAATATTATTTTAAATAAATGCAGTGTTACTATACATAACTTTAACCATGATATAATGCATAGTGGATCATTTCAATAATCTCAATCTAATTACTGTTATTTTCAGAGACCTGTATGTCAATGGAAATGAGTTACAGTGTGAGGGGGCCTTAGATTTAATCAGGCAGATAGCTGAATATGCAGAGAATGAGGCAATGAAGAAGCTTTCTGAACAGCATCTGAAAGGTAAAGGAACACTTTATATCTTTCAAAGTAAATTCACTTAACCAGGAGGGATTGATAAGAAAGAAGTGCTCTATATGTGGAATTGTTTTTCTTCTCCAATCAGAACCTGACACTGAAGTTGCTAACCTTAATATGGAGTCTGAAAGAATAAGCACTACTGGATTGGGATCCTCAATCAAAAAGATGAAGGGAAAGAAAAAAGGTACTGATTGCAGTGGCAACAATGACTTTGCTTATGCCATAACCCTAATGGTGACAATCCAGTAGCATTATTCAAAAAGCTGATGTCTATAATGTTAAATGCAGTGTATTTAAGGGCCCCTTTCTCAGAATACATGTTTCTAAAAACACATCATACATCTGCTCACATATTGAGCAGGACAGCAAGTGCACAGTACATTGTTTTCAGGCATCGTGTTTTGTGGGGACATTAAGGTGGCAGAACTCTGCACCCCAATGATGTTACATTTCATACTTGCTTAATAACTTCTAAATTAGATTAAATAATAATCAGTAAAACAATTGGCATGTGTTTTAAATTAATACAACCTTTGGTTTCTACCAGTACTACGATTATACAGAAACCCCAGGGCCCACATGGAAATAAACTTAATAGGATTATGTCTGTTTGATTAAGCTTAGATTTGTCATTGAAAGGTTCACATAGAGTGTAGCCACTGTGGGAGGACCTTATTTTAGATGTTCCTTATAACAACTTACACATCATAAACTTGTGACATTATAGGATAGTGATGGGTCTTTATGCAGTAAAGAACATTACATGCATAATACACAAGCAAAAAGGCATGACAATGCATTAACCACATTTGTTATATATTGAAAGCAAGTTGCTTTAAGCAGTTATATTAACAAAAGGATGTGCTCCCAACCTATAATTTCAATATACTGTACTGTGGTTCACTTCTGTAGGGTGACATACTGGCTATTTAATTCAAGGCAATATATGACCCTCCTTGGGTTAGAGCTGCAAGTTAAGTATTTTATTGGTGATCACAAGCAATGCTAATATTTTGGCAAGACAGATGACATTAAATAAACACCAATTAACAGAATTCCCATAAAGAAATAAATACTGAACTGTATTTTTAAACCCTAAATGACATGATATTTAGGGTTAGGGTTATTATGTTTGACCCCATTCACACTTGCCATTGCTCATATGTGAACGCTCCATAAAAGAAAAGGCAGGTCAGGACCAACCTAGATTTAGGTCAGGACAGGTCAGGACCAACCTAGATGTGGCCTAGTGCCTGTAATCCAGGACCAGGGCCGGCCTTTACATGTGTATGGATGCAAAACAGACTTAGGGCTGTATCACATGACTAATTTGTTTACATCACTCAGTACTCCCGTGCTCCCACGCACACTAAAGGCAAATGAAAGGTGAGTGCTCTGCTAGCCAAAACAGCAGTGGCTCAATATTGAATGGTAATTATTTCTACATCATACAACTTTAATTATAAAAATATTAAATAAAAATTTTTTTAGCGGGTTAACGTTCAGGTTGTTTCTTTCACATAATATATGAGCTGCAGAGCATTCATAATTAAGCGCAATTTGTCACAATTACCTTTTCTTCTTGTTATTTAGTAACTACGGTAAGTGATAAATATAAAAACTGCAGGATTGTGGATCTCAATAATGATCAGTAATGCAGCGACTTGGCATTTTCAGCCACCACCGTTTATTTTGCATGCAACAATATATATAGTATGTGTCTGTACATTAAAATGCCGATCATTTCTTTTAGCTGTTTGCGTTTACACACACATAAAATACTGTTCTCATCCACAAATATTAAGATCGTTGATGCACCATAACATTAAATCAAAATAGTCAATAATATATTGGTTTTTTTTTTAATATCTACCATAAAATTGCTACTGTGCTACATTGAATATATATATATATATATATATATATATATATATATATATATATATATATATATACACATACAGCTCTGGAAAAAATTAAGAGACCACTGCAAAATTATCAGTTTCTCTGGTTTTACTATTTATAGGTATGTGTTTGGGTAAAATGAACATTTTTGTTTTATTCTATAAACTACTGACAACATTTCTCCCAAATTCCAAATAAAAATATTGTCATTTAGAGCATTTATTTGCAGAAAATGACAACTGGTCAAAATAACAAAAAAGATGCAGTGTTGTCAGACCTCGAATAATGCAAAGAAAATAAGTTCATATTCATTTTTAAACAACACAATACTAATGTTTTAACTTAGGAAGAGTTCAGAAATCAATATTTGGTGGAATAACCCTGCTTTTCAAGCACAGCTTTCAGGCGTCTTGGCATGCTCTCCACCAGTCTTTCACATTGATGTTGGGTGACTTTATGCCACTCCTGGCGCAAAAATTCAAACAGCTCGGCTTTGTTTGATGGCTTGTGACCACCCATCTTCCTCTTGATCACATTCCAGAGGTTTTCAATGGGGTTCAGGTCTGGAGATTGGGCTGGCCATGACAGGGTCTTGATCTGGTGGTGCTCCATCCACACCTTGGTTGACCTGGCTGTGTGGCATGGAGCATTGTCCTGCTAGAAAAACCAATCCTCAGAGTTGGGGAACATTGTCAGAGCAGAAGGAAGCAAGTTTTCTTCCAGGACAACCTTGTACTTGGCTTGATTCATGCCAAAGCTGCCCGATTCCACCAGGTGTTGGGCAAAGCTGAAAATTGGACTCATCTGTGGGTGCTTCAGCAAGGCTAAAATCGGGCAGATTTGTCTTTGTGAAGGACGCATGAATCAAGCGAAGTACAAGGTTGTCCTGGAAGAAAACTTGCTTCCTTCTGCTCTGACAATGTTCCCCAACTCTGACCCTGTCATGAGAGCATGCCAAGACGCATGAAAGCTGTGCTTGAATATCAGGGTTATTCCACCAAATATTGATTTCTGAACTCTTCCTAAGTTAAAACATTAGTATTGTGTTGTTTAAAAATGAATATGAACTTATTTTCTTTGCATTATTCGAGGTCTGACAACACTGCATCTTTTTTGTTATTTTGACCAGTTGTCATTTTCTGCAAATAAATGCTCTAAATGACAATATTTTTATTTGGAATTTGGGAGAAATGTTGTCAGAAGTTTATAGAATAAAACAAAAATGTTCATTTTACCCAAACACATACCTATAAATAGTAAAACCAGAGAAACTGATAATTTTGCAGTGGTCTCTTAATTTTTTCCAGAGCTGTATATATATATATATATATATATATATATATATATATATATATATATATATATATATATATATATTAATAAGAAACATCTGCTACAAATCAAGGATTACTGTGCAGGCTATCGTTCCATAAAAACATGCAATTCGCCACATTTTAGGCCTGCTTTTCAGTCACATATGTGAAAACGCAAAGGCTCCTTAAACTGCGACCCTGGGCCAGCACAGTAGTGAACGGGGTCTTTTAGTCTCTATTTCAAGAGACTACAAACAGAGAAGCATTCCATTAAAAGAAAATAAGAAATATACAGTTAAAATGCTATTTTATTGTAATTTGAAATGAATACAGAATATATTTGCTCTGCTACATAAACTCCTTGGGGTGAAGTTTAGTTTCTGGCCCTGTTTTGCATTAAGCTGAAACAATTTCTCCCATTTCTAAATCTGTGGTTGAACTCAGGAAGAAGTTGCTGCATGTTTTAAACTTTAGAACAAGATGGATGTCTCTTCTAATATATGCAATATGTGCTCAGGCACAGTCATGCTGTGGGCCAAAAACATTTAGCAAATGAGACAGATGGAGGAGGATTAAATATTCGGCTGTGAGGCCACCACCAATAGCACACAAATGAAAGGTTTTACCATCTACATGGCCAGAACAAGCCTTAGTATAGCACTTTCCTCAGCATCTCCAAAAACATAACCGCTTGTCGGAATATGGCAAATGATAAGCGCTATCATTACTGTCCAGTTTTCAGCGCCAGTGGCTGCTCACTGTTTGGACTCACCCCAGTGGCTCATCAACTTGGGTGTTGATCGTGGCCTGATCCACCAATAGCATTTACAGTAGTTGAGGCCTTAGTAAAGTGAATGTGTGTATGTTTTAGTAAGAAGGCACTGCTGGCGCCACACTTTCAACACCTCGTATCTCAGAAATCAGAAACTCTTCCGGCAAAATGTGCCAGTGACTTTGTCCTGTGCTTTTGTTTTTTCTTTGGGGTTTCCAGGAGAAAGAGATCAAAGGCTATGGGTTATTTGCTTCAAATTTGATACACAGCTGTATTCAGTAACTCACTTGTTCTACATACTGTGATTTCAGTTTGCATGGTGGGGAGCTTCCTTTTAACTTCTAATGGGCTAACCAATATCAATATACCTAAACTTGATGACACTTTAATAAGCTGGGATAATTCATAGCACTTCCCCACCCTTCTAGTCAGCAAAGTTAATAGAAATAAAATAGTATCACATCATAAAAACAAAGTATTGAAATTCAATAAAATAGGGTTTACTTTATAAACTTAAGCATTCCACCAGGAGCAAGTACAGTAGTTGTACTCAGTTCTCAATTGTTACCACAATGACGTAATTAAATTGAGATAATTATAATAACTTGTTTGTGTGTAGGAAAACAAATCTGGATGGCACACCAAACAGAAGTCATGTCCATATTATTTGGTAAAATAAAAACTTCAAAAAAGGTAGACATACTGTATCAACAGTACTAGAAACAATTCATTTGTGAATAATGTATCAATTAAGGGTAACACCAAAAAATAGAAAAATCTGGCTTAAACATTGAAAATGTATAATTAAAGGGGATATACCATTTTGTACTATAAATAATGATATAATAATAATAATAATAAAATAATAATACTATTAAGAAGAGCAAACCTGTCTAAAATATAGGTTGAACCAGAATAAAAATATACTGTAATCTCTAATACTAACTAATCCAAACCAGCTGGGGCCAGACCCTGTTCAGAGTGATGAACGTCATTTTTATTTTATGTTTTCAAATGTTGGCCTGCACTGTAATATACAGCTTTAGAATGTGCACTACAGGTGTAAGTACAGTACTGTATTTACAAAGTTGGGCTTCCTGTTAGTTTGTTACAGTTCGTGCCTGGGCAGTAGACTGTAGTCCCAAATAAATGATATGATTCCAGTCATTAAAATAGAATGATATCTACAAGATAGTGATGCATGTTTAAGTTTAATTGCATTTTTGTGTTCGTGTTTTGTTTTTTTTTGTTTGTTTTTTTTGTTGAAAGGGAAGAAGAAGAAAAAGACAAAGCCTCCAGAAATTGGTCCCTGGTTAGAAAAATTACATCTTGCTGACAATGGAATTGATGGAAATGGAGAGGAAGGGAGAACAAGCCCATTGACATTTACAGCAATGCTGTGTCGGTGAGCTCTGTGACCACAAAAACAAAGACCAACCAGAGCTGCATGAAAAAGACGATCAGCATGAACTACAAGCTTGACACGCAGACAGACAGATATGCCTCTTTATACCTCCAGATTTTAAAAAAAATGTGGTGTCCAAACTAATTGTTTAAAGAAAAACACTTTCCCACACATGCTGTATTTGGGTAATGTTCTTCCCAATTAAACTATTCCCTATTATAACTGAATTATCTTAGCTGTGTTTATCTCATTACTGTGTACAGCCTTATTGTTTTTGTTTGACAAAGGAAGACTTGATGAGGATATTTCAGTAATTGCTTCCAAATGTCTGGCTTTGTATGCCTTCAATGCCTCTTCCTCTTCCTAAAATCACAAAATCCCATTAACTTGTGAATGTTTTTATTTTCTCGTACTGTTTATTAGGATAATAAAGTTTTCAGATCACTTGACGGAGATTGATTTAGACGATAACTGTCCTGGAGAACTTTGTGGAAAACTCATTCTGGAGGCCTTGAAGGAGAGAAAAGAAGGTACAGCCAATGGCCAAACAAACATTTAAAAGGATGTTTTCTTTCCATTGTGTAAACTGTACCATGCGGCTTTGCCACTCTATTTATTTACAGCTAAACTGACTGGTTTGAAAGTCAAAGTCACAGCCCAGATAAGTGCAGATACTTTCAGTGGTATCTTAAAGAACAGCAAGAAGCTAAAATCCAGAAAAAAGAGAAAGAAGATAAAGGTAGGGCTGTTTGTTACTGATTATATGGTATACAATAGTACACATGTTTGTATTTTCTGTTATATACAGTAACTTAACCAAAAAATGGAACCCCTTGCCTTTACACTGTCAATGGGGTACAGGGCTTCATTAGGAATAGTGGAGGATTCTGAATCATGTCTGACAACTGAGTCCTCCTGACTGTCATTGCTTTATCAAAGTCTGTCACAACTGCATTCTTTCCTATTGTAACACGTGCCCAAACTGTCCGATGGGCAGAACCATGTTTTATTATCCCCAGCATGTACAGCATGTCCTTATTTAACAATTCCGAACAATTAGCATTGTTTTCTTTTTCTTTTTTTTTGTATTGTTGACATTATGACATTACTGAGAACCTTTTTAATATACTACTAGTAAAAAAGGCCCCCTCAAATGGAAATGTAAGTCAGTTGCATGTTTACATCAATTTGATGTACTTCACATGGGTCCTCCATTTAAAAGAAGTACATCATGTTTTGATAGGTAATGTATTTTCATGTATCCATTGGTAGCTGTGTGCAGAATATTCCCAGACATTTAAACTTTGATCCAGACCAGGGTTACAGATAGGATTTATAGTCTTGGTTTGTGAGCAGTCATGAAGTTTTCCAGTAAATACAGATTAGTTAAAGGTTAAAAATAAATCAAATATAGGGGGAAAAAATTCTAAACTCCCTAATACGCCTTTCCCCCCCCCCCCCTCCCCCCATCTCCGCTCCTCTCCTCTATAGCCTGCCAATCCATTCCTTTCATTGGTTGATTATATTTTTAGTATTGATGTAATAATATACACAAAAATCTCAACAGAACAATTTACAGATTACAAGACCAGTACTGAAAATAAACTGTTGTGCTTTCCTGTAAGTTATAAGATTTTGTCCTTTAGTGTGTGAATCATAGTGTATCATTCAGCAAACCCATTGTAAAGAATACAGTAAGTAGCTGCCAAGATTTTAATATCAAACACAAGGAGGTTTTACATTGAATTTGCTCTTTTAACCAGTAGTAAGGCCAGCAATGAATTGTGATGTATTAAACAGTTATGTGAGGCATTTTTCCATCCATGTAAAATATGTAGTAGATCTCCTCCTAGCAGCTGATGATTTAATAATACTGACATCAGTGTAAGACACGTACTTACCTTTAGACTACAGAGTTTGCTCCTTAGTTTTTGTTTTTTTAACTGTGAAGTCAATGGTTTGCATCCAGTCAGCCCCTGAAATGGCTTGGCATCTTAGATCACTGAATTGAATGGAAAGACATTTTTATTACTTTGGATAAAGTAATAAAGACGTTTCTATGCTTTTGCTTTTACCTTGGTATCCATTGTGAACTTTTATAAGCTTATAACTTGTGCATGTATTTTACTGGTACAATCTTAATAATTGATAGAAATATGTGGCCTAAAGCCTTACCTAAATGTAAATCAAAAGGTTTATGGAGAACGGTATACAATTAGACTACAGATTAAAATTCTTCCTCTGCATCAAAGCATCTAGCAAGCAAATGCATGATATTATTAAGTAACTTAAGCTAAGACATTACTAGCCGATAGCCAAAATGCATCAGAAAATAAATCATAAAAATCAACATTAAATATTCGCTACAATTACATTTAAATATTTTTGGCTCAAGCCCTTTTAAACCCTTTTTAGCCAGAACAGTAGGTGGATGTGAATTACATTTTGGAGGTGGCATTAAAAAGCCTTTTATGGTGCATTGCTGTGTGGTTCACAGCAGATCACAAATGGACTGCGGGCCCTAGAAGCCTGTAGCTCTACTAGCTAATTTGATCCAGTATTTGCTTATACGTTATACGTTATAATCCTGAAAATTATAAGCGCCCCCACAAGCATTGCTTATAATTTTGATGGATTTTGTTTTATCTAAGTTTGAACCTAAAGATACATCTATAGTATCTGGGCACGTATTGGTATTTGTGAAGTGGCACTTTTCACAATGCTGGTTTTGTGCCAGGCCATACCTTTCTGTTCACAAAAGGTCCCTGTGTGAGATATTGAATGAGTTCAAATAGTGAATACTGTCACTGTAGGGAATAACCCAACTAGTAGTCAGACTCTGCCAGTAAGTGAAATAGCCTGTCATCTTGTGGTTCTGTACAGTGTTTTATGTCATACCTACATTGTAAATCAGGATTGTATTTTCCTATTTTATTTAATTGTAATGCCTTGTTAACATGTTCTACATATATATATATTTTTTCTTTTCTTGTTTAGAAAAAAAGTAAATGACGGGTGTCTGGGTGGTTAGCTGAGAATGAAGAAATACCATTAGTGGTGTGAGAAGATGCACAAATGTTTTACATTTGTATTATTCAAATACAAACTTAGTATATTTGCAATATTACAGAATTAAAAAAGTTTTATTTTTTTATATTATACTCAGACATTGCAGTACTAGAAAGGATTTATTATACACGCCATATGATTTATTAAAATAATATGTTCGTTCTTAACTAATTCTCAGTACAGCTGTTAATATAAATAATTCTAATTGCAGATAATGTGTGTTGTTTTTAATGTAGGTAATAAAAAGGTTAATAAGGTTCAACAAATAATTTATATTATTGCAATACAGAGTATCAGTCATTTGTATTTAATTTTTTCAGTAGAGTAAATACAATTCATTGTATTTGAGTTTATTAATGTTATTGTACTTGAAATTGGCACATAATTGTAGTCTATGTGTAATTATGAAACAGAAAATGTATAACTTTGTATGCATGTACATTTCAAAAATATAGTATCCTGAAGAAATCTCACATCAACCTTTGCAAACGTCTATCGGTCCCATATTTCTGAATTAAAGAGTTTTTCTGTGACTGTGTGCCTGAGCTCTTTGTGTAACTTTTTTGTGTGACACATGGATTATATGAAACTTGCAACTTGATTGTTCTGTAAATCGATTCCTCCATCCATGAGACAACATCACTGCAAGATAAAAGTAAGATACCTTGACAGCATTACAAGCCCAGGGAAAACCAAGGACCAACAGGTTACTTTGAAATGGTTGCCTTATCATTTTAAAAACATTTACATGCAGTCTAGTGGTTGATATAAAAAAATATTCGTTTGGTGTGGTCTGAATTTGTACCTCTCTAAGTAACTCCTTGAATGCACACCAGAGCTTTTGTTTAAAAATGCACAGTAGTTTAAGACACACTCAATTTTCGTCTAGATTTTACTTTTAAAGTTGCACACCTAGAATTCTCATTTATTTCCATGGCTGCAAAGCTACACTGTCCCAAATTAGGGTGAAACACAATATAAAAATGACATGCATACTTTAATATAATTACTGTACATGAATCTCAAAGTGTCCCCAAAGATTTTTTATAAATTGGTGCTTGGATTACTTCTAAATAGACCGAGCTGTATAACCTGAGGTCATTTGTCTTCAAAGGGTTTTCAAGAACCTCACTGACTCGGATAAAAAAAAAAGTTTGGTTTATTTACCACGTAACAAATGTAAACCATTGACTATCGCCCCGCTGGAAATGAGTTCAGCTAAAATAATTCTTCGTTTATGAAATGGTTTCATAATTTCGAGCAGCTTCAGGAGGGCACTGTCAATTTTATCCAAAAAATATTTTTCTGTCATTATTGATACAATAATCTTTTTGTTTGCTTAATTTGCTGTGTTTATGAAAGGTTGGGAAGTGGTTGTTAATCCTCAGAGAATGGATAGCACTAGCAGTGGCACAAGAACTCGTCCACATTCAGGAGGGAATTGTGCCAAACTGTTTGGTGGTTTTATGAGTGCTAAGTTGAGAACAATAAATACATTTAACGTGGGACCAAAGCCAGGCCCACCATGCATCAATGGACTGGTTTGGCATAAATAATCCTTACAAAGAATTGTATACCAAAGTTTCAGTCTTTGCTAAGTTGGGCCAGCCAGTGATGTACAGAATAAGTAGAGTTGGTTAGAAATCTCTTTTCAGAATGATACAGGGGTAGATAAAATCACTGAATGTAGAAACACATTTATCAGGTTCTCATTATAGCCTCTCCAGTTTTGATCGGAATCCAAATTTATGAACCCAGGTGTGTTGACAGGAGTATATCAGTCCCTTTTGCACAAACTAGCATATTAACTGTTGTCAAGCATCAGCCAACCCAAAACCTAATAAATAGTTATTTAAAAACAAATTAAATCAACCTGCTGTTCACAACAGCAGGTTAATTCGTTTTTTAAAGATTATTTTTGGAAGTTTGTGTTTTCTTCCCAAGGGACAGGGTGAATGTAGCACACTTTGCATCAATTGCCCCAAGGCGAATTATTTTGTTTTAACTATTTCAACACTGCAAACCTGTATACAGGTCTAGGAAAAAATAACATAGCAGGAAACTGATCTAATATACTGTGTGTATATCTGTCTGATATCTTGTCTGGTAGCTTGATCCAATTGACTCTGTTTTTTGTTTTTTTGCCAAAAACACCATGCCACTCTGTCACAACTGTAGCATTTCTAGAAAATAACGCCGGGTTTCTTTTTTTGTTGTAACGCACAAGAGCATGTATACCTGGCTAAATGATTTTGCAGCGCGGAACACAATTGGCAGCCACAGTCTAGTTCACATACCTAGACTGTACATTGCATAGTAATATGAATAACCTAATTGCAGCATAACATTTAAATGGACTAACAATTGTATTTGCAAAACAAAGAAACACAAAAGTATGTCAATCTTTCCATATTAACCAAGTTGTAATATGTACCCCAAAACGTTTGTAAGGCATAACATCCGCAACTACCAAAAAAAAACGAGGTATTTCCCTGAACGTGACTGACAATAGTTACGGGATAGGTTGCAAATCCCTCAACCCTTTGCTTGTATGTAATACGCTGGTTCCCCACAGAGGCCAAATGCGTAATTGCAGTAACTGCACGTGTTATTTGTGTTGCTTTTTTTTTTTTTGAGAACCACGTGATATTCAGTTTCGATTTCAGCCAATATACGAAGGCTCTGTTTCCGTTGCAAGTTGCAGCTCTACCGCGACAGAGAGAGACGCTTAGCCGTCCGGTGCGTCCTCGTCCATTTTGTTTCCCGTGTTGTTTCCCTGCTATGGCGGAGATGGATGACGGAGATGAATCCGGTTTGGTGCCTTCTCACAGTGGAGGATCTGTGTCTGGTAAAGGTGGAGGGGACAAGATGTTCTCTCTAAAGAAATGGAACGCCGTTGCGATGTGGAGCTGGGACGTGGAGTGTGATACCTGTGCAATTTGCAGAGTCCAGGTTATGGGTAAGGATAAGAAACCCCGGCTCTCAGACAGGAAGTTGATTTTGTACAGCTGGTGTGCATAATCCATGATCAGTAGTAATGTCGAGTGCTTATCAGAAATAATTTTTTTATGAAAACATAGTACTTTGATTCTGCTGCGGTGTTTATTTTTATTTTTTATAAAGGCTCCTAGATTGTATTTTTTATTGGTACTGTAGCTTTTTATTTCATACTTTTTAGTTCTTCATTGTAATTACGAGACGTACGCTGGAAACTAAAGGTTACCAGTAGCTACCATACATCAAGTAAAAAATCATGTAAACAATTTGGGTCTAAACAGTGTGTTTCAATCTTGCAACCATACATATTCATTACACACATAAAACTTAAATAAAAACACAACGTTTTTATTTAAGTATACAAAATATAGGATTATTTTCCGTTTGTTATTGTTTTGTTATTACGTTCACATGATCTCATTTTGAGAACCGCACTGGCTATGCTGAAGAAGTCGCTTGTTTGGCATCGCTGTTATTGGTTTTGATGTAGATGATTAAACATGCCCGTTTCGTGCTGACCCTAGCCTTATTACTGTGGTAAAAGCGAATTGGCTAGTCATGCATAATCCAAAGAATAAATAAATACTGCAAGGTGTCCATCGATTGCAGCCATGACCTATTGTAAGGTAATACTGCAAAATGCCCGTTTTAATTAGTTTTATATTCATTCAGTAAGTTCCTTTACAGCTTTTCGTTTCCCCCCCCCCCCCCCCATTTAGATGCTTGCCTTCGATGCCAGGCAGAAAACAAGCAGGAAGATTGTGTTGGTAAGTCTAGTGCTTGTCATCAAATCCAGTGTTTTCACTAATGTAAGCTGTATTAATAAATACAGTATGTATGTAATAGACAAATAACAAAGTTATTTAATTTTTTTAAAATAATGGAGTCGTATCAGTTCATTGAAGGCAGGCAAGTTGTATGTGCAATTTAAATTAAGTCTCTATGAGTTTACACTTGTATACAAATGTACTGCTATACTCTGGTGAAGCGTTTTATTCGAATGGCATCTGATAAACTGAACCCCATGCAGCAGGTGTCTAGGCAGACTGTTTTGTGACATCAAGCTGTGTCCATCCAAGTTGTTGTCACGTTTAGCATTACGTGTTTCTATAAATAAACTCCCTGGGGGTATGTGTAGAATGTGACATTCAGAAGGATACCAATATAACCATTTCTCTGGAAAAATGATTAGGATTGTTTTTCAAATAGAATATTGCTACTCATTAATTACTTAATCCTAAATGCTAAATAAGGCCACTTAATGACAATTATCCTTCAAGTGTCACACTTTCTATATTATCCAAATATTGTATTAATTAGAGCATTAAGCAATGGACTATTCAACATTTAACTGTATGTTACTTGTAGATGACGGATTGTGGGTACAAGCACAGAGCACATTTATTGAAGAAGTCATATGCTTCAGACCATACCTAGCCTAGTTCCACGGTTCTGTTTTATAACATACACCTTGCAGAGCCAGGTACGTTTATTATTTAGCCCACTAGTTAACCCACTTTACTTTGGGTACATCCAAGGCGCTTCTACACAGCTCTCTGCCCACCACCGCAACTGAGAGATATTCCACAGAGTACAACCCAGTCAGTGATGAAATGAGCTACAGTAAAACTTCAATTAAACACCTCTGGCATTTATTTACAATATTTGCCAGCAGACCCGGTATGTGTTGGAGACCGGCGATTATTGGAGGCCAGTGTTTATATTAGATCTCAAGGTTCACATGCTTCATGCTGTTATTGAGAAGCCGCTAACACACAACCTTGTAGCAACATCTTAACTCAATTTAAACATTCCTTTGTTAAAAGCTTGTGTGTCAGTGGGAACAAAGTAACAGTTTTGTTTTATAATAAAATTACATTGTATTGTACACCCTCAAGTATAAAGCAAAAGTATTATTACGGTCTTTGTATATGCACTGGTTAACAAGGATACGTTTATGCAAAACGTTGAAAAAGTAACAAGCAGAAGTACGAATTTGTATTTAAAAATGGAATTAGATCTACCATTGTTTAATAATAATAATAATAATAATAATAATAATAATAATAATAATACAAACGTCAAATGTTTTTAAAAATGAATAATAAAGGCAATAAGTATCATTATCAAAAATAATATATTGTTTAATCTCAAACTTGTATATTGTTAATACAACAAAACACATTAAAATCTGGCCTACTATCAGCACGCTTAAAATTATCAAAACTTAAATTACGTTTTCTAAATATTATTATTATTATGATTATGTATTAATCCTGAGAGTCACTTTCATCGCTGTCACTTATTGACAGATAGGTGTTAGCGCTTATAGAACTGGTTTGCTAAATTGTTATTTTGCTCCTTTTGAAAATCATGACTATACATCCCTGTTCAAAGAACTGGCTAGCTTTAGATAACAAGACTGAAGTCTCACTAATGTGTTGGTTGTGATTCTTTTTCTTTCAGTGGTTTGGGGAGAATGCAACCACTCATTTCACAACTGCTGCATGTCGCTGTGGGTGAAGCAGAACAACCGTTGCCCTCTCTGCCAGCAGGACTGGGTGGTGCAAAGAATAGGAAAATGAAACTGTGCTGCGTCCCAGAAAATGATTTATATATGGGTTTGGGTGTTCTGTACAATCTGAAAACCATCAAGACCATTGCCCTTGAAGAATGTTGTTTATGAAGACTGTAACTTCGATTTTAGAAGGCAGTAAGACTGTCTGGAAGAACATCACAAGAATTGATATGCATCAGAAGCAGTAACAATGTGTTGGAGTTGTTGGAGTTATTCAGCTTTGAGTATTGTGTCTCAACATGTTTGTGTTTCATGTAAAATAAAACAATACCATAAGAAACCAGGCATCTTGACTTGTGTTTATAAAGGGACCAGGCTTCCTGCCACATTGATAGCTGGGTGAGTTTTACAAAGGTCTTGCATTGATTAATTGACAGGCTTTCAAAGTTTCAATCTGGAATACACATCTAGTATAAAAACCCACAATGGCTGGTTTATTTTTAAATCCTGTTTGTTATTAATTACAAGTCTCCACTTTACATTAGTCTTGACATGTTTTCCCGTCTTTTTATTTTTGTGATTCACAATAGTGTCTATCAGCAAGGGACTACTGTAAAGCAAATAGTGACTGATTGATTGATCAAGCTTGGCTAAGCCGTGAAGGTTGCTTCTGAAGTCCCATTAAATTTGGACTTGGGGTGACGGCATGAAAGATGATAAAGAATGTGTCTGCAGTGATTTGCATTTCATTAATTGGTGGTTAAAGTGAAAGCGCCTTACACTGATGCAGTATGTCTCATCAACTTGGCCAAATCTGAGCATTTAATAAGAAAACTGGATTTGTAATGTGGGCGTGTATGTGTATATGTATATACACACTAAAGCCATAGCAGGCTGGTACTACCTATTTTTGTAAGACTATTTTGCCCTGTGCTACAAATAAACAGCCTTCAACTAGCGTAAAGTCTTAAATTATAAAACTAGAAATGGCTGAGTATGTTGCTATTATCTGTGAAAATATTGCATCAGCTCTTCTTAAAGCCACCAAAAAAGGGCTGCCCATGTACAATGTCTTGTTTGCAGCAAGCCAGATCCAGTGCTGTCTACACTTAGTCATTTAAATGCAGTCACCAGATGAATGTGGTGGGAGACCCTCAAATCACTCATCCAGCAGTCTGTGTGAAACAGTTTAGCTTATTACACTAAACCAAGTTCCATGTGAGGTAATGAGAGCATGCAATTGCAGAGCCGATTAGAATTCGAGTGATCGGATAAATAGTAGCTGCTTTATCTCTGAATGCAGAGCAAAGCTACTGGAAGGAAGGAGGGGCTGCAGTTGGCCTTATTGACTTTTGTAATCTAGGAGCCTACACATACACATAGCAGGTTTATTCCTGACGGCGTAAGAATGACCAGCTAGTGGTGTTTGCTGAAGTCATTTAAATGCTCTAACTGGCTATTACCTCATCAGACAATATTGTATACTGTGGACGGCGAAGCATAACATCTTTAAAGGATTTGTTTTATGTTTAGCTCAATTGGTCTGTAGTGTCTGCAATGTTGCCATGACTTAATTTAGGGTATCTATACTGGTCTTTTGAAAAATGAATACCACAGTAATATTTTGAACACAGTCACTTTAACAGTAAATACATTTCAGTATTGGGTGTATATTGTCACACTTTTTGTAGAGGGGGCACCTGTTGTTTCTTTTTTCTTTTCTTTTTTGTTTTACAGAACATATTGTGCCAGCATTAGATTTTATGCATTTCTATATTAATGCTAGTTCATGCTGTTGTAGAACAACTGTTTTGCATATAAGTCAGGGAGTTTAGAGAAATTTATTTAAAATATATATTTTTTTTGAACATTGAAAAAAGACAACATTTTTGTATACTACTGGACTAAAGTTTTTTACATTTATTAATACATATCGCTGAAAGAAAAATTAACAGCAGCTGCAAACTAATCAAATGAGTTGGGACTGTTATACCCGGGCAAGACAGTAAGCCTTGTTTATTATGCACAGGTGGGCAGCTCCCTTCCTGAATATAATACAGAACATTATTCTACTCCAACAAACTGGCTGCTACAAAAGGTCCCGTCACAAGACAGTGATTCTTTATTATGTAAAATGCAATAGAAATGCAGGAATGTGGCACTTTGATAAGTATTTTTTTTTAAGTTTGGCATTTCTATTTCCAGGATGAAGCAGCTCATCTGTCATGTGTCTACAGTGCTTTATATTAAAAGGAGATTGCTTACTGCGATCAGTTTAATCTGCATAATCTAATACTGTATCCCTGGCACTGACTGCGTTGTGTGCTGAGGTTTGTTCTTTTAGATCCAAGTTTACTTATTTGTTTCTGCTTTACAATCATTATGTATTAGCCCAAACAGGCCTTGATGATTTCGTTATATATAGATTAATGTTATTAGGCCTATATTGATTTACACCGTATATAGTAGCCTTATATATTTATAGTAAACTCACATTATTGATATTTGACCCCTGTGTACTAAAAAGTCAGCGATTATTGTTGCAGTAGTTTTATTGTTATCAGATATATTTTGTATTATTTCCTTACATAATAGTGACCTGCACTTTGTCCACATGTGCTGGCTTCCAGCTGGCAACTAAACATAGAAAGTTGAAAGCTCCTTAGCAGAGAAACCTCTTATAAGTTACCTTCCGTGAGTTGAACACCTAAAGATACTTAGCGAAAATCCTTCTGGGGTATTTAATTCTGAATGAGTAATTACTTGAGTGCCAGTGTCTCTTGCTACCACAGCAGGCTTCAGATCCACTCAGCGCTCCTCAGAGGGTTGGAAGGATATACAATACAGCAGACTTCAGTGGCTAGAGAGGATATACAAAAGCAGCCAAGATGTGTGACATGGGAGGTCTGGACAATTTGATAGCCAACACGGCTTACTTGCAAGCCAGGAAAAGTATGGATGGTGACACCAAAGAAATGCTAAAGAGGCGCAGGAGCCTGTCCCTTCCCAGCCCCGATCAGTGTGCGGAAATGAGACAGAAGATCTGCATTGAGTTTGAAAGTGTCTGTGAGCAGCAGCCCATAGGGAAAAGGTTTTTCAGACAGTTCACGCAGACAGTCCCTGAGTATCAGACTGCTGTCGCCTTCCTGGATGAGCTGAATAACTGGGAACTGGCAGAGAATACCGGGAGAGACAACCTGCGCCAGAACATTGCCACCAGCTTCCTCAAACCGGACTCCAAGAACTTCATCTCTTACGTGAGCCCAGAGTTAGCTGAAAAGTGCAAAAATGTGACTGAAAAGGACTTTGAGGAGGTCATGGTGCTGGCCAAAGAGGAGACCAGGAAGTTTCTTATGGGCAAACCCTTCCAGGAATTCCAAAGCAGTCTCTTCTTTGACAAGTTCATGCAGTGGAAAGTATTCGAACGGCAGCCAATTACTGAGAAATATTTTTACGAGTTCAGGATTCTGGGGAAAGGAGGATTTGGAGAGGTAAGATTTCTTTGGGTGTTTGTATTCCCCAATACTTGATTAAGCCTGTATCTTCAGTCTGACTGCAGGACATGCAGTGTTACAAATATGTTATAAAAGAGGAATTCAAATTAGCAAATATGTTTTCCACCCCCATAATGATTTATTTATTTATATATTTGATATCTTGTTTTCCTGGGGTCTGGATAGTGGATCAATTTCCTTTCCAGTTTAGTATTGTTAACATACCCAAGCTGTCCCTTCAAGTTCATTAACATGAAACTAAGAGTAAGCTGTAAAGAACACCTATTGCAATTAAACATGAGATTCATACTGCTTAGGGAGGTATTGATAAAGTATATGATATCACACAAAGGTAGGTTGCATTGCAGTGAAGCAGTCTGAAAGTTGTTGTGTAAGAAACCTGATAGCTTTATCTTGCTCTATTCCAGGTCTGCGCTATCCAAGTCAAGGTTTCTGGACAGATGTACGCTTGCAAGAAAATGGACAAGAAGAGATTAAAAAAGAAAAAAGGAGAGAAGATGGCCCTGCTGGAAAAGAAGATCTTGGAGAAAGTCAACAGCCCCTTCATTGTCAAACTTGCGTACGCTTACGAATCCAAAACCCATCTTTGTTTGGTGATGAGTCTCATGAACGGAGGCGATCTGAAATACCACATTTACAACATCGGGGAAAGAGGTATAGAAATGAACCGTGCCATCTATTACACAGCCCAAATAACGTGTGGCATCTTGCACCTGCATTCAATTAATATAGTCTACAGAGATATGAAGCCAGAAAATGTACTTTTGGATGACAATGGGCAATGCAGGTTATCTGATTTGGGTTTGGCAATTGAAATTAAAGAAGGAAAACAAATCAACCAGAAGGTAAGTCGAAGAGCAGTTGCACTGCAGACGGTACAGACCTGATCTTAAACCCGAAGGATTTGCCCTTACAGTAAGCACACAGGAATGTCTTCAACATTTTTTGTTTATGTCTCGGCAGTTGACATGAATTTATAATCACTTTATAAAATTCACAATCGGAAACAAAACCGAATGAAAGTGATTTACAGCACAAATAAATATAAATTAAATTAGCTCATTTTCTAGTTTGAATTGGGACTTGTATTGCTGTAAAGCTTCATATAAATGGCACACTATGTAAAATTCATAACACAAAAAAAGGCTACATAATCTCAGTAACACTTCTGTTATCCTTGATATTAACTTTGATAACCCATATAATATAAACATAAAGTATTGATAGCATTTTAGTCAAGATCCACTATGCAGTATAAATAAGAATAAAAAAAAAACTGTAAAAGAAACTGTTTCACTTATTGCTCAGATTATTTCCACAGACAATAGGTTCCTAAAATGTACCTTTAAAGTTATAGCTGTTTGAGGAGAACCACTGTAAAACAAACCGTTTGCTCTAAACATACTGCATCTGGGTAATAAGCATATTGAAGAATGCATTACATCAAGAGCAGAGCTATATGTATGGAAACTCTTTTCAAATATGCCTATGTGTAACAAATTAGAAAGTATGACATTTCCCATGCAATGACTCTTTTTTTAGATTTTTCTTTTTACATTTAAACAAATTATCTAATGCCCTTCGATAGTACAAGCCAAGCAGGTCTAAGGCATTGCTGGCTTTGTGAACATAATCTTCTTTAGAAGGCTTTACACAAATCTGTTTGCATGAGATACTGTGAAGGGCGGAGTCTTCATTACAACAATATAGGACTAAAAGTAACAGCATAAATTATAATTCATCTTGTCTTATATCTACCTGAAATATGTTGTACAAAACTAAACAGTACTGCATGTGTGTAGTAATTTGTCATGCACAAGAATGGGTTGGGGCATAATCTCTGAGCTAAATTGTATTCTCTAAATACTCTAGTGAAATGTGTCCCTGTTTAATAAAAGCCATATCCCTACACTTCAATCGCTACCAGTTTTTTTCCTACCTTTTGTGGCCCACTTTGCACTTTCCATATTTAACTTGAACGTGGTACTGGATTGGCCACTTCTTCTGTTGTTTTATTATTATTATTATTATTTGTTTATTTAGCAGACGCCTTTATCCAAGGCGACTTACAGAGACTAGGTGTGTGAACTATGCATCAACTGCAGAGTCACTTACAATTACGTCTCACCCGAAAGACGGAGCACAAGGAGGTTAAGTGACTTGCTCAGGGTTACACAATGAGTCAGTGGCTGAGGTGGGATTTGAACCGGGGATCTCCTGGTTACAAGCCCCTTTCTTTAACCACTGGACCACACAGCCTCCTATGTTTTACACTAATTATGTTTTAGATACCAACATAATGTCAGTATGATAATATATGATATTGCAGGAATTTACTGGTGCTTCCAACATTTTGAGAGTTATTGTATTATAATGTTTTTTTTACTCTTACTGTTGCTGTACAAACATACGCTGCAGGATATATTTCTAAAAGATGCTTTCATTTTATTACCATATAAATTATGGGCCATTAAATAAAGTTTTGGAATGCTAATGGCACTGTTATGTGATATGTGTTGTCTAACTTTGCTGAATTAGGCTGGCACCAGTGGTTACATGGCTCCAGAAATCCTGAATGAAGAGAATTATACCCACTCCGTGGACTGGTTCGCCTTGGGCTGCAGTATCTATGAGATGATCGCCGGCCGGACCCCTTTCAAGGATTTCAAAGAGAAAGTGAATAAGGATGAAGTGAAGAGGAGGTGCCTTGAGGACGAGGTGAAGTTTGAGCATGCAAACTTCGATGAACCCACCAAAGATATCTGCAAGCAGTTCCTGGTCAAGAAGGTGGAGGAGCGGTTAGGTTGCAGGTACAGTGTGCATGATGATGGTCAGAGAGCGTAGTCACTTCATTTTAAATGAAGACTCACAAAATAAATGTAATTAAGCAAGTTAAGGGCGTCCGAGTGGCTCACCTGGTAAAAGCTGAGCTGCGTGGTGCGCAGGCTGTCATACAGCGCAGGTTCGAGTCCTGGCTGCGTGAAATAGACCAGTCTTCACTGGCTCTAATGCTCCTGTGGGTTAGGGAGGCAAAACCACCCAGTGGGTTCAGAGCAGACACCTGCAGGGCTGGCCCTTGTCCTTCAGAGGTTGGTAGCTCGCTGGCATCCACTCTCGCGTTCCTGGGTAAAAAAGGAAGCTGGCTTGGTCTTGAGATCGGAGGACGCCCACTGAACCTTCGGGTCTCCTGAGCCATGTAGGATATTGCTGCTGTGAGGAGAAAAGCGATTGGGCATTCCAAATTGAGAATAATAATTGGACACTACATTTATAAAAAAATTAAAAAAAGCAAGTTATGCAACTTGTGTGTGACCCAAATATCTGCATACTAATTGGCCAAATTATTAGGATTGGGGGACACTATTTACTGTAATTTTCAATAATTTCAATGAGCTGTACTGTAATGTGTTGTCCAGCAGATTAATATACATTAATGAGGAAGGGGGCACAAGCAATCTTGACACTTGATTGAAACAGTGATGCCTTTTCTATTACATATATGCTCTACAGCTAGTTGTAGAGCATATATGTAAGGCTAGTTCATTATGCCTTCCTCTATATCTTTAGTTCTTAAACATCTTGTTACAAAAAAGCAACAATACAGTGTTCTATTATCACTTTTATTTTGTTCCAATTCTACTTCAGTTATTTGTGTTAATGGATGGCACCCAGGGACCTTTTGTGTCACACTTAATTATAGTCTTATATAAGTGATTATGCTATTACTGTATGTGACGACTGCTAAGTCTGTTGTTCTTTATTTCAGAGGTCAAACAATATGTGAAAGGTGATGGATTGACTGCAATCCTCTTTTTGGTGCTGACAGCCAAGTCTGTCTCAGTAGCCTTATGGCCGACAAAAACGACAAGACTTGATATTATTACTGTATTAGGTTATTGGTCTGCTTTGCTTGTTTAGTACTGTACAAGATCTGCTGGAAAGTGTAATAGCACAGAGGGTGTATCAAAAGCACAAGAACAGATGCGGCAATTAATGCCATGAGGGACTTTTGGCAAGGACTGTGGAAATACAGAGGGTCCCTTGTAGTACAACGGGGAAATACTAAGGTGCATAAAACATTCATTGCGCCCAGTCTCTTTTTGATTGTGATGGACCTGCATAGTGCAATTCCTCATGCAGATATATACAGTGAATTGTATATTCCGTTTATAATCAGGAAAGGTCTCCACTGATTACAAGTAGTTTGTCTTCATTAAAAAAAATGAATCAAGCACATTTTGTGGAATGTCATATTTACATGGTATCTTTGCATGGTTTCTTATTTGACTATATCAATTTTTTTGTCCTCTAGAGGAGCAAATGATGACCCGAGGATGCACCCATGGTTTAAATCCATCCAATTTCATCGTTTGGAAGCTGGTCTTGTAGACCCACCCTTTGTGCCAGACCCCTCTGTTGTCTATGCAAAGGAGATCGGGGACATTGCAGATTTCTCTGAAATACGAGGCATCGAGTTTGATGACAAAGACAAAAAATTCTTCAAGAGGTTTGGCACAGGAGCGGTCTCTATCCCCTGGCAGGAGGAGATGATTGAATCAGGACTGTTTGATGAACTGAACAACCCCAACAGGAAAGAGTCCAAGGCGATGGATGCAGATACTGGGGAAAGCAAATCAGGCGTCTGCTTGCTTCTTTAAAAGACAGAGCCTCAGTAAAGAAGGACTGACAACCAACAATTTTTTTTATTATTATTATTTATTTCTTAGCAGACGCCCTTATCCAGGGTGTCTTACAATTGTTACAAGATATCACATTATTTTTACATACCATTACATTATTTTTACATACAATTACCCATTTATACAGTTGGGTTTTTACTGGAGCAATCTAGGTAAAGTACCTTGCTCAAGAGTACAGCAGCAGTGTCCCCCACCTGGGATTGAACCCACAACCCACAACCCACAACCTTCCGGTCAAGAGTCCAGAGCACTAACCACTACTCCACACTGCTGTTAGGGGTTGTTTCTCCTAAATCTGTGAGGAAGACCCTGTTCAGAAAATGTATGCTACAGCCTGGTCGTGTTTGTCTGAGCCCCCCAAAAATTAGCAATGTGCTTTAAAACAGGCATCACCAGTAGAAGTTTACAAGCAAGGCACTGCTGTATTGAATTGTGTAGTGCACACCTCGAGCCAGCAGATGGCACCAGAAACTTTGGCTTCCCTAAGCCATACACCCACGCAAACGATGCCTTTTTAACCCCTTACCCGTCTAGTGGAGGAAGCAGCTTCCGAAAGCATCACAATGATATGTATTGACTGCTGGAAAGCAAATGTGTTTGGTTACACCAAATGCTTCCATCAAAGATGTTGAATGTACAGTAGTTCATCGTATTTCATAGTCAACAAGCTGTTGTGTGTAAATGGACAAACATGACTTCTATTGACAGAGCCCTTCCGAGCTTTTAAGCAGTGTTTTATTTATTTTTTTCTGAAGTGCTTTAAAACATAAAATGTTTGTAATTATTTAATGAGTTCAATATAAATACATATTTTTAAAAAGGTAGTTTTGTTAAATGAGATTGAATATGTATTTATTCACAATGGTTTTATAGCTAAATGGTTTTGAAGAGAACTTTATGAATTGATTTTTTGTGGTTATGACACCTCAGACAATGTGATTTCATTTGGTCTATTTTTAAAGTAATATTACAATGCATTCTTGACTAAAATAAAGAAAAAATGCAAGCATTTTGTTTTAAAATGTCAGAAAAATGTGAAAAAAAACTAAACCTGTTTCTTATAAAGCAAAACTTGTCTAAGTAAGATTTATTTTTTATACTGATAACTTTTCTGCTCCATCAAGTTCTATGTAAAGTAAATATATTGCCTAATAATTTAAAACTTCAGGATCCCAAAGGCCATACTTATGCAATCAACATCATTCGGATATTGGCCTTCAAAAGCTAAATATAACCTGACACCACCCCAGATCTAAAAGGAAGGACAATTGTTCACAAATAAAACCTTTGTTTTTTTTAGCCATGGCTTATAAAATGTTTGCACATGTGGCTGAACAATGGTTGAGTTTCCTGTTTGGGATCATACCTTTACTACCCTCTGCCAGAAATTAAAAAGGGGAGGAATGCTGGGCAATCAAAACCCCTCTTTATTATTATTATTATAATTATTATAATAATAATTATAATAATAATAATAATAATAATAATAATAATAATAATAATAATAATAATAATAATAATAATAATAATTCAAATGTTAGAGCACATTAAAGCGTTAACAAGAATAGGAACATAGCTAAATGCAGTCCTTAACCTTACAACTTTATATCACCAAATTCTAAATCAGCTGCCAGAGATAGTTAATGTCAGTAGGAGGAGACCCTGGTGTTAAGGTTACCAGCGTGAAAGTTCAGGGTCTACGATTATGTCCAAGTTTCGAAGAGCTAGTTATCAGCTTTCTCATGTTTACAGTCCATATTTATATATATATATCTTCTGCACTTTGTAGTTCTATTTTTCATTTGTGTCTGTTGATTTTACCATGGTTGCACTCCATCATCACTCAATCAGTTTAATACTTCATACTTCCTTAGGCATTCATTTTTTTTTAGAAGTATTTGTTGCAAAACTCACTCCTGGACAACCAAGTGTCCAGATTTCATTTATCCACATTTGCTGAGGATTCCAAAAGAACCTTTGAGGTAATTCTTCTGTTACTTTATTTACTTCCCCAGCTGCAGTCTATGTAATGAGGCCAATATATTTCTTTCAATATAAAATGCAGGTAGGGATCTAGTTAAGGAAATGCTTAATTTAATGTACAGTTCTCAGAAGTCTATGGGAGTGTCTCCTGAGCTTTCCCGACCTCATGTTCCCTATCTTTAATTGGTCTGAAGCAGTCGTCACAATGTGTCCGGTTTTATCAAGGCATTGAGAGTTCATGCCTTATTAGCTCTGCAATGCAATTGCATTAGCCGCTGCATCAGAAAGGCTTATACTGTCACCTTTATGCATTCAGTGCTCCATCACAGAGGAGTAAGCACGAGTGTGTCGCCAGGGGAGCATTCCATTCACGACTACGTGGACTGACTCACAGAGGGACATCAGGAATGGTCGTTCCACTTACAGGAAATATTGTTCCCTTTTAGATTTGGATTTCAAGAGTATCAAATGGCTTATATTGACAAATTCTCAAGCAACGCTATATACAGTAAATATACACAGTATATATAGTATAATGTATACAGTATATACACACACACACACACACACACACAAATTAGGGTAATAGTTCAACAAGGGACAAAAAAATGTAATTTCATTGAATGTAATTGGACAATACTCCTTTGACATTTTGGAGAGTTTAATATAGCTTGTAGCTGCCTCAAGTCACTAGAAATCTTGTTAAAAGCTACTGTGTAGATTTAGATTATTCTGGGAAATGGTCCTTTTTCATGTAATCTCTCTGCTGTTTATTTATTCTCTGCTCTCTATGAATGTCTAATATTTATACTCACCTGTAAACCCAAGACAGTTCACAAGATCCCATGCAGTAGCTTCCTAGTGTTCCTACTCTGCAATTACTTTGAACATTCTGTTTTCTAAGGAAGGAAATAAGATGCTGCCAGATTATACATTCCTACTTACAGGAACATATGTATCACAGTCTTTGACCTCTGTTCCATCCATTATGGAAGTCAGGAGAGTCCAATCTGAAGGAGAGCTGAAGTTCTAAATCTGAAGAGACAGGGATGAACATACATAAATAATAAGAACTGAAAAGCAATGGGAATAAACCATGTGGACACATTAAAACCATAAACAGGGAAGATAAACACAAAGAAAGAAACAACTTAAAGGAAATAAAACTGTTGTAATCATTACAGTGGTTTTTGTAATAAAATTATGAAATCTGTGCCTGGTTTTAGTTTATTTTTCTTTGGACGATGTTAAGATTTGTTTCCGTTAAAAAAGAAACAGAAACAAACAATTTTTATGAAATTATAATTGACCATTTAGTACCCAAATACTTTAAATATGGTACCAGTGGCTGAAAAGCTAGTGACTATACAGTTTCAGTGGTCTCTTTAAAGGCCTACTTTGCAAAAAAAGCAGGACAGTCCCGATCCTACAGCTACCACGGCACACAGTGCTTCAAGTACATTAGCAGTAGGAACAGAGATTGCCTTGCATGTGACAGCTTCAGAAAATCCCAATGCTGGCCTGTAAGGCCATTAGACTGGAATGCTTTCCAATGTCTTTGGTCCTGAGTAGCTTTGGATGGAGATCCCAAAGGTTTCTGATCTCCTCATGCACACAAGTACAGTCATGCAAACTCAAACACCATATCGATGAGCATGCAATTTTTTAAAATTCATGATACTGCTCTACATTGTTGTTGGATTCCTTGGCCTAAACTACAGGTCAGACCAGCTGGGTTACATTTTTGTGAAAACTATATATATATATTTTTTTTTATAGACGGTTATACCTACATATATGAAAGTATGAGTCCACTTTTATATGAATTCATGTGAGGCAAAATATAAAGTATATATTCTATATATGTGCTGTGTATATTTTTAATTTTACATGGGTTTAAAAACAGAAAAATATAATTGACCCATTTTTTTAACGTGACTATCTTTGTATTAAACTGTATATATATTGAACATTATAATCTTGTTTTTCGTGTACAAAGTATTGTTTTCTTGGCAACAATATGCCGCAACATTTAAAATGTCCTTATATAAAAGATATCAAACATAAAGCTTCTGGGTTGGAATTAAATTGATTATGCAAATGAGATTCTGGGCTGCTGCAGATACTGCAGTTCAAAGAATTTGCAAATGTCACCATTAATGGTATATCATTATCCAACAGCTACACAGTCAGTGCCTGTGTAACAGCCTGCAGATTCCATCTGTCAGCATTTGTACTGTTGCAGGACAGAGCTCACTAGCAATTACACAGAATCTAAAGATGACGGAAAAATGGATCCTCACAGATCAGTCTGACCTTTTCACTTTTCACTATAGACATTGAAAAATGACTGTTCTTTTGATTTAAATATACTCATCTTAAATGCTGTATGGTTACACTAGCCTGTCACAAATTAATAGTAGGCATGTATATACCGGTAGTTCAAGCCAACCATTGGGTGAACTTTTATAAGCAAAGTCACCTTGATGGCTCCAGAAAGGTTATGGCCAGTTCATTATAAAACAACAAAACTGCCTTGAGGTTACCATGTCATGTCACTGTTCAGTCTGTCTGCATACTTTCAAAAAAGCTTTAACCAATCTGAAGCATTTAAATGACTCCGCTGCAGCATGAACTGATTGTGGCCTCAAGTTGCCGTGCAAACTGAGCATCGTTCAGCTCGCAGCCCAGAGGAACTGAAACACACATCACATAATGGTGTCAGTTCAGGATACTTCAAACTCGGTTCAGCAACAGCCCCAACCCATAGAAAATGGCCATCATATTTCACTTTGTTTCAGGACTCCCTTCCGTTCAATCCCATTCCTGCACTGGTTTCAGAAGGGTATCTTGAAATCATGTCAAGCTAAAGCACAGACCTGAGCTCAGTATAACCTGAGGACTCACTAGACCAGCCTGTTAGAAGCTGGGTGTTGAAATGGAGGGGGGGGGGGGGGGGGGGTTGGAAAATCTCCTAACCTGCAGCTATGACAACCAGTTCCATGAAGTGTCTTCAATGAAGATAATTACATTGCAATTTAGTCATTAATTTCTCTCCTGAACCCAATGACAAGCTGTCATTTAAACAGGATCCTCATCCCCCTCCCCCATGATAATCAGTACTGTGTTTTACTGCTGTAAGTTTCTTGTTGCCTTCCAAAGATGTACAGTTGGGGAGCTGTAGGGCTGACAGGCTAACCAAGGCGGAGTATTGAATGAATTCATTTTGGTGAAAGTTTGTTGGGCTGCCAAATAGAAAAGTAGATTTCAGACCTAGCTCATACAGTAAACTTACTGATCTTTTCTTCACACTGATTGGGGACATTCCTTTTGATAATATACAAAATGATCCAACACGTATGGGAACAATATTAGGGCACAAGGTGAAGGGCAGTGTATACCATCTAAAAATACCATATAAACTACCCTCCCAATGTCATTGCAGTGTATGCAGTATATGTGCTTATCTTGGTGATCACAGCCTTTGACCCCCTGTGTTAACACCACATATTAAATGTCACATATTGAATGTCACCAAAGAAGAGTGAAATAACACTGGGGACATTGGTGCTGAAATAGGGTAAAGCATTGGCAGATGCCATATGTAAGTAACTATCCTGGGCTTCTCCACTAAAATGCAAAAAAGTTCAGATGACGCCCCACCCCCCCCCCAGAAAAAAAAAAAAACGTTATCTCTTTCCCAACATGCAGGGTAAGGCAAACAGCAGGAAAGTGAGATCTTAACACAAGACAGCTACAGCAGTTTCACTGTAGAGTATATATTTCAGAGCGGTAGGAAGCTTTTGAATTTGAAGCTCATTTTTTCAGCATATCAAAATGCTTGAACATAAAATATAAGACAAATGTTTGCCTGTATTTTTTAATGTCAATGTCCAAGTGAAAAATAATTTTAAAAAACACATATCTATCTTAATGAAAATGTTTTGAGAAGCAGTACGGTATCTTGGAATTGTTTTTGTATTTTGTATTTCATACATTCCTTCAAAATAAAGGTGTGTAAGTTGCATATGTAGCAGCTTTATAAGGCCAAAAACTAAACTAAATGTTCTTAACTCGCTGCTGAAATAGGGTTAACAACTTTCAAGCAAACAGAGTCACAAGTTTTGCCCTTTTCAATACGAATTATCCAACAAGTTGCGATTCGTTAATTAGGGGAACCCTCCTGCAAATGGCCCCTCTCCTTGCTTAAGACAGCTGCTCCTTCGCCTATCTTCAAACGGCACATTACTTTAGAGAATATTTACAAAACTTGGGTGCAAATTAAAGTGACAGTGTGTAGTTTCCAAGACTATGGTTACATTCCTGGGAAACCATTGTGCAAAACAGACCGTGCTCAGTCTCCTGACATGGACGTTTCGACTTGACGGTCTCCATCCATCCATCCTCTCCATCCAGCAGCTCTAACCGCCCGAGCCATCCTCCCCCCTCTTCAGTGCGATTGCGCAACTGCTTCAAATGCCTTCCCTCGAGCAAAAGAAGCTCGACTCGATTTGCGGTGACGCTGAGGAGAGGCGAGAACAGTGGAGCTGCGCCTGCTAAGAAAACGTCAGAGAGCCTTATTATAAAACATCCCTGTTACGAAGTCGGCTCCATCATTCGCTACACATACACACGCATTATTTCGTTACACCACATTGCCAGAGGTCCCTCTATAAACCGAACCAGCCATGTCGAACAAGGAGGAAAAACCCGCAGACCAGAACCAGTCCACCTGGAAGGATTTTATCTTCAACCCGCGGAGCGGCGCGTTTATGGGGCGCACAGCCAGTAGTTGGGGTAAGGAACCTGCTGTGGGAAGGGGGATACGGCCGGGTCAAAAAAAAAAATGTACTTGTTCTTTCAAATCATTCATTCATGATGGGCTTATTGCGGTTGCTCAGTGCAATGTAGCAGCATTCGTGACATTATTATTAAAAACAAAATGGGCTTCTTTTTTGTATTTTATTACAAATTATTTTTAAATACAGAGTCGTGAGTGACGTCGATTTTTTTCTTAAATTGTGTGTCGTACATATGTTTCTTTGCAGTTATAGTATTCTCGTGTCAAATTGTATTTATATTTATTCTGTTTTGTGTTGTATTTATGTTGTCAACCCCATTCTGTACCTGTCTTTCTCAAGTAGCATCTTCCAATTTGTGACATTTTTTGGAAGTGGCTGGTTGAATTTTAGATTTATTATTATTATTATTATTATTATTATTATTATTATTATTATTATTATTATTATTATTATTATTATTATTTTAACCGGTATCCTGAACTGGTAACTACATTATTTTGGACAAGTGGCCTAGACTAGTTTCATATTATCCGAATTATACTTTACTGATATTTATAGTAGCTAAATCAGAATAAGATAGTCATTTGTGGTAATAAATAAATATATAAATACATAAACCCATGTCAAAATGACAGGCCAAAAGTAATGCCCTAGAGACTGTTGTTAATCGTAATAAAAGTACAAGAAAATATGTCATTTTGATTAATGGACATTAACTAAAATTTAAGTTTCATTTAGACTTTAAAATGCACGTTATGCGGTGTAATGCAATGTGGCAACAGCGTGACATCTCGGGATAAAATGCTTAGCTGTAGTCCGTTATGTTTTTTACTTTGCATATGTCGCATTTGTTGCATTTTGTAGAATTTTGTAAAAATTGACTGTAGTTACTATCGATATTTTTTTGCATTACATGATACTGGCAGTTAATTAAATGATAACCTAATCTTTATGATAATATGGAAAGTAGGCTTAATTGATTCTCTTTAATGTATGATAACCCGCGTATGCACAATAAACTGTAATTTTTCCCCCCAAATAATTCTTGATTTTATTAATTTATGCCGAAAATCTCAACTGTAGTATAATGTACAGTACTTTTTTTGTGAGAGATTCATGTTTCCAGTAATTGATCAATGCATTTTGACACTGGTCACCGAAATTCGGTCTGCTACTGAAAGTGAAAGGGGACGGAGTTGTGCCAGAACAGGAGCGTTGTTGCTGGGTGAAAAAAGCTTGCCTCGTAAAAGCCTTGTTGTACATGTAGAAAGACCGTCTGGTCTTGCCGGTCTAGGCAACTGCGACATTTTGCCAGCCTCTTTTGACTGTGTCGATCTCCACACCAGTCTGATCTGTTACGTGAGCCCCATATTAATTTGGAATTTAAATTAGACCACCATGGCCCACATTCTATAAAAGGGAAATTTCCACTCTTGGCTGTCATGTGATTTCAGCTCCATTCAATCCCATATCAATTCAGTCCCATCAGTGGTTCAAATTTTCTTCCACTATTGGGAGTTATTTTGTTTTGTTTTGTTTTAACCCTTATAAAAGTGTACTCCCTACATTAACACAGTATTTTTGCAGTTTTCCCATGGTTAACTATGCTTTTCCCATAGTTTATCCAGGTTTGCCATGTTTCTTTAATATACTTTACCGTACTTCTCTGGGCTTTATAATGCTTACCACACTTTCACTATGCTTTATTCCACTTTGCAATGCTTTTACTATAATACACTTTTAACAGGTAGATGTTAAATATAACCCTATCTTGCTTATCCAAGTCCAATAATAAATCCAGTTCCCAATAGTCCCAACTTCCTATATTGTGTACTTGCCCAAAGATGGGTATTTGTATTTGCCCTGTATTTGGGTTTGTTAATTCAAAGATAGATGAAGAACAGAACAGTTGTCTTAACATACTCAGATCATTTTCTCAGCCTCACTTATGGTTTTGGCCATGGAACAATGAGCTACACTGTCAAACGCCTTCGATTTCAGTCCTTGGTAAGGTACGCTAGGCTGCACCCATGTCATATAAATCACTGCTATTGATTAATTTTGCTACTGCAGTCCTATTTGGTGAAGGAGAAGGGCAGGTGAGGAAATGCTGAATAATTCAATGACTTGGTTGGGCAGCAGAGCCTGAAATGGATCCTTTCAAGGTAAAAAATATTTTATCTATTTTTATACTGTTTATTCTGATAGGCAAAGGCAAATGCTATAAATATATAAAAATACCGTCATTTTTTTAACCAACCAAAATAGGACAGTACTGTTCCCAATATCCCAAGAGATAAATTTTCATTGTGGTATTAACATCTGCATGATGAGCAAAGACTGGTTAGAATCACTGTGCTTGTACTGGGCATTCACTCACATGGCATTTCTTTTCAAAACAAGAATCTTCCTTGATGAGTAATCATTTTTATGACAAAAACATTCAACAAACCTCCAACATGGCAATAGGTGGAGTGCTTGTTTTATCCGACAGGCTGCTTACTTATTTAATATAGCTGTTACAATATATATATGTATTTTTTAACTCAAACAATTAGAGATAAACTGATACTCAGAACCTCTTTAAGGGTCACTTGGGAGATAATGAAATGAAGGTATTATACCAATTTTACAGGAAAGCTGATTATTTTACAAAAGCTACACTTTAATCTCTGTTTTGCACCACATTTAAAATAATAATAATAATAATAATAATAATAATAATAATAATAATAATAATAATAATAATAATTCATGAATAAAATTGTCTCATACATGGCAAACCCCCCTTTCTCACTACACACAAACACTTTTCCTAAATTATAAGCTTTGGCTTCATAGCCAACAGAAGATTGATTAATTGTCTATTAGTTCCTCACAGCGTATTTAGTTGTATACTGACTTGTATACTGTAACCACATTGGTGTTTATGTTACCTATACCAGCCTGTACATGTGATAAAGCTGCCTCCATCTTGTGTTGGAGAATACTGTATTGGTAGCGAAGCACAGCAGAGTGCACAAACAGGAGATGAGGCTAGGCACTGTGTATGTCTACATTAGAGTGATTTCTTGAGATAACCTTGGGGCAAGGCCTGTGAAGACAGGGCTATGGATAGGTGATACGATCTGTTTGTTCATTAAGCAACAAGGGGCTCTTCTAAGGGTCCCAAATGTGGATAGCAGTCAAAAATAGAACACTGGCATTTATCACCCAATGGAAATCTCAATGTAAGACAGACACAAGGGTGGTAGGGTGCTGTTCTCACATTGCATCAGTGGATATGCTCACCATCTGCCTGGTACAATATCAAATCCTGGAGAACAAAACCATATACATCCCAAAGCTACTGGAAACAGATTTGTGGTTGGCATCAATGTTACATGTCAAAGGAGTCTGAAAAAAAAAAATCTATACTATGAATCATATTTCAGGGGTGTCTCATCTGAATTCCCTTCCATATCTGTATTTGTCTTGATCTAGTACTACTGCCGATAAGGCTGACTTTTAAAAAAGCTAATTTGATGGCAGGGGTGGAAATAGTGATTTAAGAGAAGTTCTCCCAGGGAGGAAATCTAGGGAGCCTCATGGATATTGCAGTAGTTTGAGTTTGTGCATTCTAACGCCATTACAATTCCCATTCACTGATACTTAGGCTAGATCGTTTCTATTAATTATTCTGTTTGCAGTTTATTGTAATGAGGAATAGGTTAAAACAAAAATCTGAACTGATACAATTGTATTTCTACCATGCAATGGCAGTGTGACTCTAAAACCTGCAAAGGTTGGCTTTTAAGAAGCAGAATGAAATTAGTATTTCACTTCATGACTCTCTTCTATTTTAATGGTTGATGCTACCCCAGCAGTAAACAAATAAAAAGAGCTCTGGTTAAGGTGATGGTGGTATTTTAACATGAAAATGGTAAAAATGTGTTCATGAATAAAGTATCATTCCTTTATTTCATATTAATGTATATTTCCATTCATGCAATTGTGTATCCTATTTTTTGTAATATAAAAAAATCTATGAAATATATAGCATGCAGCTACTAAATATTCCTCCGTTGGCATTTCTTGTACTGCAGCACATTCTATTTATAGCACCCGTGTACCTTGGAGATCATAAGGAAAGAAAAATGCATAACTTGTTTCCTCAGAAACAAGCTAGCACTTAATATCTGTCAAGTGAAAATAAAACCTTTTCCAGTGATAAGATGTACAATATTCTCTCAATAATCCATCTTGTCATAATTCTAATTATTTTTGTGCTTTAGAACAAATTAAATTACTGTTAAGGTTAATGTAATGCACTGACTATGCAGAATAGATCTTTTGGTATTGTATATAGATATTTAACTCTTACAGGCTTGCAGCGTCTATTTTATAATATAAGCAAATATAAATACCGTTTTTTAACAAATTACTACATGCAATAACAGGAATTCAGGTTTATATAATTTAGGTATGTGGTATTACGATCCACCACACTGGTGTGTGAAATTGTATTGCCCCCCAAGATGATTCTTGTAATTGTATTCTGTACGTCTGTCTTTTTAGGCAAATACAGACATGTCATAAAAACTGACTTGACTTAAGGGCTTGTTGTAATATTGCGTTTGCATGGTTGCTTTTAAATAGAGTACAAGAAAGCATGAAATCGGAATATTTTGTTTTCTTTTGTAATAATCTGATCATCCGCATCTACAGTAGCAACTTTTTGCTGCAAGCCATATCTCGGGGCCTTTCTTTTTATCTTCAGAGTTAGCTTGACAACCATTTGGATTTGTGCAGAATGTATGCATCATCACACAACTATTTTACTATGCATCAAACATGCTTATACCATGCATTTTCCATCCTTTACTATGGTTAACTAAGACAGTTTTACCATTCTTACCCGTATTTACTATGCTTTCAATGTCACATGTTTTACTGCAGTTGATAAACCAATACTTCCTTATGTGTGATTGCACAGTATGTCCATTTGCTTTTTCACATACATAAGGTTTAGGATTATAACATGACCCCTGTGTTTAACTGAGTTTGACTGAGCTGAGGTACATATGTTGTATAATGCCTACTGTCCTTGTTTAATGCTAGTTTTATACCACATTACTTGTTTTATTCTTTGCTTTAAAATAAAACTCCCATCTTCTGAAATACTGCAGCTTGTTAAAAAGAAGCTGCTAAAACATCACTGATATGGTAGTATGCATTTTTGCTTTGATATACTGTAGGGGTATAACATCCGAGATGAAGTTCATGTAACAGAAACTGATAGTTTACATCTTTCTCTTTTTTTCCAGCTCTGATTCTTCTCTTCTACCTAGTCTTCTATGGTTTCTTAGCTGGACTCTTTACACTCACTATGTGGGTCATGCTTCAAACACTGGATGACAATGCTCCAAAGTATTGTGACAGGGTCCCAAGTCCAGGTAATGTGTGCATATTTGAAAATACAAAACTCATTCAGTAGTAAGTACAATACATGCATGATTGCACTCAGAGTACAAGCCCACCTCTGGGGTGTACAGGAAGGGGATCGAGTGCTAGATACCATGGGACTGTATACCCTTAGTGTGCAGCAGTGTGTTCCTTACTTAATGATCAGGAAGGATCTTTGTTCCGTTGCACACTGGTGGTGTCCCACAGCGTAACCGGAGCACATCCAGTCCTGACAAGCTGGCACAGTGGGAGACTCTTGATCCTGTGCCCCAGGGACATGTATAAACTTGTAGCGAAAAGTAAAATTGCTATGGTGTGAAAAATGAAGTGCTGTAGAACTATACAAAGAAAATGCAAGGTCGGGAAGAAAGAGAGAACTGCAGGTCAACACCTGTATCAAAAAGCCTTTGAGGCCACTTTTTTAAAAGGATCCTGTCATTTAAGATTTCTGAAGAAGGTTACTCAGATGAGCCACTGAAGTTCCCTTCCTCCATCCTCTATTCTTTGCACGGCTCTTATGAGGACAGAGCCCCCTTTTCTGTAGGTTACACATTGTCACAGCCTATATTTACAATATAAATCACAGGTTTGTTAGGAGAGACAGCAACATGACAAGACCTCTCATCAACAGCTTTAATGCGTCAGTGTTTACCTTAAAAGCAATGAATAAGACCATTGCTCAGTAACATTGAAGTCCCTTTGGATTCCACTGAATAGCCTATATTTTTGTTATATTTCTTTATCTAGAAAATGTCATTCCTTTTGACTATAGACGTCCCTAAGAATCTGAAGCATGTTCTACAGAGAGTGAATAATAAGCGATCGATCGTGTTAGGGAGGTCAGTAAATGACAAGGCTCTCCAGTCAAAAACATGGTGATTTTCCAGGATGAGGATGTCACCTGTATGCAAACTTAAGCACAGTGATGTGAAACTGATGAAAACAAACAAGCTGAGGATTGTGAAATTGCTGGGAGTTTCCTTGCCAGTGATGGGTTTAAATCTACCACATCTATACTCAGAACCATTGGGAATGCAAAAAAGAAGTTTTCTTCCCTTTCATATCAGGAGCAAGTCAGGTTGGGTGCCCCTGTTCTAAATGACCAGTTTAATGGGTAAAGATTATTAATACTTGCATTTTCATGAAACTTCAAGGATGTATAACAATTATAAAGTATATATCTGGAGAGAGACTGGAAGAAAGGGGGTTTCAACACCTACCCTCATTGTTTTTTCAGGAGATACTTTCCAGTTTGAGGGGATATATTTGGTAATTTTATCAATGTCTTTTTATTTTCTGCAGAAGACTTTATATTGGTTCTGTTTATCCTTTTAAACTGAACACAAAAATCATTGTCTGACCAAATGGGCTCCTACATTACAAATGTAATGTTCTTGTACAACAGTGAGAGTGATTTAAAACCTTGGTTTTAAATTTGTAAATCCGGTCATACAAAAAGCTACTGTTTCCGTAGAAGAACTTGAAATGAAAACAGAACTGACATTTGAATTGCTTCTCTGTTGACTTCAGGGTGGTGAGAGGAGATGTTTTCTGGTAGAATATTCTAAATGCCTTGTAAATGCCGTAACACAGCCATTTGAAGCCTGATGCAGCTTTCTTACTTTGGAAAATATTGGTTTTCAACTGTGTGCCAGGAGAGTTATTTGACTGTCTTGAACCACAGTAATGTTTGTATATTTTGCCCATTTGATCTTTACTCCTGTTTCTTTTTGGATTGGTGTGTTTCAGTGGATCCTGGCTTTAGTGGTGCTAGTTCTGATCATACCTTTGATTTGAATATAAGGTTAGAATATAGCTGAACATTTACTGGTACCTCAAATAATAATTCTTTGTAAAGTACAGTTACCTTGCCTTTGCACATTTATAGACACAGTCAGTGTTTTACCATTTGGAAATATCTCCAGAATTACCTTCAACAAAGATAATGTTTATTCTTAGTAGCAACTGTTTTAATCTCTCTCAATCCATAACAATATGTAATTGAATAAATCCTTGTGCTCACTGCTGATTCATGATATTGAATAGACCTAATTTGCTGAAGCTTCTTACTTTACTATAAATTACACTGCGTCAGACAATTGTCTTTATTCAAACTTAGTCTAACATTTCGTTTGTGCTTCATGATACATTCCCCAAACTTAGGTATTTTGCAATATAATATGCATATGCATATTTTGCATATGCTGTATTACATACAGTGTTACAAGTTCGTACCATAGATAGCATTTGTGTCATGCTGTTATCTGATCTTACCATCAGCAAAACCACCTGTAGTTGGGGACTTTGGCTCTGCATGTAAAAATATATACATAAAAAGAGTATAAACAGACGTAGCTCTCAAGACTAACATGTTTGTTCTTTATTGCAGGGCTGGTAATCAGGCCAAAGACACTGGATATAATGTATAACAAATCTGACTCCTCAAAGTATAGCCACTACGTTCAACATCTTGAGTCATTTTTACAGCGTAAGTATCAATTGTAATTTCAGTGAAGGTAAAGGGTGTACTGTAAATATGTATTCTATAGTTGTGCAGAGAAGCCAGTTTGGTGTAATAATTCTGGAGTGTTTTGGCAGTAGATTTCAGTGAAATAAACAAAATGCAATTATATGGGGATCCTTTTCATATGAGGGCTCTTTATAGAAATTCCTAGCAGCAAACTTATCTGATATCCATAGCTACCTTCATATTATAATAGTAATTAATCAAATCACAGTATTTAATGCCTTTTACAAAGACCTGTCCAACTTGGATCAGGGATGTGATAAATGTGTCAGTTTGGGTCTGTGGGTGCAATTTATATAGTTTATTAATTACTGTTTGGTAAAAGTTGAAAAATAATTTACTGCTTGAAGTTGAAGTTACTGTGCTTTCTTAATTTTGCTAGTTACAATAAATATTCTAATTCATAATATTTTTTTTTTTTTAGTAAAACCCTATTTCAGTGTAATGCAAGATGTTGTCATAAGTCTGTGAATACCACTATCATTAGGCCCATCAGTTAAGACCTTACTGTTGTATTTTTTTCCCCTGTTGCAGAGTACAATGATATAGATCAAGATAAAAAGCAACCATGCGTTTCTGGGTCCTACAGTATACAAGATGATGAGACACTTCCCAAAAAATCGTGTCCGTTTAAACGCAGTCTGCTGGGACAGTGTTCTGGACTAGATGATCCCAATTTTGGCTATTCCGAGGGAAAACCTTGTATACTTGTGAAAATGAACAGAGTACGTATCACTGGTTGCTTAGAAAACTTGGAAGACATAAACAGAGGCGGATGTAAATACTGCAAGTGTTTAAGCCCATATTGATCAATATTATTGTGCTTATAAAATGCCCTGTAGAATACAGTATGTAATGTATTTATACATTATTAATATATTAGTGTGATGAGGTTAACGGTTATATGAAGAGTTAGACACGTTTTATTAATTAGATTTGTTGTAGACATTTTTACAAAATGCATATGATATTGTGCTCTTCAGAAACCTATTGTCCCTACTACCTAACAATTCTAGTTTGTAAAACGGCAGGTATGCCCAGACTAACAGCTGGTAATAACAAAAACAGACAACAGACACCAGTGGAAGTTATTCCCCCATATACAGTAGTTCAAAATGCGCTATTTAATATATATAACATGTTCATGTTTTTTGTGTACCATTTATAGAACTTCAAAAATCATTTGTTTAAGGTGTGCCTGCAATTAATATACATATATATATATATATATATATATATATATATATATATATATATATATATATATATATATAGATGCATATTATTATACAAATCTTAAAGTAAATAAAGTGTATTAAAACGTGCCATAGTAGTAGTAGTATATTTCCAAATCTGTTGTTGTTAGTTCACTTTTTTTTCAATTTGTTTTGTTCTATGAGGTTACCTTTGCTGTAGTTTTAGTGTAGTATTTTTGGTATTTAAAATTAATATAAAAAGTGTGTGTTTCATGTTTCCCTCCTCTTTTTTGCTAGATTATTGGACTCAAACCATCAGGGGATCCTTTTATTAATTGCACTGTTAAGGTTAGTAGTTGTTACAATTCAAACCCAGATGCAATGCCAAACATTTTTCATTGAAGTTTCATAAATTTTAATTGTTTTGTGTGACCTAATTTTAAAATGGAAATGCTTTAAATTGTAGGAATGATGAGTGTGTATATATATATATATATATATTTTACACACTTATGTTCCACTATATTTCATATTCCGTAAATGTTATTGAGTATGAGGATTAATACAATGCTAATACAATTAATACAATTTTTTAAAAATGTTTTTCTGTTTGTCCACCATGTTCATTATGTATGTTTTCACTTGTGTGTTACTTTATTTCTCTTTATTTCTGCTGCAAATAGAGCCTTAGCCAGTTTTAACGTTGGTGGGTAAGATACAAGTGCAATGTGTGTCCTAGGATTCTGAAGTTGCTACATTTTCCTGAAAGAATGTCCAACAGCTATGCTATTTCAGCAATGCTTTGGTAGAACTGTGTGTAGTGCAGTGTATTTCTTTTCAGCTTAACAGGCATTTATATTATACCTTCTGTTCTTCAATTAAAGCTGGTGTGATTGTCTTCGCATTAAGAAAGACAGTCAAGTACTAGGCCTATATCCCACTAGATAAACTAGCTACTAAATTACAGAAAACAGAAATCAAAATGCATTGTTGGCTTACTTAGTATTAGCCATACTGGGGCACAGTTTAACAGCCACCAAATGTAGCTTTTAACCCCCCAATTCTGCCTAGTTAGTGGAACTGGTTATTGTGGTCCAGTGCAGCATTGCCTGAACTATTTTCTCAAGCCATTTTCTTTGAATTTTGCAAAATAATTCACTTCTACAGATAGAAATACAACTGTATGTAAAAAAAAAAAATTGTTTATTCAATAAATAGTTCCCTTGAATTACCGGTGTATAAAATATGTTGGAAGGTATACAATAAATGCCATTTCCCCCTTGAACACTGTGTTTAAAACAAACCTTTTAAAAACATATGTGCATAATACGAAATTATGCTAACGATTTAAGTACCTGTACACATACTGAAATAAACCTTAGTCTTACCTGCTGTTCCTGCATTTCTTTATCCTTTTTATATAATTTAAATTATATGTTTTGTGCTCATTCCCCATGCCACTGGGTTATTTCTTCCATAGAAAATAATTAGACGCCAGAGTTATTTAAGACTGGAATGATTGTATGCAACTATTGAATACCAGTGCTGGATTGGGTGCATAGTAATTACTGTTTAATCTGTACAGCAGATACAGATTTTAACTTTGCATCAAAACTGTATTAAAATGTACTCTGTTGGGTAAGCTTTACACTCCAATCTCCACACTGCCTTACTTTCCTGTGTTTAAACTGACATGTTTGCTTCCAGTCTGTGCTTCTTTTATTGCTGTTATGGTAATGTGGACTAATCTCCACTGGGATTTAAGCAGGGACCACATAAATGATTAATCTATTACCCAGAACTAAGGGAGTGGGTGTTACCTGTGATGTAAGGCTGGCACATTCCATGCGGTTACCAGTATTTTGTTTTCAGTTGCACCTTGCATTTTAACTGAATTACATCTGGGGTAACCACATGGGGAAGTAAATGCTGTTAAGGAAGGTTGAGCTTGGGGAATATTAAACATGAACATTTCATAGAAGTTTGTATAATCAGTAACCACATTTACTCAGTGTAAGTAATATGCTCATGAACTATATTAGGCTGCTAAGCTTTTGCAGAGCTTTGTTGCGACTTGAACATGCATTTAATGGTATTGGTATTAGCTTCTGTGTCATTTTTTAACTCTTTAAGGACCAGTCTTTTGTATTGCAGTATTCTGATGAATAGTACATATATGAAGCTCATATTAGATAATCAGCTTCTGGAATGGAGTTTAAAACATCTTTGATAAACAAATGCACAATTCTAGTGGCACCTAATCAGTCTGTAATGGGATTTACAGGTTTAATACAGATTGCCAGGAAAATGGTTGGCAAATTATTTAATATATGGTCTTTAAAGGGTTAGAGACTGTACCCTTTCATTTTTTGCCTTTTTCTGTTTGTTTTTAAGTAACCTAATGGCATTATGTGCATATTGCAATAAAGTGGTTACTGTACAGTCATTTATAATAGAGATTAACAAGATTTGACATCGGTGTTGCTGTCTGCAAACAGTAACAGAGCATGCAAGCATGCCTTTGTCATCACATTAAACATATTTACAGTAGGGTAACTAATTGCTCTGTTTGCAGTGTTTATATTTTGGAGTTTAGCTTGAAATAAATGAGGACAAGTTTTTTGCATGCATATTCAGAGTATTAATTAGCTTTCTTTCATTTCCGTGCAGAAAGAAGGTAGTGATTTTAATATGCTGTATTTTCCTGCAACTAAGAATTTTGATCTTATGTACTTTCCGTATTATGGAAAAAAAGCTCATGTAAGTATTGCCCTTTTATGCATTACCCTTTATTGCAAATACAACAGTTAAGGGTATTTTATATTTTAGAGACATATAGTTTTGCACGATTATTTAAATATTAATTTATAAATCTGAAATACAATTCTGTTAGATAGTATGATTAAGACAACTACTACTACTAATAATAATCGCATTAAAGATCTAACAGATTCTCATTAGAATTTTTGAATTACATGATAACTTTTTAGTATGATTTCATCTCCTTGCATTTTGCATTGTCTGTACAGTACAGTACTGTACATTATTAACTTGTAATGTGTATGTTTGGGAGAATTGCTGTTAAGCCATTACATGACATGTTTGTTATTATTTAGATTAATAAGGATTTGCCTGTACAGTTGTCTATCCTTAAATATCTTCACACAGTAATCCACAAATTTGCTTAGCTTGGTTATACACCCTCAAGAGTCAGAATGAGAATCTGAGAATCTGTTTCTTCTTTTGTCTGTAACAGGAAACATACGTGCAGCCTTTGATTGCTGTAAAACTGATGCTTGAAAAGAAAGATTATGATAATGTAATAACATTGGAGTGCAAGATAGAGGGATCAAGTAACCTGAAGAACGATGACGAGCGGGACAAGTTTCTGGGACGAGTGATTTTCACTGTTAAAATTACTGAATAGCAAGAGCTGGAGGTCTGCACGATGCCAACATTGTGTTGTCATTTAATTTTTATCAACTGAACCTGCCATTCTAGGACATAAGACCACTTTGAAAGAGGGATTGGAGTTAGGTGGCATTCATGGTAGCATGATGATATGCTTCCAGATGTTAGTTTTTAACCCCTGTTGGACCAGTACATGAACATATTAAGACATCGAGCCATATTAGGGACCTGTAAATAGTTGTACTTCAACCATTTAATAATGTGGTCTTTTTCCTATTGTGATGTGGATTTTATCCCCAGTGAGTGTTGTTTTGTGCTGTTTCTATGTACATATTGAATGGATTTAACACTGGTTTACTTGTCATATTCCACAAGGTCAGAACATTTAAGGGATCAAATGAAAAAAATAAAATGAAAACAAAAAAGATAAAATGGTATCTGGCCAATGTTTTAAATGATTTTATAACCTCTGCAAAAATATTTATTTGTGCAGATGCCTTAAGACCTGTATGGAAAAAATCTTAAAATAAAAGTGATTTTAACAAAAAATTCATCCATGTCATACTTAAAAAAAAAAAAAAAAAAAAAAAAAAAAGATGTATTGTAAGTTTTGAAGATCACACAATGGAGTTTATTTATTTCAATTACTTAAACGGTAAGTTTGTAATACAACAAAACTAAAATGTATAAACCTGCTGCAGACCTCATTTCAGTACCATTTTAATTCTATATAGCAATGTTAATACTGGTTATACAGGCTTAAAAATCATTTTTAGAGTTTCCATTCCCACACAGGATTTATTTTAACTGCAATTTTGTTTTTGTGACTAGGTCAATCTGTATCAACGAAAATACTGATTTAATGCAGATTGCTAAATGTTGGTATGCTAATTACATTTGAGGCTTAACGCATGGTCATTTTGAACAAGGACAATAGTTCTGGGACATGGAGAAAGAGACAAATAGCCTCACTGATAGAGAAGTGGACCTTATAGGAGTTAGGTGGCACCACAAGTTAATGCACTAGCCTTTCACCTGTAGCCTTAACATAGCCCACATAGTTTGGCACTGGGTACCTTGAGTCTCAAAGTCTCATGAAAGAGTTACAAATTGGATAGGCCTGGAGAATGGGTTGGTCTCTCTTGGGAATCCTGCCAGCTCTGTTCTGTTGATTAACAGCACTATTCACGAACACCCACATTCATTAAAAAATGAGATCTTTTTTTTAACCCCTTGTCACTACCTTTCATTGAAAAGTCTCTGATTTTGATTAATTTCCATTATTTGATATGTTATTTATTCATGTATTGATTTATTTAATAAAATATTGTTTAGACACATAGTTTAGTCCTAGCTTGGTAATGGTAACAGTAACAGAAAAACAAACAACAAAAATAATACACATTCAGGCCCAACATGCATAAGAGGCAAGTGAGTCCCAACAACCTCCGGGGGAAAAAAAAAAATATATATATATATATATATATATATATATATATAAACCCAATGACCACATTTTTAATTCCTGTTACATTATTAAAACTGGTATTACTGTGTATTAAAAAACGTTAGTTAAAAATTCATACAAATAGTAGAAAAGCGTGCTTTATATATTGAGAGAGCTTGGAATTACTGGGTTGAAACTACAATCAAGCCACTTGTACATGCTTTACATCACTGCTGTTTTTAACTGTTATGTGTTGGCTGCCACTTCACTGTTGCTAAGACCCTGTAGAAATGAGAAGAATACCTGCAGGGTCTTCTCCTTGTTAAATAATGAATGAATGATACATGTAAATCCACAAGATTACCACAGATAGTGGGGCAGTTCTATTTAGATGACATATAAGCCAAGGTGTCCTGAATTGGGGATAGACATCTTAAACTATTCATGAGACAGCTTCCATGATTGATTCATTATGGAATCTCAGGGTCACACTACAAGGTGGTTAAAGAGCCTAGCCTCCCTTGTGTCTAGTCCTCTTTATTCTTAAATTGATATACAGTACTTAATGTCACAGACAGGGACACTACAGCTGTCATAGAATACAAACTGAAATACAAATATAAGGTACTCTGACGTTGTTGTGGTGTGGCTTCAATATTGTGCACATGAAACTAAGTTAATTTTAGCTTCTTTAGCATCATTTTCATCTGTTCTTTTCAAACAGATTTCACTTTAAGCAGCTTTCTACTGCACGATTCACAGATTAGCAATGCCCCAGTTTATATCCACTTTAAAAGTAAAAGATGTACGAGTTGCACAGAAAATAATGTACACACTTGTCTCAAAATCTTAAATTTACAGACTATGGACCTGCCAACCAAATGCATTCAGGTTTGATCTATAGATTGCACTGCCCATTGCCTTGAAGCAATGCAATAAAATGACATAATCTGGTATTGCAGTCAGTCATATTTTTTTACTTACTCGTGTTTGTGTGGTAAAGCTGTTGATGCCACACAAGTGCTATTATTCACCTTCCTCTTTGATTATCATATGCTTGAGATATTATGAAGTGTTTCTTACCCACTATCTATCTGTCTATCTATCTAATCTATCTATATATTCTTCAACAAATGATCTATAAGAACACCTGGGCATGTTTAAATACAAGGTCTCTGCTTACCTAGGCTGTCATTGCTTGGTGGAGAGCACACAAACTAGACTAATTTAACAGCCCATGGAAGAAATGTAATTTCAATGTCATATACAAAAATATTACGATAAAATGTGCACAGTGTATAACATACAATATGCTTCATACCTGGGAGGTAATAAACAGTACAAAAGGAGGCCCAAGTTGATGTCTGGATCTTTCAAGTGGGGAAACAGACACACACAAACAGGAAGGCACGAGGCCCACTGGTTTATCCTATAGTTTGGTAAATGTTTAACAACTTTAACAACCACAGTGTCTTTTTAACTTTTATTTTACATACTTTTTCTTTCTGAAGAAAACCACATGAACCTGCAAATACAGGTTGCGGACAGCTGCAAAGTTTATCAAGGCCGGCAGGGTACAAATTTTTTTTTTAAAAATCAGTAAGCACATATAATACAAAGCCCTTATCTGGCTATCTGTGTATACACTTCAGAAATCCCACCTGTAGCACAACACAACTCTGATGAATTAAATGCAGTTCAGTTTTTATTAACATGGTATAAAAATAGTGAGAGAAAAAAAAAAACTGGCCACTATTTACAAATTAAGACAATGAAGATTGTTTTTCCTACTAGTGCCACCATTCTGCATAGTATATTAAAATAATTTGCTGTATTTGTCTTTTTTGGAATTAACCCCTCTTTTACCCATCAGGGGTGGGAAACCTTCCTGTGCAGCTCTCTGTTCCAATCATCATTTTTTATCATGTAAACTGGACCAATTAAAACTCCATCCAAGCCCTAAAGTATGTACTTGTTTAACTGTATATATTAAACCTGGATGGGAATATCCAGGACCAGAATTGGGCACCCCAGCTCTATTAGCAAGAAGCAGTCCATTGGTTGGCAACAATATCGGTAGAAACTAGCTACTTAGCTTACTTCAAAGTCCCATAATGCATTGTCACACAACTACCACTGAATGGATTCCCATGGGATCACTGCCTTAAATATGACATGACACATTGTTTTGAATACCTAATAACATTTCACGGGAAACAAAATACATTAAATATATAACAATCCAAAAAGGTTTCAAAAAATAAACTTCTGTGCCATATTACTGGAGAGAACTTATTATTGTTCTATATGTGTATATATATATATAAATATATATATATATATATATATATATATATATATATATATATATAAAGAGGTCTACATATTACTGCGTATAAATGTGCTAAATACAAAAACAACATCACATTTTAGAAGGAAAAAACATGATATTATACGTTTACATTTGTTGCAGCAGGTACAGAGACATACTTGAATTCTGAAAAACAAACAATCTGTGCATTGCTTCTGAGAAAAGTGCACTGATCTTAAACAGTTAACAGGGAACAAAAGAAAAAGAAAAGAAAAAAGGGGGGGTAGTATAAGATGTATTTTACAGCAGCCACCAGGAAATACCAAATACCAAAGCGGGGTGGGGGGGTGTTGGTTGCCAGCTCAATAGTTAAAAGAAAAGGCAATGGGGTACAGGAAGGTCTGGAGTCAGCATAAAAGAACAAGAGGGAGAAGGGAGGAGAGAACCCAACACAAGCTGGATCAGCACTTCAAAACCCCCTCCAGATTAAGCTTCACCTTTGTATTTTAAGTCGTTTCACTCATAGCTGCATAACTATACGGTTATTTTCACACACTACAGACTAGTTAGCTCAAACATTAATCTGACACACACAAATAAAATATAAGACTTCACAACTCATAACAAAAGAAATACTGTAAATATTATATTCATTATAATATTAATAAAATCCTTTTTTTTTTCTTCAAATGGTTGACTTTCTTTTTAAAAGGAAGTTTGAAGCCTCTGGTTTGGGATTCTTGATCTTGAGTGATTTCCCCCCTCATTCTATATTGGTTTTACTTAGCTTCTTGGTTAAGTTTTTTTTTTTTTTTTTTTTTAGATAATATATAACATTTAAGGAAGGACACAATAATCAAAACACTAAAGCAGCATTTAAATCAGTACAAAAATAAAACATAAAAAGATTCTAGGTCAGAATTAAGAGGTCAAAAGATAGTCAGGCAAGTGTTTCTTAAAAAAATATTTATACAACTACAAACTAAACAGAAGACTGCACAATCTGTCTCATTTTGAATGTATGGGGAATTATGAGAAGTATACGACATGCGAATACCAGATTTAAGCCTTTAAAAGATATATTTAGGTTTGTCCCCTTTTGCCTACCCACCCCTGTCCTTTAACTACAGGAGCAGTTTGTTTTTCCTTGCCCCGATAATGTCCTTACCTTCTAAATACTGCACTTTAATACTTTTACTATCAAACCGCAGTCTTTCAGCTATACTGTGAACACAGCTTTCAAAAGAAGACAAAAGGAATGGTGACAAACGGCTTAAAAATAAACCAGAAAAGCAGCTTTATTTCTTCTTCGCGGTCACCTTCTCTACTTATTCTGGAGACGAAGAGTCTTCATCTTCATCCTCGTCGTCATCGTTGAAGGAGCATGGTGTCTCTCCTCGTGACTCTGAGTAATGGGACGTCGTTGTGCTACTGGACTGACGGCTGCTGTGGGTCAGGAATTGTCTGGTTGTTAAGGCTACTTCAGTGTCGGCACAAAGTTCTGGGTTTGAGCTGTGAACATAACAAAAACAATCTGGTTTAGGAAGAGATATAGGCATCAAGTCAAGTAGACAAATGTTTTGTGTAAAGCAAAACCAAAAACTAGTTTTAAACGTTCAAAGTGCAAACTGAGCTAAACAGTAATATACAATGAAAGAACAATCTAAATAGAGCAGAAACAGCTTGGTATTTATATAACAGTTTGGTAGCAAGTATACACTGGCCTAACAAAAATAAGTATAACTTCTGGTTTGTGTGGGGAATTTGTTCTCTGTTTTACTGACTTGCTAAGATACTAATTATCTTTGAATCCCAGAAAAGATTATTGTCCATAACCAAAACATAAAAAAAAAAAAAAAAAATCAAACCTATGGATGTGTAGTAATCTCTGCATGTATGTGCACTAATATAAAAACTTGATATACAAACTTATGCACTAATATACACAATGATTAACCTATAGATCTGATAAACATAAAGAGCTTTTAAGGGTTTTCTTTGTTGAAACACTTGTTAAACGCTTACCTTATAAGAGCTGTGGAGGATGTGCTTCCGGTGACCAAGGCTGTCAGTGTCGGTTCTGAATTACCAGTAAACTGGTCTTGATTTAACCAGGATGGTCCAGCAGTCATGCCGACTGAAATAAAATACCTCTCTGTTAACACATTCCCAGCTGTCCCTATTTCAGTCTAGCAAAGATCCATGAATTATAATCAATATTCTTAAAGCACATGGAAATAATTACATTACCACTGCAAGCTAAACCACTAGAAACACTAGAAAACTGCTCCAGCTGCAATCGCAACAGGTATGGATAAGTCCCAAAAGTGAAAAAATAATAAAACAGAGCTTTAAAATAAACCTTTTTTTGTGCAATCCACCCCTTCTTTATCAGAAAGTATCTAGAATAGACCAAACAGTTTTGAGAGTTTGAAGAATTTATGGAATTCAGCTGTTAAAATAGTTCTAAGTGAACAAAATGTTAGAACTAAATGCACAGCTGCAAGGAATGCTGCTAAATATCACAGATTTTTTTTTTTGACAGTGTTTTTTCTGTGCCAACTGAGAAAATGTCACATAGTGTGTACTTGATATTTTACATAAATGTTCCCATGCTTTTCACTCTTCGTCTGCAGTACAGCAAGCACTACACTTCTGCTTATTGAAGTAATCCTCATCCTGCCATTAGCCTCACAGTAATGCCAGCTCTTTTAAGGGACGTGTTTTCTAGCAGGGAATTTAAAAGCGGATTTTCAAAAACTGTGTGCATGAGCACCCAAATAAAGTGAGTACAGTAGCTCCCTGTAAGTGCTGAATAAAAGCGAATCAATGCCAGCCGAATGGAGAGAAGCACAAGGGCTTAACTTGAATGTTAATTAAGTATGTGTTGCAAATGGTGGTCATGGAAACCCAGGAGCACAAAACAGCTCTTCTGAATGGTGTTTCAGATTTATGAAGCTGGTCCTTATTTTTGTCATTACTATGTATTCCATCCTTTGTAAAACTAGAAACATACACTTGCACCGCACCTATAGCATGTAGGGAGGTGCTTTTGGTACATTTTTATGAATTTTTAAAACCTCTGCCGTGTCAGCGTTTAAACCATATCTACAATCACTCTTTATATTACATTCTGATACTGACTGCCCTGGTTAGTATTTTCTAAGCAAATAAACCCCAAATAAGCAAATAACGTACACATCAAAGTCTGTTTTTTTTTTTTTATATATATATATAAGTAACTTTGACCAAAATGATATGGTTTAAAATATATATATATATATATATATATATATATATATATATATATATATATATATATATATATATATATATATATATATAATAAAAGAGACAAACATCACCCACTGTACAGCGCTAATGCAAAATGGCTACAGCGAAAGCAAGTTGTGCTTACAATTGAAAAAAATTTGTAAATACTTTCACTTCTGGAAAAGGTAACTACCTGGGATAAAATAGCACAATATTTTGAAATTGTAAAGAGCACTGTGACTGATATTAAAAATTTGCAATCTTTGATAGTAGTAGGTGTGGGATTTTTGAGATCTATTGCTCGAGACGAGTATGAGCATTACAATTTCCGAGTACTCGAATCAAACGACTCTCCTTTACATACTGTACTAATGTACCTAAACCTCCCAAACATTGCCACAAGTCCTATTTTAAATGCAAAACTAACACACACTCAAGTAATATATGAAGTAATTAATATAATGTTTGCCTTCTTGTGCAGTTAATTGTATATGTTAAAGTATTACTAAATAGCGTAAAGTACTGAAATTCACGTATCCACACAACTTTACATTAAATTGTAAACAGAGATGCCTGGCCTGCCTGTTTGAAGTGTGTCTCAGAGGTCCTTTACTTGTGTGCAGTAGTTCCAAAATACAAATAAAAATTGTACTAAAACACGGCCATTCGGTCTAAAAGCTTACAGAACAATTTCAAGTGAAAAAAGCCTTCCACCTATAGAAAGATTGGGGAATAGGGTCCACAAGTCTGTGGTAATTGCAACTTTTTGAAAGTTTTGTATGAACAGCTGCAGCACGATTTTCTTTAAGTTTTTCTAGCCTTGCTGTTACTGTTTTACAGGTCGGCACAGTACTGGGATAATCTTTGATCGATTCAAAACTGCTGCATTCACAATTCACACACACTGTCCTCATAGGGGATAACGTGATCTCGCCCTGTTCGGCCAAATCTATAGCAAATGTTGTTATGGATGTTTGCTTTTTACTGCCATTAGTTCCATCCACAGTAATTTTGAATGTTTTCATTTCAAATGGTGAAACACTGAACTTGTGTTTTAGTGGTGAAGCAATTTTGTTTGGCATAATTATTTACATACCACGGTTTTCTCGTCCGGTTCTTCAAAATACTTCCAAAATTTTGTTTAAATATAGAACAAACTCAGAAAGAAATTCTTGTCATTAACGTTTTAACCCTGCCGTGGAATTGATACCATACTACACCTACTACAGGCCCCAGTGTCAATCTTTCTGTTGCACCAATTAGAAAACCTACTTGGAGGCAACTGCCAAACCCCTTCCTTTTTATAATATCCACCCTTACTGTGGCACTAGAGCAGTCTCATACGCGGCAGACTACTGATGATAAATTATTAAAATTAATGCATAAAAAAAATATGCATTTGTTGATCAGTTATATGTCTAGCATATTATTAAATGTTTAACCACTTCTTTAGAGTTTATATGTTTAAAAGTCCCATCCCTAGTAGAATAGCACATTATAACAGCCAATGGAGAAGTGGTTCCCCAAATCGGGCATTTTTACTGCAAGTGACTTACATTTTCAATATATGGAATAGCTTCTTGTAACAAATGCTGAGCTAAGTTTGATCAAATTCATACAAGCAGTGTTTGCACCATATTGTCTTCAAATGCTCAGTAAATCAGGCCATGCAGTAGGAGGATATTGATGTGTCACTTTTAGATACATTCAGAGCAGGCAGAGTAATGCATTTTTTAAAAGATTTGTATTTATTTTTTTCATATAAACTACGCATCAAATTAAATGATTAACTAACAACACCACTTCTAGTTAAAGTTTTAAGCTAATAGTTAATATTACAGGGATGCATAGCAGTTTCACATATTCCAGGTTTTAATACAAGCTCAGCTGTGTCTTATTAAACTCTTTAGTAAGACCAGAAATAGACCAAACTGCTTTGCAATGGGTCTTATTTCCATCCCTGTAGTATATTAAAAACTGTATGGAGTTATTCATAACAGTAATAAAAAAATATAAACACCACCAACCTGTGACATAGCTTTCCAAAGACTTTGGCACCAAGGATTTAGCAATTTTTAGGTTCTCTGAGGAACATTTTCCAGACTCCAAGCCAAAGGACATTCCCATCCGTTTAAGCACCTCGATATCATCATGAATCTCAAATGTGTTGTCAAAATTAAAGAGGTATTCACATCTGCATTGAAATCATGAATGGTAGTTAGGGACAGTTCAAGGACACTAGCTTGAGTAATACAATTTGACATGCCAGAGTGAAATGTGATATGAGACTTGCATTCTGAACTTAAGGATAACATTAATTATGGGTCTTGGCACCAAAAACTGTAAAACTTATAATATACAGTTAAAAAAAAACAAATTAATCTTCTTTATAATAGTTTGTATCTGTTTTACCAGCGTCATTATGCTCATCAATGGAGGAAGTGCCTTTAAGACACAGATACATCTTATCTATACACACACCTTTTGCAGAAAACAAACTTCATGGAAAATAAAACAAAATAAACAAATAGTAAATTTACACATAATGTTTGGAATATAATTACAAATGCAACATTTTGGAGAATAATCAAACTCCGAATGTTCTTTCATAATATGTAGCTTGTGCTATTAAAAGCAATTTCTTTGGTAGAAATAGCATTTAACATGCAACACAAACCAATATGGTCAATGCCACACACAAACACATACTACATAATACTGTCGGATAACGAGCAGTCACTCACTTGTCACTAGAGATGCTGCAATCAATGACAGTGCGCACGCTGGTGTTGAGAAGGATAAAAGGCAGCTGGATCACAGAGTTTTGTGGCGGAGGACTCTGGTTCTGCTCCTCAGACCGCTGGTTTCGTTGCACCAAGTTCTTAAAAGCTATTTGCTATAGAATGAATTGACCACAGAAAATACATGTTACAGAGTTAAGCCACAAATATTAATTAATTTAAAACAACATTAAAATGGCATTGCTAATCCAAAAAAAAAAAAAAAAAAAAAAAAATGTCCAAAAGTTTGTTTACACAACTTAAAATAAATAAATACAAATTAAACTTCGGATTTAACTATTTTGGGCCATATATTAAAGCAAGCAAATGTTCAAAAGAGGACTAAAAACAGTAGTTGGAAGAAAGTAGTTTCTTGCAATTTGTATTTATTTATTTTACCCTTTCTGGTAAACTGCCTTTGCACTTACTTCAACATAAGGCCTCAAGAGTTCTGAATGACAGCTATAGTTCCAGAAACATGAGTGCACTTTGTGAGGAAAATCATGCAATGAAAACACATTCTATTGTTAATCCACTACAATATAAACAGATACTTCAAGAGCTGAAAGGAAAAAAAAAACCCTTATGTGAGTGCCGGTAATGATAAACTGCTAGAGACTTCCTTCTGATTAAATTATCCTCACCAAATTCAGGATGTATCGTTTGCAAGGGGTTAAAAAAGTTCCTCTTTTTCACATGCAAGCGAGAAGCTACCTCAGGTCAAGTTTAAAACGTCTAGCACTCATGGTGTATTTCATGTTACAAAGAAGGCTTTTCTCTCTCTCTTTTTTTTTTTACCTGTAATATCAGTTCTTGTAGCTGGGACCGCTTCTGTTTAATTCTCTCCATCCTTTTCTGTTTTTCCAACTGAAAAGGAATAAAACTACAAAATTGGACACGGCTCAAAATTGTGTTTAGATCACATTAAATAAAGATGATGTACAATACTCAAAAGACATACAGAAGGACATGTTTCTTCATGAAATAGGATGACAATAATCGTTTTTTCTTTTACAATATTTTTGTTTATTTAGCAGATGCCTTTATCCAAGGCGACTTACAGAGACTAGGGTGTGTGAACTATGCATCAGCTGCAGAGTCACTTACAATTACGTCTCACCCGAAAGACGGAGCACAAGGAGGTTAAGTAACTTGCTCAGGGTCACACAGTGAGTCAGCGGTTGAGGTGGGATTTGAACCGGGGACCTACTGGTTACAAGACCTTTTCTTTAACCACTGGACCACACAGCCTCCTTGAAATATGAATATGAAATATGAAAAATATGAAATGGATTTACCCCACGTGTTGTATGTGATAAAAAGTGAGAACAACAAGGTAAAGGCTGACAAAAACGACACTGTATGATTCCCTGTGACAAGGCAAACAAAACTACAGGCTAATACATGATTTTTGTTCTCTAAAATAGCCATGCCAACTAAAAAACCCAGTGTGAAACCCTGTATGAAGACTTTGGCATTCTATAATCAGATACCTGTACAGTATCTTGGCCTTCTTATCAACTTAAATAAAAATCTTTAAACGTAGCACTTAAATCATAATTTTTGCATTTTTTATTATTAAGAAATGCAAGGCTCTTCTCTTTTGACATCTTAGTTAGTGTCAATTGTGGAAAGGAGGACAATGAAAGCCAAGAGCTAAGTATACAACCATCACCAATTATTTAAAAGCTTGCCAGTCCACCCACTGGGACACCCAACTGTCTTTGGCATTAAGATGTCTAAAGTAATCTGTAGTCATTATTCTGGAGGGCATGGCTGGTGAAGCAAGGCCATGGCAGATGTGTTAAAGATCACTCCCTCCTGTGGGCTGGAAAGCAGGAGGCAGTTCCACACTTCCCCAGAGAATCACTGCATGCAGAGCCTACCGTTTTATTTTTTCCCCTTTTACAGTTCCAAGTAAAAAAAAAATAGATGCATTACACACAAAAAGACAGCAAGAAACAAACAGTTAAATGAGTTGTAAATTATTCTCCAGAAGAAAGACTTTTCCCAGTCCCTCATTAAAAGGCTGTCAAATGTCTTCAATGTACCGTTAAATGTGAAACAAAGTAGCGCGCACATAAACTAGGCAGTGTTTCGGATATTCGATATGATGCTGATACTCTTTACACACAAAAATCTTTACACTATTCTATGTTCCAATATCGAAAAATTGCTCTGGGAATCTAGTGAGGACATAATGAACTTAAAACTGCATATCTACGAGAACACGTTTATCCCCAGCACCTTTCAGTAGCATAATTAGAGAGTTGTGCCGCAAATATACTCTATCATGGACAAGGATCTCTCACGGGAGTGCCTGGTTTTAATTAAAATTATATCTGCTTCAGTGTGTTCTCTGACTGCTTCAATCGGGCAGCAAACAAAGGGAGTAGGTCAATTTTATTCAATGCTCCCAACTCTTATTTATTATTTTTTTTAAATACATACATACATACATACATACATAATAGGCTTTCATTTTGTTTTTGTCAGCCGCCTTTTTTTTTTAGCAAGTGATAACTCAAGAAACAAGTCCTTTTGTATGCGGATAGACAGCTCGTCTCTAAAGCAATAGCCTCCGGGTAAAAGTCAGGGTTGTACAATTTCTATGAAAACATTTGATATTTGTAATACTGGCCCTGTGGTATTGTATGCCAACAGGATCATTCCAATTGCTGTGACTACACTAAAATAGAAGGGGTAGACAATGTTTACATTGTTAACTTGCTCTGCGTCTGAGAAATATTATTTTAATTCACATTACAGCCATTAAGGGAAAGGAAAACCAGGTTGTTCAAACCTCTATGGGAAAAACATAAAAAATGACAAAGAACAATTCTTTTTTCTTTTTTTGGAGAACACGCAAATATAATAAAATAAGATTTCATAACAGGCAAATGGTAAACACAGTATTCCGTACCTCTAAATTCTGACATTCCTGAGCAGAATTTGTAGGAAGCCCAATCCATTTTATTTCTTTTTTCTCCTTTGAGATAATGTTCATAGCCATGAGTACATTCAAAGCATCATAAACTCTGCGCCTAATGTTCTTCTGATCATAAACCTGCTGGGGGAAAAAAAATGCAAATAAAATTACGAAGTATAACAAGCAATCTGTGCCTCAAATCGGATCAGCTTATACCAGATTAATGGCATGGTGTATTTTCAGACTAAGGCTTTTACAATCATTCATGGTGTCTACTTTTTGTAAGTATTTCTGCTGCTATTACCATTTCATCCTATTAGCAGTTAGTATACTACCATGTAACAAAGTTATCTAAAATGTGATCAATTTAAAATGACAAAATATGTCATGATCGTTTTATTAAGCATATGTACTTTAAATAATCCAACAACTAAAAAGCAGCCAGTAAGTTTCCTTAGATAAATACAAAGATAATCAGATATATTAAATCTCTTTATATAAATCTTTTTTTAATTATAATTTAAAAATTCCGCAGAGAATAATCAGATTAAATTATCCACAAAGCCATTTCAGTCAGTCAGTCATTCTGTAGAAGCAATAATGCTGAAAAGTATTTGTTGGGGTCTTTCCAGAATTTGTTGGGAGCTCAACACACAAATGATTTAACCCTTCCTTTATAAAAAAAAAAACACAGATCAATACATTTGGAATTCTAAATATTTTGTTCAAATGTTACTTAGCTCCACGCTGAACAAATCTCAGCCCCAAATACAGGAAGCTACACTTAGAATTTTACTTACAGAATCAGCAGCCAGGAGGCTGCTTGAGTTGGTGAACTCAGCGACAAGTTCGTCTGCCACTTCATTGTATGTGGTGGTTCCTTTTTTCTGCACCTTTTCACACACCTTCATTGAAAAATGTCTCAGTCCTTTCCCATTCTTTTCGCCCACCTTTTTCATTCTTTTACTACAGGATAAACAAACAAAACAAAAAAGGTTTAATATACAATGACAAATCATCAAATGCCAACGTTAGTGATGACAAATTGTTTTGGTCCCTACAGGATGATATACTTAAATTAGATGCTCCTTATCTTGTTATCTATACAGGGTCACTAATCAAGCTTATATGCAGTGGGAGACTTCTCACCCCCGAATTATATTTTTATGTTGAAACCATGAACAAGTATGATCAGCGGTACAAACAGGTGGAACAGATTCATTGTAATTCATGGGATTCAACAGCTCCAGTTTGTTATTTACTAACAGTAGGATCCAATACACTTATATGAATGTAGAAACTGGTATTACCTCTTAAAAGCACCAGCCACAGCCATATTAACTGACAATCACTAAACACTCTAAAAGCATGCTGAAGTGCATTATTTACTCAAGTGTTATTATGCTGTGGCAAGCTGGCCTGTGTGGCGACGTCAGACCCGGAACAAACACACAGTACTGCGAGTGAAATGAAGAGACATCCACAGCAGATTGGGGAAATGATAAATGCGCTGCTTGCGCGTTTATTAAATGAACAAATAAAACACTTGAACAGACAAAACACTTTGACAAAACAAACAGGTTGAACAAAAACAAACAGGTTAAACAAAAAACGGACTAACCCTCAACAAACAGGGACGAACACTCCACAAACAAGTACCGTGCTGGTCCTCCTGAACAAAGTAGCAATTGCTATTATTTATTTATTTTCTCCTCACTCTCTCCCTGAACACCCTACCCCGAGTGAGTGAAACATTCACCCTGTTATGCAGCTGTACCGAGACTGGATTGCTAATCAATCATTCAATTGGAATCTCGGTACATCTGCACGTGAACTACTTTGTGCACTTCCCGTGCTTTCATACAAATACCCCTTTTAATCTGCACGTGAAGTGATTGTGCCATCCTCGTGTCTAAATACAAATATACATTTGTGCTACATAACCCCACATTATATTCCGTGCACCAATACATATACACCAACATTAACACACCACACGTAACATATAAACATAAAATACACACAGGGGCGGAGCACACTGCCACATATGCCTACATAGAAATAGTTTTCCCAAGTCACAATGTAACTTGTCATTGCCACTACTGACATATACTATACTTTACATATTTATATCTCAATACTCAAAATTATTAAAATTAACAGTTTCTGCTACTCTGACATGCTAATCAATGCACACGATTATTTAACTGCAAATAGCATTCTCCAACAGCCAAGACAGAAAATGCCATCTCAAGAGTACACATAAAATAATATTCTGTGCTATGCATATAATTTAACTTGGAAATCCTTTACAATATGTTTACAACAATATTAAAAGAAAATCAGAGCTTTACTTTTAATTTAGAAGGAACTTCTAGCTCAGTAACACTATAGCTGTTAATCTGGTGATGGGAGCCAGGAATCCATTGATCTCCATTAATCAGGAGTTCTTAGATTTATCAAACTGCAGCAAATACAGCATTTGCTGAAAAGGGGGCAAATTAGTTGAACTAGGTTGAATGCAGTATCCGTGATTTACAGATACAGCCAGCAGCAGCTCCACTAGAATGAATCAAAAAGGATTGCAGTAGTTGCTAGGTGGCAGGCAAACCTTTCCAGCTGTCAAAAAGAATTACTTCCAGGTTCCCAGTCTGGAACAACTTGGAACTAATGAATGAAGGCAAGCAATAAAATGGCGACCGGGAGTGCAAGGCAACATTCCGAAAAAAATAAAATAAAACAAAATAAAAGATGAGGAAACATATGTGCTGTGCCTGCATTTACATGCAATACTGAATTGTGGGAGCAGCAGATACTGGATGAGGGGGTTCCCACCGTCTGTGCTATGCCTAAAGGTGCAATAAAACAATAACAATTTCATTTGCACAGCACCGTTCCTGACCATTAATTCTTACTGGAGACATCAGTTATAAATGTCATTTGGGTAAGAAACAGGCGTCTTAAATAGAATGCTTGCTGTGAGAATTGAAGGCACTTGAAATAAAGAGAAGCGACAGCAGTGTCTTCCCTTATATAGTTAAAAGCCTTGTTACAAATTCAAAGATATTCCAAGGGCTGCTGATGATCTACAAGTGTCTCTCATCTTAATTATTTAAACCAGCAATTCAACCACATAAAAAAAGAGAAACAGTACCATAATGTTTAATTTTTCATAAAGCATCTTCCATAGTTTGCTTTAAAATATCAGAGCTCCACCAGTAGGTTCAGACATTACTTATTTACTTAATTTACAAAACCAGTGGCAACATCTTTGGATCTGAGTTTTAGGTTTCTAGTAGGTGACATTAAAAATAAATAAAATATCTGTTATACAACCACAAGAAAAGTCTTAAATATGCCAGCCATTCAGCATATTTCACTATAGCCATTTTGTACTTAATCTTTTGGATAAGTTGCATTTGCAAGATTCCTAGTCAAAGATGTTAGACAAACATTGTTACCACGACTACTAAAACTAGTTTTATTTAGAAACTTTTATAGAAATGCAAAAAGATGGAGGCTCATCTCATTGGCCACAAGGTGGAAAAATCCCCAACTTTCTACTATTGTGTTTTTTTTTTTTTTTCAGAATTAACAATCATAGCCATTGTTTTGTATCATGACAAACGCCATTTTATAGTTAGACCAATTAAATCACTTTTTTGTACCAAGCCTGTAGCATGAATAGAGGACTGTAGTTCAGTCTTTAGCACAGTTCATGCACATGGCATTCACCAAAAAGAACAAAGATTAAAATGTGCTTGTGCACCAAGATCAACATTATCTGACATGCTGGAACATTTGCACACACAACCTTAGACCTTTGCTGTTGCATGATAAGCAAACGTCAAGAAAATTAGTGACTGTCCAAAAAAATATATACTTTGTGTGTTACACTGACAACACCACAAACAGTGATCTTTGCTATAAGCATATAAAAGATATAAGTACCGCTAAGGAACCTGGCATTTTGCTTTTTATATATATTATATATATATATATATATATATATATATATATATATAAAATATATATATATATATATATATATATATATATATATATATATATATTATATATATATATATATATATATATATATATATATATATATATATGCAACAAATGTAAGGTGGTGCAATAGGTTAATACTGGAAGGTATAGAGACTGAACAGCTTTCCCATCCCTTAGAAAGGCTCCTAGTGTGTTAATTTTCCAGTGTCTTCAGTCAATCGCCTTTTATGTGCAGCAATATTAAGATCACAAAAAAGTTTAATAGAATTTAATCTAACCGGGAGACGATATAAATCTGATATGCAAAACAGAGAACCTCATTACCTAATGAGGTCAAATATGCAGCTAAAAATAAAAGAAAATTTTAGTACAGAACATGATTCAAACATTGGGGATTCAATTAAGATATTAAAGCTAAAATACTACATTTTGAGCAACACATTACATTTTAAATATTAATTATTTTTTTTATATCTTCAAAAAAAGGAAATTGCTCCAAAAGTCCAACTATTAATGGTCAAGGAAACTATAATTCGGATATGGCCTGTGCTTAAGTATCCACTGTTCCGTGTTTATGCAAGAAGGATACTGACCTCAGGACAAACCCAGCTAACAGATTAATGTGGACAGGCCATGGTGCACAACAGAACCCAATATCTGTTTACGTAATCATTTTAAAATACATACCTAGGAAAAGACAGATAAGATGCTTTGAAACAGAGGAGTCACTTACCTGTCTGAAAAATCAGATTCTATAAATTCATGAGTTCGCTTTCTGACCCTATGACATGAAGAAAATACAATTATTAGGTCAACCTATTTTTTCTTAATGACTTTGCACATTATTCTTATTTACTTACTGGTATTATATCTACATTTTACAATCAAAAGCTTCCTTGGAATGCTTTTTATATCTTAATGTCTGTTTAACCAGAAATAATAATAATAATAATAATCAAGCTTTTAAAATAAAGAAAACACAGGAATATAGCTAGATTGACAGGAAGTATAATTGGGGGGAAAGGCAATTAATGGCCTAAAAAGGGATTTGTCCACCAACACACCATTGATCACTCATCCACCAGTCTAATTAACTGTGAAAGCCCTAATTTAGAAATGGTAGGGAATGATTTAGAATTAGAGAATTAAAAAAAAAAAAAACAGCTGAAGCTTATGAAATACTTAATTACAATCTATGCAGCGTTTATCATTATAATAAAAAAATAAAAAATAAAGTTTTATGTTTTTTGAACCAAAGAAAATAATAATAATAATAATAATAATAATAATAATAATAAAACAGATGCTATATTTCTTTGGACAAAACACAGATGAAAGAGAAGGAAAATATGCAGCCCCTGCAAGATTAACATGCATGTAAAATATTTGTACATTACTATTATTATTTATTTCTTAGCAGACACCCTTATCCAGGGCGACTTACAATTATTACAAGATATCACATTATTTTTACATACAATTACCCATTTATATAGTTGTTTTTTTTTTTTTTTTTTTTTTTACTGGAACAATCTAGGTAAAGTACCTTGTTCAAGGGTACAGCAGCAGTGTCCTCCACTTGGGATTGAACCCACAACCCTCCGGTCAAGAGTCCAAAGCCCTAACTACTACTCCACACTGCTGCCCTAATGTTTTACAGCATGGGGCTACCACTAATTGATACAGTACATGCTGCACCTGTTTGTTTCAGGTTTTAAACATGGTTTAACCACAGGAGTTTCTGCTGACAGAAAGTAAGAAAACACATTCTTTCTGCTTCACTTGAGAGTAGACACCGTGGTGCTCCCAGGATTTTTTTAAATTTTTTTTACTTAGATGTTACTGCTAAATAGATTAAACATTACATATAAGAGGGGTTTGAGAAACAAAGCTGCATAAAAAAAGGATTATTAGACCAGCAATGTACCCTGGATTACACTGAACTCAGCAGAACCAATTCATCAGTTCATATCTGATCTACAGATGGGTGCAATTGAATGGGTATGGGATACCAAGAGGAGGTCATAGGACCCATTTGACAGCATAGCTTACTATTTTTATTTATTTGTTATAAAAATCTCAAATTAAAATACTTGGGTCTGTTGCTGAATCTTCCCATTTTCAATTGACATGGACTTTGAACATGTTGCTATCGCAGCCATCTCATGAAGCATCTTCTAGTGGACATGGTAAAATGCCTAGTTAATTTGTGCAAAGATAACATTTAAAATCCAGCTGCACTTCCAATGGCAACAGAAGTTTTCACCACAATAGCCTTCCTAAATTCACTCTTGTCCAGGTTATTTCAAATAAAAAATAGTTGCTAAATCAATGGATCTACGCAGTGCATAAAAAGATACAAATGGGGGGCATCCCTCATAAAAGCATAATTTCTTGTAGTCGGATTTACATCAGAGGCATTGGATAAGGTGTGTTAGCATCTGTGCCCTTCTGGTTTGAAAGGTTATGGGTTGTTGGACTTTGGGTGAACTTAAATAGCTTGGATGCATCTATATAGAGCAGCACACTGGGCCAGGGTGGGCTCCTGTACAAAGGCAAGGTTAGAGATCAGTCCTCCTGGGTAATCACCTACAGCTGCCTGATCCCTGTGCTCCAGCTAGAGAAGATGGCTGTCACCAACAGCAGTATAATAATCCAGCTCACACACACACACACACACACACACACACACACACACACACACACACACACTCATGAAAAGAAGAACCGAGGAGGAATGTTCATTGACAATTATACAGAATATTATTTATTTTAAAGTTATTTAACTGAATACATTTCAAGTAATTTCTGCTTTACAATATACCAAACTGTCAACTGATCTCATCACAAATAGACCTCTTCACAGGGCAATATCCTTGATAACCTTTATTCTCCTGACTCTTTAAAAGTTACCCAAATCCTTGTAATGCAACTATTTCATGTGATGAAAGCAAACAAGAGCAATGAGAATTATATGAATTTATATGAAAATAGGGAAGAATTTACATTTTCAAGCACAACACGTGGCTCATAAATCAAGAACTTACCCAGGAACCCACCCTGATGCTTCTGTTATGTGACTCTGGGTAACCATTGCTGAATTGGGAGTGTATGGACTCCCAATGAGAATGTTGCCCGAGTTCTGTACTCGCTGAGGTGTGCTTATAATCTGTAAAAGAAAGGCAACATATAAAGACTTAAAAAAAAAAAAACTCTGCAAAACCCACAACTTGGGAGTAAATGTTGCCATCAGTTTTTTTATTTATTAGATTACATATGAGCGGTAACATTTTAACTGAACAAAAAATTCCTGGCATTCCCATTCTAATTCCACATCCGCTCTGAGCCACCGATCACACCATTTAGAACCCACGGACAAGATGTAGCACAGTTCACTTGGATCAGAAAGTGGGTGTACCGTATGTACGTAGCTACAGTAGATTATATTATCCTGTGTGCTCCTAAATACAGATGTTTTGCTGTATATGTGAAGGCATTAAGTGGCTTCTGATGGCTTATAAGGGACCAATGTCATTAGCAGCTAAACCCATATCCTAATACGCAGACATGCAGTTAAATGGCTTAGTTATAGCTCAAGAGACTAACTCTGAGGATCGGCATCATGTAGTCTATGTAAATAGTAGAAATAGCCAAGTGTTTACTGTTGACAGGTGATCTCTCAGACTGCAGCTCGTAACATCAATGTATACCATATTACATGGGCAAGAGGGGGGCAAGGGTTAACTTGATATAGGACTCAAATTTACTTTTTTCTGTAGCCAACTGTGCAATAGCTTCATAAATCTGAAACTATGCATCAGATATTACTGTATGTGTCATGAATATGAGATGTGCAATAAATGGTTGACATGACAACTTAAAGGCCCTCAGAAAACGTGTGTAAATCAGACATGTCAAACAGCAGAATTACACAGCAGAACAAAAAAAAAAATAAACACTATGTGGCAATATACAAAAAATACCGTGTTGATTTCTCTCTCTATGAAGCAACAACACATCCAGTTGGTTAAAAGGCTTTAAATTCTTCCCAGGTCAATAGATTTAGTTCAACCAAAACCCAACAGTCAAAGTATGACTGCAATTATGGCACATAGTGACTGAAGACTGATGGGATTTCTGAGGATGGATGATATTGCTGTAGTGGTGAGGGCTTGTCATCACAAAACATAATATTTCTCTCTGATAGATCACACATAGCATGAAAACACATGACCTGTGCAAGCTTAGCAAAGTACAGCCTACATTTTTAAAGGAAATACAGTAAATATAGCTGAATCAAGAAAAATGAAAGCGAGAAGTTCTACAAACACAAGTTACTGGACTATTTATCAATACTTGTAACACAACTGATTTAGCACAGCTTGGAAGATAATCAATAAATCAATACATTAATGTTGAACATTGTTGCCAGTCAGTAAAGGTGGTTGGTGTTCAAGTTAACTACTGGGGTTCAGTCAAAATGACCCATGCAATAGTATAATGAATATTATGGCACACTAACATTTAAAATGACGTAGATATCTTTTAATGCCATAGCATGAAAAGTTACTATTTTAGTTGCTTATGTGCCTTATTTCCTTCCTCTTCCTTTTTAGATGGTGATGTTTGAGAGCCTATACTAGAGCATTTCATCCAGTGACATACTGCCATCTAGTGTTCCACGAGAACTTGAGAAGGAAAAAGGCCCATTACATCACTAACCCCTTAAAGGCACATGTCAATCTGTTGTTAATGGAGCAGTTTCCTGACACAAACATTTATTTGCACTGATCAAAAGCAAGAATGCATCTCCCCCCTCTCGAAGGTTTAAAAGTGTGGCAATATGCAATTAAAAGTCATGTTTAAAATAATGCATTAAAACACTCCTGATGTGACGAACGACCTGACTTGTGCTGCAGTTCCTATTTTTGGTAAATCAGAGAGTGTGCTTGACAAAGCATGCTAACGAGGCTGTGGGAAATGCCCCTGAGAGGAATAAGATTCCCTGTGAAAACTGAATTTCTAATCAAGCAGAATGTTTGTATGAGGATTCCTTTTAAGCTCAGTGTAAGGACAGAATGTTCAGTGTGTATAGATTATGCTATATTTTGAGTTATTAATCTTCATTATTTTATTTGTTTTCATTGTTCAGTATCGGGGCATGCAATTCATCTTCAACTCCAATTGTACCATAAACAAATACTACTACATTAGATGTTAAAACTACATAAATATATACATTAATAAATTACATTTAAAAAAATCTATATCTTGAAGATGAAAACAAAAACATGCTGGACATTTGCTTACAGTTTTAGAACAGAAGACAGTAGGCTGCTTTTAAATAGAAGAAAAGAACTACAACGCCAATAATTGACTTGATTGGCAAACAACTGGATTTGCGATTCAATCTCCATAAAGAAACATTGCTCGCTCTTCTCATTTGCATGCATCAGTTAGTAACCCAAAACAGAATAAAAGGGGAGGAGTGTTAGATTTTCTGTGTCACCTGGGAACTGACAACCTCACCAGCAGCTAGGAACTGAAATCTCCCAGAGATTAGCACTGGCTGCTGTTTAAAAGAACATTTGGCATAGTTTTAACAGTAAATTATACAGCCTTTTAAACTGATAAATCCAAACAATTCCTTTCTTGACATCCATAAGACAAGTGCAGAGAAATACATTCTAAAGTGAAGGTGCATTAATAATCTGTGTCCTGAAGCCTAATAAATGCCAAAAACGGTAAGGCGACATGCTTCCAATATCTGGTGGGAGAGTGAAAACAAGCAAAAAAACAACGGTTCTACTTGCATCCAGATAGACTGAAATTAAAATAAAGAAATTTTTGGTGATAGCTGATCTGGACAGATGCCAAGAAACACAAATTCAAGCAGCAGTTTGTACAGCTCTATTAATTTCTTTGAGAAAAGGGAAGGATTTATGTATTTTTAATACATAAATCCTATGTATTAAAGGGTGCTATGTATTTTTAAACTAAACGTAGGGAAGAAATTTAAAACAAGAAAGTAGCAATAGGTAGGGTACTGTAGATGGTACAGGGTCAATTCGAGGGCTGCCAAACAGTAACTATAGGGCAGCAGTGTGAGCAGTGGTTAGGGCTCTGGACTCTTGACCGGAGGGTTGTGGGTTCAATCCCCAGTGGGGGACACTGCTGTTGTACCCTTGAGCAAGGTACTTTACCTAGTTTGCTCCAGTAAAAACCCAACTGTATAAATGGGTAATTGTATGTAAAAATAATGTGATATCTGTATAACGTGAAATAATGTAGAATGTGATATGTTGTAACAATTGTAAGTCGCCCTGGATAAGGGCGTCTGCTAAGAAATAAATAATAATAATAATAATAATAACTATTTTACTACTGGTCATACGTTGTTTTACTATTAGGTCATAAAAATAATAATCACTTGAGCCAACAGTGGATGATCTAAATACTAGCACTGTTTAGATAATGAACACATGGCCCTTTGAGTACCAACTTTATAAAAAATCAAACATCTACTGTAACTACATGCAAGTTTCTTCAGACCTGCCTTTAAAAATAAGTAATGCTAGGATGGGTCATATTGTGAAGATTTAAATGATGATCTTTTGGGGTTTTGGTCCTGAAAAAGAAGGGAAAGAAATATACATTGTGACGTGTTTATATTAGTATAGACAGTATCAGAGTTAGCTGGGCTCAACAACATGTTAAATGTATATGCTTTACATTATGAACTTACCATCTGGGGTCCAACATTCACGTTTATTGGTGCTAAAGTAATCTTTTCTGAGGGGTACAAATTAGAAGAAATTGGGACTGCAACCACTGAAATATTGCCTGTAAGAAATACAAATCACAATATAAATGAATGTCAAACAAAGAGAGGAAAAATGAAAAGCCTGTCAAATACACAGCCATATTAATAGTTCATCATCTGTACGACACTTGAATTAAGAGGTGAAGTATCAACTAAATTAATCGGTGCTCAAGACAAACATTTTTAAACTTCAAAACAAAATCTGGATAGATTAATCATACATAGCTGTGTACCAAATATGAAGACAATATCGCAAACTGTGCTGTCTATCATGTAGAAAAAGTCACAACCTCAATATGGCTACCATATTTGGTCAGAGGTCTCCCAAGTACTTAGCATATAGTGTTTATATAAACCTGCAAATATGCAGCCAGTGCCTCAAATGGTCTATATTGAAATCTGAGGCTTACAAAGTGTAGTGGCTGCTGTTTTCTAAAACTACTGCAACAAAATGGCCTGGAGAATCACAGAATACAGTTTTGTACCAAATACGTTACCAGACTCTTATGTTAAAACTTACCACAAAGTTTGGTGTGGTATGAAATGGTCCATTTACAATTTCTGTTACACTGTATATTCAGGGTTGTAGGAGATTTATTGTTGCAGGAATTAGGTTGTTTTAAATAAAAATGCCACTCACACACACCTTGGAAATCAGATTACTAGACATATCAGATTTCAGTTCATAAAAGGATAGATTTAACCTTAGACTGGTGGATTGGGCACCTGTACAGAACACACCATCTGGCTTTGTGCATTCCATCTGCTGTTACTGAAGTACTGTATGCATTCTGTATAGTTTTGTGTACATCAGAATAATGTTCCAGTTCATACAGTATGAAGATGACCTATAATGTTTAACTCATATTAAATACTATTTCAGAACATAGTTAATACATGCAATTACAATTTTTGTTTAGCACACTATATTTTGAAATTTTAAAAGGAACCAACAGGGAAAATGTAATAAAAAATTCTTACTTTTGTAATTCTTATCTAGTTTATGCTTTGGCACTTTAATTGAGAATTGTTTTTCAAAGTCATTGTACTGTACCCTGAGAATGCATAAAGCAAATATTAATCTTTCTTTCTGCATATGCAAATAAGGTGACCACAATTTCAACTGGCAACTCACATTAAATGTATGCTTTTTTTATTGAACCTTCTGAACAGCTACAACAAAGAATGCTTTATCATTCCTTTTTTCCAATTTTACTGTATATTATGTCAACAAAATTCAAATTTTGATACAGATTCAGATTGTCCCCTGTATGTAAAAAAAAAAAAAAGAGGGTTATTTAATTACTGGCAACAACTGCATCAATGTACTTGTTCTCACTATTAACTATTTAGTGTTTGTACACATTTTCATTTGTATTCTCCCCAAATCAACAAACTCTACGGTATGCAACACAATTGATGCGTGCTGTCATACAAAGGTGTCAAATGAACTTTGCCTTGGTTATTTTAGTAGAATCCATTATACTCAAAACATGTTTCTACAGCAAATTGTAAATAAAAGAATGAATGATGCGAATTAAATTAATATTATCTTTTTTTAAGCAGTTTTTATTTTTTTTTTATGACACAGTAAAAGGGACCCACACAATGTGTATTAAAGGTCTTAAAATATATTAGAAGTTGAATTAAAGAAACAAAATCTTTATCTGACGGAACATATCGTTGCTATACAACCTGCAGGTATCTGTAGCCTCAGCCTTACCTCTAGCCTAAGCTCTTAATTGCCTTAGCTCTATGGGCATAAATCTTTATTATTATTATTATTATTATTATTATTTATTTCTTAGCAGACGCCCTTATCCAGGGCGACTTACAATTGTTACAAGATATCACATTATTTTATTTTACATACAATTACCCATTTATACAGTTGGGTTTTTACTGGAGCAATCTAGGTAAAGTACCTTGCTTAAGGGTACAGCGGCAGTGTCCCCTACGAGGGATTGAACCCACGACCCTCCGGTCAAGAGTCCAGAGCCCTAACCACTACTCCACACTGCTGCCCTAAACCACTAGGCTTCAATGGGTTCTTCCTGCAAGTGCAACAGGTGCTTGTCTGAGTATGCCACTACATAGATAGAATTGTAAATGTTTTTACTGCCACTGTTTTTAGTCCTTGATTTCTGCACTGTTACTTTTCTTTTAATGAATGACTGTAATACTTAGCTACTTATCTATTGGGCTGTCCCATTGGAGTTTATAATATGCAGGCTTAGTTTAGTCATTGCAGGAAATTAACTTCAGCTGCCTATGAAAGTGTGCCAATCTAACTGCTTTAAAAACAAACAAAAAAAACACGAACTAAATTGTTCACAGGACAATCACACCTGTAGGGAGACATTACACAGGATAGTGGGCAAACTGCATTATGGGGGAGTGCCAGATTATAGGTTTGGATAGGGGTGTCTTATCTATTTGGAGGGAAGTATATAGGGGCTTGTTGGGGAGTGGGGGAGACTATGTATGGCTGAAGGTTTGGGGGTGAATGCACTTAAGATTATGGTTGGGTGACTTGTGTGATGAATGCATATGGGATGATGAAGGTAAAAGCCTATTATGGTTTGGGTGAGCGGTCAGGTGGGTTATGGAATATGGGCGTTACACAGTGATGGTGGGCTATATGGGTTGAAGAGTGGCTTTGAGAAGATTGGTTGGAGTGAGGGGTAATAGGAAGCCGTTTTGGGGGGTTGAGGGGTGTAGGATTTACTGGCTGTAGGTGTGTGGGGAGTTGGGAGTGTATGGTTTCCAGCTGTTAGAGAGGGGCGTGGGTGGACAAGGGAAGAGCATGTGTTTGTGCCTATGATGGAGGTGGGGGTGTGTGGAGGTGGGTGCAGTTGTGGGAGGACTTTTCACAATTCGAAAAGGCTGCCTGCTGGAAGAGCCCCAGATATCAGAGACAAGGCTGTCTTTCAGACAACGAGGCAACACTTGTACTGAAATACGCCTGCTATATTAACAAGTGAACCAGCAAGATGAAAAAAGACATCAAGATAGTGAGCTGTAAAATGGGTGCTGTCTCACTGCAGGTCTGGGGTTTTTCAGTCAAGCTGAAAGCATGTTAATGTTATCTATATCAAAGCACAAAGGTCTGAAAATAAGAAATTGTGTTAGGCTGTATGTTAAATGTTCTACACATTTTATATACTAGTGCTTTGACAAACCTATTCAAACTCCAAACTAATATTTTTATTTTAAATAAGCTGCATTTTTTTGTTTTAGAAATGTGTATGTACCATACTACAGTAAACACATTTCTTAGGAATAAGATATACCCGGTACTCCATCAAATAACATTATAAACGAAGGAGAACAAAACATGTCTGTACAGTAGAATGTATGTCTATGCATTGGTATCCTTTGCATGATATCTTTTTCAAACAATCATATATAAATTCTATTTTAAGAGCCAATACAAACTTTTCATTCAATGCATTTCAGGCAACGTTTGTTTTGAATATTTTTCCCACATGAAAAAATGCCAGTGTGGTTGATAACAGTGGAAGCCACAAACACAGTATTATCCCCATGTTTAACTGAATAATAAACATGAATGTGGTAGCAAAAAAAACCAAAAAAAAAAACATAACCAATATCTGGCCTGGTACTGCAAGTCTGGCTTCTCTTTTACAGATACGCATCGGAGTGGGCAGCAGGTTACGCAGATTCTCTACAAATCAACAATCTTTTTCTTAGATAGATTCAGATAACTTCTCTAACTGGTATTTACAGCCGGAATGTTAACAATAATGCATAGCCTGTCTTGTTCTGCTATGCAGTACGTTGTTTAACTGCTGCACTTTCAAACCGGTCTCCATCAAAAAGCCTTTAATGAATGCAAATCACGATACACAGCTACACATTGCCAGCCTGTAAGTTAAGACAAGGCTTTTGCAGCTTTGAACAACATGACAGCATGCATTGTTTACAACACAGGTTTACGCAGCACCACTTAAATTTGGGTTTTAGATTCTGGTCTTTCCTGCCAATCCCTCGCTAACACAATGACAGCCACTAAATGGTGTCCCCCACACTCCCACACACAGTGCCTGATAAAGAGCCATAAAGCAGTGGAATGCACCGGCCCCTTTATGAACAAACAATGACTAAACTTCATTAGAATACAGCTGGTCACCGTTCCAAAAAGCACACATGTATTGGCAAGCACTGCAAACCATGTGCGTAAAAAGAAATATAATAATATCCCCCCCCAACTTATACTGATCCCTGTACGTAAACCTTAAAACAACTATAAATGAGCATCATTTAATTTGGGTAGCATTAAACAAATAGTATATTTTTTAAGATTTGTGTGTTGAAAAAATAAAGTCTATTAGTTATGTGAAATTAAAATGATCTAATAAAATGTATCTATTTTCTCATTTGATACAACCCCAAAAAGAAAGCACTTTGTAGTACCGGTACTGATAATAGTTTCAAAGACTCAGTAAATTAAATTAGAAACGTATCTATACTAAACTTTATATTTTTTTTAAAATGTCAATGCAGCGAAGAGGTTGAATACACAACAATAACAAATTAGCTTTTTTTTTTGTAACAATTTTAACATTTAAACCAAGTTAACAGATCTTGTATTTTGCTATTTGCATTTCTTTTTTTATATCACTTCAAAACCTACACGTCCCCCACCTTATGAAATATCTTATTTTACCTGCATTTTCCTCCAATTAGTTTAGCAAGTAAGCTAACTTTGCCCCTCCCCCCTACACCATGCAGTTTCTCACACTGAAACTTCAAGTATGGTTAGAATCTAGCATGGCAGAGGCTGTTTACTACTTGAGAGACCTAGGATAAGGCACAACAGAAGCAGCAGGAAATATGCAGAGCAAATGCAATGTAATAATCAGGAGAATAAAAAAAGAAGCTGTAATTTACCTGGGCTAGAAAACCATGCCTCTGACTCCCTGCAGGACTGACTATACACTCTACTGTCTTTGTTACCATTCAATTGAAACTTGAGACTTACTTAGGCATTGCCAGAGGAGCTCAGAGATCATTCACCCAGTACCCAAACAAAGTCTGTACAGACATTATCCAGAAAGCATGCATTCACAGTCGGTGCCTTTACAGCCATGCCGCACTGCTCGCTCCCCAAAGTCAAAGCAATTCAAATGAAATGATTCCAGGGACAATATGAACCCTCATGTCAGTTCCTCTATTGTTTGCTTTGGTCTTGCTGAGCAGAAGGTAGTGTACCCCTGAAAACAAGTGCTGTACTGTAGTGCTGTCTGAGGATCTCTGTGTGTGGAGCTTTTCAATTGAAAGATTATAAATACTGTACTGCTCATTTTTGGCATATATTAGCCCCACAAAGACTGGCCCTTTGTCTGGTAATATTGATTTAAATGAAGATGATATCTGTTTTTATTTAGGAATTTAAGCCCTCATCACAAACACAGAAATTACATTTTTTTTTTAATCTAATCCTTTTATGATGAGGACAGAAAAGAAAAGTGTTGCATTAACCCCAGGAAGAGAAGTGATATTTTATCATGAAAACCTCAGAGCAGTAATGCATAATAAAACTCGGAGGTGTAACTGAATTAAGAACAAAGAACCAGAATTCATGTTAAGGATTTCCACACACACAGTATACAAAACAGCTTGTTTTTTTAAAGATTGCCACACATTAAAGAATAGTTTTTTTCAAGTATTTCTCATATTTAAGACACTGGCCCCTGGAAGGTACCTATTTTTTTTTCCTTAATTTCAGAGTAGCTTATTGATATTAGTTACCTTATCAACTCTAATAAAATAAAATGTACACAAAAGGTAATACTGCTTGCTTATTTCTTATGAGTAAACACATTCTCAACTCAAAGCAAAATGGATAAAGGTGTCTGCAGAATAATAATAATAATAATAATAATAATAATAATAATAATAATAATAATAATAATCCATTGATTTTGGGACCAAAACTTGAAATTACTTGGAATTCTGTTTGGACAATCATGATGTTTGTCACACATCCTGAATACTAAAGACTATTGCAGGGAACAAGTGATTAAAATATTGATGTGCAGCTGTTAGAACTGTCCTTTTTCCAATAAAAAAAAATGGACAGCTTTATTTGATTTTTTGAAGCGATAAAACATGGAGCGCCATGTCTGACATGCAAAGGAAACTTGCAGACTACAGTGGGTTGTGCCTGGGCAAAGATAGGAATCTTATCCCAAAAAAATATGTGCAGCTACTTCACATGGAAGAGCCTCAGGAACATTTTAAAGGGCTGCTGACACTACATTCTCCATTTAAGGCTGTTGCATCTGGGTACAACTTTTAATAGGCAAGCACATTCATTTGATTTAATTTCATCAATACATTAAAAAACATGAAAGTAAACAGTGTGTGTGTAATTCGATGAAACAGATGCAAATGAGATTTATTCAACATGTGAACTTCACAAATGTGAGTTGATTAGTTAATATCAATAAAGTGATTTGAGAATAAGTGAATCTATTTTGCAGGCTTGCTTCAGCGAGTTTATAAAAAGGTACCTGAGATCACACTAAATACTGGCTGCAGTTACAGCAAAGCTAACGTGAAATACAGAATGCCACACAAAACAGCATGTGTAGCAATTTCCTGTCTGTCATATTGATTAAAGTGATTTTTACGAGAAAAAGAAAATATATTATATACAGACGTGCTCAAATTTGTTGGTACCCTTACAGCTCATTGAAATAATGCTTCATTCCTCCTGAAAAGTGATGAAATTAAAAGCTATTTTATCATGTATACTTGCATGCCTTTGGTATGTCATAGAATAAAGCAAAGAAGCTGTGAAAAGAGATTAATTATTGCTTATTCTACAAAGATATTCTAAAATGGCCTGGACACATTTGTTGGTACCCCTTAGAAAAGATAATAAATAATTGGATTATAGTGATATTTCAAACTAATTAGTTTCTTTAATTAGTATCACACATGTCTCCAATCTTGTAATCAATCATTCAGCCTATTTAAATGGAGAAAAGTAGTCACTGTGCTGTTTGGTATCATTGTGTGCACCACAGTGAACATGGACCAGAGAAAGCAAAGGAGAGAGTTGTCTGAGGAGATCAGAAAGAAAATAATAGACAAGCATGGTAAAGGTAAAGGCTACAAGACCATCTCCAAGCAGCTTGATGTTCCTGTGACAACAGTTGCAAATATTATTAAGAAGTTTAAGGTCCATGGAACTGTAGCCAACCTCCCTGGGCGCGGCCGCAAGAGGAAAATCGACCCCAGAGTGAACAGAAGGATAGTGCGAATGGTAGAAAAAGAACCAAGGATAACTGCCAAATAGATACAAGCTGAACTCCAAGGTGAAGGTACGTCAGTTTCTGATCGCACCATCTGTCGCTTTTTGAGCGAAAGTGGGCTCCATGGAAGAAGACCCAGGAGGACTCCACTTTTGAAAGAAAAACATAAAAAAGCCAGACTGGAATTTGCTAAAATGCATATTGACAAGCCACAATCCTTCTGGGAGAATGTCCTTTGGACAGATGAGTCAAAACTGGAGCTTTTTGGCAAGTCACATCAGCTCTATGTTCACAGACGAAAAAATGAAGCTTTCAAAGAAAGAACACCATACCTACAATGAAACATGGAATAAACAATGGTGGATGCCAATTCCTTTTGTCAGTTTCAAGTTATTTCAGAGAAAATTGTGCATTCTTCTTTTTTTGTGGAGGGGTACCAACAAATTTGAGCACGTCTGTTTTAAGAAAATATATTATAAAATATTATATATGCCTAAAAAAATTTAGGCATATATAATTTTCAGCCAGTATGGGGCACAATGTAGAAATACCTTTACAATCTAAGGTAAACAATGACTACTTAAATGGTCTGGAATTTCCATTTTCCTTTATTTATTTATGTATTTATTTTTAAGTTAACAATGCAAATACGAAGTCTTTATCCTAAAAGGTTAGAAATAGAAAGGCATAGCGGTTGACTTCAAGAAAAAGGCATATTTTTCTTGCACAATTCCAGAAATCAAACTTGACAAAGAAAATCATAGAATACAGCTGTGTGCTGAATGGCAAAATATCTTCCTAACAGCAAATAAATCTAGAGAACTACTAAACATAACTGGTGATGGTTAAAACATTTCAAATATTCTTTCTAAAGCATTGTTCCTCTTATTTACTGTTAATTGTCATGCTAAATGTTCTTACTTACTTCTGGCAAGGGTTTGGTTCTGGTCTAGAAATGCTTTCAAGTCTCCATTGATGTTTGCTCTTCCAACCTAAACAAACACCAGTTACACAGAAATACAATTAATGTTCTTTGTTTTAAAATGGTACATCTTATTACAGTCAGGGTGCTGTATTGCTCTCATAACATGGAGATGTAGAGACTACACAAATGTCATTCCAATCGCTATTCTGTTATATTGCTTACATTGTATTGTAATTGTAAGGATGTATGTTTTCTCGACTGCTTCTGCCAAAAGCCTGTTTTATATATCTTAGCATGGTTTTCTTTTGATGAATATTTTCACGAAATAAAACAGCTTTAAAAAGGCACAGCAGCTCCCTGTGTTTGGAGATGACAGTGGCAGGGTTTCGCCTGTCCCTGGTGATGGGGTTAACACCTGTGATCCGGGGGAAGGGAAAATATGAGAATGACTGCAGAGCTGTCACTGCAGACTGCACAGCTGGCTGCTAATTAGCTGAGGGTTTGGCAAGCATGGGTCACAGGAAGCATAGAGGAAAGACTATTGCCCAAAGTATGTATGTAAAAAATTAAGGCATGGCTGCAGTGATGTTGGATGTCTTGCTGGATGCCTCCGACTTGTGGTCATGTAAGAGCATTAAACCACCATGTATTATTACTCAAGGTGATTTTTCTTTTTATATATAAACATACATTACTTTAATCAATTCAAATGGGATACTAGCCAGACTTTTATATGTATGTATTCTATTGTCCAGCAAGATGCGTCTGTCAACGTAACTGCTTCAGCTAAAGTTCCCTTTAACCCAATTAAAGAAATATGCATATTAAAAAAAAAAAAACCCTCAGATAACAAATCGACAAGATCTAGCATGTATACTAATCTGTAAAATGTCCATTTGAATGCAGTCTGCAGTGGTTGGTACTATTTAGTGTCAGAAAATCCATGAGAACTGCTGAAAAAAGAGGTTACCCCTAAATAAAGCAAGGATATGGAGCAATAGAGAAATGTTACTGAATCAGTACGACCAGTCTAGAAATCCTATTTAATGTATAACAGAACTAAATCAGTAGAAAAACAAAAACGAGGAAACAATATTCTAGGATTCTATGATTAACTGCTCAATATGGAAATGATCTTTAAGGGTGCTAACTAAACAACACTTTTTGAAGTGGCATTCTTCAAATCAGTCAGTAGCTTAGCATAATGGCCAAATGACTTATAATAGCCACCAGGTATTACAGGTAAATGCTGTGTTGAAATAACACAGTAGGATATCAGCTAAGTCTAATCTATTAAATAAAAATGTAAAACAAAAGGAATATCATACGTTATGTGCTTACATACAAGAAAAGATTATTTACATCAGCCTACATCAGTTTAACTGTTAGGCTGTGTACACGATTATGCTCAAACAGTAAGATTGGTTGAAGGGGTGCTTTGTCCATACTCAAAATCAAAACCTGAGGATTAGTGTTTACTTACAGTCTTTGCCATCTTATTGAGTGCCATATTATGCAGCTACAGAACAATCTTTTGGCACCATAACATTGAAGTCTCACAAGCTTGATATTTCCTGCAGAGAATACAGAGCACATTATGCATATAATTATAAAATTGTGCTGTAGCTTTTTCATTTTAAAAGTAGTGTATTTGAATTGGCAAAAGCAATCACTGAATATAATACATATTTATCCTGCATAAACACGTCATCATTTTCAAAACTAGTTGTAGAATGAAATCTGGTGATTAAAGCTGTAGAAAAATAAAATGACAATGCATAGTACTGGTTCTGGTTGAATGTAAAGCAAGGCAATGCATCTCCTTATGTAATTATGAGCTGGAGATAAGATTCCCATCCCTCCTCCATTTCTATTCCTCATCAGATGTTAAATCTATTCAACTTCTGTAGACTGAATTAGAATCAGAGGTCATGACATTAAAGTTATAACCTGCATCTCCTTCGTGGGCATTGATTTGCTAGAGAGGACTCAATTTACTTTCGATCATATAAATCAATTTGTTAAACTTGAGTTACACCCATACATATATACTGTAGGCCTATATTCTACTCGATAAGAGCAAACTTTGTGGAAGGTCAGGATGTATTTCCACAAATCACAGCCCTGCATTGTTTTACAGAACCGTAAGCAGTTATTCAAATTCACTACAATCTCATTGGTCTATGCAAATTAACCAATCAGAAACCATACTACATGTTGACATAGTACTGTACATCTCCAAACTCAAACTGGAGTGAAGAGCGCTGACCTGGAATGTGCAATGCAGAGTTAACAACTGCACAAAGCTTTCAGCCTTCAGACTTGGGAGGTGGTGAAAACAATTGCGGTCTTCATCCCATTCTGTGAAAAGCACACTTCATAAAGCTTAGAAAACCATGCATGCTGACCTCACCATCTGCCACGACCTTTTGCTAAAGCTCAAAGGAATGGGCAGATGGCCTGGAGTCTAATATGAGACTATATGCAGCTTCTATCGCCCAGATAGATTTTATTTAAATATTGCTATTTTCTTAATGAAATACATCAAGGGCTAAAAAATACTAGCATATATAACCTCTACAAATCTAAAACGGGACGTTGTTCTATGAAACATACAGACACTTAAAAGGGAAATAATTATTTATTCTTTTTCTTCTCTTGGTGTAAAAAAAAAAATCCTTTAGTTCATTAAACACTAATAACATGTTTTCATTGTAATGATCCACAGCTTTTGGGAAAGACACAAAGTGGTTGAAAAAAAAAAAAAAAAAAAGTCATATTTTAGTTTTGTTTTCAAATTTGACCTTACACTTGATGGATACACAACCACAGAGCAAGTGTGGTCAGTGTTGAAAGGCAACAAATAACATGTTTTTTAGTGTATGACAGTAGAATTCAAATTCTAAGAGAATTGCCTCTTTACGTATGCTCTCAAAGTAACCTGAATACTGTTTCTTTCACCTACAGTAACATACCTGCCATATTAAGAATAACATACCTTTGCTTTTGTTGATGCAGTTAGCATTAGTCAGAGCATGTCAAAGAAACTACTGTAGTGTACTTTTGCTACATGCCAGACTGCAATCTTTGTGACTACATTTACCAAATGTTACAAGTTTTAAGCTGCTCATTTCTAAAACTCGTATATATTTGGAAAATATGTCCTACTACAGTATATCTGCACAGATACATAACAAGCATCCAATAATAGAAACTGAAATCATTTTGACCATACCCCTGAAGCTTCACAAAGTTTGGTCCTGTACATGACATCACATCACATGTAGTTTTAAACATTGCTCTACAGACAAGATGTAAGGGATGTAAAAACACATATAAAATAAGAATGAACTGATCGACAGATTTCAAGCATGTTATTTGTAATGTATATAAAAATATAAAATAAGTCCTGCTGCTGCTGACACAGTACTTTTAAAATCACGTTTTAGTCTTAACCCATCAATATCTGCATAAGTGCAGAGGGGCAAATGCTTAGGAACACCTGTCGCACATATGCTGCAACGCAAGTGTCTCCGTTTTCAGGGCAGAACCACTCAGGGATTACTCAGGCTGTTTGTAAAACCTAAACAGATGTCTGCCACAATATTCATTAAGTACAACCTACAAAACCACATTTTTCATAACTGCTTGCTGTGCTAAATGGTGCAATATGTAATTTCAACAGCTTTTAAAGTGGTTATGTAGAATGCTGGTATTCATTATTTCTGCAATTTTTACAATTCAATGCGGAGATGCACCCTCTACAATACAGAGGCAACCCATGGGGGTCGTGGCAAACATTTGTGGGTGCCAGTGTCCCATTCAGACTTCGGAATAACCAATGTGAGGCTAAGGGTGGATGGGCTATTGTTCCCCGATTTCAAATTTTAAAAAAAAAACACCCAAAAAACAGTATTTAAACTGCAGTACAATGTGTGCATTTAATCTACAGACCAGCTCAGGAGCCAATTGCTATGCTCAGTTTAAAAAAAAAAAAAAAAAAAAAGGTCACTGGTTCAAATCCTACCTCTGCCACTGTGACTCACTGTGTGACCCTGAGCAAGTCACTTAACCTCCTTGTGCTTCATCCTATGGATGAGATGTTAAATCAATGTCCTACTGTAAGTGACTCTGCATATAATGCACAGTTCACAGCCTACCTCTGTAAAGCGCTTTGTGATGGTGGTCCACTATGAAAGGCGCTATATAAAAATAGATATTATTATTATATATAAGGAGATGCATTGTATTGCTTTACATTCAACCAGAACCAGGACTATGCATTGTCATGTTTATGCAGGATAAATCTGTATTATATTCAGCAATTGCTTTTGCAAATTCAAATAAACTACTTTTCAAATGAGGGCTACAGCACAATTTTATAATTTATTTATATAGATATATCAAGTTAATCATGCCCAGTGTTAAACATGGTGGGATGGTATGGGCTTGTTTTTCTTCCTCAGACACTGGCGACCTTTGTATTGTAGAAGGCATTTTGTCATTTGTTACCCAGTGCTAGAAGGTTTATTGGCCGGACGTATGTATTCCAGCAGGATAATGACCCTAAGCATTCTGCGAAGTTTACGAAGGAATTTCTGAAAAATAGGAAGATTACAGTTATGGATTTGCCATCTCAGTCCCCAGACTTGAATTGTCCCCAGATTGTTGCAAAAAGGAAACCTAAGTCGATCGCAGAACTCAAAGCTGTATGTGTTGAAGAATGGGCAAAAATATCTCCGGAAAAATGGCAGGAACTGGTTTCAAAACACAAAAAAGGGTGGGTACACAAAATACTAATGCAAGGGTGCCCAAATAATTTTGTTAAAGTATGAATTTAGTTTTTGCATGTTATTTTTCATTTTACGCATGTTATGTAATCATTTGTTGTTTTATTATAAAGCTGAAACTTTAAATTTATATTTAGAACAATTAGATATTATAGAAATCACTTTTTTTTAACTGTCCAAATACTGTGTGTGTGGGCGTCTATAATATATATATATGGGACTGTTGAGGGATCTTGCACTCTGTGATGCTTGAATGCTGTATATAGTCATGGCATATTTTCTTAAATTTACATTTGCTAGTGGGGCAGGCAGTCCCTTTTAATAGGACTTAGGGCTCGCTCTTGTTGTCAACATGCTTCACCGAGGTACTGGAGGCCTGGGTAATGATTTAGGTACCTGAACACAGAGACGATGACCCCGAGTGCTTAAGATCACAGCGGCTACACCTGTGTGCACTGTAGGCTCGGAGATGCCCACTGGTCACAGAAACAATGTAAGCATATTACCATCCCAATCCTGCCCTAAAGCCAGACTTCTTTTCTGTTTCAACATGCAGTACTTGCACCCTTTCTCAAACAAGACATGCAAATTGCATTCAAAATTTGGTTATGGGGGAAGTACATTTTTCAAGTTTTGCATTGAGGTGTGCGATGCATTCCACTAACTATGTCTCATGTCTGCCTTCCTTGACTGAAACTGACCTGCAACAGAGACATTGATTTTATATATATATATATATATATATATATATATATATATATATATATATATATATATATTGCAGAATACTGTACAGTTAAGCGATGTTACAAACTATTTTTTGACGGTAGAAAGGCAATTCATATAAAACTGAAGGTATTTCATAGTTTTTATAAACATATGTAGTGTGTGTACGTCACGAGCTACATATCAAGTTCCAAATGAATGTACCAAAAGTTCCCCTTAACAAATTCTACAACTGTTTTTTAGTTTATTTTAAAACATATATCAAATTACAGTAACAATGTGACAATAAGTTTACAAAAATAAATAAATAAATAAATCAACATGGGGTTTTGTGACATTTAGTCGACTTCCACTAAAATACCTAAACAAATAATGTGTTACAATAACAATAAAAACAAAGCTAAAATAAATACTTACCATTTGTATTGTGTAATAACCGGGTGACACGAGGTTAAAAGTTATTTCCAAAATTTGTCAAAACCGTTTCGTTTTCTTAATGCGCAATTCTACAACACGTTACCCAAAACCTAACAAGCTCGTCATACACTTAACAGGCTAGAATATATTTAGAACAGAAATGTCTTCATATTTATGACAACATTGAAACAAAACGTACATTAAACTTCCCAAACTATTTAAAATTAAACTACAAAACAAAACATTCGACGCAAGATTGTTCACGTGTGTGCAAATGAAATAAACATAACTGGATAAATAATTCAGCAGCTTGAGTCAACGACGCATACTAATTAACTTCAATTCAAGCCAACCTATTTACAAAACACGTTTACATTAAGAACATTTGCTTGAATTTCTAAATACAGAAGAACATTTTAAGAAGCACTGTCCCCCCCCCCCAAAAAAAAACAATGTTTTTCTCATCATTAGTTTTGCGTTAATTATAATAGCTACCTTTCTTCTACCAATAATGCATGTTCACAGCTACACAGATAACGACATATTCGTAGTGGAGCTGCTGCAAATGACTTCTCGACAAATATGCCTCCTGTTCAAAGATAAGCTGTCATTAACTGCTTCTTCAAGTTTATGTTATTGATAACTATAAAAAAAACAGCTCCCCCTTCTCGCCTCTTCCTGCCAGCACAGGCTCCGCACACAAGCTTGGCGGTAGCTGCAAGCTGTCGTCTCTGATTGGACACGCATGAAGGTGATGCTCGACGCAAGATGGAAGCAGATTGGATGCTTCTCCAGAGATGTAAACACTCGCCTCAAAAAACTGGGACTAATCAAGGCATGCACACTAGCCACACGTAAAGAGAGACTTCTTGTTAAATAGATGTGTCATTGACAAAGGTATGTAAACATACCGAAACGTTGAGAAGTTGGCTCTTTTTGAGCAAAAAACTATTATGCCTTTTATAATTCCCTCAATACTCGTGCTACGAAATGCCAATGCAGAAGTTCATCACAGCTGGATAAGTGGTGAAGATATAGGTAATCATGTATGTGGCCAGAGCATCCCCTTGTAGGATAAATACATGGAAAGAGCTTTTGACGCTGTGCCTGGAAACGTCTGTATTTCGATGTCTCAGACGTGCATTGCAGTTAACATAATATACAATAAGACGGATCATATTCTGTGTTCATGCCAAGCAAAAATAAATCAATCAATCAAATAAATAAATAAAAGAACCTCTTTTTACCAGTAGATTTCACAAGAGATCTCAAGGTTTTAATTTCTGATTACCAGAGAAGGGTACCAGTCTGAAAAACTCATATTCACATAATACTGCCAAAGCTTAGACTCAGAACACAGGGAAGCACACACTTCTGAAACTGGGAAAATGCACACTGCAGTTGATAGTTTAAGTGCCAAGACTGTCGAGGCCAGAGCTTACATTGTCTGAGTTATTGCTATCAGTTCATACATATCAGGGTTTTGGTGTTCCACTCAGGAATGTGTTATGCAAGGTGCCTGGCAGATCAGTTTCAACATCCCAGAGAGGAATGACAATAGTAAAGGGGTGGTGTTGTACATTCCAACTTCACCTCTATTCATTGCTGTGGCGTGGTCTCTACCACCATGAGAACTCATGGCTGGCTGCCTAGAGCATATTTGCATGAGTGCTTCTATTGTAAATACAGTACATTATGGACATGTCCTTTTCTGTGTGACTGCAAGTAAGGGAAGTGGCACTCAAAAGTATGGCACCTACACTGGCACTATATTACCACAGCTTTCTAATAATGGGTCGTCATTAAAGAATTTTCCACTCGTCCTACATATTTTGTATCAATGGATTCTCGTGCAGCACAACAAATGGCTCTTAAAAGCGTGGATTTTATTGCGTTTAACTGTACGACTACAGGAGCTGGCACTCTTTTTGGGATGTAAAATAATGAAAGCTATTTCCAAGCAGTCATATAAATACAGCCAGCTATAGCCTAAGTTTCACCTCGGTAGAATGTCAGCTGTGGCTGTGCCCCTGATCATGATCTCACTTGCATTTGCACTGTCCTCCAGTCCAACACCATGCTGTGGCACTTGTTAGGTTCTGGCCCTAAGGAAGTGCGCCCTCTAGTGCAACACCTATACCATTTCACTTGGTGTTCCGAAAGTACCCTATCCTGATTGTTTTGATTTTTATGAAAAGTCTGCTTCCCTCATTTGTTGAATAATGAACAGAGAATACAGTTTACATTATACTGTATATTATTTTATTATCAACATTAATTTTAAGGCATTTTGGGCTGGATTACTTAAAGTAATTTAACAATTTAAGAACTTTCCATTTTTTTTGTTTTGCTTTTAAAAGACTTGAGTCCCCTGTGATTTCAAAATGAGAAATTTGCCTCAATATATAACACAATACTAAAGCAAAACAACCCATTTGTATTAATACAGAAATGCATTTGGAAACATACAGGGCAATCAGTACACACTCCAGAGTACCTCACATGTGCATGATTCTCATTTTGTTCTTTAGCTCTATTTCATATAGTTAACAGATTTAGCAGATGTAGCACTTTTTATTCCATTTGTGCATATCTATTACGCAACAATACAGGTTCCTTGTTTTGGACGGCTCATTTTCATGTATCGGAAGACAGATGATTATCTATTCAACAATGCCCCTTCCCCAGTTCTTTATCCATCTGCCCCAACACTTACAGTCCATGATTACATATACAAAGAACACAGATGGAAATGTTAATACAGTATGTAAAATGCACATGCAATACAGAACACTCCCATTCAAACAGGTCTTTCAAGTGAAGATGCATTTAACAATTTGTTAAAGAAAAGGTCGGTTCTTATTTTATTCCCAGATCAGTAGATTTTCTAATGAGCAAAAAATCATCTTCTTGTCCTGTTATATGACAAGAGAGATGCACACACCTATATATACTCCTCTGAGTAGACAGTTGTGTACTATTTCACATGTACATATATACAGATACAGTACTTTATACAGAATTTGTGAAATTGTGAAAATGATCCTTTACCCTGACAAAAGTTTACCACAGTATTTTTGCACAGTAATTTTGCTGTTGTATATCACTGTTCAGACAAACATGTCTAAGTCTACTGGACTACTAAAGATCCAAAACACTGTGCTAGGCCACATTTGTGGTTGAAGAATTTAAAAAGAGGAGAATGCATAAGCACCATGTTGTTGATCCCATTGGGGACTGAAGAATCATCGTGGACCGAGGACAATTAAACTAATCAAATTCTAAAACCTGATGGCTACCGAGTCAGAGTTGCCCAGGACTTTTTGAGTATAAATGAACAAGGTTACATTCTCCACATAAAACCTAATTACATTATAGTTGAACTGAAAGCTAATTGCATTCGTTAGAGTTACATAGTAACTTAATTACATAGTAACTTGATAAGTAACTAAGTTAGATGACTTCATGTCAGCACACAAAGAGCTTTTAAAGTAAACTTGCTATTTGTGGACAAGTATATTGAGATAAGCTATGTTGAAAGTGTGGTGCTAGTAGTTATCTTTGATGCATAGCACACACTTAAAATGATTTCTGTATTCAATAAACTGCTGCTGTTAATTTAACTTTCCTTTTGTCTGGTGTGAGTGTTCACAGTAACTCCATAATCTCTGAACTTATATAATATTTTGATTGGATCTAATCAACTTATATATCATTTAAAATAATAAACTAATCAATTGTTCCTACAACTTGCATAAGAAAATTGCAATATTATTATTTGTTTATTTAGCAGACGCCTTTATCCAAGGCGACTTACAGAGACTCGGGTGTGTGAACTATGCATCAGCTGCAGAGTCACTTACAATTACGTCTCACCCGAAAGACGGAGCACAAGGAGGTTAAGTGACTTGCGCAGGGTCACACAATGAGTCAGTGGCTGAGGTGGGATTTGAACCGGGGACCTCCATACAAGCCCTTTTCTTTAACCACTGGACCACACAGCCTCCTATACATCATAGGACAATGCAATAATAATTCAATTGAATAATTTTTGGGTAAATACAGGACCATTACCGTGGGCTGCCTTTCATGGATATAGTGAAAATAGTAACAATTCACCAAGAGTTATATTATTGGTTTACTCAATACTTGCCCTTAAAGGGTTAAACTGGTTAAGGTTGGCCTAAACAGGAATGCACCACTTCATATTAATGAGACCCAAACCTCCCAAGTTTCACGAAAGAACATGAATTTCTATTATTACTATCTAGCAACACCATGGCTGGTAGATGACATACAATTGTTCCACAGTTGGTTAACTGTAACTATTGTTGTATTGAACGTGATCAGTATTCAGTGTTAAGACAAACTACTTTAAACGCATTTTGTTTAGTAGCATTTTCTAGAAAATATCCAGTTTTCTTTTGAGCTTTTAGAAATGCAATGTCTTAATGTTTTCTTAAGAAAAAGAATTACACACATGAAATATAGAATATCTGAAACATATCTATTTTTTTTTTTAAAGACTGCATAATCTGCAGAATGTGTTGGCAGACTTGTCACAGACTCACATTCAGGTAAATTACAACAATCCTTTCTGATCACTAAAAGTTATGGTTTGCTATACCAGTGCATTGAGCGTGTCAAAGCCTTTTCCCAGCGGTCAATGACAGGTTTGTAGTTTTTCCACACATTTTGAGGGTAGAAAACCTTCTCTGTGCATCCTAGACATTTCAGTTCTTCCTTGCTACTCCAGAACCCTGAACAGCAACAAGAACAAAAATCTGTTAATTATCTTTTTAAATGGGTCCAACTACTTGTTCCCTCTTAGACTGGGAAACAGATTGGGGGCTATAAAACTTAAGAGCGTATTTTTTTTCAAGCAATACTCTTTTTAAAATCGTCTTCCTCCTGAATGTTAACTATACAACCTTACTCTGTGGAATGTGCTTCTCATAAGCTATATTATACCACTACTCACCAGCAGGAGGCAGTCAAAAGGCTAGAATGAAACTTTTAAGTTTGGGTTACCAGGAGTATAACACAAATTTCCCCGGGACAGAACTGTTTAGCCAAAAGTTCCCCTATGACAATGCTAGGCAGTTATAAATGGCTACACTGCACACAAGGTAATTCCTCCCTACAGCTACAGAGCTAAGAGTTCTCATCAGAGCTAGGCTGGGACAGAATGCCTGGGAAATTCCAATATGCCAGTTGTATAATAGATGCATGTTTGAAACCCTGTACGTACCAATCCCCAGGCCTGCAATGAAAGCAGCCCCGAGGCTTGACATATCAAAATGTCTTGGTCTATTGATCTTTCTGCTGAAAAGGTCGGCTGTGAGCTGCATGACAAAGTTGTTGTTGCACACGCCTCCATCAGCCCTAAGGGAGAGAAAGGCGAAATCAATCTTCAAGCTGCATTGTCCCACACACCATGTTCAGTGTGATGCCAATATAGAACTTGTTGCTGTCTGTTTACTACAGAATTTCATAGTTTTGAGTGTTGTGGCCTCTACTTCATTGCTGACAGATATTTTTTTCTACAGGGGAGGGCTATAGGAAAGCAAAGTAACAAGGTCAAAAAAATATTTCAAGATTATTTTCAAAACTCTATGGGGCACAACTTTGCACTATGAGCTATATTTTCAAAGTAAAGGAGAACTCCTTTTTTTTACTGAACTAGACCCAACCAACCAAGTGATATAATTCAAGGTCTCTTAAGCAAACAAGAAATAGGAGTTAATCAAAGACTGGACTAAGCGCTTCACACCTGACATATTTATATGGAAATACATTCAGTATGCAGGTCCATGCAAAACCTTCACATACATTTTTGTTGTAGATTTATATTAGAGAAAACTTCTTCTAAACCTGTGGACTGGACTGAAGCAAACCCAGACTCAAACTTGATATCGTCACATGACAGCCAGAGTATTACTGAGAGGCTTACAGGGTTGTACAGCCTTGGACAACCTTCAGAGCTCTTGTATGCAAGCTAAACCTTAAAATCTCTTTGAATCCACTGCTTTAGATATTATTAAACCACCTCGACTAACTCCACTGACAACTGCTGGAACTACCCTCGTTTGTACCTGCTAAGCAGGATTAGGAAAGAGGTCTTCCGGCTGAAGTAGATACACTAAAGCCACTTCAAAAGAAATATGGGAAGTAGTCCTGGTTAATAATGCTTTTAGTATAATTGTTTTGAATCACTTACTATAGCAAATTAAAGATATAGATGTATAGAGTACCTGATTTATGTAGTTACATAAAATATGAAATCTCCATCTAACAACGTGAACAGGATTCAAAGACAAATTTGGAATAAAATAATTAACTTTACAAATACGCCATAAATAGTACTCAGAGAGAATAGGAGAATTACAATGAGCTTACCAAAACGTTATTGAAAGGATAACAGCAAGCATACCATATATTTGTGATTGGAATGTGTGTCTCTTCACTCATAATTTCATAAAGCTGCTTATTCCTACAAAGAGAGCCAAATGTTGGTTATGTTCAAACATTTATTTTTACTAATTACTGTGAATGTTATGGTACAACTTACCCTGCCATTTTTTAACACACAGTTGGCATTTCTTCTTTTGCTTATAAAATGTTCCAGGTACAATACTAACAGTCTAACACAAGGTGGCGCAGTGAATCAATGAACTAAACCTCCTTCAGCTACTGTACATATGACAGAACATACAGCAATTCCAACCTGGATGTGTGCAGCCATTATTTTTATCATCATCACACACACACACCCAGCAGCAGCAGCAGCATCGTTTATCTTTTATTTTATACACGGGCTGCACCTCCTTAACCAGGTGCGCTTCCAATTTATCAACCCATACATTTAAAGGAGTTACCTGAAAGCTGTGGATTCCAGGATGGCTCGTACGAGGTGGCTTTTGGTTGTCGAAGGTTTCAAGCCCATAAAAGAAGCACAGGCATGGGGGTCATTCAGGGGTGCCTGAAAAGGAACCCAAGTGGTACATAACAATACTCCTATATTATCTTATTAGGAAGTTTTCAAAATCAGAAGATAATGAACAAAGCAAAAATCTTGACTTACAGGGGAGAGAAACAAGCAGCACACAAAAAGAAAGAAAATGCTGCTACTTTTCCAACCTACATTTTGTATCCACATCTAGAAGCACAAGACAACAGAGTCTGCAATTGTGAAGGCAGATAAATCTGTCCTGTTGCTTTAAACAGCTGTCAATACACATTGAAATGCCTTTCCCATTTCTTATTTAATTACAAAACAATAACTAGGCTTCAAGGTGACAATACGAACCTTCCTTCCTTCTAATTTGGCTTTTGAGCTCAAAGATTTGTAGGAGATTTTAAAATTTACAAAGCTTTAACATACTAAAATAAAAATAACTACAAAAATACTATTTGATTTTCAGGTGGCTGTTCTAGACAGTCGCTGGATTTCTTTACAACGAACTAATAAAGATATCAATATGTATTTAAAAAAAACAATGTTTCTTTGATAAATGTTTCGACTAGAAGTCTTTCTCAATGTCTTCAATCATTTAAATAACTCATGAGTGATAGATGCGTGAATATGGCCTGGGAATGTACAGTCAATAAAAGACGATTCACACCCAGTTAAAAAAAAGGATGTATTTCAATATATACCTTTTTCTATGAACCAGCTATCTGCATTCAGATTTGTGCTGCATCCCTTAACCTGAAGAATGGTGATTAAAGTTCTAAATTATATTGCATGCACAGTTAACATATATTGTATGTGTCTACCTATTGTAATACTATCACAGTCTTCTCAGTGTTACTTTGTCACAGAATTTTATTTTCATGGATAGAGTGATTTTCACCTGCAAGCCACTGAAAGATGGCACAAAGCAGACTCCATCAGCATCAGGCACACTGTTAGCCATGGCTTCCGTCTCTGCAGGGTCTGAGAAGAGATCTGTACAATAAAAACATTTAGCAGAGATGAGAACCAATATGCTGTGCACGTAATGAAGACATCTTTTAAACTGATTGTATTTTTTAAAGATTTAAAAAAAAATTGTTTTCCTGCCTCATTTGGATCTTGTCAGAAGCAGACATGAACAATACAATCTCACAATATTAAATAAGGCAGTGCACAATAATAATTCAGACCTTCACTATATTTGCATATTATAATTTATTCTGAACATGAGACAAAAATACTTAAGAAAATGCCCTTACCCAGTCCTTGTGCCCATTTAATGGCAGTGCCTGTGTCAGCTGCATTGCCCTCAGCTAAATACACAACTTCCTGTCCAATTTTCCAGCCAACTACTGGATACAGCCCTACATAAAACATAAAAGAAGATATTGCAGTGTAACATAGCAAATTAAAAGTATCAACACTGCAGTGTCAACCCTGATGATTTTGGGGAAACACTTTTCAAAATGCATGAATGCATCTCAGAGTGCTGCTAGTAGATGGAGCTGTGTCTATCACTGACAGGATGTATTGCCAAATGGTAACACATCTGTTTGCAATAATATACAAACTTCCAATAGTATAAGCCACATTTTAAACAGGAATGACCAAATCATTCTCTTGGTAATACCTGTACTTTTAATGTAGTGCAATTTAAATTAGGGTTTAAACTAAAGCTAGGGTGATGATTTTTTTTTTTTTTAAATCCAACGCTTCATAACAGTGGCTGTGGCCTAGTTAATATAAAGCATGAACCAAATTACATTTTGAAAAAGCCTAAAGTTAAATTTTGTTTACCTGATATAGAGGTATGAGGTTTGTTTCCAGTATTGATGTTAATGAATGTGCCTGTTCCCATGGTGATTTTCACATCTCCTGTGTCAAAGCAGCATTCTCCAAACATGGCGGCCTGCTGGTCTGCAACCTAGGAATAAAAAAAGCCTACCAGTGTTGAATTATCTTCAGTATTTCATGAAATACTCATACCACAGTTGACCTGGCTGTAGTAAAACTGTGACTACGTGGCTGCTGTAATAACAGTTTAACTACAGAGGTCCTAGGATGAAATACAGCTGAAGGAGTCTAGACTGTTGAACAGTCCTGTTTCTGCACACCACAATATATTATATTTCAGGCAAAGAGAGCAGTGTGCCTCTGGAGGCCCTAAAGTCCTCATTTCGGTAGGATTTTTATAGATTTTATTTTCTAGAATATTAAATAATGCATATTAAAAATACAAAATGTCATGTTAGATATTTACCACACGGTTGCAGAACCACACTTGTGAATCCATGGACTGTGTTATATTTTGCATTGTAAAGTTCATTAAAATTAATGTGAGCAGTTCTAAAGCTGTAGCCCTCAGCAGTCAATCATTTAAATAAAAAGGCATTCTGTTAATTTTGGGATTGTGTTTACACTAAATGTACTTACCAAGGACATTATTGGTATAGGCACACCAAAGATGCTGGTATCAGTTGAGCCAAATTTGTGACTAAAACAAATTAAATGTCTGTTATTGTTCAATTTCACAATAAAGTGGTGGTTTATTACTACTTATTAAATGTCAAAACAACAAATCCCCTTTCAGTTCAAAACGGGTATGTAGATCTGATGTAGTTTCAAATCACTTCAAATTTGACCCACTAACTTTTATGAATACAGCCATACCTAGTGTTCTCCACAGTAGGGAATATTGACAATGGCAACGAGATGAGAGAGCACAACATGCCACTCCAACACATCTGAAAGAAAGACAAAGCCACTGTGTGATACCATCTACTATCCCGAACCTATTCTGGAATCTGGCATGATTTGTAAAATAAAATGAATACATTCCTTTAATTACAGGGAGGGTATACAATTAGATTTGACACTACCTCTGTAATCCAGCGGATTAGACAGGTTTGTACTGTATTACAGATTAGTTCTATAATTGAAACCGTATTGTTACTACTGTACCAGAGCTGACCATAGGATTCTATGGCATGAATCCTGATTATGAAATAAAAAAAAAAGTACATTACCTGATAAGAATCAAAAATCCCTGTGGCACTTGCATTTGAATAATCTGTAGCATGAACAGCACCTGAGTAAAAAACAAAACAAAAAAACAAACATGAATTAAGCAGCCCCTTCCAGACAATACACATGCACAGTGTTATACTATATAAAAGCCTTTAATTGTTGTAATTACTTCTCCCTCCTTCTAACTGTACAAGTATTTTAAAAGACATATCAGTTGAAGAACCTTTGGTGAGTCTGTACAGCAGCCAGGTGTCAATTGTTCCAAAGCAGCAGTTTCCTTCCTCAACGGCTTCTTGGACCTTAACACACACAAAACACTTTATGGTTAGAAAATGCATTTTTACAGGCATTTGTTTTTTTTGGTAACACCTTAGTTAATGTATGCAGGAGGTATAAAACAGCAGAGTCCAAATACAAAGGAGAAACAACGGTTCTTTTACAAGCCTGTGATTCTTCTACTGCACTACCAGCAAATTCTGTCCATTTATTATTTATTCATCCACTTAGTTATTTATGTGAAGCATTTCTGGTTTTGTGTTTTTCCCCACTCAAGAGAACAAACATCGTCCGCCCCTCATTTTTCCTTTTTTTCACCTTTTTTAAATTCTGCAATGCCCAGGCCAAGCGGAAAGTGACATGCTGTGTTGAAAATGTGATGATACTTGCAACCAGGAACTGTTTTCTCCTGGTAATGAAGTGCAAAACTTTAGATGAACCGTGGAGCGCCTGGTGACAGAGGATAAACAAGAATGAACTAAAAAAAATAATACCGTCAGCATGAGTCTACTGTAAGTGCATCAATATTTTGTTATTGTCATATAATATCAACCACTGTTACAGAGCATGTATCAGTTTGAGCCATTCCAGGTTTTCCTACAAGCCTTAATTGGAGTTGGCCTGCAGGGACTACCAAAAGGTGTATAGTCTCTGCTTTCCAGTGAGACTCCTGTATTGCAGCCTGCAGTGTGTTTTCTGCCTGCTCTTTGTTGTTACACATGCTAGACCTACCTTCATTGTGAAGGAATTGTTCCACGATGTGACAAGCTCAGAAGCTCGACGATCCTGCCAGCTGATGAAGTTGTGAAATGTTTCTCCTGTTTTCCTGTAAAGTGATCAAGCAATGACAAGCATGCAAAATCCGTTCACGGGCCACTGGTGGGTGGATCACCTTACTCAAACAGTGCATTTTTTGAGTAGAACTTAGTTTTCATTTAGAAATTACTTCTTAAAAAAAAAAAATCTAAAGTTTTCCTATACTTCCTTCCTAGTTTGTGAATTTGTATCTTGTTATCTTTCAAAAGAAAATACAGTCATGCGAACACAACCTGATAATGGAAGATTTTTATTATCATAAATAACTGGGATGAAATCTTAAAATCTAAGATTGAGCAGTTTGGGGTTTTTCTGTTAAAGACTGTTGAATGCTCCATGTTGCACAATCCGTGCTCAAATTGTCCCTACGAATTTCTGTATTGCTCGTCAGTACACTTGTGCTGTAATTTCGAGATATCGGGCATATGCAATCCAGTGTGAAGGTCATGCTGGGTACATCTCCTGATTATTTGGACCTTGGTTTTGTAAAACATGCTGCATATGCCAATGACACATTGAACTTGTTTCTTTGTACATAACGGTGTGGGAATGTGTTTGCCATGCGTTTGGTATCCAGTGCGCAGTACTTACCTGCTCCATGTAGTGAAAGTTGCTCTCTGTGTGGAAATGCCTAGGGCTGTGATTTGTTTCATCTGTAGGCCTGCAGCTAAAAAAGAAACATACATCTTACATTTGGGGATTTACCCAATTCTTTTCCCAGTAGGTAATGTCTGTTCCCTTAAAAACAGTTTACAGTAGTAAGCCATGGTAACAGCATATCAAAGTGCAGTAAAGGGAATGAATAGTAAAAGTACACTTAAGTGCAGGCAACTACATATGTCAATATTTATACTGTAGGAAAATATACCACTTGATTTAATCACATTGACACATCTGTGCCACACTACCAAAAAGCCATTTCTATTTCAGAACACCATTTATAAATTGAGAGGACTGAGTTTGGAGCTCTTTGTAGAAAAAATATAAGGACAGTTGGGGAGAAGAGGGACATTTTAGGCCACAACTGGCAATGGGAAAGACACGGTATGATATTTCATATCTGTAAGGTAGAGAAACCAGATAATGTGGGACATTAAATCAATAGGTGACCGTGAAGATTGTAATAATAGCTTTAGCAAATCCGTGCCCAAGTAAGTCCTACCTTGCACAGCAGCCTTTGCCACAGAGACAAACTGCAGCCATAGCTCCTCTGGATCCAGCTCAACCCACCCAGGGTTTGGGTACAGAAGACTAATCTGACAGAATACAATGAGAAGCAGGATTATTTTAATGCAAACAGAAAGGCTGTGGTAATTTAATATGGCAAATACAGGGATAGCTTCCATTCTCTTTGTACTTGTGTGTGTAGAGTTCTAAAGTCAGCATTGAAACTCAGCATTCAGGTTTTTGAATACAGGATCTTTTGAATCAAACTGATAATAATGAATTAAGAATAGCTGCTTCAGAGTTCACCAGAGCAGTGCTGGGGACACATACCGCCAAATTGAAATTACTGGACTGGAGAAAAGCGATTAAAATGACAAAAACATAAGACAGAAAACATCAGTTAAGAGGTTCATTTAGGACAGGGAATGTTGCTGATGACTGTCTGATTATACAATGCTGACATTTGTATTTTCTTGTATTTTCTCTAAAATAAGGGGGCTCGTTTTTGAATAGCAAGATTCTAATATGTAGTGAAATGCTCTCATGAAGCTGTATGATTTTATTACATTCATAAAATCAACTCGCCACTGAACTTAGTATCATTCCAAGCAGTAAAAAGAAAATCTCACTTTATCACTGTTGTTATCAACATTGCTCTTATCAGTGTTAGAGGACCCAAGTGAACTGTGTTTTTGGCCTATCAGCGGTTTAAAACTGTAACTCCCTGCCATATAGAAAGTCAGTTATTCCTGTTTTTGTTGTGTATCAATGTCTCTCTTTGGGGACACCAGACTACCCCTATGGACTATTTTAAAACAAATGAATACAAAAAGAAATACATATAAACTTAATTCACGTGCAATGTTTTATGAGGATTTTACACTACAGTAGTTTGACACCAAGTCCAACAATGATCCACTGTCTGAACACAATGCACAGTTCAAGCAAATTGTACTGAGAGAAAGGTCTTTGCAAACTGGCTCAATATTTCTAGCAAACAGTTGCCCAAGCTTTAGTAACATTTTTGGTATTTATACAGCACTTTTTTTCTAATTAGACATTTTTATGCATCATATTAAAAGATGGCCTTTTATATAAAAATATGTATTACATGACTTTATATTTGATGTTATTGACAGAATGGTAACTGAAAAAGTGTATCCTAGAAGCAGTTTGATCCATTCCAGCTTTACATTGAAAATTCACAAATTAGGTAGATAATCAAATCTGAAACGGGTCTTTAAAGCGTGGAATGAGAGTCTGATTTCATTCCTTGTGTATGTCTGTATTCCACCACTTTCGGTTTTATAGCACCTTATCCTAAAGTACTAATTTGCCATTACACCAAAATATTTCCACTAGTAGAGATATTAATTTATAGGTGAATGTTCTCCAGTTGATAACGCTGCTTTTAATACTGCTCCACTTGCCTTTCTCACTTCCACGTCTGTACACGTACATGCTCACACGGACCTCAGTCTGGGCAATGCAACCGAACATTATTGTTCTCATTGCTGTGCACATGTTCTTCCGATGTATTAATAAACGGTCACCAAGCAACTCATTTGAACCCTTACGCATTGTGCGTTTAAAAACAAATTCCTTACCTTTTCACTGCTGGAGCCTTTAATATTTGCTTCTTTATCGTAGACGTGACCTCTAATGCTCGTGGTACCCACATCCACTGACAAAATATACCGCCCTTTTATAAACCCATTTTTCGGAGAATCCATTTTACTGTTCTGTTTTAAAACAGTATTTAGCAGTAAACCAATCACACGCACCCCAAGGCATTCTGTAAATAGTTGCGTATATCTTGTTGTGTATATCTTTACCAAAAAGTTGAGCCTGATCAGCTTCACAGCAAAAGTTTGTAACTGTTTATTGCGGTTCTTTTACTTTCTGCTATGATTTCAGGCAACAGCGGTCGATCATTTTTGTTTTCATTAAATAATGTCAGCGAACACGAATGGCAAAATTTGCAAAGTCCTTCACCACTGCCCTTAGACAAAGAAATAAAATCAAATGGTTTCTATATTATGCATATTCTTCTTTACTGATGTAAAATGGAAAACAACTTCTGGTACACGCCCTCATGTTTCATAAATATTATCCAAAAGTTGCCATTTTGAAAACAGGATGCATTAAATTAATGACGTTAATGAATCTCTATACATCCTTCTCTTAACTAACGTAGTAAAAAAAAAAAATAACGTAGTCGTAGTACAAACGTCACAAATCAGTCGATAAAGGGGAGGGTACATGTCTTAAAGAAGCACATCTTTCAGAAAACACAATGTGACGCGCTTCTACAGCAGTGCAATTTGGATTTCGATAGAAGACTGGTAGATCAGATTTGGAACAAATGGTAAAGTAAATGAAAATGGCTAGTCTAAATAAACTACTATGCAAACCTGAATACAAAAAACTGTGCAAGTCTTACATGCAAATATAGAAACCAGGCTAACTTAAAAATAAGTCCTCCCAATGTAGTCCAAGAGATACAAACCAGGAAGCGTTTCATATTATTGTGTGAAGGGCTGTCTTTGAAATCAGATATAAAATGTACAATGATTAGACAAACACACAAAGAGTGGTAACAAAAGTTGTATTTGTTATTACATTTGTATTTACACCCCAATGGAATTGTGAACTGAACAGCCTTTGTAAAACACATATGAAGCACAATAATTAATTTCTTGTTTTTGAAACAAAGTAAAAAGATGTATTAAGTCTCCTTCCAGGATAGGTTTAAAAAAAAAAAGTTAAAAATTCAAAATTACAAGGGGTGCATTTATTAACAAATAAGGTCTTAAAACAGCAAGCTTTTATAAAATACCAGCACTTGGGATTTCATTTAAAAACAGAACAAAAAAAACATATTTAATCAACTCCCCCTCCCCCCTTGTGGTTCTAGTGTAAAATTAAATATGGCAGCTGTTCATATACAGTACACTGTAGAAATATGACAAACTAATAACACTACCATAGAGAGAAAGGGGGAGGGTGGAGAACATAATGGGATTTATTACACCTACAGCTATTGTTAACAAAGGCAAGCAACAATTCCAGATCTAGACATTCAAGATAATATTCTGCTTCCATGTAAAAAATTCCATTCCAGAATTCTGCATATCTGCCAATTTAATTTTAGTAGGCCACTTAATAAACAAAACCCTATGTGCAAGTCATCAATGGAAGTGTCGCACAAGAGTTGTTAAGGCAATACAATGATCAGAAACTTATAAGTACATCAGTCCCCTTGTTTGTGGGCAGACCTAGATCATAATTCATCTTGGAGTCTGCAGTACTTCAACTTTTAAGCTCCACTGAACTTTAAAATTCAGAAACACATTGAAATCTTTAAAGCAACTCTAAAACTGATGGTTTTGTCAATTAAAAAAAATAAAATAAAAACACACAGAAGCTACCGGCAGTAGTTGGATTAAAATAACAGTGGTAGCAAAGGTGCAACAAATTAAAAGACACAGAAATGATCTTCAGCAAAACAAACGCTTAATTCCTAGACACAACAAGTGTGCTGCAGTGCACTTACTTTAAGTGTAACGTGATGATTACATTTCCGAAAGCGGTGAACATGTTTAAAATTACCAGACGAAATACAGCGATAATAGATTGACTGGGTTGTGGAACTAAGAGTGATTTCATTTTTAAAAACATCATTGTTTTCAACGCGATCTGCCTGCAGTCCTTGCTTACTGATAGAATCATAATGATAATAGTAAAACAAAAAAGATATATAGCTCAGTTTCTAACAGTTATTATTCAGACACTTTTGCTGCATCAAAGTTCACTGCCAGTTTTCTTGGTCTCCGTTTAGCTGAGGAGCCTGGTGTGGTTGGATTTGGATTGGGATTCTGTCTCGGTGTGGAAGGGCCCTGTTGGTCTTGGTATTCCTGAGCAGCCAATGATGCCTGAGGAGAGGCTACATGGCCAGGAGCAGCAGTGGTCATCTGGGGAGCAACATCCGCTGCTTGAGGCTTCACTGCTTGTTCATTTTTCTGGGATCTCACATACTGAGAGCTATTATATTCTCTGGTTTCATAATTCTTCTTGCCAGTGGCTCTTTTCTTTGTGACCTGAAAATGAACACATTTTTTTTCAGAACACCAAAGAACTTGTTTTGGTATACACATTTAGAAAGAAAAAACTGTACATAATTACATCAGTACAAAAGTTTCAAATGTAAATACTGCAGAAATTGATTTAAAATGACTGGGAAATCTATATTGCAGTACTGCACATATTTATCTGTTTGTTTCACTATAAATTGTGAGATATAGACATTAATCTAACCTGTAGTGGCACAAACTGGTTGTGTGTTCCAATAGGCATGGCAGAAGCTGGATGTCTATTTCCTTGGTATGGGCCCGGATAGAATGGCTGTCCATGGACCTGAACTGGAGCTCCCCAATGCATCTGGCCGTAACCATGGGGAGTAGGGTGCATCATTAAATTCCCTGTAAATCAATAATACAAACTGAATTATATTATCCTTACAAAATGTGGGTCATATGTTCTTTAAAAAGTGTATTTTCAGTAAACACTGCACAACTTACCAGGGGGCTGGCCAAAGACAGAGGGGATAGGGCCGGTTGGGAAAGCAGTTCTGATCTGTTGAAGATTCGAGAACATGTGTTGAGGCAGAGGGAACCCGGACCCAACAGAGCTCTGTGTGACAAAGGAATAGCATTAATGGATTGACAGGCTAAATTAAACAAAAACACAAAAGTCGTTCCATATAAGAGAACAGTCAGTTTCCTTACCAGCCGCTGTAAAGCAAACAATGCAGCTTTTTCTTTTGCTTCATTTTCCGATTGGCACTGAGGTCCATGCACTAATAAACCACTTGACAATTTCACCTGACACACAGCCATACCCTGTCATAGAAAACAAAAGATTAAAGCAAGGCCAGCTTACCTTAACAAACTGTATCTCTTTGTTACACTTCACATCAGTAGTTAAATATTTACCCAGTATTTACTATAGAATAATATGTGCTATGAAATGGAAAACATTGCTTTCCAATCAAGCCTGGTAGATTACATTTTAAGTTCACTCTATGAAACACTCTGCATTTAAAAGTGCTCAGCAATGGCTAGGATACAGTTTTGTCTTGGTTTACCTGCGGCGTTCTAAGATAGCCGAATTCTGGCTGTGACATTCCGAGGCTGGCACAAACGCGGGACAGCTCCGTTACCACTGTAGGCACTGGGGGCTGTGGAGGTCCATGGTGCTGGACGGAGGTCTCTGATCCCTGCCCATGCTGTGGGGCTCCAGCTACATGAGGCGTGTTGATGTGGGCGGCTGCATGTGTAAAAGTAACATCAGTGACAGAATGCAAACAAGATACAGACGTTGCTAGTACGGGCCCAAATTTTTAACTTAGTTCTATACACTTGTCATAGTGCAAGGAAATAAATAGTGCAAGGAAATAAAACCATTAAAGGCCAATGACCATAAGATACAAACCGAGAAGTGGTTTTATGTATTAGTGACACAGACATAATTACCAAGCTTTTTGGTGGATCTTCTCCTAGAATGGTGACCGGTGGTATTGGCTGGGTTTGATGGGTATGCTGCCACAGTAGATGACTGCTTGTCTTTATCAGCTGGCACAGAGCTTGAACTATCAATCTTTAACATCTCTTTAAGCATCAGCGTCCCCTTCTGGAAAGATAAAAGTTGACGTACTGTCAAAAGTGTGCCTTATGCAGCTTTTGAAGTGCTATTGCAAGATCCAGAGTCTGTGGAAAGTCAAATGTCCAATAGCTGAATACCTTTCTACTCACCATTGCAAATGACTGAGGAGACAAAGGCTCTTCATTCGACAATTCCTCTTTGGTCTGAGCTGGCTGGGCCTCATTACCTTTGGAAATCTTCAAATTAGCTATCAACTCTTCAAACTCAGTGGGTGCCTGAAACAATTGAAAGATCTATATAATGCCTGTACGTTTAAACATATGTACTCATTTTATATCTTAGCTTGCAAAGGTAAAAATGTGATTTACTTGGACTGCTACTACTTACAATGTTAGGCACTACTGTATAAAGCAAGCCTTTCTTACACAATAGGTCCCCCCCCCCCAATATTCTGGGAACTACAATGAAGGTACTGAATTAATAAAGTTTTTTAAAAAAAAAGAGCTGAAAACACACTGGATTAATTCCTGTAAATCCAAGAAACTAAGAGCCGTATCCATAACGCAGTATATCAGTAAGTATAACGCAGTCCAATGTTTGACAGTTGGGATAGTGCTTTACAGGAACTTGTATTTAACACCACAGACAGTAGAACATCCCATGACTGCTGTACCTGTAGTCCATTGGACAGCAGGCTCTTACCTTCCTTGAAGGAGTGTGCACTGAGCCCAAGGGATGGGCAGTAGAGACTGCATTATAATCTTCATTCCGTTTCAGGACTCGGATATTCTGTCTCTCATTGCCACCAGAACTCTAAAATATTAACACAGTAAGTATACACCCACCCTAACAATCAACTTATTTCCAGATAGATTCACTGCTGTATACCAATAGTCTGAGAGACTTTTACACCAAAAAATACATGTATATTAGCATATATTTTACTACTGCAGACATACATTACAAAATAACAGATGGAAGGACCCTAGTGAGACAGTCAATGCACTTTCATTCTGCAGCTACCTCCCACTCAAATTACAATCCCACTGTAACTGTATTCCATATGTAAACTAGACATACAGTGAAATAATTGCTTTCTGTGGTTCAGTGTTAAGCAGAGCACTCCTTCCTACAGGTTTATTTTGGGCTCTGTTCACCTGTTGTTGGGCTTCATTCTGCTGATTCCTGACATCATCTTTGACTAGAAAACAAAGTTCAGGGAACCTTATTAGGAACATGTATGCAACAGAATGCAGGTAGAGACTGGGAGCTTTAACTACAGTTTCAAAATCATACTATTAAATATGAAATATCTATTAAACCAATGACGATAAGGCGTACTTGGGTTGTCACGTATCTGACACAGGATAGTTGAAGCGGATGACGCAGTGAATGGACAGTTACAACATTTTTTATCCTTCTGGTCTTCAAAATGATGAATACATTTTGAATGTATATTACAGAATTTTTTTAAGCTACATTATCTTTTTTGTTATTCATATACAGGATAACGTAAAAAGTTGAAAGGCAGAAAAGTTGCATATCAATTAAAATGAGCTATTCAGCAGGCAAAAGTCAATTTTTCTACTTACATTTTCTTGAACACCCCTGCTGGTCTAGATATTCTTGTTTCTGTCTCTGCTGTCCCTTGACACTGTTATGGGATTGATCTCCTGATCCATATTTATTTGACTGTAATAGAGAAGATTATATATATATATATATATATAAAGCTTTTATGCATCTTTCTTCTCTATTACAGTTGCCCAATGGTTTCAATATGTTGTACATACCTTTCCCAAGGGAGCCTGTGTTTGAATCAAAACATTGGAGGTATTTATAGGTTTTTGACAGCATGACAACTACTTGTTATTGTTTATATTCAAATCCATGATTTATTCTTACATGATGTAATGGTGTTCTATATAGTGTGACTATATATATACAGTATATATATATATATAAAAATTCGTCTATTTTAAATTTAAAATGTTAATATTTTATTTAATGACTGCCAATTATTGTAAGCAACATTTTATTTATAGAGTCCAGCATTCGGCGTTCAAACGGTACTGTTTCACAGTACATTACAGAGTACCAGAAGACTGTGAATTAAAAAATAAGTGGTCCCAATTAAACAAGTTTTTCTTTCTTTTTTTTTTTTTTTTTTTACCATGCATATATTTGCCAACACCCCTTATGTACTTACATTCTCTTGCCAGTGGTGTGGAGGATTTTGAGGGTTCCCTGAACCTTGCAATGACTGCCACACATTTGAAAACTCATCATCTTTAACATGGCTCTTTAAAAGAAGAGGAGAGTTGGCTTTCAGGCTAGCTTACACAAACTATAAAAATGACATAAAAAGTAAAATACTGGAACACACACAATTATGAGTAACACAGTTACTACCTTCTGTGCAGTACTCTGATTTAATGCTTTCTGTGGAGAGTGGCGGTTCGCATGGTTTTCTGCCCTGAGATCATAGTGCTGCTTTCCACCATTCAGCTGCTAAATAAGTGACAAAAAACAAGGCGGCCTTCAGTACTTGTTTTTGCATCAGCCAGGTATCAATGGGTTTAATATTTCAAGAGGACACTTGTATGCTTTAAGACTTACCTGGGTGGGCACAAAAGGTGAGCGTGGAGAATGGTTGAGGCCTCCAATCTGCACTTTCTGAGCGGTTGCTGAGTAGGTGCTGTGCGGGGAAGCAGACGCTGGCTGTGGTTTCACTATGGCAGTCAGTTTCTGAAATCCGTTTTCCAGTCGGCTACCATGCGTCAGATTAACTAAGGCACTTGGTGGGAGTCGGTATCCCCGGCCTGGAGAACACCTAAAGCAAAAATCACGGGTTTAACATCCTAGTTAAAATCCTTTAAAACAGTAAGTTCTTTCAAAGTTTGAATCGTTGGGATCCTTTCTAAGAATCGACTTGAGATCAAATTAGTCACTAGGACAAGCACTGATGGGCTGAATAGGTATTTTTTTTTGTTACCGTGGAAGGTTACTGTGGACAAATCTCTCCTCTTGCTATCATGTATTGTCAACAAAATGCCCTGGAGCCGTTTTGGCATTTCTAGGCTGCTATGTTCTGAAGAAAACGTAATGTTAAGCATTAGAAGAAAGTTTCTGTACCATAAAATAAAAGTACTGGTTATCACTAACCTTATTGTAAGTCCACCTGCAAATTCTTTATCAAACAATACTTCGTACAGAACTTCAGCTTCTCTTTCAGCTGTGAACAGATAATTGCATCAAACGACTCAGCAAAGACAGAATAGGCTTGTAAAAAAATCAAACATTTCCGAAAATATGAACTACTTTACAAATTGCTTGTTTAAATTGCTTCTGTTAAAATATGTAGCTTAACCCTTTGCGGTCCTACGTCGACATTTCGGACCCTGTCGTTTTTCTCCGGAAAAAGCCGAGAAAAGCTTTCAATGGCAAAGTGAGGCCGATAGAAGCCGAAAAAAAAAAAACAGAGGCGGATCTGAGCAATACGCATAGTCCCTTCACCACAGACATAACACGGATATAAACAAACAAGATAGCTGCTTCCGCATCCAGCGCTCAAAGACTTTTGCGGACATTTGCCAAGCTTTTTGAGATGTTATATATATATTACTAATGACTTGAATAGCATAATTGAGGAGTTTGGTGATAAAATGAGTGATCAGGAGATGATTTATCAGTATGCACTACTATGAAGAGGTACGTGATAAATACAGCGAACAAGGAGTGGGGCAGGGCTGGAGATGCAGTACTGAGTGTACTGTTGATATGCAGTGCCTTTTAAACCTGTTTTACTATGAATAAAATTACTTTTAAACAGCGTGTGTAAAACAAACAGCTTGTGTGAAAATAAATTGGACCCAACACGCCTGACAGGCGCGAATAAATGGACCGCAGAGGGTTAAAATTGTGTGGCTCTCTTAGGTTTAACTTTTCTGTGCGGTTTTGTAATTTCTATACTCCAAATAAAGGTAGTTGGGGGCATATAGTGGAATGGTTAGATGGGAATGGAATGCAGCTGTGGTGATACTACACAAACAGTGTCCTACAGTGTCTATGGACAAGCATTAATGACAATCCTGAATTACTTAGAAAGGTACAGAGATAACCATTCCATCCTAGTATGATGCAGATAAGCTATACTGCTCAATCTCTTACCTCCTTTGATTCCTATGACAGTGCCTCGGAGCCCCAGAGGAACAGAGAAGCTCTCTCTGACATTCACAACCCGGTCGAACAAATGATACTCGGCATCCTTGTCAGGAATCACTCCATGGTGCTGCTCCAAGGGCTGCAAATGAACAAGGGAAGAGTTTTCAGAGCAAGTTCAACATATGACAATTGAGGTAAGTACATAAGAAGCTTTGATAGTTTATAAAAAGCCTATTATGGCTATTAAACATATTTTTAATACAGGATTTTGAAATACACAACACTTAATTTATAAACCCTTTCAATTGCAGTGGTGCTTGTTAAGCAAATTCAGCATATAAAATATGCAACACAAAATGATCTATAAAAATACATTTAAAAAAAGTACTCACTCTGAACAACAAGTGTGGCTTCACAGTGACTCTCACTTTCTTATTGCTTCTTGTTTGCTGTAAAATTACAGAGAAATGATTAAACAACTATATCCTAGCACTACTTCTTGGACACTGATTTGCTGGTTAAGTGGCACTTACCTTGCACTTCTCCAGTTCTTCTTCAATCTTCTCCACGATCAGTGTGTCCAGTATCTGCTGATCACAGGAGGCTCTGGATGATGAGCTAACTGGATGCGCCTTCAGCCAGGCTGTAATTTCATGAACCCTTTCTGCTCTGTTTTTGAAAGAAAAAAAAAAGTTTTTTCTTCTCTACTTCTGTTTTACTAGCCACAGCTATAAAATATTATATAGTTGCAGGTACCATAACAAACCATTTTAATTCAAAATAATCCAAACTGTTCATTAAACTCTATTGATTTAATGTCCTGCTTTTAGTATCTGTGTCTGAGATGATCAAAGTCAAACAGTGCAATAGGGCTTAGACACATTGATCTGCCTCAAGACTAGCAATGCAGGACATCCTGAAGCTCTACAATGAAGAAGCATATTGAATAAACAGCCTTCTAATCCTTGTTGCTCTGTTTGAACAGTGTATTACTGCCTTGGGAAGTTTTATTATTTCTCTGTAGGTTACCTACCCATTCTCTTCCTCTCCAGGCCAGATATCATCCTCATAGAACACGTCATTGTGACTGTTTTTGGAAACATAGCTGAAAACTTCAGGGAACCTGAAAAAGTCATTTAATCTTCATTAGGATGTAATTTAAATATATATATAGTTTGTGTTTAAACAGAACTAAAAGGTTAATTAAATACAACACACTCTTTTACATACCTTTCCACATACTCTGCCAAGAGCTCTTCAACTGCAACTGAATACAGCCATTCGTTCCCAGACTTTTTTGTATACCCAGGTACCTCTTCATTTTTCTTGTTAAACTTCAGGTTTAGTCCAACGTTAGCTTTCTGTTCTCCATGTTGGCTGATTTAAAAACAAAAATAAAATTCAGAAAATGTGTGGTGCCATTAACAACAACAAAATAAATATTTTGCTCAGTTCAAAGAAGCAGATACTTACTTTCTTTTGGAACCTCTCCCAATAAAGATACTTCCTGAAAATCTGGAGACAAGATATCCACTGATTCCGAGACGACTTGCCAAAACATACCCAGGGTTATACCTTATAGAATATTTCTGTAAAGGGGGAAATACATTGTATTAAGCCGTTTTTTACTGTTACACAGCTATATGGGCATGGTGTTCATCTGAAAGATTATTCTAAAATTTCAAATTACGTTCATCAGGACAAAGTTTGGGGTTCTCCTTGTGATTGATTGAGCGTGTGGGTCTGTCACCAACCATACCAAGACCCTGTTTCAACAGTGTCAGCTGAGGGACAGTAACTGAAACTGAAGACAGTATGTAGGGTACTTACATGCTGGTTCTGTATCAAGGCATCAAGCTGAGGTTCACAGGGAATGGTGAAAATAACCCGAATTCTTCCTTCTCCGATAACATCAGAGGACACCTGTGTCTGTAAAAACATTCACTTTGTAATGCCAAGAAATCACTACATTGACATTTGATTTCTATTACACACACACACACACAGATGCACAAAAGAAATGCAACACTCAGGTCTAATGGGTTTAATCAAATATTTTAAACAGATAAACAAAATCACAGAAAAAAATACAGATCAAAAAATCATAAGTTTTCAATATGAAACGTGACACACTATCAAAATGAAAACATTACAAAGTTAGTATCAGGTACGACCTCCCAGAGCATTAACACAATCCTGGCAGCGTTGACGCATAGACCTGATCAGCCTCTGGATAGACTAGTGTGTTCCACCACTCTTCCTGTGCAGCTGCAGCCAGCCAGCAAAGGTTGGCTGGTCGTGGTTGTCTCCTATGGATGGCACTGGCGATTTGGTCCCACAGATGTCACTTGGACTCAGGTCAGGAGAAAAAGCTGGCCACGGCAAGACTTTGAAATTGTTTTCTTGAAGTCATGCAATTTTTTTTTATCTTGTTTTTCTCCCAATTTGAAATATCCAATTACATTTTTAGGCTCAGCTCACTGCTACCACCCCTGCGTTGACTTGGGAGCGGCAAAGACAAACACACGCTGTCCTCCAAAATGTGTGCTGTCAGTCGACCGCTTCTTTTCACTCTGCAAGCCCGCCATGCAGCCAACCCAGAGCTACAGAGTCGGAAGACAACGCAGCTCTGGGCAGCTTAGAGGCAAGCCCGCAGGCGCCCGGCCAGTCTACAGGGGTCATTGGTGTGCGGCGAGCCGAGGACACCCTGGCCGACCTAAGCCCCGTCCCCCTGGGCGGCACTCGGCCAATTGTGCACCGCCCCCTGGGAACTCCCGTCCACGGTCGGCAGGTGAATAGCCTGGACTCGAACTGGCGTATCCTGCACTCCATGATGTGCCACTCGGGAACTCCCCCGAAGTCATGCATTTGTAATCCTAGCACTGTGTGGTCTTGCATTGTCCTGCTGGAAAATCGACACTTCCGGATTGGCTTGCAGGAATGGAAAAACTGCCTCAAGGACTTTGTCAATGTATCGCTGAGCAGTAAGGTTGTCCTCAATCTACACCAAAGGAGTTCTTGTGTTAAAGGAGATTCCTCCCCACGTCATCACACTTCCACTGCCCCACCAGTTGGCTTAAACAACGCAACAATCAGCATAATGCTCACCACGTCTCCACACACGTTGTCTTCCATCAGGTCTGTGAGGGCAAAACAGCATTCATCGGTGAATAAAACACTCCACCACTCTCTCTGCCGCCACCTCAGATGTTCGCTGGCTCACAGAAGACAGTGACTTTGTCTCTCAGCCTTCAACATGTTACCCCTGAATGGCCTCCGAGCACGCAAATCATTTTCATGCAGATGTCGAGCTATAGTCATTCTGCTAATGTGCGGGTTATTTCTTCCTGGAATTTCTCGTGCTGTAGCCACTGCAGTCTAAAAACGATTACGCAGATGGATCAGTCTGAAGTAACGGTCGTGGGCTGGTGTAGTGACCCTCTGCCTTCCAAAACGTGGCCTGTCCCTCACAGAGCAGGTTTCCTGGTTTCTCTGGACTAATCTGCTCATTGTTGAAGCAGAACATATCATTCTCCGGGCAACTTCTCTCCCAGACAGGCCGCCTTCAAATCATGCCAATAGCAACCAGGCAATCTTCAATACTCAAGTGGGGCATGGTCATATCTTTTGCTGTTCTTGCGTTAATTAAAATCATGTCTTTTCGAATGACTATTTATACAGATTCTTAAATCAACTCATTTCGGCAAATTTATCTCAACTCGAATACCAAACACTGAGCACCTGGCGTTTTAATGAAATCACATGACTTCAGCTCAGTATTTTGTTATCCCAAGGAACAATACTACGCAAACAATCAACAAACCTATCTCTTCACTATTTAAAATGTAAATAACATTATGTATGTGCCCAATGAGCTACTGTTGTGTTTTCATTGTGCATCAGTATATATAAATTACACTTCGTCATGCACACCAGGCAGTCATTTTTCATGTTTAAACAGTTCTACAAGTTAGGCTACACAACTTAATAACATTTTAATTATATATGTCAATGCAAAACATTTCAGCTGTCTAAAAAAAAAAATTCAAAATCTATTATAACCTGCCTGGATAATTATAGAAATTAAAATACATACAAAAATAACACTCAGAGTTTATACAATTTATAAGACACTATACTATTTTTTATATCGATTATTGCTTAAATAATGGATATTGAACAAACCTCGCCCATGCATCCATAGTATGGATTTCCAAGCATGAAGACTGTGGTTTCAGGAGAGAACAACTCATCAATTGTTTTGAAATTGGAGAAACTAGAATCAAATGATACAATATCCTGTTTAAAAGAATAAAAGAAGAAATTATTATTTTTGTACATTACAGAACACATGTAAATGAATAAAAGGTTCCCTATGCTGCTGTCATTATGCTTTCTTCCTTACAGCAGGTGCACTTTTAAACAATAAACTGCACCTACCCTCATCTGAGCTTCCTCTAACTACCTTCTTAAATACATGTCGCATGCAACCTTACACTGCAGGAATGCCCTATACTGTTCTACATCTAGCTCAGGAATTGTAATCCTTCACAATGGCCGATGTCTTATGAGATATTAAAAGACCAAGCACAGATGCCGTGCTGATCTCCAGTAAACAATTCAAATACACACAGTAGTGATTTTAAATCATTTTCTTTAGATGGAACTTTTTTTTTTTTCAAGCTATTACCTTAACAACAGCTTGGTAAACAAAAGGAATAATCTGCTTCGACCACTGCTTCTCCAGGTGAACTTCCCCGTTCTGATTCAACACGTATTTCCGACCTGTCAGCAGCTGGGCAAACAGGAGCACAGCCGTTTCATTTATAACAATTCCTTTTCTTCTGTTATAACTATGGTGGGGAAAAAAAAAATTAAAGAAGGACAGCACAAAAATAAATAATAGTTAGACTGTTTAAATTACCGAAATGACAGTTTTGGAAAGTTGATAGGAGTCTGGTTTCTCATGCATAGACATTTTAATTAAAAAGAACATAGTTTAAAGTCACCTAGAAATATTTCAGTACAAAACCAGCAGGACTGTGGGACAACCTTAAAATGTGCATGTGCAGTGCAGAGGTTGTAATTCACAGATTCTATAAAACTGCTTATACAGTTCATCCCAGTTTACACACAAGAAATGAAACTATTCGATGTGAGAAGCTTGAATTAAGAGGGACTTCACTTACAATTCTGAAATGCCTTGCACTTCTTTTAGCCAAGTGTTCTGTTCTTTGTCACTCAGGTAAGCCATTTTTGTGGGTGGAACTGTTTTCCCTGTATAAAGCTTCTGCTCCCCAAGTGGCTCCTCCAAAAAAAACCTTAAAAAAAAAAAAGTCTCAGTTTAATAGAGCAGGTTGGACACAATGGCCTTTGGTATTTTAGAATGTCTGTACAGTTTTCTGGCAAAACACAGTCAAGCAGCTGATGTCAGAATGCAAATCAGACTTACTTTGTTTCTCCATCAGAGACAGCAACAACCCGAGCTTCCTCCAAATGGGGCCAGTTCACAAACACAGATTTACCAAGGACCAAAGACGCAACATCCTCACACCTCTATAGAAAATAAATACATAAATAAACACTTCAGACTGATTCTGATAGGCATGTGGTACAGTATTTATGGATATCAATTTTACTATTGAAATATATGCCCTGGCTGTGTGTTATGAAAGGTCGATTTTCCAGCAATAGCGGATGGTCTATTTAGTGTATTTCATTCCAGCTGAGGTAGACCAAATTCTGAGGAGGCACTTCCTCTGTTTGCAAAACACACGATGAAGAAAAGGGTTTAGAAGGTAGATCTTTTTAGGGAAAGAGAGAGCTGTATAACGACCTGTGGGGTAAGAACATGTCTGAAACTTGTAAATACATTAATTTGAATTACATTTAACCTAGTTGTTCTAGATGTACAGATAAGGCCAAAAGTTTTGCATCACCCTATAGAAGTAACTAATGTTGCATAAAAGTTGAATGAAACCTACTGAATTATGTTACGTTAACATATTGAATTACATACCGCTTTGTAGTTGTCCACATACTTAACAACAAATTGACAAATTTAAAAAAGTGACATTTTGAAATCTGACATGAAATACTGTACTACTATTATGGCTTCCGGTAGACCTTTGCAATATAATTTGGTAGTGTCTTTGATTACATGATGTTAAATAAAAGATCTAAGTTATTTTTTATAGTTTCTTATTTTTTTTATTAATGTATCAAACCTAACATTCTACCAGATGTTAAACTTCTGGCTATAGTTGTAGGAGATGACCAAGACAAATAATGTTAGAATGATTTCAAAACACAACCCCCCCCCCCCCCCCCGGTACCATTAGCTCCAGAAATACAATAACAAGATTGCTTACTGGCGTCTCTTCATCACTAGGCATGATTTCCAGCATCATACTCTCTCCACGACTGCTCTGCTGGAACACCTGCACACTGTTCTTCTTTTTGTAAAACTGAAAGAAATGATCAAAACAGAAAATAATACATCAGTTTGTGATGGCAAAAGTGATGATTAAAAAAAGTTTTTGCATTCGAAGAAAATCCAAATTCAGATAATCTACCTTGTGTTTGATATGCTTCAGTGTAGGGAAGCCACAGAAATACACGTCACTGTTATGAACTTTAATTCCAACATAGGTAAGGTCTACATGCCAAGCATCCATGGGTATCGTCTTATACCTAAAAGAAAAAAATAAAAATAATATATATATATATATATATATATATATATAAACATATGTTTGAATACATTATTGAAGCAGCACAGAATGCATAATTTAAAACCAAATATTTTATTTCAATTGGAAATGCTATGTCTGCAACAAAAAAAAGCATTACCTTGCATGACATTTCACAAGAGAAGGGAATTTGTCTGGCAGTGGCGAGGGATATAGGAATTCTACGTCCTTATCGTAGCAGTACACAGCACACTCACTGTGCCGATTTCTCTGCTTTTCATCCATGGTCAAAAACTTGCTATTGGGTTCCATAGCGGCCAGTAGGCGTTTCTGTAATGACAAAAAAAGGGTGTACCTGAAGTTAAAATAACTTCACATGCTAAACAAACAAATAGATTTAGAAGTTTATAAATCTGATTGTGGCAACTACTGGCTGAACACGGTCCACATGAACGTGAAACAGCTTAAAACAAGACAACCCATGAGAACACTGAAATCAACTGCTCTTACCTCATCAATAAATGGAATCAAAACCACAGCCTCCCATTCCTGCTGCTTGCCATTCAGATCTGTTTTGAAATCAAGTGGGTAATATTCTAGGATAGGAGAACCTTCTGATATCATTAAGTCCTAAATAAAAAACATAAAACAAAAATAAACACAAATGTACATTTGAATTTTCTTAGATTAGTAAACAATAGTGTATCTATTGTTTTAAGTAAAGAGTATGTTTTATTTCTGCATACCTGATAGCCCTTGGGAAGCAGGTCTTTACTGGCCGCCGGGAGGACTCCAAGCAACTGCTCAAAGGGCAGGAATGGTTTTCCCATATCAAACAGGAGCTTCATCTTGCTAAAATTCCTGATATCTGACAGGTAAGGTGCATAATGATGAGGATAATACCTAGAATGAAAGAAAAACTAAAATAAATGCACAGGATGTATACACCGTGGTCTGAAGAAATACAGTGGCTATTTCACTACTGTTAGCGTTTTTCCATCAGCTGTTCCACCACTCTTTATTTTTAATATTCACTACACAGTAATAAAACTAATTGTCATATTCCTATCACGAATTTGGACCCAGAGTACATATCTTTAAACTATTTTGCACAGACAGGGAATTCTTACCAGCTCCAGGACTGGACTCCATGGTAATAATAGTGCAAAATCCACTGTATGGCAAGGACATAACACTCTGCTTGACCAGCCAGGAACTCACTTGAGAAAACAAACAAAAACAAACAAACAAACAAACAATTAAACAAAACTGCATTTGTGCTTGTATCAGAGTGCCAGTACATCTACACATAAAACCACTGGAAACTGATGATTTTAGCTCAAACTGTAAGCTGCTACGAATTTACTGCATAGTTTAGATCTTTGTACACAAGTCAGAATACCATTATAACTTACTCTGATACTACTTCAACACCCATTTTGGTCATGTAATAGGACCTTTTATATTGTCTGAATTCTGTCTCAAACAGGTCTTCTTCCTCATTGTCATTATCAGGGCAATCTAGTTGATTCAAAAACAAAAGCAGTAATGAAATGGCTTTCAGCAGAAAGATCAGGAAGAAAGCAGACAAACAAAACATTCAGGTCACAGACATCCAACTACCTTTGGTAGGAGCGCCATCAACCTCTTTATTTCCATCCAAAGCAGCTAAACAGAGAGAATCTTCCTGTTTCTCAACAAATAATAAAAAAAAGTAATAATAGCATCAACATACAAACTATATTTGAGACTTTTCAAGCTACTATGGTAAAATTTGCTTAAAACTATTGTTAGTTTGGAATGTCTAACTGTTCTGGGTTCTGAAGCAGTTGCTTCATCACAAGCAACAAGACTATTGCTTCCACCTTCCAGGATTGATTTTCGGTTTAGAAACAGAACGTTTTTAAAAGAGACTTATCTGCATTAAAATGAAGAGTGTCCCTACCTTTTGCTTCTTCCGATTCCGATTTCTTTCTTCTTCTGCTGTAGTACCTGCTGCCTCATTAAGGTATTTATTGCCCACCTTACTCTCGAACCACTTCAGATCTACAAAGACTTCATTGAAGTGTTCACGGTCATACTGTAGGAAAATATCAATAGTCAAGAACCTTAATTTTTAAATAAAAAAAAAAAAATTAAAAAAATATTCTAGAATAGGCAAAAAATTGAAACACTTTATGCTACCTGGATTACCTATGTAGATACAGCTTGTTTGCCCTACTGCTGTAGCTCCATCATCTGATTTCACGGACAAACACAAATCAATAAACAAGGCCAATAAGTTACCTCTGACAGTTTTTCAAGATATTTCTCAAAGTTCACCAGGTTTAAGTTTCCATTGTCATTAATGTAGCCTGATAAAAGTAAAAATAACATCAGTCAATGCAATACACACAAAAACTAAACAAATCATAATATAATACCATGCATTTACCAATGAACATCAAAGTATATGATCGTTGTTGGCAAAGCAGTTAATCATTGTGTTTTTTTACCGTAGCAATAACTACTTACCCTCCAGTTTTGGCAAGATGCTAATGTAGGTTCTGTAGAGCAGTGGCAGTGCATCATGGTTGATATGCAAATGAGGTAGATGAGGTATAAAATCATTGCCCACAAGAAACCCCATTAATATCCAGTCGTCAATTATCCGTTCAAGGTCATACTCAAAAGAAATTTTGCCCTGCAAGAAGAGATAGGTGAAAACAAGGCTTGGTTAGAAGCAAATACAAACACTTGAATTTAATTTTCTGGTTTCTAATTTTTTTTTTGTTATTATTATTTTTTATTTTTACAGAGCACATAATCTCCCTCAAAAGAGATTCTGGTATAAACAATTTTAATAAGAAGATAAAAGAAAGTGTGACCATACAGACCAGTGTGACCAACAGGTAAAAGACCAGTCTGGTCTTATGTATTCTACTGTATAAAGTATTATGGTTACTCCAATTAAAAGGGTAGTGGTGTTTGGTCGGGACATTCCACTGCTGTCAACTAGACATAATTCATAGTTCTTTTATTAATGGCATTTGTTACAGAGGTTAATTATATAATATATGGGTGTATTCTTTTGCCTCTCACAGTGGAGCTCTCCCGCTTTTAGCAGCTTACTCAAAGAATGCTCATAAGCGAGTCATTATGGGATTATGCTGGGCGAAAAGAAACTGGGACGGACTCCTATTGCACAGCAGTTTCAAGCTTTATTAGCCACAGTGAATAGGTAACATGCGTATGTGTATCTTATGAAACCCATAGTAAAACCAGGAATGGATCAAACCGCTATGCAATGGTAGTCTTTTTCCCCCATCCCTGAGAATGTTTGAATCCAGCATGATGGCAACTGACATCACACTGAATTGAAGACCTCTCCTCTTCTGCTTTATCAAGCTACCACTCTTCCAGAATAGTCAAAAGAACACTCTTTACATATATATATACATATATATATATATATATATATATATTATATATATATATATATATATATATACACATACATATATATATATATACACATACATATATATATATATATATATATATATATATATATATATATATATTATATTCTTGCTCAGAAGTTATTTTGCACTTACTCGCACAGCTGAAAATTCATAGTCAATATATTCTCTCATTAGTGACAAGTGCAATAAGTGAAATGTCGTTTCTTCGGGTGCTGTAATTCTTTAATAAAACAAAATGAAAGAAAGTTGATGTTAAATGCATGAATAATAAATGCATGTGAATTGAAGAAGTAACTCAAGTATGCAACACAGCTAAATCAGTAATCTCTTTGTAACGGTCTAGTTCAGGGGTCTCCAACCCCGGTCCTGGAGAGCTACTGTGGCTGCTGGTTTTTGTTTCAACCCATCTCTCAGTTACTTAATTGAACCAATATTGTCTTAATTAGTCAAGATTAACAGGTGTTCCAGATCTTTAGCCACTGATGGTGTAAAGACACCATATCAAACCTGCTGGATAGGGGCTCTCCAGGACCAGAGTTGGACACCCCTGGTCTAGTTAATAGATTTATAAAAATATTTTAGCCATGGTATTTACATACTAGTATTATTCTATTTTGCATTCAATCATTTATAGTTTTGCATTTGAATAATCTAAGCCTTTTTGATGGGTGTGGAGAAAAGCCCAAATGCTTGTTCTTTAATCGCTTCAATACATGGGTACATGGGTTGTCAGCACCCAAGTTCTCAAACCAATAATTTATTAATTTTACAATCAGTCTGCACAGTACCAAATCCATGTTTACTACTAAGATTGGGGGAAGAAAAAAAAAAAAAGTACCTTTTCTGTGATTTTTTTCCCCCAAATCGAACTTCCTCTCTTAGAAGAGAGAAGTGTGGCTCATGGCTTGTCAATCCAAGCATAATCTGTACAAAGAAAAAATATGAATACATAAGGATAATGCCACTTTCAGTATACAATGTTTGAATACAATTTTATTAAAACTGAATTTAATTGGGGAAGGAGGGGAAATTACTTAAATATCCCCTCTATAATGGGAGAGAGCAGTGGTTGAGCTTGTAAAATGAGTGAAAACTTCAAAAAGGGAGAACGTCACAATAACAATTATAAAAAATTATTTAATAATGATATTATCGAGATGTCTATCCAATAATATGGGTTAATGTCATTACCGCCCAACCCCATTATACAGGTTTTACATATTAAGTGAAAATAGAGAAGTAACACATACCAGATCAGCATCCAACCCATAAAGGCAGTGTCTGGTATTGGGGTCATGATCAGGATTTGCTTTTTCTGATCTAATGAACTCCATGATTTTGTGTTCTCCTTCACCTGGAGTCTTAAACAAAACCAAACAAACAAACAAATGTATTACAATCAATAGCAGCATTAGTAGTTTCTCTGAGAATATGCTGCTACTTTTTAACATGACGCAAAACACACATTATTAACATCTTTATTAGTTTTGAAAAGTACATACCTCATGACCTGACAGGTAAACATGCACCCCCTGCCATGATTTGTCTGTAGAAATCTTGCTGTTTACAAAATACTTTAATTGCTCTTGTAGCCTGGCCATGAACCCAGTCCCTGAATTGAAAAAAAAAAGTTAAGCAAATTATTGGGTGTCTGGATGACCTCAACACTGGGCTAAAAATAAAGGCAATATGACAGTAGACAACAGCATATAGACTGTGTATTCTACACTGACTCTCTTCCTCACAGTCAAATACACCTGCAAAAGAGTATTTACAGTCAATGCCCATTATTAAGTTGGTTAATAGCGATACCCCCCCCACCCGCAATAAGCAATAAATGCCTCAGTTAGGTTTTCCAGCAACTCATCCCTACCTGGGGTAATGCAGTTAGAGTCAAATCTGGCCTCTGTAGGAAGAGTCTCCCCCTTTTCTAAGGCCTTCTTGATTTTGTCTTCTGCTTCTTTTGCTGACCTTAAAAATAATAAATAAATACAGCAAGTCAGCATTTTTATTAATAAAACAATAAGGACAATAAAGTATACCTAAAGCATGCTACTCCTATAGTGGTATATTATTTGATAAACTGACAACTTATGGCATTTCATTTCTTGCAAATGATGCCATCAGTATTGGTATGCTCTTGAACGGTAAGTAGGTGTTTGATATGGGTCACTAATCAACAGGGGAATTGTATCCAAACAAACATATGCAGTGTTTGCAGGATAACTCTCACATACAAACAGACTGCTGCTGGCTTTCTGTTTGCCATGCTCAGCACGGCTGAATAGATAAAAATGACACAAATGTAGATTATATGTGTATTACCTGAAGCGTCTCCCACGCTGCTGGTTCATTTTTGCTCTTGGGGCTACACCATCAACAGCCATAAAGAAAACCTTCATGGGCTTAATGATGCGGAAGAGCACTTCCAAATAGTGGAAAATATCTGCAAATATTTTCTCTTCCGAGATTCGAAAATGCACATCTTCGTCATTAGGATGAGAGCACTGATGGATTATACCATTCATATCCAAATATAGGTTATCAAACTCTGGAATCTGAGGAATTAAAAAAAAAAAAAGTTACAATATAAGTAAGTGACTGATCCATAGTATACTACAGTAATATGGAAATGAATAAGGAGAATACTGCATCAGTCAGACCCACCCTCAAATAAATGAGGGTCAAGTCATATGACATTTCAAAATACGCTTAGCAGAATGAGACTTTCATTGTTGTTGCACATCTGGTGAAACGTTTCCTTTACGCCATCTAAAGAGGCAATAGAAGTGTTTTTAAAAATGATAAAATGTTCACCACTGTGCCATTGTTTAAACAGTCATTGTGAAACCGAGGTGGAGCAATGTAATGGCAGTAAAAGTGATCTGTAGGAGCAGGGAGGGTGTGCGAGTCCAGTTTAATGTATTAGTTCACTTGATAGCACAACCGAGTCACATAAAGGAACAGAATATAAACTTGCTTTTAAAATAGTTTAAATCAGAAGAGAAAAATTTGAATGTTAACCTAACTGCTTCATAAAAAATAAAAATAAAAATTGACCCTGCTTGTGTTGTAACTCAACGATAGTCTTGCATACACCTGACTATGTATTGCATACTTTTATTACCACGTTAACTGTTACTCTTGTAGCCATTATACCGTGTAAAATTTCTTAAGAAAATGATAATTAAAAAATAAAGTTAATTGTATACATTTTTTTACAATAATAAATAGGTGTGTAAATTACACGACGAATGTACAACGCTGGTTTAGCTGTCTCAAATTGAGAAACACAACACAGCGGGTGTCCACAGTGGGACTGCCTGCCCCACTTAAAAAAGAATAGAACTGGCGAGTAATAATACTAATATTAAAAAGCGAACTTTTTTTTAAATAGCAATGAATTGTAAATAACTTCCGGTATACATTCTTTTAACGTGCGGCAACACTCAACTTTTTTAATTTTTTAAATTTTACGATACAGACAACATGAAAAAGCAATTACTACTGACAACATAACTATTCATGATACGACAAAGAAAAGTTAACACAGTTTTGGTGATTATTATTATTATTATTATTTATTATTATTATTATTTTGTAAAAACTGAAGGCCTGTAATTCTTCTCCTACCTGATGTTCCTTAACAACTTCACTTAAGCAAGGATATCGTTCCGAAATCCACCGGTAAAATTTCGGTACCCCCATCTTTAGCAGCAATTCTTCTTACGTGCCAATAAAAACAAAAACCTTTTTTGAAAAGTAAACTATCAAGTTTCAATTAAAGTCGATATAGTACAGAGGCCAGTTTCTTTTTTTCTTTATGTGTGTTAGCAGGAAGGTCCGCTCGGTAAATTTGACTTCACTGTGACGTAACACAGACACTGCTTTCCTTTAATTATTACACCAATAAAATACATCCACCGTATTTTCATCGACCAGTTGAAATTAATCTCTCCTCACATCTAAGAATATAGACGAACTTAAAACAATTTTTGGATTTTAAATATCAATTTGTTTCGTTATGTTCGCGTGTAACAGAGATAATGTCTCTGAATGCTTTCGAGTTATAGAAATAGGGTTCCTATACTGGCTGGCAGATAAGTAAGAGGCTCACGCCAATGTTTTATCAAGATGTTCTCCTTTATTACACTTAGATATGCAATGAACTACACAGTGAAAAAGATTTCACGGGTAAACAGTGATTTTAAATATAAAATTGTAGATCAGTGTTATTTTGTTTTCTTTAGATTTCTATTGATCTTGCAGTATACTGCACATCCGGTAGAAGATTGGTACATAGCATATTTCACATTTCTATATTGTTTATATTATAGAAATGTATTATAAAATGTATAATATAAAGTAGAAAGAGCAGCAGTTCCGTTGACAATGGTTTAAAAAAGACCGCAGCTGAAACTTGTGCATATGGTTGTTTATTTGTCTTTTTACACAAATAACGCAAACATTGAACACTTTGTAATCATTATCCCCTCAGAAATCTGTATCCCTGGCGCACTGCGCATGTGTAAAACGAGATCTTACCAGGGGCACGGCTGAGTCTGAGGTAAAATACGAGTGCTGTGTGTGCGGAGCAGTTGTGGACTGCATTTTGTTATTTAACGTTTTTGACAGGACGGTATAATTTCTTTGTGATGTGTATAGTTAGCTGTGGTCTGTTTTCATTAAAAACGTATTTGACGTGTTCTTTAATACACAACTTATCACACTGTTCTTACTTGAGCAACCTGTTGAGTTTTGTCTTGGTTAAATAAAAACTATTTTTTTTTGATAATACAAGCCTACATAATATTACTCGCAGCTAAAACAAGACTTATCACTAGTCTAACGAATTAATACTTAGTGTGTTAACTATGCAACCGACCTGTTATATAAACGCTTGTGCTGATTTCAAAGTAGCCTGTTTTTTAAGATATATTTTGGATTTCAAAACGTTAAAGTAAATGATCACGAAAGTTTTCTAATGAGTATGTGAGAATGAATTTAATGTTGTGGCACTGTGCCTCGTGCATACACACACACACACACACACACACACAAACACAGGCTACTTTTAAATCAGCACAACCATTTATTTAACAGGTCGGTTGCATAGTTAACACACTAAGCATTAATTTGTTAGACTAATGATAAGTATATTGTTTTAGCTGTGAGTAATATCATGTAAGTTTGTATTACCAAGGAAAAAAATAGGAAGCCACTAAATTAAATTGAACAAAATTAAGTTGTTCTTAATATTTAACACAATAAAAGTAAATGGAAAGTAAGAATAATACAACAGCATTAATGATACTATCTACACCATTTTGAAAAAAATGCTTTACTATTTAATACAAACATATATTCACATTGCCGTAGAAGTGAACACATATGTTGTGTATTAAAACAAACAATGACATTATATAAACATTGGCATATTTCTGTGGCAAAAAAAATAATAGGAAAATAGGAAAAATAAACAACTGATAACCGATAACACTGCAACCAAGTCCTTAACTAACTGCCCTCAAAAGGATTTTTGTTAATACATTTTGTTAAAAAGGCACATTCAATTGACCTAAACAGCAGTGTTATATATCCATTTTGTTATCAAATAAAAGAACAAACTTACAATCAATAAGAATGAAAGAACAAGCCACTTGAAAGGAAAATGTATCCATACATTTATTTTGCAGTGTTGCCTTCTACCAGTAATCTATACTGTCTCTGGCAGTATAAATCGATATACTCTGGGCTGTCTAAAAGGAAAATTGTGTTCAAGTTTTTTAAAAGGTTTTTTTTTTTAAGGCGGCAAGGGATGCAGTCGTGTGAAAAAAAAAGTGTTAGTCAAAGGTATTTAGATCAAGATCATTAAAACATGAATAGTTTGCTTCATTTTTTCCAATGCTGAGCTCGGTTCTGTAACTGCACAGTTACAAGTATGGGGCCCAGCCTATGTACATCTGGCACAGCAAATTCTCATCTGTTGCTTCATGGATGAGGTAATGAACATGTCCTTCTATAGAAAGGGGCAAACCCTTTATCTTGTTCCGGTTCTTAATCACACCTTGCAGCCTCTGTTCAATATCGAGTACATGGGTCTTTGCCTGAAGAGAATTAAGAGAAGATAGATCAAGTACTTACACTTCAGCTGTTTTTCAGAGACACTTTAAATCATGTTGAAAATACAGATTGAATACAGAACTTAAGGTTTTTAGTCCTCCCTGAGCTTTATTTCTTGGTCTAAAGTCACACATAGGACCAAATCTATGTTAAAATAAAATATATATTTAAAATTATAAAAATACATTATACTAACATGTTTTTAATATAAATAAAATGAGAATGACTGGGATTGGGTCATTTATTGTCCAAGAGACCCCCTTGCTCACTTGCAATCTTGAATAGATAACTGTCCCAGGTCCAAACATATGCAAATAATTCTGATGAGCGATCCCACCCATAACTGCAGTGGTATCCCAAATATTATTCAATTAACATTTGTTTTTCATTTATTAACACATTTCATTTATTAATATTTACCAATCGTGAAAAAGAACCATATATTTCTGTGTAAAGTACCTTTTCGTTGACCACTTCTCCAGATTCATTAACTTGTGATTTTGAATTTCCTTTGACAGGTTTACTCCATTCCACCAGGGGGTCGTGTAGAAATGTCTTCAAGACACTAGGAAACAAATCGCCATCCTTAAAATCAATTCAATACTTTGGGTTGTTATGAAACATAACATCTCTAGCAATGCACATCTTTTTAGTTTGTAAAAGTATGTACAATACTGGGAGAGCTCTTTTGAATGGTTTCAGTGGAAATAGAAATGATGTCCCATTTATCTGCAGTTACATGCACAAAATATATTCCTGTTTACTAGGATGTCTGCAAAGACAGAAAGTACCAGACATAATAACTTTCCATAATAACTTTGCAGAAAAGTTATTACTAAATCCTTTTCTTACACAAAACACACTTTTGATTGTAATATGGCGAATATCCCTTTCTAGTAAAGCACCCACATTCACTTCTTTCCCAGAACAACAAACAACATGCAGACTCTACACATAGCAACCTCTGCTGTGCAGGACATCTGATAGCCTGCATAAAGGATACTGTAGAACCAGACCAGTACACACATGCACTAATGGCTATTCCCTTGCATCAATTGTCACAATTTTATCATCTTCAAATGAAAGAGTAAATAATTAAAATAATCAGCGTGGTATTACCTCATTAAAGGCTCTCTCTGGTCCCGCATTAACCTCATGGTTACTTCACAAGCTTGGCGGAACAGCCCCTCAGTTCCCATTGGACCCATGGCATGAACCATGTTATGGGTCAGGCGGAATGGAACCACTTCAGGAACTTCAAAAGTTTCACCCTAATACCAAATAAAAAACATCTGCATTTGAGAATATATTAGATAACGTTTACTTTTGGTCAGCAATATTTAAAATTACATCATCTTAAACAAACTCAATCATTCTGGAGGTACAATTATACAGAACTATACACCAGTGTTATATTGATGAGCCAAAGTCTTTGACATTGTTTTGCCAGGTGCAGTTTACATGGTTTCAAATCAAGGTCAGTTTTCCAGGTGGAACATCACCCACTCACTTTATTGAACAGACAGCTAAAGTCCACGTGTACACACTCTCCTGTGAGAGAGTCAAACAAGATGTTTTCTCCATGGCGATCACCAAGTCCCAGGATGTAACCAACCATGGATATCACTGCTGTGGAACGACAATAAGCTGACCTACTGCTATACCTACAGAGAAAGTAAAAACAAAAAAGTGTTTAAAATGTATTCTGTAACCCCTTGACAAAATAATGGCACTTTTTTGTGCAGTAGCCATTATTATTATTATTATTTATTTCTTAGCAGATGCCCTTATCCAGGGCGACTTACAATTGTTACAAGATATCACATTATACATTATTTCACATTATACAGATATCACATTATTTATATTTTTTATACAATTACCCATTTATACAGTTGGGTTTTTACTGGAGCAATCTAAGTACACTGCTCAAGGGTACAGCAGCAGTGTCCCCCATCCTGGGATTGAACCCCCGTCCCTCCGGTCAAGAGTCCAGAGCCCTAACCACTACTCCACACTGCTGCACATTACCTTTTCCTCAGTGTTTCCACATATTTTTGTAATTGATTTTCTTGTTTTGAAACAGAAAGCACATAATGTGAACTACAGTATTTACTGGTACATGTCAAACTTCCAGAGAATATTTCAGTTGCTAAATGATGAAGGTAACTAACCAGGAAGTAGGATCTGGAAATGTTCTTAGGAACCACTCATGGAAGACTGGAGGGTGTCGTGGGAGAAGAATTTCTTTGTACATTGTTAATTTCTCCTGAAATGGGGTCGACTTCCCCGTAATGAACTGTCGCAACTCCTTTGCTGTCATGCATATACCTGCAATGAAAAAAAGCAGCTGATATACAAACTGAAGTCATTGTGCCTACACACCATGTTCAGGCATGTATAACAGTAATGTATACATTATATCTCTGGGGTGAGTTGGAGATCACAGTGATGTTTATTGAATCATTGAAATCATATTAAATATTTGATAAAAAGAGAAGAGGAGCTAGCTATAATGACACAATGGAGGTCCAGTATTTTATCAGAAAGAATAACTGTAAAATGACTTTTCCAATGTCCTGAGATGTAGCAGCATGGCTCAGAAGGATCAGCATCATACAGAGTATTCAAATACTGGATATCCAAATAAAAAAAAAAGTCTGGATCGATCAGTTTGAAGCAAGAAATTATATATATATTATATATATATATATATATATATATATATATATATATATATACACACACACACACACACACACACACAGAATTACTAAAGATTTAGTCGAAGCAGATCCCTCCATACCTTTCTCCTTGTATAATTTGTTTAGAATGTTTCTCAAACCAGCTGTGTTGTTCACCCATTCAATGATCCCACACTCCTCATTCAGGGGGATAACTGAGTAGGTTCGGATGTGCAGCTCTCTCCTGCGAGACTCGGCATCCTTACGCAGGCACTGTGGACAAGGAGCCATTGTATAATGCTTGTAAATGGAAACCCTTTGGTTCTGCAGCAGCCTGTTACATACTGTGGATTACATGATTCAAGGACAATGGATCTGAAGCACAGGATGTGTTAAGCAACCAAGAACAGCGGTAACTTTTAATTTGAAATATTATCTGCACATACTGTACAGAGTTAAGTGTCTCATCAGTATATGTAAAGCAAACAAACAACATTGCTGAACAAACTGAAGGTTATACCTGTTGTTTTTTTTTGTTTTATCCATAGCTGTTTTAACACTAAGCAACTTTCCAAAAAAAATAATGAAATCGTTTCAGTGCATTATACTGAAAAATAAATAAGGATATACAACTATGTGAATATAAACCATCAATACAAAAAAGTCAACCAGTTCGTTTTTCCTGTGAACTTGTTTAAATGGTACCTTGTTAATGAGGGAGTTGAACTCCATGAGTCGGCAGTCCTTCCTCAGGTCATCTTTAGGTTTGCACATCATTGTGTAGAACTTCCCATCGGATCCTCTTAAGGAAACCTTCTTTGGTTTCTGAAGAGAGGCCAGGACCTCGATCTTAAAACAAACAAAAAAAAAAAACAACATATTTTGAAAGTACTTTATCTTTGTGTCACAGATTATGTGTGATTTTTACAAGTTAATGTGGTGTAATGCATCGTATTGTACCAGCCACCCTCAGATGCTAGTACTGTGATAAGTCACTTACTGTATCATCAAAGCCTGCAATATAAGCCCAGTGCCCCGGGAATGGCAAGTGGTTGGCGTGGGCCCCAGCTGTTGATGGAAGCGTTGGCGTCATTACGGACTGTAATGGAATCAGAATTTGACTGAATGTAGGCTCCTCTACAAGTTTCTTCAGCAGTTTGAAATGAATGCTCATGCTGAAGGTTGGACTATCCACCTAAAATGCCAAGAGCAGAAGCATTTGATTATTCTGGGAGTTTTATCCACATGTCAAAAAAGCCAGTAATATAGGTAAAGCATAAAATAAATACTAAATTGTTACCCGTTTGTTGCAGAGCTCCAGTAGTTTGTCTGTGAGCCGATTGGCATCTCCAATAAACTTCCCTAAGGAGTCCTTCAAGTTAATCGCCTTTCTCAGGATTTCTTTGCATCTGTTGACACGCGTTGGGTAAGAGGACTGCAGCAGAAAAAAAAAAAAATTACATTTATCGCAATATAAATTAAGTCGACGTGACAAAGGAAAATCTTTTAAAACACTGTTTAATAAACCTTGAGATTTATGAAGGTACAGTATAACATTATTATTTTAATGTCATTTCACCTTGCATACTGCGGTCATCATCCACATAGCTTGCTGTGGGTAGGCGAGAAACACTTTGGCAATGATCTCTGTTAGCACTGTGAAGACCTCATCGTGGGAGTGACAGATGCGAGAAATTAGCTGGGAGAAAGCCGTCAGAAACTGGTAAGGTGCCAGGTGGTTGGTATGCTCAGTAATCGCTCGGTTTATCTTCGCAAGATCTGATCGCATTTGTAGGCGATCTGCACGACCAGCTGATAAGAAAAAAAAGTTTTGTAACAAGTAGCATGCATACATTTCCACTAAGGATTTACGTAACACATTACAGGTACCAGAAACATAAAACATTGACTTAACCTGGCATTACTAGACATACAGAAAGAGATTTTCTAAGACAAATGGTTTTGGAGAAAGACAACACCCACAGAGACAACACAGCACAAGGGTTCAAATATATTGGACGTTTGTGCTTCAGTACCAAGAAAATAGAAAAATAGAGCCCCATCTAAGTAACAGTTCAATTCTCCATCCATTAATGAAAAATGATGATCTTACCCTTTTCCCACTCGTACACTTTTGCACCGAAGTCGAGCCATAGGGATAGCATTCTTGGCATTGACTGGTAGATGTACTGATTTCCAAACTGTAAAGACCTTTCATCATTGTATATTGGGAGTAGAAAAATAGTACTGTATTATATAACACTCATTAATGATCTCTCTCTCTCTATATATACACACACGCACACAAATAATAAAACTTACTATATCAAAAAAATAACCATTCCTAGTAGGTTCTGAATGGTTTTATTCATTTACACTACCATGAAGAATTCTGCTGTTACCTTTCCTTTAAGGCAATCAATACACCTCCTTTAGTCTAAAGATACTATATTCTAGGGGTGTGTGTAAAACAGAAAAATGTACATTCACGATAATGAAATTAAAACAGTTTGATGCTCTTGTGCTCAAAAGTAATGAAAAAAACCTATATCAAAACACTATTCCATTACTGCCATTAATTGTTAGATGAAAAATGCTACTTACTTGCCAAAAAAAAGGACTATGTAACGAATTAGATCTCCTTGCTTCTCCATTTTGTTTTCTGTTACCATGGGCATCAATTTATCATAGTATTTGGCCAAATAAAAGTTACCATCCTCCCATTCTGGAAGTAGGTTTGTAACATCCTGAAACAGAAAAACAACTGTAATCGGAATGTGACCAATTTAGTTATTTTAGAATTGGGAAAAGATTTGTTGACTATGACACAAAGCCTATAGATTTATTATTATTTTTTTTTTTTTAAATGCTGCAGTTATTCTTAGTAAAGTTTTTTTTGCTGCTTCTCTTCCACAGTTTCATAGCTAATCAAAAATATTATAGATTACATTTACCTTATACGCTTTCATGACTGCATTGCTTTCAAAGTTAGCAGTTTCTTCCATAAAACGCCCTACGAGAAGCATTGCTCTGCCCTTGATCTGTACGCTTTTTGGATCAGTGGGCACTTCATTTTCAGGGAAACACTGCTGTACTCCTTTCTGTAGCATGATCAGTGCTTGGTGCACATCACCCTAATAGAAAAAAAAAAGATCTGCATTAAAGAATGAATATGTTCTCTCACTACAGCGTACCCGTTCAAAAGTCCACATCATATGTCTACGGCAATCAAGGGGTTTCAGTTAATGGAATATAGTACTCTTTTGCATATGGATAAGAGGGTTTAGTGCACTAGATACATATTGGTTTTTGGGGGGAGAAAGGGCAGGTCAGGTTTGTAAAGTTGCATAATATATTATCAGTATAATGCGCTACAGCGCACAGTATATTTTGGTCAGTAGGTGGCGCTGCAATACTGCAGCAGGCAGAAAATCTGAAGCTCAATAGAAGGGGTTCACAAAAACAAGTTTTCTAGTTTACACATGCAATGCTAAAAAGAAAACAATATACATTACTTGTCACATAAAACAACTTGTAGTAGTATTGAAGAAGTATTGCATTTGAATTTGTATGGGTACTGACCTTGGACCAAAGCCACTTTGCCTTTTCTACATAGAGTTCAGACAAGCTGGAGTTTCCAGCGTTGAGCAGAGCGTTGTATGCTGTCTGGTGATGACCTGCTTTTCTGGCAACTCTGGCACTTTGCAGCCAGCATTCTCCAACCAGTTCACCATAATTTGGCCTGCAAAAAAAAAAAAACTGAAATCAGGTAGTTTTACATACAATCAGGTAGTTATCTGTGCATTACTTACATTATCCACCTCTAAAATAGTTAAACAATGGAAATCTCTGTAGCTCCACCACCCAAATAGTTTCACAACTCTGATCTTTGAATAATAACCTGAAGTAATTTACTGTAGGACAGTTGGTAGAAATACAAGTTAGGAGACAGGTTTGGGTATGGAATCTTGAACTGGACCGAGAAAACATCCAAGTACATGTCTCCACCTTGACAATAAAGAATTGCTAGGGAATACACTAGGCATCTGTCTTTAAATCAAATGATGAAGTACACAACCTTTTACTGAGACTCAGCAATCCCCTGCGGAGTGCAATGATGGGCTCTTTGGCACGGAAGGAATTCTGTGTCATTTCCAGTCGAGCCTGCCAGTTGAGAGTCTGTTCCTTCTCCTTTGTGCCATCTTTCCGCCACTGATTTTGCAGATCCTTGAAAGTATGCTCCAGCTCACATAGCACATGTAATCTGATAACAAAATAGTTTAATTCTACACACTCAATTAAAGCAGGGATAAAACTCTAGAATCTTTGTCGAGGGCAGTAGCCAACTTGACTTTGTTTTAGTTAGACCTCAAAAAGTATGATTAATTCAAGAGTTTGCAGTTATCCATAACTATTAATATTAAAAAAAAAGTGTAAGGTACTTCATGCAGCAATAAAAATGTCCATTACGGGCTCCCGAGTGGCGCATCCAGTAAAAGCACTCGCTAGAGTGCAGGATGCGCTCTATAGCCTGGACGTCGCGAGTTCGAGTCCAGGCTATTCCACAGCCGACCGTGGACGGGAGCTCCCAGGGGGCGGCGCTCAATTGGCTGAGCGTCGCCCGGGGGGAGGGAGGGTTAGGTCAGCCAAGGTGTCCTCGGCTCACCGCGCACCAGCGACCCCTGTAGTCTGGCCGGGCGCCTGCGGGCTTGCCTGTAAGCTGCCCAGAGCTGCGTTGTCCTCCGACGCTGTAGCTCTGAGGCGGCTGCACGATGAGTTCGCAGTGTGTAAAGAAGCGGGTGGCTGACGGCACACGCTTCGGAGGACAGCGTGTGTTCATCTTCGCCCCTCCCGAGTCAGCACAGGGGTGGTAGCGGTGAGCTGAGCCTAAAAAATAATTGGGCATTTCAAATTGGGGAGAAAATAATAAAAACTAAAATTGGCAACGACTAAATAAAAATAAATAAATAAATAAAAAAATTCCAATTATAAATACCATACGAATACGGGAGACACTGAAATTGAAGAAGGAATCTATGAAAAAGACCTAGGAGTTTATGTTGACTCAGAAATGTCTTCATCTAGACATGTGGGGAAGCTATAAAAAAGGCCAAAAAATGCTTGGATATATAGTAAAAAGTGTTGAATTTAAATCAAGGGAAGTAATGTTAAAACTTTACAATGCATTAGTAAGACCTCATCTAGAATATTGTGTTCAGTTCTGGTCACCTTGCTACAAAAAGGATATTGCTGCTCTAGAAAGAGTGCAAAGAAGAGCAACCAGAATTATTGCTGGTTTAAAAGGCATGTCATATGCAGACTAAAAGAACTGAATCTATTCAGTCTTGAACAAAGAAGACTACGCGGCGATCTGATTCAAGCATTCAAAATTCTATAAGGCATTGACAATGTCGACCCAGGGGACTTTTTCAACCTTAAAAAAGAAACAAGGTCACAAATGGAGATTAGATAAAGGGGCAAAACAGAAAATAGGAGGCACTTTTTTACACAGAGAATTGTGGGAGTCTGGAACCAACTCCCCAGTAATGTCGTTGAAGCCAACACCCTGGGATCCTTCAAGAAGCTGCCTGATGAGATTCTGGGATCAATAAGCTACTAACAATCAAACGAGCAAGATGGGCCAAATAGCCTCCTCTCGTTTGTAACCTTTCTTATGTTCTTATTAAAATGCTAAATGAACCATGAACAGTGACAGTACCTGACAATGTATTCATATCCTCTCTGATATGAACCCCATTCAAAGCTAGCAGCAGACAATGGCACAACCTGTTCGGCCCGGACTACTTTGAGCTTTTCATAAAATGTTTCAGCATCCTTCTGTTTGGCTGCAAGTAGCAGCTGACCAAGTCTCACGCTCCATTTACTGGATTTTTGATCTATAGTGAAAAAGAAAAAAGAAAAAAAAAAAGTTGAGAACACAACAGTGGTCAACGATTTTGATTTTGCTTTTTTGCTTTGGACTAATATAAAAAAATGGCACGGCTGGTGGTTTTGGAGTATAGAGGACTTGAACATTGCTGTTTGAGATTGGTTGATTCGGAATAAGAGATTTACTTTTCATATGTTAGAGTGAGAACCAACATTTGAGTAAAAGGTACTATGTATTGATAAATGTACCTTATATATTTGTAATATCCTTACCTGAAGCTAGATATTCCCCTACTAAGTCCCATTGTGATAATTTCCACGCTGCTTCAACTCTGTATGTGTTCAGTTCAGATTTCCACTGTGGCCTAAAATTAAATATTAAAATACTTCAATGTTAACAGAGAGTCCTTTGTTTTTAATTTAGGCAACACCTCTGATGCTAAAGCGAACAATGAAAAACATGGATCAGAAAGGTTCAAATTTATCATGGTGTAACACAATTTAAAAAAATAATTATAACATGGCATCTGATAAAATGTTACATACCTATTAGCAAGCACGCCATTGACCTGAGTAATTACTGTGGAAAGCTGACCAAGTCCAAGCATTGACTTCATCACACCATGATAATGAAGTATCTAGAAAAAACAAGCAAACTAAAACACAATTCTGATAAACTCACGTGTGCTATATCCATACCATGTTTCAGGACGATTGTTTGAGCTGCATTTAATTTTTAAAGTGTAGCATACCTACACTTTAAATATTAAATGCTGTCCCAGTAATCAGCACGAGTGTTTACCTCGTCTGACTCCAGCTGAATGGCTCTGTCGTAACACGCAGTGGCGTCTCTCAGCAAGCCTATGCTCTCGTGTTCCAGTATCTGCTCTCTCAGGGAGGGTTCTTCTTTTCGAATGGCGTTCACTCCGGTTACGCCATCAGGCTCGTGCATAGCAGCATAGAGCGACTGTATAAACACAGAAAAAGAATGTTGGTTTATGAAAAAAAAAAAATTATAGGTGGCTAAAATTCTTCTTGATTCTCAGCAAACAAAAAAGGGTCAGTCTTATAAATCTGTGGCATAAAAAAAGGAAACCGCTGTTTATGAATTGGTTAGCCTCTTTTTGTAAATGCAAAAATGTTGTGGTCAGATGAGGTCTACACAATTTGTATTACAGTACCTGCAGAAAGCTAAGGTGGTCCTGAATGTTTTGCTTTTTTTCAAAAAAGAACGACTCAAAGTGCATCACTGCCCGAGTGTAGGCTTTGGAACGGAAAGAGGCCCTGGCCAGGGTGTCCTGGGGAATGAGGTCTAGGAAGCGTTTCACGCTCTGATACTCGCTCAGCTTCGTACTTGTCACTGAAGGAGGGAAAACAACAGATGTTCCTATGAAAAGGTAGTGATCTTTTTTTCTTATTTTGTGCAAAATGTTAATGCAGAAATAAACAATATTACATTTTATACTAAAATATAACTTCTTGGTGTCTGTTTAATACATTAATCTATATTTTACCTTCCGTCCTCTCACCGTTTGGATTTCCTCTGTCTCGGCTTGACTGTCCTGCACTCTTCTCCATGTTCAGAGCCTGGAACGTGTGCCTTGCCCACTGTGTAAGGTGATCAAGCATGGAGAACACGGTCTGTGTGCTGAGCTGGCTGAGATCTGAAGCAATCTCGTGCAGTCTCGTAATCCGAGGATCTTCTTCGGTCAATACAGCCATTATTTCAGCGTAAACCTAAAAGAAAAATATATATATATTACTGACTGTCTTACTTATTTTAATGCGATGCACTGAATTTAGTGCTACAACTCAATTCAACAACAACAACAACATTAGAAATAAGCTGAAGTTATTTTGAAGTTTTAACAAGCTACTGCAAAATAATTTGGTATTTAGAAATTAGATGTTACCTTTTAATTTGATTTTACTAACCATTCTAAGTCATACAATTCTCTTCAAAGAACAATCAAATAATTACTCATATTCCACCTTGCACATTGCAGTGAACACAATAGTGGGGAGCCTCTGCCAGCTTGCTGTGTAACTGTTCTTACCTCTTGCTGATATTCCTGGGTACATCCTAGCAGAACATAGACCAAGATGTGTGGCAGTAGGTATATGGTAACTTTGTAGTCATGTTTCATTATGAAACTGCAGCAGTTAAAAACCTTGCTCGCTAGCTCATCCCTGACCTAGGACATAAAAGAATATTAAAAAAAAATTAATTTAAATTATTTGCAGTGTGAATGCTCAACCCTTCAAAGCACTTTTGTAATGGAGCAAAAGAAACCAACACTTTTGGCTGCACTGTTAAGAATCTTACTCACATTTGTGACTAGATAGCCTGCCCACGTTGCCGACCATTCTGCAAAGTTGCTTCCCAGGGAACTTAGGTAGATTGGCTTCTTTATTTTGGACCAGTTTAATGCCTTTTGAGTACTTTTATACCTGTAATTCAGATTCATTTTATTTTCAATTAATCTTCAATATTTGCCAATCCCAATAGCGTCCTAAACTGAAAACACTGCAATGTGTGTTACACACCGGCTGTTCAGATGGGGCTCCAGGATTTCTTGCACATGCTCAGGGAAACGTCTCCACAGCCTCCGCCCTGGGCAGTCACTTCTTCCTTCTCGGCACTCAAACATTGCAAGGAGCTCCTGGAACAATATTTGTAAAGTGGTTGCATAGAAAAAGTAGTTGTTTAAAACTAAGAAAAACAGGATCTAGATGTTTCACTCATTCCAATATCAATAAAAAAGGCTTTTTTACATTAACGCTTTACAGCAGTAATCAAAGCATGCATGATTATCACAAAAGTTGAAGTTATGAATGTCGTGTTGGTTACTGATGGGCTGGTGACTAAATGGTCACTTTCATACTGATACCTGCATAGCATAGGCGGCAGAGTCCTGTGCACGGACATCATCTGCATAGGCAAGGAAGGCTCTTGTCAGCTCTGTAAGCAGTTCATAGGCAAAACTGCTGTCTTCTACGCCACTCTAACAATAAACATGAATTATTTTTACAAAATGTCTAGTTTAAACAAATTGGTTTGGACACATTACAGTTTTTTTTTTTCAATTCTTCATTTAAAAGAAGCGGTCTCTACCGGATTTATTTTGTATGTTTTTCTAAATCATGTTTTTAATTGGTCCTGGGATTACATTGCCAATGAACAATATGCAAATACCTGTACATATCATTGCCTTTTAAGACCAGCTGCACAATGTTAACTTTTTATGATGTCAAATTTTATACAGCTGGAAAGGATACAGATAAAATATAACATAAAACCATCTGGTTCCCACTGTCACCTCCCACATTTAACAAGACTTAAGTTTTACCACAAACATGGAGCCCTTCCCTTGAGTGTCGGTTATTGACAGGTCCAGTCGGCCAGGGTCAATGGCCCCCAGCTCCCCAAGACACTCTCCACACAGCAGCCGAGCTTCAGGGTTTGCATCCTGGCTGCCTTTCAGGAGCACAGTCACCAGCTGCGAGATGATCGGCTCCACTGTCTCACTATCTAACACATACTTAATAAGCTTTTCCTAGAAAAATAATACAACAAAAAAAATCAAGAAAGAAAAATATTCACATTAAAAAAAAAAAAAATCCAGACTAATCTAAAGCTATTGACATTTACATCATCTCCCAGGGATCATTTCTCTGTCCTTTATATAGCTGCATAGTGTACTTATTATCAATGATAATTATCTTTGCCATTATATTCATGTCATAGTTACTTTGTTTTCTTTTTATGTACAGATAATCCAGTATTCATCCTGATTTGGAATTGTGAATTCTAAAATCAATCTATTGCTCTCAAACTCATTGCATTCTTAATGAGGTAACTCAGGTTAGGGACCCAAAAGCCATCAGTACCTGATTCTTGTATATCATTTTCTTTAAACTTGTGAGGGCGTGTATGCGCACATCCACATTCTCGTGCTGAATGGCTCTCATCGACTGCTGCAGAGCAGTCTGGAGGTCAGTGCTCTTAGAGGTTTGCTGCAGAGAATTACAGAAGAGATTGATATATTTCCAGGCAACATAAATCAATGCTCACAATATCTTTAAAATAAAAAAAAGGTTCCCTGAAACATTTATAACAGTACATTAACCTTTTACTAGCAGGACAACACTTACCTTCCTGTAATCTTGCAAGACCTTTTGAATCTCCTTAAGTTCATGATGGTCGGGCAGAAAGTAAATCTCGTGAAGGAAATCCTGCACTTCTGCTCTAAAGGCATATATATTCAAGGATTTAAAGGCATTAAGGTTGAGACAAGTTATTTTATAAAAACAACAAAAGAACAATTAGCACACAAGTCAAGCCTACCTATTCTCTACAATGAGATAGTGGAATATCACAGCAGTCTCCTTGGGCTGAGTAGGGATCAGAGGCAGCAAAGCCACAATCACATGGCTTAGAAGCGGTCCCATGTGGGATTGGTCTAAGCATCGTACAAAACAATCCCAGGCTCTTATTTATATAAAAAGAAACAAATATTATTATTAATAAGATACATATGTTCTACATAACATTATTACACCGCATACTAAATAATGTCACATGCAGTAATACATTCTCAGATTTGGCCTCATAAGAGCAAACACAAAAGGCAGGGTATTAAAATGCGAGGAAGCTCAGAATACATCAAGCCAAAACAAAAACAAAAAATTGAGACTACCTACAGTGTCTTTTACAAATAAAACGACAGAGGGGAACATAAGAGTCTTACTTGCAGCACAGCTGGGGAAAATCATCCTTGTATCTCAGGCCTGTTCTCAGGGTGGTCATCATCTTCACCCGGACTGAACTAATGTGCTTGGGCCCCATGAGCATCATTAATGACACCAAACTGTTTAAAGCCTGCCAATTAGAAAACAATCATTTAAGCTGAAAGGGTAACTAGTCAAAAGCGGCATTGGCATGCCACGTGTATGATTTGTTCCAAGCAAGTCAGCAAGGTCCTTAGTGGTGGTGTAAAGTTGTTTTTAAGCTTTTTTTCTTTTTTTTTTTGCAGATTACAGTGCAAAATTGAAAAATACAAAGAAAACACACAATACAAGTTCGACTAAAACACCTCAAACCAAACTGAATGTAAAACATAGTATAGGTAAAAGCATTCTCTCAAACCCATACCACTGAATTTCCAAATATTCATATTTAAACAAACATACCATTTTTTTCTTCTCTTTCTCCCCAACACTGGAGCTCAGCAGGTGCATGTTGAAAAAGGCCAGAATACCCAAAAGTTTGGGCTGAAGATAATCAGCCTGTGAAGAAGTAGTGTAAAAATAAACAAACTACAGGCAATACAAGTAGAGGCTGGACTTCACTTATTGAAATAGTATTTGTATTGTTTTCTAAACAAAGACAAAACATTGTTTCAAACACTGCAATATAGTGCAGACATTGTAAAAATCAAAACATTTTAACTGTAAGGAATTGATGCATAGAAAGACAAAGGTTGTGCAATGCCTGTGAAACACCAGAATAGATTTTTATTGTCGGTTAGTGGTTCTAGCAGGGGGTGCTATTTAGAAAGTCATCCACTATAATCATTACCATTAACTCTGGTGTAGTAATATCCCGTGGTCCTTGGTATGGATCATCACTGGACGCAAAGGAAGCCAGAATAGCCAGGCCATTGAAAACCTGCTGGTAGTGTTCTCCAAGACGCAGCAGCAGCTCATTATGCAGTCCCTGGAAATCTTGTCTTAACAGACTTCCCAGTTCAATTTCAGTTTCACTCTTTATAAAAAAAAAAAAATGTTAGCTTGTTTCACATACTTAGGTATTTAAACCAATTGTTAGGACAGAAGCATCATAAAGTGAATACGTTGTATGCCTCCTTATGAGGAGTGGGGTGTATTAGGATTGTTAAACTTCACATTTTTTGGTTAATAATACAGTAGACTTGGCTACATAATAATGAACAGGCTTGTAATGCTTGTAGAGTAAAGCCAAGATAAATGAAAACCCACTTTGATCAGAAACTGCAAAAAGGCCAATAAAATAGTGAGTGTGTGGGTACCTTGAGATAGTGGAACGCACGAGCCAGTTCATCCTTCGAACAAGAGCAGACGAGGTGAGAAAAGATGTACTTGAAGTTGCTGATCAGAATCTCCCTGCGGTTCATATTCAGCTGCTTGGCGATGGTCCGAATCAGAGCGGACCCTGTTGAACTAGCCTTGGCAGCGAGATAAGGAAGCAGCACCTGCAGGGTACGCTGCAAATCCAGAACACACAGCATCCGGAAATCACATTACTGTAGCTAATATGGATCCCAGAGATCTATTGCACTATAAAAAAAAGTTACATGCTGGATGTGTCTCTAAGTTATGCTAACACCATGAGCATGGCAACCCCCACTGTTTCCTGACCACAAGGGTTTCTTTTTGGCCTTGCATTGCAAAAAGGAAAAGAATGACAGAGAAACTAGAACAGAAGGACACCTTTTTAAACTTACATTAAGGAAGCGATTCAGATCTGGGAAGTTAAACACATGAGCGACTTGAGATAGGATGTCCAAAGCCACCTCCCTCTGGTGGGCGGCCTCTTGCTGCAGTGTCTCGTTGCTTTGCCCCGGGGTGCTAGTGAGAGCAGTCATGTGCCTGGAGTGCAGCGACTCCACCAGAAACTAGGCACACAACAAAGGCAAGAAGTGAAAGTGTCACAGAACACAATGGGGTCTATTTCAGTAATCTAAATAGTAGCAGATCTTTATAGCACTGCCCTAAAACTTGTATTCCTGACGTATTTGTATTGTATAATATTAAGCCAATAAATCTCCCAAAGGAGAAACCACTAGTGGGATTACCTTTAGAGTTGAAGTGTGGAGGTATTAAAACTCATATACTCAAAACCCTTATATTTAAAGTCAAACCATCTCACCTGGCAGATGGGTTTTTTGTACTGGTTGAAGAACGAAGGCAGTTTCAATGATCTGGCAGAAGCTAGTGCTCTGATCTCAGTGTATGCAGATACAGAAACAAGAGCAGCCTTTGACAAAAGACAGTGCATGAGGTGAAGCAGTGCGAATGTAACCAGGTCTCCTTTGGCAACCCTATAACAAGTCAGCAAAAGTAGTCATTCATTTAAGCAACACACGCTTTTCAGATTTGCATCAATATAAATCAATAGGATTATAACTAATTATTTCCATATAACTACCTGCCAATTTCTCCAGTGGTGAGTATTAGTGTGTTTTTCAGCTCATTATTTCTTGCAGTTTTAGCATTTGTATAAGCCTCCTTCAATCGGGATACAATAAGCTGAAATAAACAAAAATTACACACAGTTCAATAGTGATTAAAGTAGCTCACTACTGGTTCCCACTACTTGTATTACCAATGACTGATGAATGTATTTTTTATTACAGAGCCTCCAAAAAAATAAATGCAGGAGCAATATCACTTTCCCCTAACCCATTGCAGTGCAGTCCAGTAGTATAGTACAGGTCTATAATGTTTTTTGTTACTGAGCCACAAGATGATCTGATAATTAAGCTTATGAATTGACCAAATTTGGTAATTGCGGTGTCTCAAAGTGACTGTAGGCAATGCAAACTGGTGTTCGAAATGTTGAAAAGAAAACAGTAATTACAATGAATTTACAGGGAATATCATATAAGAATTTTCTGCACTTAACTCAAACTTGCAGAACACCCAAATGCATGAATGAATCTGCTACACTAATAACATACAGTATGTGGTACTATAAGAGTAAAATAACCATATTTAGCACCCAGCTCTCACTCTGCTGACTGACACAATACGGGTTGTGATGAATTTGGTACACTCATATGAACTCAAAATTCAGAATAACAGTGTTTTAAATAAGCTGGGTTTTAATTACATCAATTTACCTCTTTTAAAGCACCCTGCTCTGTTTCCCAGGACTCTAACAGGTATTTGATGTTTTTACTAAACAGCATTCTGACATCTTTATCAGGATCTTCCATGAGGTTTACAAGAGCACTTAGAACAGCCATCGTATCGGGATCACGATTCCCCAGGTTCACATGCTTGCACAGATGAGGAATGTTTTCTATAAAAGCTGTAAGTTAAGAAAAGATAACAGCAATTATTAAAAAGTGAATACAGTAACCTAATTAGACAATTAACTTCTATTACCAGTAGTTGTATACTGTATTTACCAACCCAATTATAACTTTTTATATCCTCTAATATTTTATCAAAAAGTACGTCAAGTGCAGAAATATATACTACACGGTTGTATATAAAATACAGTTTTTTTTTTGTTTTTTTTTTTTTTAATTTAGTCGTGCCAATTAGTTTTTATTATTTTCTCCCCAATTTGAAATGCCCAATTATTTTTAGGCTCAGCTCACCGCTACCACCCCTGCGCTGACTCGGGAGGGGCGAAGATGAACACACGCTGTCCTCCGAAGCGTGTGCCGTCAGCCGCCCGCTTCTTTACACTCTGCAGACTCACCGTGCAGCCGCCTCAGAGCTACAGCGTCGGAGGACAACGCAGCTCTGGGCAGCTTACAGGCAAGCCCACAGGCGCCCGGCCAGACTACAGGGGTTGCTGGTGCGCGGCGAGCCGAGGACACCCTGGCCAACCTAACCCTCCCTTCCACCGGACGACGCTCAGCCAATTGAGCGCCGCCCCCTGGGAGCTCCCGTCCACGGTCGGCTGTGGAATAGCCTGGACTCGAACTCGCGACGTCCAGGCTATAGAGCGCATCCTGCACTCTAGCGAGTGCTTTTACTGGATGCGCCACTCGGGAGCCCATAAAATACAGTTTTAATGACCGATTACTTACTTACCAGATTTCACTGAACTGCTTGTCTCTGCTCTGAGAAGCATTAAGAATGGAGTGAAAACGGAAGCTCCAATTGTGGTTATTGTTTCTGCATGAGCTGAGTTTACAATCAGGTGGCTGCAGAGAAGGTCGTGACCTGTTGGTTCATTAACTTGCATCCTGAGCTCAAATGTCTCAGAAAGACAACAAGCTAACTCTCCAACAATCCCAGCCAGTTCCTTTTTCACCAATATGGAACTGTCCTGTAGCTTACTTCTGCAAAACCAGAACGGTTATAAACAAATTGTTTAGATCCAGAAAACACTGAATTGCCATTTAGTGTAAACTTTTTTTTTTTTTTTTTAATTTAGTCGTTGCCAATTATTTTTTATTATTTTCTCCTAATTTGGAATGGCCAATTATTTTTTAGGCTCAGCTCACCTCTACCACCCCTGCGCTGACTCAGGAGGGGCGAAGATGAACACACGCCGTCAGCCGTTGGAGGACAACACAGCTCTCGGGCAGCTTACAGGCAAGCCCGCAAGCGCCTGGCCAGACTACAGGGGTCGCTGGTGCGTGGTGTGCCGAGGACACCCTGGCCGACCTAACCCTCCCTCCCCCCGGGCGACGCTCTGCCAATTGTGCGACACCCCCTGGGGGCTCCCGTCCACGGTCGGCTGTGGAATAGACTGGACTCGAACCGGCGACGTCCAGGCTATAGAGCGCATCCTGCACTCCATGTGGAGCGCCTTTACCGGATGCGCCACTCGGGAACCCGTTTAGTGTAAACTTGAAACAATACGTACAACAGAACCTCATGTATGAGGCTATAGGACTTAATTCCCAGATGACAAAGCAGTTTAGGGAATGCTTTTACTGCACTGGCCCGGACAGCTTCGCTTTGACTTTGCAATGCCCAATGGTAGACTGCTGATCTCCAATCTGGACATGTGTTCCTGGGCAGTAACGATAGCAAATACACACAGTGTGCCTGCGTCTGTAATGCTAGAGAATACAACAGAATTACATACAGCCCAAAACCACTGTCTATTCTTATGTAAATTAAGTAAAGCAAAATAATATGAAAAAGTTATAAGCATGCAAAGTGCACACAGTAAACATGTACAAGTCTTATAGTAATATGTTTTTATAAAATAACAACAACAATAATAATAATAATAACAACAACAATGAAGCAGTACTTACAGAAACTGTTCGACATCTTTTGACTTAAAGCAACAAGGCTTGAACTGAAACCAGCCAATTGGAAGGCAGAATGTGAATTGTGCTCTAAAACCCACGGCAATGACAGAAGAGCACAGAGGCTTTTGTGAATCCCCCCCTCAATCTGGCAGTTCACTAAACACACAAAAAGCATAATTTGTAATTTTACTATGACATTTCGTACAGGAAAATATTGCATTAGAAAGCCTTTAAATACTGATTCCGATTCTTCTGTGGATCGTTCCAGAACATTTGGTCAGCAAATACACAATAATGGTTAAGTAGAAAAACGAAATGTAATCTTTACCATGCATGTAAAGGATGGCATCAATTATCCTCACTATTTGCTCAGTTGCCAGATCCAGATTGTTTTCACGGTTAGCACAGACTAGCATCTTCCTACAGATTTCCAGGACCTGGGATATTAACTCAGGGGTTATCCAAACCAGCTGCACTTTAGTGGATGGACTTTGAGGCTCTGGTGTCTTACCACCGTCAACATTCAACTTCGTGGCCATGTTGCTGTAGCTGCTGCATAGGAGAGACCGTGGTTGGCAAATCTATACACATGTATGCAAATCACAGACATGGCAATATGATAAAATCCAAAATCATATCTTTGTCTTTTAATCAGTCCTTACAATTGAAACATTAAACAAGTAAAGCACACTTAAACAATACTTTCCCTTTAAAAGTTACAGTTACAACACTTGCCCACCTGGTGGCACCGACAACAAGCACAGCCATTTTACCTGACCGGAGGCTGAGGACAGCAGTGGCATGAGCAGAGAGCAGCCAGGTACAGGATCACCGCTACCCCCTCCAAGGCACCGAGAGCCTGGGTTAAAGGCTGCTCTTTGACCAGAGAAAGCAACGTCATCAGTCGTCTATCCAGCAAGCCCCACAGCTTACTCTTTGTCTTCATGTCCACTGAGCAAATTCTGAAGAAGAAATTCAGAAAACAAACTGGCTTTCAGTCCATTAAGCGAGTGCTTACTTTCTTGTTTACTCTCAGACCACCTACATGTATTATTTATTAATAATCAAGTTAAAAAAAGCAGTAAAGCAATAACAAAAAGTGTTTCTTACACTTGGGTCTTGGGTTTTTTAGAGAGTGGTCCATGAGAAGAAATCTTATTGCTGCTGCTGCTCCCTGTCCCTTCATCAGAAGAATCAGACTGAATCTCCTGAAGAATATCCATCCCCTCGATCTTCAGGGCCACATACAAATAGCCTACCAAGCACTAAACAAGTCCACAACACATTAAAACATCATTAGTGTATTTATATTGTTGCCAACTGTACACCCCAAAGCATATTTATTGTATTGGTACCCTGATCAGAAAAGAACAATTTAATAGAACAGAAAAACCCTGTTCTGTAGATCACAGATCTCGCCTCACACAGCTTACTCTACAATACACAAAGAGAAAAGGCTTTTCCAGACATGACTATACCCACCCTCTGTTTTGTTTGAGTTCCAATGATCTCAATTAAAGATGTGCAAACACCTTTCACACGATCACTTCTTATCTCAACAGCAGACTCATAACCAGGTGGGACAAACTTCAGGATGTACTGAAATATTTCACAGAACGTAATTTTCAGCTCGTCTGACTCCAGGTTTTTAAGCAGTCCGTTTTTGATGAGTTCACAAAGCTTGTCCATCACCATGTTTAGGTACACCTGTTCTATATTTCTGTACGTATCTACCTTGTGTGGAAACAGTGACCTTGTAACACGTCCAAACGGTTTTGCATACAACTCCAGTTTAGACTTCTCCATTCCGTTAAAGGAGTGTAATATGTCCAGAAATGCTGAAAATAAATGTGCACTTTTTCCTGGTGGTCTACCTAGCTCTAAGAGTTGTGCAATCAAGTCCAGGGCCATACTCTTTGTTTTATGACCTCCGTATTGCAAAAATGAACAAATGACTTCCCACAGCGTGATTTCCAGTCTTCTACAAAAAATCCCAGGAAGGATGTCTGCTAGAATTGTTAGCAGTGTCACTTCAAACATTTCAACAGTTGCCATTGAGGAAAGTTGCAAGGTTGCAGTTGTTAAATACCCTTGATCAACTTTCTGTGTAACTGAAAATCTATTAACGGAAAATGGCCACATATATGTCTCTCCTTCAGGATTAACCCGTTGGCTTCTTCTATGCACACAAATTAGGTCTAGACAGAGGTCAATTAGCTCTTTGGTCAGTACCCTAAATATACTAAGGCTCTTAACCTTAAATAGATGAAGTAAAAAACAGATGACGCTGGCTATCTTCCTGTGCAAAGACTGGCAGTTAGGGGCTGCAGCGATCCGAAGAAGTCTAGTTATAATCCAGTTACTGAATTCTTAGGGGAGAAAAACAAAACAATTATAAAATGGTTACATATGGGAATCCCTTAAACACAGTACACATTACTACTGTATCCAAATCACAATATATTGCAAGAATATAGAAATAATTACTCTTCACTATTATATTGCTGTTCACATTCCTGGCTGTTTGAGTAAGTTCAGGAGTAAAGCTAGACCAAGCCAACAATTACCAAAACTCACCTGTACAGCTACTTTCTACATCCCTAAACTGGTCAAGTTCACAAGCAGGGTTCACAAACATCAGAGGAGAGGACTTTATGATATGCTGCACAAAATCTAGGAGCATCACACAGGCTGGCTGTGGGTCACTCTTTTTGGACAGCTCCAGGGCAACTAAAATAAAGCAGAAAGGTAATGTTTCTTGAATATTGCCTTTGCAGTCTCAGAGGGTTCTGTACAAAGCACACATACTATCAAAGATTATGAACTGGAATCAAAAATGCAAACACTATCACACAGAAGCAAGATGTGACTGTGGGTGCACATGATCCCAGAGTAGGTGATATGTTTTATTACAGCATTGACGCATATAAGGAATACAATGCTTACATGGTAAACAAGTAAACATTCAAATGTTACAAAGTAATGCATGACAGTGACAGACTGTAAATACAGACTGGTATTCCAAATATAAAGACATACATGACTGGTTCTGTCTGTGAGGGGCATGATCTATTATGGTATGTTATTGATATATTATTGTCACTTACCGACATCTACATCAGTTAATATTCTGTCAATAAACTGACAGAGAATTTGTCGTGGCTTCTGTACAACATTATTATATTCCGCTGGGCTGGCGCTAAAAAAACAAAATAAGATAACAAGTCAATTACATGTAAACATGTAATTATGTGAAGCTGGTATACAGTTATTGTGGTGCCACTACACTAGCCCCTCGCCATTTATGCACTGAATTCACAATAAGTGACTATGCTGCTAAATTTGTTATTATTCACTGGATGCTCCGTGTCTTGTATTAACCACTAATGTGCAGCAATTAAGTTTGACCGACATTATACGTCACACAACTTTTTTTATTTTGCCATTAAAACTGGTATTCGGTGCAAGCCACTTGTCGCTTAATCATTAATGTAGGGTTAAACTTTTTTTTTTATTTGAATGGTCATTCTAGACTACTGTACTGTTAATAAAATGTACTGTTGACGCGTGTTACCGTGTGGTGAAAAGTTAACCCAACATTAAAAATAACAAATATAGTTGCATATTTGACAGTTTCAAAACAGTTTAAATAAAATCGTAATAGAATAGTATTAATTTTGCTTTAAACAGAATACCATAGCTTAAAGCACAGGATAGATAAACACCGTTGAGTTATGTTTCTTGCACTGGGTGTCACGCTGCAGCTGAACACTTACCTCCCAAGCTCGCGGAGAGCTGGAATCATAGATACCATTTCTAAGCCTTGGTCCATCATTTTCTGAATATTTTAGAGAGTAAAAACTACTTATCACTAATTGTAATTTTTTAAATGTAGACGTTTCCCTGTCTCCCAGTTTTTTTAAATAATAAATTCGCTCCCTAACCCATTTCCGAGCCCAGTATGGCGTCCTCTTAGGATCAAACTTCCTTTGTCATGCGCGCGAACGCATACTGCTTGACAGGTGCTGTATTTGGTTGAGAAAACAACGGCCTCAAGCTAGAAATAAGTACATCTGAACAGAAATAGCAGAATATTATTGCATTTTATTCATGATGTTATATTTGCAACGGGGTGTCCTGGTGTATTTATTTTCCCATTATCTTATTTCTGTATTATTATTATTATTATTTTATAAATGTATTATTTTATTATTATAATGATGTCCTATGAAAAGGAGACATCCCAAAGTAAAGCACTGCTGCTGGCAGGTCATTATTAACTTAGCATAGTAAGCATACTGTTCTTTACAATTGGACGCTATAATTGGCTGGTATTACAATATTCGCTTCTATTGGATGCACTGCAGAGAGGAGTTACCTAGCGTTGTTTCATGGGCGGGCCCTATAGGTTGTATACAGGTTACCTGTTGCAAATTCGCGCACCGGCGTTTTGCTGACAGCTGCAGCTGGAGTTGGAGTCAAGTGCTAGCCGTAATAAGACGTTGTGATCACTGCAGGTAAGAGGGCAAATTATAGTTTGATGTAATCTGATAATGTGGTCTTAATATGTTGTCTGTGGTGTCAATTAATATACACAATGCAATGCATCATCTAGACAGCTTACAGTATAACTTCACTTTGTTTGAGATAACTGCTGCAGTTATCCAGGGCGACTTACAGTCGTAAACAAAAATACATTTCAAGAATCACAGTACAAGTATTAATACAATTAAGAGCAAGATAAAATACAATGATTCTAGCAAGTACAAGTATATGACAAAATACAATTCAATAACTGCGCAGATAAGTGTCAGTTATAGTTACATCAGGATATAAATAAATACAAAATACTGCAGATTAAATAACACTTGTGACAGATTTACAGTACTCTGTAAAGTACAGTATTAAATGCAGTAAAATAATTAACCAATTATAGATACAGTAGCACAGTAGTTTTGTCTTGGACGTTGACAATTTATTACAATTTCACCACTTGACAGCAGTTGTTTGTTATAGTGAAGGGCACAATTTGTTTATCTCTTAATGCATTTCAGCATTCACGGGTTCTTGTTTGAATCACTTGAAGTGGTAAAACAACGTTTTTTGGTGATTTGTGTGCAACAGGAATATATATATATATATATATATATATATATATATATATATATATATATATATATATATATATATATATAAAGCTGTAATCAGTTTCTTGACATGGTTGCAGTCCTCGGCTGTAATCGGACTTCAGATGTCATTGGTCCTTTGCTTCCAAAGTGCGCGTTAGTTATTTTTTTAACAATGATCATATTTTATTCTGATTATGTAATAAAATAAAACGGAATGATACAATACCATATTCAAAATTAGGCGGTGAGGTGAATTAGATTTACTTGATGGGGTTTTTTTTTTCTCTGTATTACTAAAGCACTGCAGATAGTGACAACCTTGGCACTGGTCTGCTCTTTGGCTGAGCCTTGCATGTCCTGGCATTGCATCACATAACACCACCCCAAATGGCTCAGGTTTTCAAACAGTCGGAATTAGAGATTAACTGCTGGTGTTCTACAGGTCAGCTCCGACAAAACCACTTTATTAGTCAGGATAATTGTTGTTGTTAGAGGCAGGGACAGTGCGTATTGTAACACACAATCGATGACAACATTGTATCACAAAGCTGAATAGCAAGCAGCTTTGCAATGTGTAAAATTCAATACAAACCCGCAAACTTTGTGTTTGCATGAATTTAAATCATAGATCAGCTGTACAGTAGCTCTGCTACAGCCACCCAATAGTGTAGTATTATTAAAATACCTCTAGAGTGGATATAGCAGGTAGCCACATTATATATTAATTTTGTTTTTCCAGTTAGTTGTAATTTTGTTGACATATAACATTTCAAGCACTTTTTAATCCATACAATTGCTTGCATTTCTATTTGTGTTTATAAATGCCAGTTAAAAAAAAACTATTAATGAATTATTCAAAAAGTCAAAAGCATTAGGTAGGGCTATGTTTCAATGACAAAAACTCATCAATCATTCAACCTTATGCAAATAGCAGCCTATTGGGAGTTACAGTATTCATCCTTCATAAGTGTTTCTCTGAAGTACTGCATCAGTAACGCAAACAAAAAGACTTCTCTCTGACTACAGATCGAGTGATACAGTACAATGTATGGCGAAAGAACAGACATCTGTCAGCAGCACAGAGTGCCGAGCAAATGAAGGAAAAGCAATACATCCTGCATTAGTGCCTGAGCAGCAAGAAAAATACTTACGGAGGGAAATACTGCTAGGACCTTAAATATTCCATGATGCTTTAGACATAAAATAAAGAGATTGTATAGTTGTCATGTTCTTGAACATAAAATGTACATCGTAAAATGTATATATAGCACAGTAGTTGTGTGTTTGACTTTGCCAATTTATTACAATCACCACTTGACAACAGTTGTTTGTTATAGTGAAGGGCAAATTGTGTTTATACATATTGAAGCTGTTTATAAGAGCATTACATGAATGTGCGTGATTCAAACCTACTGTGTTGTGTTCTTTTTTATGTTGTTTAGTCATCTCAATTATTTTTCTTATATTAATTAATGATTACATTTATGATTACCATTTTGTGAACTATGACCACAGAGCAGTTAATTTTTATTTGGCAATACTAACAATAATAGGTCAATGAAAGAATCATGTAACACAGCGATAAACCAAATTTGATAACAATGTTATTTCATATAAGTATTGCATAAGTATTGCATTATATAAATCATCCAGTTGTAAGGTAGGGACATTGTGAAAGAATGAGCAAGAGCTGCTGAGGAGGGCCAAAGCTTTTTCAAGCTGTCTTAAGTTGTAGATGGTTGGGTTTGTGATTTGTATGTGTTAATTATCCAATGGTTTTGTAGGTAAACTAATCAGGGTTGAAGCATTATACTGCCTGTCTCCTTACTTGTTAGTATAAGCCTTATAGAGCATTGTAAGGTATACTTTCTATGTGAAGTGTTAGCCAAGCTCCATGTTATATTGCCCCTAAAACCATTACTTAGTGAAACAGTAAACTGTAAAACAACAAAAAACAGTGTTATTTAATGACTAAGGACCTTAAAAAAAAGAAAAAAACACATCATAGATTGGAATATCATTTTCTTACTGTACACAGGCTCATATAGTACTATGGTTTATGTATATACACTTTTGGTCGAAAGTCTTTGGGACCTCTGCTTCCTAGCTAAAACTCACCTTTTGAGGAAAACATTTTTTGAACAAAGCCCTTTATAAGTCACAATTTGGGCGCTGTGTACAAAGCACTAATGTGACAGAAAAAACACATTGCTGGGCCATGTTTCTTAGCTTCCTGGTTTTGAGAAAACATATGATATTGTGACCTTTTGATTTCACAATAAATTTGAGTGTTATGCACTATTTATCCCGGCCTTTGAATTGTGAAAACACGGGGCTATTTAAAACGTACTTCGGAATACCAGAGTTATTTTTAAAATAATTGCAGTTGACTGTTGCTCCTTTTTTATGTTTCTTTAATGTCGGGGAAATTCAGAGTAAGATGAACTCTGCTCGCTATAAAACAGTTTTAATACCTCTTTCGCTTTCAGCCTTTTATTTTTAGAGGATGTGAGGATTCCTGTATGGATTTCTCAAATAAGTATCTGTAATCTCTCAGGCTGTAAAAAGCTTTGCATCATTCTGTTTAATATCCTGGTTGCTGCAGCAATTACGATGTCCCGTTTGTTTGACTCATTCGATTTGGTTTGCTTGTCAATTGAGCTCCATTTATTTTGTTGTAGATTTTTTTAATTCAACAGCATTGCAAGCTTTTACTTTAATCCTAAAACACTGCTTTTCTCTGCCTGACTTTGAGTTTAACATGGGCAAGGACTGTGTCATAGAGAAGCAACAATAAGAAACCAATCACTTGGAGGATGTAGTATTAGCCTGGATAATGAGGTAGTTTAAATCTCAAACAAACGAAACACTTTGATGACTTGCAAACTTATGGTATGTGTCCTTTTTTGGTCCGTTTACATGTTGGTATACAAGTTTCAAGTCATGTGCATGACTGACTTTCCCTATTATTATTATTATTATTATTATTATTATTATTATAGACTATTAACCTCTGATAATCAAATTTGGTAAACTAAATTCCTGTCTGGTTCTGCAGTGAACTTTTGGAACTACCGTGATTACATGCAGGGCAATGGACACAGACCTCCGCCTTGCAAATTTGTATTATCATAATGCAGCTCTTCTAAGGTCATTATTTGCCTATACACAAAAGAGCAGCAGGAATAAAAAGTTACATGAAGAATGTGATCTTCCCTGCTCCTTACCAACAGTGCTGACCTAGTAAAGGTGTGATTGTGTGGTCTGTAGGGGGAGTCATGCTGTCCCAAGGGGAGCGTCGCTTTGGCCTTGGTGCTTCCACAAATCGTGGATGTAAAATCGTCCGAGATTGCATCATTTAACTATGCTACAGCAACCCCGGCCGGCCAGTGGTTCACTGAGCTTGAGTGGACATAGTTGGGCTGGCCTTTGTTATTAATGAAGATAAGGTTTAGTTAAGTGACAAATCAAAATAGATACCAAGGTAACAATAAAAGAAAGTCCATCTGGAAATTGTTTTTTGAATATATCCAGGTATTTGTCTTACTGGATAACACCATATTCATTTACATATTCATATGCATATTTATAAGATGCTTTGTTTGGCTGGTTTCAGAAATATTAAATGAACTGCTCAGCAGTATACTGTGTTCCCAGGATAACAATCCGTTGCAGTAGGCACTGTTTTGCATTGGTTGTGTATGGTTTTGCTCTTTACTGAGAATGGTATTGTCCTAAATTTACATATTTTTTCCATAGCGATTACTTCTGTGCATCTCTATCACACCTTTTGAAATATGCTTGTCACTTTGTGGCAGTATACAGTAGAGGATACTGGTAGTTTTGTTTGGATATTGTAAGAACCAGGGGAGCAAAAACCGGTACATTCTAGGAACAATACAGGTACATTCTAGGAACAATACAGATACATTCTAGGAACAATACAGGTACATTCTAAGAACAATACAGGTACATTTTCAAGTGACAGTTGATAGGTAGTCCAACAATAATATAAAGTAAGAGCATACTGATCAAAATTGTTTATTATAACCAACATTGAGAATACAGATAGTCAAAAAACAAATGCCACTGAAGAAGAATAAATAAGAAAATCAAATTGTACCTCAATGCTCTTTACAGATGCATATTTAACAAACCTGGTAGAGGATGGTTTATAAGTTAACTCTTATTACTCTAGCAGATAGGATCAGAGTCTAAATGCCACACTCACATGGAAGATTGGTAGGACAAAGTCCTTCCAAATTCCTTCTTCTGCATCATCTGACTGATTAAATACTCCCTGTAGACATATATTATAATCTGGGAATATCTGTCTCTATCTGATGCTAGGAATTAATTGACAAGCAATTATACGTGTGTGCATATGTGGGTGGGTGTTTTATTGACTCAAATGTAATATTGTTAATATTAAATATTTTTTTCAGACAGCAGTTTGGTATTTTCAAAAGGTGCAAAACACCAAAATGCACTCACTAATTAAGACACGCCCTCCCCAAACTGGCTTCCCAAACGTGCTAGGTGTAATAGATTGCACACATGTTGCAATATCTCCAGATTCAAGGAATGAAAACATCATTATTCTTTAACTGTGCAAGTTTTATGTGGTTGCCAAGTACCCAGGCTCAGGCCATGACTCATTCATCGTGGAGAACAGTGCCTTGTTCAGAAAATTCGAACTGGGGCTTATAAGTGGAGGCTGGCTAATTTTAGAATATATTAAATACATAATTAACAACACATGACCATTCGAAAACATATGTAACAAATGCATATGTTTAACATTTGTATTATGATTTTTCACAAACATACATAAGCATTCAGACATTGCATGTAAAGAATATGAATATTAATATTGCATCACTAATATTGAAATATGACCAATTGGCTTGTTAATGAACCTGAAAATCAATTAAATCAGTCATAAGCAGGAGTCGCAAAGGGTGTTGCGAGTAGGAGAAACGAACCTGCCCCTGTTGAAAATCAAAACGTATAATTAGGTGGTAAAAAAACTCTCAGTGAAATGCATTGCGACCTTATTTACTCTCTAAAAATGCACCTTCTGAAAATCAGACTGTTTTGATATTTTTTCATATGTGAGGTAAAGCTCATTTTTAGGAGTTTTTAAAACTCATTGGTAGTGTAGACTACACTGGGTCCAGCTGATCAAAGCCACCCCACACAATCCACTGTGCTGGTATTGTTTGAGATGAGCCCAAAGAGCCTACGCCCAGTCAATGTCACTGTATCATGGAGCTTCCTGGATAATATGTAATGCTGCTTGCCGCACATGCATTGTGCCTCTAACATATAAATTAATGCTCATTGTTCTGCTCTTGTACAAAAGCATGTCTTTTTAAATATTTAGATTGTTCTGAATCATTTTGCAGTGTGAACCCATTTTGGTGTGTAAGGAAGTTAGCTTGTGACTTGTCAACTGCAGGGTAGAGGCTGTGCTAAAGAGGGGGGCCACACACTCTACAAGCGAGCATCGTAACCACTGCTAAAAAGAACCAGGCACGTTTGCTCAAAGTTCAGACCTTTTAGCCTCATTTGACCTGCAGGATTCAAATTCACACATAAATGCCTGTTTCACAAGATAGTGCCTATTAAAGAATACAAGTTCAAGCGATTGATCTTTTTTCACCATTTATTAGGTTTCATAAGAATAAAGTAAGAAGTGACATTAGAACAAGATGGAAAACAACACAACTCAGATCTCCCGTGAAGAACTGGAAGAACTGAAGGAGGCTTTTAACAAAATAGGTAGGTTGGAACCTAGCCAGGGAATGGCAGTTTTCCATATTTCATATTGTGTTACACAGCGAATCAGCAAAAGCATGGCACTCAAACTGCAGTATGTTTATTCATACAAAATGATATCTCATGAAATCAGTAGCTTAGAAAACAAATACACAATAGTATCTTGTTAGTATTTGTTGTTCTGTTTTATAAATAACCATAACTTTGCTGTTTTAAATTATATTTTTCTTATCAACAGGCAACACATACTTCAAAGGCGTCTACTGTGTAATAAATATTAAAAACCAATTGCCATCCAATAGGTGGCTCTTATGATTAGACTCCAGATATTTCTAATGTTGCACACCTGTAAAAATATTTGTAAAAAGATGTGTAGGAGATACTTAAAAATCACAAAAGCCTTGGTGTAAATATCATCCAATATATACAGCAGTATCTTGGGTCCATTATCTTTAGAAGGGTTTTAGTCATGTTCTGTGCAGTAGTTTATTCACATGGGAGTTTCACTTCGATTTTTATCTTTCAAGATAAAAGTTGTACAGTGTTGGTGGAAATGAACTGTTTAGCTACCCACCAGCATTCCTCTCCAAGTCCCTCCCATATATGAACAGAAAAGCCAAATACACTGTACCTACACAACAAACACATCTGGCAAAATAGTGTTTTTTAATTAGGTTTGATTGTGTTACTATAATTCTACATGTTAGGCATATCAATTTATTGTCATAATCTGCGGGTTTGGAAGTGCATCTGTCATTGTGTCATTGCGCATACAGTGTATAGAGGTCATGGTGATGTATTCTTTCATTTTACTGAAACCATTAGTTCTAATTTTTTATTTACTGCTGTGGTAGTAGATGACTGTCCTGCTTGTGTTACGTTGTTGTTTGCTTCTAATTTTGTAAAATGAACAGGTGTTTTTTCCCCTTTCAAAAAATAGGAGTTAATTAAACTGGAGAAAAAAATGCCCCATTGTATTCCTTAATGACAGAAACTGCAGAAGCAATTTAACTGTGTACCTATCTACAATAAGACCGGTATTGTAGAAGCTCATAAAACTACCGAATTGCCCTCTGAGAAGAAGTTTAGCTGGCGGTGCAAGGTTTCATATAATAAGCAATAGGCTATCGATGTGTTTTACTGCACATGTATATCAGTTCTCCAATGGGATGTTATAACAATTTTATCTTACTGTTTTTAAAGAGCCGCTAGGCATAGGTGTGGAATATCAGAGTTATCTTATCTTGTTGTTTTATATTCACTTTTTCTCATTTTTTTGTTTCAGTCATTACATCTTGTTGACTTTTTAAAACTAGAGCTTTCAAGTGCATCAGGTACCCCAGAGTGTATCCAATAACCTGTTCCCCTGCAACACTCAATTGGACGTAAGAATGACATCAGTAAGATATACAACATACTGTAGCACACATGTGGTATTTCTTGCACCTACTTGAGTGTGTTGCATTGGGGCAGGTTAAAGAGTAAGTAGCAGGGTTCCAAAAAATATAGTGTTACACGTCCCCACGTGTTGCTACAACTGTTTAAATAATGTACCTGTAATTTTTATTTTCATTGTTAACATCCTGACAACTTTTTACACTTATAACTTTAAAGTGTGTTTCAAAGCTCTTTTCAAAATGGCCGCTCTAGTGCACTGGGGTTTGAGATCTGTCCTCTAAATAAAGATTTTAAAAAACAACAAAAAAAAAGTGCTCTGGCTTTTATGTTCCGTACCACATCATGGATCATTATTGCTGTGTTTTCTGTTTGACAATGTGGCCAGTACTCCTTACACTATCAGTGCACTAATGTGGGCATTTTATTTTGAAAATAAAAATTACAGGTACGTTATTTGAACAGTTGTAGCAACATGTGAGGACTTATAATGCTATGTTTTTTTCAGAACCCCGTTACTTACACGTTTTAATAGTTACACTCTGCTGTGCCAGATGTACTGCACTTGGAGGTGAGACATGATTCTGAGAGCTGTATTACGCTACTTTGTAACTTTGTAAATGGATGTGATTAATTCTGCAGTGTTTCATCCACAGACATTGACAACAGTGGCTATGTGTGTGACTACGAGCTTCAGGATCTCTTTAAAGAAGCACATCTGCCACTGCCTGGATACAAGGTCCGAGAAATTGTGGAAAAAATTCTAGTAGCTGCTGATCACAATAAAGACGGAAGGATTGATTTTGAAGAATTTGTATCGGTAACTATTACCCCCTTATACATATCCATTTATTACTGGTTTCTGCTGCCTACTTTATTCTCAAACTTCTCATTCTAGTATTTGACATATGAGGACCTAAACACCCTTGCCTGGCCCTTGTAGTTTTGCATTGTATGTTTCCAGTAGGGCGCATTCAATAGCCCTTTGGATAAGAATCAACAGGCTATATAGAGCTTCTGAGAGATACCAGCATTGTAATACATTATTTTAACACGCCACAGCAAGGACATTATCACTTTTATATATAGGCATTGTAGTCCAGAGCAGGGCTCGAGTATCCCAGTGAAGCGTTTCATCACGAAGCAGTGGTTTTAAAACAGCTGTCATTAATCAGCGTCATCTTTTTCCAATATTAAGTTATGACAAAACGGCTCACTGTGTGTACTTGTTTAATGCTAACCTTGCATAGCATGCCACAATCCAACACATATGTCCCAGTTGTTTAACCGTAAGTACTATTAAGCCCCAAACCCAGCATGAATTCATCATTATACAGAACAGTGTTATCAATAACTGATGTTAATTTAAAATGAATATATTTAATAGAGGGAATACGGTCACTCCCTAGATATCATTTCATACAACGTATTGTTTTTTTTTCGCTAGATCTGTCAGGAGCTAAAAAGCAAAGAGATCAGTAAGTCATTTCGAAAAGCCATAAACAAAAAGGAGGGAATCACAGCAATCGGAGGAACCTCTGAGATTTCCAGTGAAGGAACCCAGCACTCCTACTCCGGTACTGTATGCATGTGTGTGGATATGGAAGAGTGTGTGTAAAGGCTGCTGTGTGAGTGCGAGTGCCCAGAACTGACTTTCATCAAGAGCGATGTAACAGTAATGAAGGTAGATTTCATGGTTGTTCAACAGTCGGATGAATTATTTTCAGTGTTTAGAACACACAGAATTCACAGTCAGAATTCTTGCATAAGACAACCATGTCTCTTCATATTTTTCCTGATATTATCCAACTACTGCAAGAGAATTAATACAACTTTTGTAAGAATGTTCGTAACATATTTTTGCTAGTTTCTGTCAAGCTGGGCAAGCTATTGATTACTAATTCTGTTGAAAATATTATTACAGGTACAAATAAACAAATAAAAATGTAATATATATATTTTTTTAATAATTAAATGAGGGCATAGTTTATCCCTGAAATTAACCCCCTACCAGAGTAATATAAATTGCTCATTGTTTATAAGAAAAATATGGCTTTCCTATTCAAAGCCATCTTATGTTTTTGTTTCAGAGGAAGAACAAGTTGCTTTTGTGAACTGGATTAACAAAGCCCTAAAAGATGATCCTGATTGCAAACATTTACTGCCCATGGATCCAAACGATGAGAGTGTTTTCAAATCGGTCGGGGATGGCATTATTCTTTGGTAACGAAAATCAGCATATCATGGTCCATTTTAACTACAGTAAATTATCATTATTATCCATGATACACCATTATTTTATTTTTAAAAGTTACATGTTTTGGGGAGATTGGATGAACGATTTACGTTTATTTTATGGAAAGATTGTGGATTGTAGAATATTTCAGTTCCATAGTTTCCATGCTTTTTAATGCACTCCAGATGACCCCTCAACTACTACTTTCATGTTGCACAAATTCACAGTGACTGAGAGGTGCATTTTCTCAAACAAAGTTAAAGACAGCAACCTATCTGACAAGTAACAAGATGAAACTTGTTTCATTTCTCTCCAAATCTCCCTCAGCCACACATTTCCCCCATTGTGTTTTTGAAGGTCAAACAATCATTCAATGAACCTACCTTGTTACACAATTCATTATACAATTTAGGCCTTCACCAACATGGCCTCCAGATACCTTCACCTTTAGCAAAATGGAGTGCACCTTTCCTAACCCTCCAAATATATATATTTTGTCTTTTAGCAAACTGATAAACTTATCCCAGGCAGAAACAATCGACGAGAGAGTTATTAATAAGAAGAAACTAACCCCGTTCACCATTTCTGTAAGTATTAAGCAAAGCAATAATGCTTATTAAATCTTTGTATGAATTAAATGACATTTCTCAGTGATGGAACATTCTCAAATTTTAACCTGTTTTATTTAAAGATTGTTTTTATTCATTAAACACGGTTCACAGGCTTCTTCTTTAACAATAGTCTACAATAGTTTAAACTGGTCTTTGTTGCACACTACAGTGTGTATTGATAAGGCTTTTTAGTGACCTATTGCAAAATCTTGCAGGAAAACCTGGTGCTTGCATTAAATTCAGCCTCTGCAATTGGCTGCACTGTCGTCAACATTGGGGCTCAGGATCTCAGGGCAGGGAGGCCTCACTTAGTCCTCGGCCTGCTGTGGCAGATCATTAAAGTTGGGCTGTTTGCTCATATTGAGATCTCCAGAAATGAAGGTAAGAACCACCTATCACCATCTACAGAGCACATTCAAAGTGGAAATGACTATTACCAAGTGCTATCCAAAAATGGTGTTTTATACGATCAAAAACTGTGTGTACACACTAGAGAATTAGAACTTGAGCACTTTCACAACAAAGATAATCTTGGTCTTCCTCCTCTGCCCCAGCTCTCATTACCCTGTTGGAGGAAGGAGAGGATCTGGAGGATCTAATGAAACTCTCCCCTGAAGAGCTGCTGCTGCGCTGGGTCAACTACCACCTGACTAACGCAGGCTGGCAGAAGATTGGCAACTTCAGTAATGATATTGAGGTGCTGGGTTAGAGTTCTGTCTGAAATACAAAGCAAAATGAAAAAGCTGTGAGCTGTGTTGAGCTATCACCTTTGTAATTTACATTGTTAAGGGCTTGAAATTGTCTGTATTTCCTTAACTAGCATAAAGCAGTGCTAGCCTGTTAGGGTAAAACCTGTAATGATTATTCAGTGAGTGGACACACTGGAGCTGTTTTGCTCCTTCAGAGATCCAAGGAGTAAGACCCTCATTCCTCACCAAGCTCTTACTGCTTCTCCTAATGCATTATAAATCGATTATCCGTGGAGCCAGCTTGAGGTTTCTTTAATCTTTTTCTTTAATCCAATTAAACTAACTGAATCATGTGATTTGTGGATTATGACATGCTGTAGCATTTTTTGCAATAGTCAATCAATAGCTAAATATTTGTTTTTTCATGAGGGACTGTATCTCAATAAATGTAGATGTGGCTGTCTCCAAAGCATGAAGTAGTGTGAAGCTACCGGTGTGCTACTCTGAGCATCAGGCTTCAAATTAACCATCACAGGAGGCAAAATACAAACAAAATATTTCAACCTGAGAAAACACAGTTTTGTTCACCAAGAAGTGGAAAAAAAATAATCTGTACTATGATGCAAGGGCAAGTGTATAAGAAAATGTTATGGAAGGAAAGAAAATGGAAGGAAGGGATAATATGAGCAATAACAACTTAGTCTCAGGCAGTTCATTATTCTGAGTAGAGTATTGCTAGTTTTATTATTATTATTATTATTATTATTATTATTATTATTATTATTTATTTCTTAGCAGACGCCCTTATCCAGGGCGACTTACAATTGTTACAAGATATCACATTATTTTTACATACAATTACTCATTTATACAGTTGGGTTTTTACTGGAGCAATCTAGGTAAAGTACCTTGCTCAAGGGTACAGCAGCAGTGCCCCCCACCTGGGATTGAACCCACGACCCTCCGGTCAAGAGTCCAGAACTCCAACCGCTACTCCATTCAGTTAAAATAATTGTATTCCGAATGTGTCTTTATGAATCCTGTCCATATTGATAGGTGAAGATTTCTACTGTCATGTAAATACATGAATCAGGTATCTATCTATCTATCTATCTATCTATCTATCTATCTATCTATCTATCTATCTATCTATCTATCTATCTACTCATTTTTCTAAACTCACTCATTGTGTCCTCAGGATTCAAAAGCTTATTTCCACCTGCTGAATCAGATTGCCCCGAAAGGTATCCAAGATGATGAACTCAAGATCGACATTGACATGTCTGGTTTTAATGTAAGTTGGATTTAATGTAAACCAGTTTAAAGAATACAGCGGTGTTTCTGTTACATATTCTAAATACAGAGTGCCATGTGCAGCACAGCAAGACAAAGGCAAGCTGAATAGCTGAATATGATCCAGGAACCCCAAGCTGATTAACTTTGTGTGATGAGCTGTTCATAAATTATTCATTTGATGTCTTAATTTATATCAGTATTATAATTGAATAAGGATATACTGTAGTGCAAGGATTAAGTCCAAATTAATATTTTTTTTTATTAACTGTTTTATATTTTATATTTCGTATATGGTATTATAAGTTCATAAAGCCTATTCCTTTTTCTTACTCTAGGAGAAAAATGACCTACAGAGGGCAGAGTGTATGCTTCAGCAGGCAGCTAAGATGGACTGTAGGCAGTTTGTCACGCCGGCAGACGTGGTTGCTGGTAACCCAAAGCTGAATATAGCTTTTGTGGCCAACCTGTTCAATACCTACCCAGCCCTAAACAAGCCAAATCACGGATATGACCTTGCTATGCTGGAAGGTAGAGAACCGATATTGTATCTTGTAAATATTAACTGTAATAACACAGATGACCACCAGAGGTCACCTGCACATATTATGCACATAATAGAATATATATTTTATACACTACTTCCCTTGTATGGTTCCAATGGTTTTAACATGAAAATAATCAAAAACTTTCCAAGTATTGTGGTGTACGGTAATTGAAATAATTGTTTTGCAAAAAAAAAGAAGGCATACAGGGTCAAAAGACAATGTACAATGTTTAAAAGGTTCTGTTTTAACACTAAGAAATTGTTCTAAGGATTTGCTACAGTGGACCATATATTTTCTGAAAGGGAGCATAAACTGCTATTTTTGTAAGCTAAAAAAATTACAGTTGCTGAGTTAAGGGTTCTCTGTGTGCTGCTTTTGCACCATCACAAAATCTCAGTAAGCAATGGCCCAACACATTTGATTTTAAACTCAGAAACATGTATTTATCCCTGTGGTGACAAGCTGATTAAATCAAGATTTATTTATTTCTTAAGAGTTTAGGAATTAAGAAATGCCCAGGGTAGACTGAACTGGTGATAAAGAAGTTTGCTTTGAAAACAAGCTAAAATGATAGTTCTATTATCCTATTCTAATGCCTAGTATTTGTAGTGGCTCACAGGTATTCTTTTTACATTTGCTTCACTAACTGCAGAACTGACTCCTGCCATTGTATGTACTGTATTAAGTAAAACATTTTTTTTTGCAGTTTTCTCTCTTCCAGTCTCTCTTTACAGTGTGATACCCCATCGGTAGCACAGAGGTGTTTGATTGTGTTGTGGGGTTATTTGCCCCTTGCTCACCGATGGGGCTTTTCCGCATTTATCTCATGTCAAGCAAATGTTTTTTACTCTTAACAAGCCTGCAGTGTGCTCAGTTTTGAGTTTGGTTTGGATTGATGCCTCATGCTGACATACTCTACAAATCCACGTTTACTTGCTTCAAATAGGAACCACTTAAGTGGTGGGTATTTCTGTTTCACTCAAAACAAGGAGAATGTAGCTTCTCAGTTAATATCACTACCATACTTTGTTTGAGTTATTTTATGCATTGCAGCCTGTTATTCATTACACTCCATCCCTAGCAAAGGCTCTGTGTGGCTTCGGTAACAGTTTTTGAAGTCATTTTGTGAACTGCATACCCCATAAATGTGTGATGTTGTAATAAAATTATTTGGTTATTAATGAACAATTCTGAGTTTAGCCTGAAATATTGTGTTGGTTTATAAAATGATCTTCTATAAAAAAGAAGAAAAAAAAAACCTACCTTTTATGATAGATGATAAAAGATACCCTATAATATTTCTTATTCCATAAATACAATACATTTCAAAATAATGGGTATGTAATAATGCAAAATGCACTTTCCTTGAACTTGATCATGTTTCTTTCGGATTTCTTCAGCATGCAGTTTTGTTGTGTGTTGAATTACTTATTTATGTTAGTAAAATCATAAACTTATTTTTTAGCTGCTTTTTTTGTGTGTCACAATGAAAAACAATTGTTTTACCTGCTGTTTCAACAATTTCATATAGAGGTTTCCACTTGATACACAGCCCATTAGCCCACATACTGCATGTGACTGTGTGTACATCATTGCAGGGGAAAGCAGAGAAGAAAGAACCTTCCGGAACTGGATGAATTCTTTAGGTGTGAGCCCATATGTCCACCATTTATACAGGTACTTTTTATATTTAGTTTTGTACCTCTTTTAAACTTGAATATTCCTAAAGTCATTGCGTGTTGTATCAGATTGCTGTCTTAAACACTGTGGCGTATGTTATCATTACATTTTGCTTTGGGTTAGTTGTTATGGATGGATACTGATCTTTATTCAATGCTGTAGTGATCTTACAGATGCCGCAGTGATTTTTCAGCTGTATGAGCGAATCCGGGTGCCTGTTAATTGGAATCGCGTTAACAAACGACCTTACCCTGCACTTGGTGGCAACATGAAAAAGGTAGGTGGTGGAGAGAGCTGAGACTTTCAGATCTGTTAATGGTGAGACCATAACAGATAAGGACAAGCTTTTGAAGAAATACTGCTGAACACTAAGGCAAATTTCATAGTACTCAGTAAAAGTTGTTATCTTTGTTCAGAGGAGAGGTACAGGCATGGTACATAGGGTAATGTCATCCCCTACTCATTACCAATCTTGTATCTTATTACAGAAAGGGTTGTCTCATGATCTGTTGTTTTTCCAGCTTGAAAACTGTAACTATGCAGTTGATCTCGGTAAAAACGAGGCTAAATTCTCCTTGGTTGGGATTGGGGGACAGAATCTCAATGAAGGTCACTCGACACTCACACTAGCCTTGGTGTGGCAAATTATGAGAAGGTAAACATCATTACAGGAGAAAATACTAGTTCATAATCCGCTGTTATAAATCCATCCGCTCAGGTTGAGGTGCATCACAACAGTGATAATAGACTGCAAAGATCTGTGTTGAAACAAAGATGCATTATCAGAAACACTATCATTATTTAAGGCATTTCATGCAGTGTAAGAATAGCATGTAAATTGAACCCAAATTTAATTAAACTGTAACCCTGGGTTAGTTCCTGTTACGTTTTACCTTGGCCTAATGTTGTGCAAGCAATGAAACAAGTCAGGCTCTATAGCCATACAAAGTGAAGAATTCTCTTCAAAACTCCATTTTGCTTGCATTTCCTGTTGTTGATAGTAAGAATACATATTTTGGCAACCAATGATCAATTTAATCACCAACTGCAGAGATATTGATGTTGAACAACTGTATTGGAGGTTGAGGATTCTCTTTTGCAATACTTTTCAATACTTTAGATTGTTTGTTTGTTTTTTTTTGCTATTTTAGGTACACTTTGACAGTTTTATCTGATCTTGGCGGAGGTGAAAAAGTAAATGATGAAATGATTATTAACTGGGTGAATGTAACCTTAGAAGCAGCAGAAAAGGAGACTTCCATTAAAAGTTTTAAGGTACATTAAAAAAAAAAAAAAAAAAAGTACTGATTTTTAAAATGTATCACCGCTACACATCTGGCACATTATCAACCTCAGATACTATTATGTTCTGTGTTTTTTTTAATTTTTTTTTTATATAGGACAAATCCATCTGCACTAGTTTGCCAGTACTGGATTTGATAAGTGCTATTGCACCAAATGCCATCCGTGAAGAAATGGTGAGGAGAGATGATGATCTTTCCGATGAAGACAAACTTAACAATGCAAAGTAAGAACCTTCTTAGGTGGTCCCATATAATGTTCTCTCATATAACTATCCAGCTTCATCATCTTCAGATCTTGGATACAAACTTTTTAAAAACACACACACACACACAATATTTTACAAGTTTGATGGCATATGACTACGATCATATAGGTAATAAAAAGAAACTAGTAATATTAGGTGACAGACCTTTTGACATGAAGACGAAAGAATGTCATTTCTGTTCTGTAGCTCCTCTGTAAAACTGAAATAAAAATGTAGTACTGTAGTCCTGTTAATATGTGGGTCGCTTAATCACCCCTAGGGGAGAACACCAGCCATGTTAATATGTATCAGTATCACCTGTGTTTAGAGCGTTAAAATGGTTGCAATTTTCATAATAAAAAATATGGAACCATTTTTTTAAGAATATTATTGACATGAATATCACTGAAACATAAATAATTTCCAAGCTAAACATAATAATCTAATGATCTTGTAGTTGAAAGAATTTTGGTGACATTTTTAGTATGTTCCAAAAGACATTTTTTATATACAACAAGTTTCTTTCAAATCTCTTCCAGATACGCAATCTCAGTTTCTCGTAAGATCGGGGCTCGAGTGTATGCACTCCCTGAAGACCTGGTGGAGGTGAAACCCAAGATGGTCATGACAGTGTTTGCCTGTTTAATGGGAAGAGGAATGAATAAAATTAATGGATAAAATGAAGATCATGAGTCTGCAGCCGTACGAATCACACTCAACGATACAGAGTTTACACACTTCTTGATTTCTAATGGTTCATTTTACAATAAATCGACTTTTTCTCGGTATTTTAGAAACGATTGCTAAGCACCACGCAAACACTGCCACCTCTTCTGAAAGCTTTACTTTACTTGATTATTTTGAAACCTGTAACTTATTTTCTTACAGATTCATAATGTTGTTCAGCTTCTTTTTTTAATAACGCTCAACATGTTAATAAAGATATTGAATACTTTTTTTCTTTATATTTTTCCTGAGATTTGCTTTATTTTTCAGATTTCAAACTACGGTTTTAAATAATATTTGTTGAGCTGTGCAACATGTGCCAAGAAAAATGAAACATTTTATAAGTTTAACTGCATTAGAAATATTTGATGAAAAGCAGGTTTCAATTTTTTATGAAGGCAAACAGGTCATCTGAATACCGATTGGATGGTAGTGTGTATACTGTATTGTGCAATCATATCCTATCCACTTTTAAATACTAAATTATAATTAAACTGACATGATTACCCACTGTTATACTTAAGGAAATAAGAACTATCAAGGATTTTATAACTAAAGTCTAAGGGGTAAATTTTGAAAGAGTTTAGTCCAATCTTTAATTCCTGTTTTTTTTAAAGAAGAGAAACATTTGTTGACTTTACAGAACTAGTGTCAAACATCTAAGTAGTGTAATTAAAGGTTTATTAAGCACTCTCCAGTTGTATTTCTTAGTGTTGTACACTAGGCTACTGTTGAATTTTCAAAAAATAGGAGTTAATTAAAGAATGGAGTAAATGCTTTCAAAATAAAACCCTAACTGTATATACAACTTGGTTAAAGAAAAAATATAGGGCCTGTTCCATAACAACATTCAATCAAATCCACAGCGTTTGTGTTTTAAAATAAAATCTGATCAAACAACTTCTGCCATGTTTGTTTTCTGCAATGTAGGGCAGCAGTGTGGAGTAGTGGTTAGGGCTCTGGACTCTTGACCGGAGGGTCGTGGGTTCAAATCCCGGTGGGGACACTGCTGCTGTACCCTTGAGCAAGGTACTTTACCTAGATTGCTCCAGTAAAAACCCAACTGTATAAATGGGTAATTGTATGTAAAAATAATGTGATATCTTGTAACAATTGTAAGTCGCCCTGGATAAGGGCGTCAGCTAAGAAATAAATAATAATGTAAAACTGGGACTGAATGTTTAATTAAATAGCAGCATAGACGATGGAACTGACGTTATTTTAAAACAACATGTACACCTTTAAACTTCATTTAAAGTGATCTCACTAGTTAAAGCTTGATTACTTCCTTATATATGTATATATATAGGACTGTGGTTTTGTGAATGTTGTGCAATGACATTATTTGATGTTTAGCTATAAAAATAAATTCTGTGTACTATTTATGTGACTGCTGTTTTTTTATTATGCAAGATGATCTTTTGGCCTTTATTAACTCCTGCAACATGTATTTTATCTTGTTCTATGGCCGGATTTAATCAAGCATTCTATAGGCATAATATGTGTTTTAAATGACGGGCTTGTAAAATGGTTGTGTTCAATGGTTGAATCTTGCAGTGATTGAATCCTGAAGGTGATTTTTTGTCTTTAACAGCTCTAAAACCACATTTCGTACACTCAGTACTGCCACCTTTGGGAGATACGTGACACGACATATATATTTATTTAAACTGTAATCTGCCACTGATCTCCACTAACTCACAACACAAGGTGTTCATAGACCACTTGTTTATTTTACCCAAATTTCCTGGGTCTCCTTTTCAAAATGAGTATGTAACGCACGAGAAATTAAACAAAAATTAGTGTGAAAATACATGTAATTTAGGAGTAGACGAAAAATATGAAACAGCTGTATATACTAATAATATCGCCTTTATTTGATCTTAATTTAATCATGCATTGTACTTGCAGAATAAACATATTTTTCATTATGGACCCTTGCTCACACATGTACTATAAATAACCACGGTTATATCATATTTGTTACCACAATGCAACACATTTGCTATCCATGATCAAGCAGGTGAACACAGTACACATGCGCACAACACTGCAGTTTCTTCATCAGGACCAACGTCCTCGCTTCACACAGCCGAAGTTATTTTGATTTGGAATGGCGTGATGATTGTGATGCAGCGTGTCAAAAGTCAGCAATAACAAGAGTACAGTAAGAACAATCTGTTGATCGCCAAAGAGGAGGGACACAAAGATGATAAAAAACAAACAAACACGAATATATCAATTGCCCGTGCAGTGAGTCGATGAATTAATGGTATCGATTGCAAACTGCAGGTAATGCAGAATGAAGATTTAGCTTAATACTAGATCTACAAATGTAAGGAACCTTGATGCATACCAAAAAGTGGTAGAAAACTAAAGGGTCTTATTTAAATTGACGCTGTGTAGCTGCTGTGCTGGTGCTTGGTGTGTGATGCGCATCAATGTGTTGCCGTTTTCCTTCTCTGTAATAATGGCTGCTCTTTATCAGAGCACCGATTCTTCCTCTCCAGACAAATACCTGGCACTAAAGGATGTCAGAGAAGTGAAGGAGGAGACGAACCTGGACGAGAAACTCTTCTTGCTGGCGTGTGAAAAAGGTAGAGTAAGAAATACACCCGTTATTTTAATTACTGTCCCCTTTGAAACCTGCCGCTCTAGTATTGGACCGGGGCAATGTTACTTCGTAACGCACAGATTTATGATTTACAATAAACACAGGGAATTTTCTGTCTGCTGTATACACTGCTGTGATGTAGCCTAATGTTATTTCAGTGCACATCTTAGAAAGTACATTATCAGAATCTGAAGTGTAAACACATTCTTTTTGAGGCGGCATAAGTACAATTGTAATATGTCTACAGAACATTTTATATACAGACGAACTACGCTATTGAAAATGAATATATGGCATTAGCACGCAAGAGTTCTTTAAATAACATTTTTGCATATAGTTTTTATTGTTTTTTGTTTTCCAAAAAGGGATATCCATAAAGATAGAAAAACTAGAAACAGACAATTTTAGGGTTTTGATTTATTGAATTTTAAGTATTCTTGAACAATGGCAGACTTTTCTTTCTCCTTCTAGTGCAAATTACTGTACACGTCAGAGAAAGTTTTAATAACCTCATATTGAATTGAAAAAACATGACTTGGCTTCATAGGCCTTTAATGTAATAATATGCATTATTTAACATAAACAGAACAGTACTTTAAATATACACAAAGCATAACCAATTTGTAAGAGTAAATGTTTATCATTAAAATACAGTATTTACAAATTACAATTATAGTAATATTGTTCAGTGAAAAAGCATGGTCAAGTCATGATTGCATAGTTCTGATTTGAAGTGTTAAGTATTGCTCAGACTTGTGCGAATTGCTTCATCTGCCTTACAGCTGCTGAACTAATGCATTTGAGTGGTATTTGGCCTAGAGGGAACATATCAAAACTACAGCAGTTTTCCAGTGAGGGCTTCCTCAGATAATGTCTTTATTGAAGTTGTTCAGTGATCATTGTCTCCTCCTCACACCTGGTTTTTCTGTTATAAGTTCCTAAGACCACTACTGTGCTTGAAGTGGGAGCACATCCAGACATTCTAAATTGGTGGATCGATGGTTACTGTATTACAGATGAGCTTTCCATGAAGCATTTTCTGATCATTTTTAATGTTTAAAGCCAGATGGTGGCTCCTAAATTAAGTGATTAGAAGTTATTTGTTGGAGGGAAAGAAATGCACTGTCTGGCTACGGATTATAGACACCAGAGAGCAAATAAATGCTTTTTATATCTTTTTTTATAATTTAAGTGGCCAATGTTATTGCTGAAACTGATAATAGTTGAATGTATCTTTCTGTGAAGGTGACTATTATATGGTGAAAAAACTCCTTGAGGAGAAAAGACACGGTGAACTCAATGTAAACTGTGTGGACGTGTTGGGACGCAATGCAGTTACCATATCAATTGAGAATGAGAACCTGGATATACTGCAGCTTCTACTGGAACATGGGTGCCAGGTAAAGACACACCCCATTTAAAAGAAACCGCTAACCCCTACAGTCATACTGGGGTTATTATTTTTTGTCAACATTAACCCTTTAAGATACAAGGGACATATGTGTTCCACAATTTGTGCTTTAAGCGAACCTGTCCTGCTGTTTTATTCATGTTCTTTTAATCCTTTTTTTAGACGACAGATGCGCTTTTGGTAGCAATCGACTCAGAAGTGGTGGGAGCCGTTGATATACTACTCAATCATCGACCAAGACGCTCATCGAAGCCTTCAATAGCCGTTAGTGCTTTCTGAAATGTCGTACTTTGGTGAAAAAACATAAAACTAATCTAGATCACACAATCCGTACAAAACTACAATAAAAGACTAGCAAAGAGAGGTTGTTATGGTTTTGTACTGGAGTTGCAATATCCTTGAGTGATAAATATGGTTTGGTGGCATTGGCCAAAAAAACAGAGTTGTATCAAAAGGACATTTTTCTAAATTTCAGTCTTACACTTCACTACAGTGCTTCTGATTACAATAGGAATAACAGCAAACAAAAGCATATTGCGCTTTGCACTTTTTGAATGCTTGTAGCTTGCTTCTCTTCTTCCCTAGAAACTGATGCAGCGTATTCAGAACCCAGAGTACTCCACAACCATGGATGTGGCCCCTGTCATTCTAGCAGCTCATCGCAACAACTATGAAATCCTCACCATGCTCTTGAAGCAGGACATCTCACTGCCCCGGCCCCACGCTGTGGGGTGTGAATGCACCCTTTGCAATGCCAAAAATAAAAAGGACAGTCTTCGCCATTCCCGGTATGGGCTCTTTTATTAGTACTCTAGGGCTGTTGGGGATTTATTTTGTGAGCTTCTAAGCTTTCAGGGCAGGTTTTACAATCAGACCTGTGGAAACTCAAGATTAGGACAATCTCTGATATCATGTTGATTCTGTTTAAACCACTTGCATGTGAAGAGTCCTTGACATTCTACTCTCTTGATCAAGTGAATGGCGTGTGATGTATGCACTGCCTGCTTTTATCTTCTTGGGTCAGTATTCTGCAAGCAAACCTAATCCATGGACTACAGTAGACCCTTCCCATAAATGACATGAAATCCCTCAATCGACCCCTATTTAACAGTCCAGGGCTGTGTTCCACTTATTTAAACCCAGTGAACCGCTAAGTAATGTGAAATGCATACCATTATAGGCCTTTTAATGTATTTGAGTGGTTGAGGGATTTATTTAACACAGCTTTTTTTAATGGCAATGGTTCTTCTGTGGCTTTTTCCAAAAAAATAAGTGTTATAGACAGACAGAAGAACAATTGATTGTGGTGTTTTAAAACATGAGTGGTTAAATATTTTCAGTTGGTATACCATTCCCACTGCTTGAGTTATCTTTTATCTTTCATGACAGAGTGCAGTCATTTTTAGTGTGGTTTGGAGAAAAAAAATGTGTCTACCTAAGGCCTTGTTTTTACAAATACGCCATTGAATTTGCATTGCAACGCTAAAAGAAACTAAGTTAAAGCTGTCGCTTGTGGCGGGGTTTTTTTTTTTTTTTATATATATAGAAAGAATTTAAGTCTAAATTCCCTTTTTTTTTAAAAAAGTTAGACTTTTTATTCCTGTTGAAATGTTTACTATTTTTTTTTACTGCTCCTTCCATTATGTTACTGCTAAAAGTTTTGCATCACCTAGAATTTTAGGATTGAGACATAATTTAAAAAACAAAAGCAATATAAAGATAATTTGGAGAGTTTAATATGTCAACGTAACATTATTCAGCAGGTTTCATTCGGTTTCATTCGGCCTTATGAAGCAAAATGAGTCTGGCCATAGATGTACATAAGTTGGTCTTGTTGCTGTTTCTCTTGACAGATTTCGCCTCGATATCTACCGCTGCCTGGCGAGCCCCTCATTGATAATGCTGACCGAGGAGGACCCAATATTAAGAGCCTTCGAGCTCAGCGCTGATCTGAAGGAACTCAGTCTTGTGGAGGTGGAGTTCAGGTAGTTGGAGACAAAAGAATTGTGTGTGTGTGTGTGTGTGTGTGCTTTTGTCTGAACCAGTGTGTTTCTGCTGGGGTGAATGGACTGTTATTCATCAAACTCAACATCTTGTTTATGCAAGCCAGCCAAGATGTCTGCCAAACAAGCACCAGTACAGAGACAGGGAGGCTGTTGTTTTGATATATTGTAGCCAGGATGTTATTAGAAGTAGTAAAGGGTTAGGATTCTTACAAGTACAGTTATATTTCCCTCTGCTCTAGTGCTCATTAGGAGATGGCATGTAGATTGTCTCATCTTCAACTGGAGCTCAGTAGCCAACTCAAAATCCCTGTGATAATGTTGTAGTCACCCACATTTGGTCTAGATTCAAAAAGCATTTGTGTAATATTAGGACTCCGTCCCATGTGGAGAAAGTTGTGTTTTAAATCATTTTCACAATTTAGTATAATAATCATTGATAAACATGCTGTTAAAAGTGCTGTTGATCATTAAGAAGGGATAACACTCTATTGCAATATCAAATACATGTTTAACGTTGTAATGCTGTTATTAGTTTAATTCTGTTCATAATATCCTTTATAGCATATGCATGTTATTTCTGACAGAGGCTTATACTGAACCTCTATATTGCCAGATCCTGTTCTTTTAAGATGTACATTAATTCATTGCCGCCTTCATCAACAGTTTAGAACAGTTTCATGAATATCAATATTTATGTTATTCATAAAAAGCTATTTTGAAAAAGAAAAAACAAACTAACCTGAGCCTTTTATTTAAACTGGCCATCAGTCGTGCCTCAAGGAATTTCCATGTATTATACTGCCTGCCTCACAGTGATTCAGGATAAGGATGCCATTCGTGAAGGTTAAGGTTTGGAAGCTCACGCAGTACAGTATGATAGACATGATGAGTCACTTGTTGGCCATTTATAGATGAGGTGATACTTGACTCACATTTCCTGTGTCTCAGATCTGTTATCTGCTGCCTGAGATGCAGTACACTATCAAGAACCATAATGCACCACTGGAAGAAGCCAGAGTTCCTGATGTCTGTAGTGACTCTAGTGTGTTGTTTAAGGGTTATTACTTGGTTATATTGGAGAGTCTAAACTGTGACACCTGTAAGTGCTCCCCAAAGAACTATGATGAGTCTTTAGTTTCAGGTTCCAGGTCAGCTTGGGTCAACAGATTGTTTAATTAAAATTTACTTGAACTTGCATTGTCTGAAGAATTCCTGTTTGACCGATGCTCCATGTCCACTGCATAGTGCTCCCGGCTACGGCTGCCCACGGCAACAAAACAAAACAGCGCGGCTATCAGGTCAGGTTTTGTATCTTAACTTGATGCAGCCAAACTGGCTATAAAGGAGGTGCATCATCACATAGCTAGGAGGTACGTGTAGAGAAGGGAAATCGCTACCATTGTTTTTCATTAAGCTTTACTGTATCCACCTAAAGCAGATAACTTAAAATTGAACAACAGAACAACACAATACAATCCCACAATCCCCCAGTGACCTTTGATGCACAGTAGGTTGGCTTGGTTTGGGCGAAAAAAAACACTGAAACGCTCTTTTGATTTTGGTTAGCTGTGGGCAGCCGAAGCCTGTAGCACCAGGCAGTGGAAATAAAACCTTAGTGTATCCTTTCTCATGAATGACAGGAATGATTACGAGGAGCTGGCGAAGCAGTGTACGATGTTTGCGAAGGATCTGCTTGCCCAGGCCCGGAACTCGAGGGAGTTGGAGGTCATTCTGAACCACACCTGCAGTGACGAGCCCGTGGACAAGCGAGGCCTACTGGAGGAGCGCATGAACCTGAGCCGCCTCAAACTGGCCATCAAATACAACCAGAAAGAGGTATGTGCTTACGTATAATCTTGTCCCCCAAGTAACACTTGTCTATATCTCTGTATTGTTAGGGTTTATATATGTTAGTACTAGCCATTCAGCTAGAATGTTGCTAAACACATACTTATTGACTACTTATCACTCCAAGACAGAAAAAAAAAACTGGAGGGTCACATTAGTACCTCCAAAATGTTTGGGTGGCACAGTGCACTGGACATTCATGTGCAGTATAGCCAAGCCCACTAACCTGTATGGGAATGTACCCAGTATGTTGTCACATATCATAGCAGAGATTTTACCTCTTTTAATGGAGCATTTGAATCTCCAAAATAAATACATTTTAGTTTGGCCTACCCCCATACAAGAAAAAATGAAATCCATGGCTTATGATAATGTTTGACTTGAGCTTTATTTCGTTGTTTCTAAAAGCTTTTCTTTCCTAAAACGTATCTTAACCTAGTTAAATGTAAATTTCCCTTCAGGACTCTGATCAAAGCAGTGTATATTGCATGTGTGTACAAAAGCAGCCAAATGTTTTTAAAGCTTTCATTTAGACACACTGATATGCAGTGAAGGCATACAGACAAGGACAGACAATGTCCAGTACTAGAAACAGAGTTGTGTTAAACCAAAATAAAAACTAATGCATTTCCACAGATCATCTGCTAGTAAGGTATTTTGGGCTGCTGTATTATTCTGCAAATAACCCCCATGCTTTATTCCATGACCTTCAAAGGACTGAAACTCAATTGTTCCTGTCTCTAGATAAGAAATATAACTGCAGATGACACCAATGTATAAGGAATTCAGAGATTAAGGAGATAAGAAACTACTGGTTAGACATTTTGCAGGATGATATAAAAACTTATGCAGTCGTTACACTCTCTCTCTCTCTCACTCTCTCACTCTCCAGTTTGTTGCCCAGTCAAACTGTCAGCAGTTTCTGAACACTGTCTGGTTTGGGCAGATGGCTGGTTACAGGCGGAAGCACTCATGTAAGAAGATCCTGACCGTGCTCTCGGTGGGCTTCCTGTGGCCCGTCCTGTCGATCTGTTACCTGCTGGCCCCCAAGTCCCGCGTGGGCCACGTCATCCACACGCCCTTCATGAAGTTCATCATCCACAGCGCCTCGTACTTCACCTTCCTGCTGCTGCTCAACCTATAC